>NW_024543097.1:9235000-9835000 GCF_018167655.1 Microtus oregoni | reverse complement strand
CAATTAAGTAATTATATGGTTGGTGGTCACCACAATATGAGAAGTTGTATTAAAGGGTCACAGCACTAGGAAGGCTGAGAACCACTGCTCTAGAACAATGGGACTTTCCTTTCTTCACATATTGCCCTTCTTGTTCACTGTTTGCCTCTCCCTAAACTCAGCTTCTCGCTAAACTTCTCCACCAATCCCTCATCATCCTAAGATCACCACTCAAGGAAGAAAGGCCTCCGTGATCTTAAGGACAAACCTAGCTGCCTTTATTGCCTATACATGTAGCACCTGACCTTCTTAGCAAACACACACATACACACACACACACACACACACACAAACGATAGATAGACAGATAGATGTGAGACAGACAGATAGATGATAGACAGATAGATAGATAGATAGATAGAAAGATAAGATAAGATACTTATAATGTTCATTTACCTTTACTTGATTCTCTGTTCTCTGTGATTCTTTTGGCTGTCTCTCT
The DNA here is from genome assembly GCF_018167655.1 of Microtus oregoni. Classification (NCBI taxonomy): domain Eukaryota; kingdom Metazoa; phylum Chordata; class Mammalia; order Rodentia; family Cricetidae; genus Microtus; species Microtus oregoni. The sequence continues at coordinate 9,834,519 of NW_024543097.1, read as the reverse complement.
GGCTCATTTCCATGTTTAGCAGCCACATCAGTGTTATTTCCTTAACAGATGCATACAGATATATGTGGGATAAGCTTGCTTAGACAGAAGGAAGGGAAGGAGGGAGAAGAAGGACGATAAATAGAAGAGAGCTGCAGAGAGAGGATGGACTAGAGGTTGAAGAGAAGGGAAGGGAGACTTTGGGTCTGTATTAACACAGCCTTCCAGCTAGAATACCTAAGGGGAATGGTTGGCACATTTCCTCATATAGCTAACATAAAGATAAATGCAGTGCTTCATATAGGGCCTGTTCTGAGCATCCCAATCAACCTAAGCCTCAAGTTGAGTCTTTTGTCTTCGTAAGAAGAGAGAAGGACAGGATACAGAGCTGATACATGGTCTAAAATGAAAAGGAATCTTTACTGTTCCCACATCTATCATCATCACCCCTAGTCCCAGGGTGCAACTCTCTGTTTTGGGATAGATGTGGTTTCCAATGGATGCAAGAGAAATGATTCCTTCTGAGCTAAAGCTTAGATTCTGGGTCTTATTATTTACCTCCTGTCTTAGTTACTTTTCTACAGCTGTGATAAAACATCACCACCAATATAACTTATAGAAGGAAGAGTTTATTTGGGGATCATGTTTCACGGGGGATAAGAGTTCATCACCATCACATCAGGGGAGTATTGCAGCAAGTACCAAACTTGGTGGCATGGTGTAATAACAGCTGAAAACTCACAATTCGCATCATAAACTGGAAGTAGATAGAGCACGCTATTAGTCCCAGAGGGCTTTGGATCCCTCAAAGCCTATCCATAGTGAGACACTTCCTCCAGCAAGGACAAACCCCCAAAGTCTGCCCAAACAGGACTACCAGCTGAGGACCAAGTTTTCAAATGCCTGAGACCAATGGGGGCCATCGCATTCAAACCACCACCTGCTCCTGAAAAGCTCGAAAAGAGCTGTACAGGTATATCCTCCTGAGTGGGGGAAAATTTAAGTTTCATAAATGGGAGTATATTAGCCTTAACTGCAAATGTGTTGCCAGCTTTTAACATAGTAATCTGACGTTACACCAGCCAAAAACATCCATTCATGAATGAAAAGAAATAACAGTAACAGCATTACTGATTTTGGTCTTCTGCATGTATATCTTTCTCAGCATCCTTCCCCATCTATCCATGGGTACTAAGCCACCTTCTCTAACCCCAATATCAAGGGGAATTAAAAGAGTTATGATTTGGTATCTCCTAATGTGCACTAGGGAATGAGGCTCTAATTTTCTTATTTTCTTTTAGAAAAGAACACATTTAGGAAATAAAAGCATATTTTTTGGCTTTATTGCATTGAACTGAGTCAAGTTATCTGATTCAGGAAAAAAAAAACCCTTTACTATTTGAATGCTGACTTGCCAATATTGCTATGTCTGTCTTCATTTCTGATGAAGGAGAAATATCTACAGGGTACAAACAAGCACCACCTGTAAACTGACACCTGCTTTACCTCCACGCTAGTGCCTGAGTTTTAATCACCACAAAACAAACATTTAGGAGTTGTCGTGTAGAATAAGTACCAGTGACTTCAGAAGCTCACAGAACACTGAGCTTAAAAAGCTAAATCCTTTTGTTTGCAATTGAAAAGAAAGAGGCATTTTAAAAAGCTGTCTACGGGGAGAAAGCAGCTGAACTATCTACTTTCATCTGCTTTATAGACTCCAAACCAGACAAATTCATCACAGTGCGTCAGCTACTTGTTCCCAGGTCACGCCCTTCAGTGAAGATGATTAAACAGACCGAAAGCCTGAAGATGCCACTCAGCATTTCAGCCCCTCAGGAGGGGGTTAGAAAGGACCACCAATTCTGTCTGAACAGAGCAAGCAAGGAGTAATTTACTTAGCAAACTTCTCAAGCCTCCAAAACATAGACATAACAAGATTCTGGCAAGCTCTGAAGGTGATTTCTCAACCTGGCTATAGGAAGACGTATACTGATAATATGTTCTCGAGTGCAGGAGACACACAGTGATGTGTGAGTCGCTTGAGGATTTGATTCTGAAAACTCTTAAATGTCTTTGAAAAACTTAAAGCAGATGGTGTAAAATGCCGTAACTCCTTGTACTGGAGAAAATCAGTGATAACTGGTTGTAGCCTGGTTCAGTCCTGTCACTGGTCATCCCTGTTGGCATCAAAAGCCACATGGGCAGTAGTCTCCGCCACTAAACTTTGTTGGGTCTCGGGTCCTTTACAGGAAGGAGACCACCATGTAGGAGCTGGCGCCAGTCTATGAAACATACATAATGCAAAGCCTACTGTGGCCAACACAACCTAGCCTAAGTCCCACGTGGAGGTGAAAACTTGCAGGCAAATAATATTTTAACAAGGATATTCAGGAAGGGAATTTTTTGGTAGGTCAAGCTGAGTCATAGCCAACCGATGCATGGCTTTGATGTGGTTATGGGTGGAGCAATGTTTCAGGCAGAGGGAACAATGACTGAGACAGCTCTGCAGATGGTGAATTGCTTAGGTGCAGAGATGGTTCTAAAGCAGACCAAAAAATTACCCCATCAATTGTTGAATCCAAGCAAAAATGATGCTAGAGTTCATCTGTTCATTACTGAGCTTAGGATTTGGAATAGCAGAATAATGACACCCCGAAATGTCTGTGTCTCAGTTTCTAAACTGATGATAGAAGCAAAGAAACTTTGCAGGAATGTTCAAGAGTGGAGTCTGTGATATGCGGAGAATACACCAGAGCCCCCAGGCTGTCCTTTTCTGTGGGAGAACAAGAAGTGGGTGAGGGGTGCGGTGACACAAGAAGAGGCACAGAGATCTTGCATGTGGAGGACATGGTGCCCTGTGCTGCTTCTGAGGGCCCAGGAGGCCAGATACAAGAGCCAGAATGCAGCACATTATGGTGATGCTAGATGAAGGAAGCATGGAAACTCAGACCTTGGTATCACAAGTACAAGGGACCAAACATTACCAAGGCCTGAAGGAAGGATGAGATGGATCTGCTTCGCCATTAACTGTCCTTGGAAGGAGCACAGTCCTTCAGTGTTTGGAGGTCTGCCTCCTGGGAGGCACTCTTGACTCTGACCTGAAGGCTGTAATTAAAGACTTTTACATTGCTATCAAGTTAACAAAATTTGTGGAGCCCCATTACCATAGCACCGTAAAACTCTTAGGGACTTACGTGCAATTTTGATTGCTAAATAATTAGTCCTGGATCTCAACTACAGGAACTGAGTAGTCACAGGATTAGTATAACAGGTTTGTTTTTTTTAGTTGTTCAGTGGTTGTGTACATTTATATAATAAATCTTAGTCATTTTCATCCCCAATCCTCCTCTGTTGTCTCCCTCCCCCTGGGAATGCTTCTCAATCACTTCCTTCTGTATCCTTTTCTAAAACTGTTGTTGTTTTTAAATATGTATGAATGTTTTCCTTCATGCACTGTATGCCTAGTGCCTGAAGACCACAGAGGAAAGCATTAGATCCCCTGGGACTGGAGACACAAACAGTTGTGAGTTGTCATGCGGGTGTTGAGATCTAACCCTGGGACTCTGCAAGTGGCCTGCTTACAGTTCAGAGGTTCAGTCCATTATCATGGCAGGGAGCAAGGCAGCATGCAGGCAGACATGGTGCTGGAGAAGTAGTTGAAAGTCATACATCTTGCAGGCCACAGGAAGTAGTCTAAGACACTTGCCAGGATCTTGAACACATATAAGACCTCGAAGAAGCCCACTGACACATTTCCTTCAGCAAGGTCATACCTGTTCTAGCAAAGTCACACTTCCAAATAGCACCCCTCCCTTTGAAGACCTTTTTTTTTTTTTTTTCAAAACATCACAGGAGATAAGGCTTGTTTTTAGCTGTTGGTGGTTTTTCTGTTTTGGTTTTGTTAGTTTGTTTGGTTTTTTTTGTTTTGTTTTTAGATAGAGTTATCTGTCTGTCCCTGGTTATCTTGGAACTCACTCTGGGTATTAGGCTGGCCTTAAACTCATGGAGATCCATTTACCTCTGCCTCAAGAGTGATAAGACTAAGAGCGTTTTTGTTTGCTTGTTTGTTTGTTTGTTTGGTTTATTTTCATTGTTGTTTCAAGTGTTTCTAAGATTGAGATTCAAGATTGAGAGCCACCAACCCTTTTCTTAGAGTTGAAGAGCTGAGAAGGGCAAGTTCACTGCATTAACTACCAGCTCCTGAGTCCTGGGCTTGGTCTTTTCACCAAAAATCAGGAAGAAGAGGTATGTATGATGTAGATGGCATTGTAAAGGGATAAATCAGGGCTAGCATTTAGATTGGTTGTTTATTTCTATGTGACCTTAAATAACTGACTTCTGTGAGAGTCAGTACTTTATAGAAAGAACATCCCTCAAAAGCTGGGTGCAATAGTGTGAGCCTGCAGTCCCAACAATTTAGGAGCTGAGGTATGAGATCTGTAAGTTCAAGGTCAGTCCTGGCAGCTTGGCAAGTACCTGCCTTAAAAATTTACACACACACACACACACACACACACACACACACACACACACACACAAGAAAACCATTTACAAAGTACCTAGTTCACAGGAAATTAATATATTCCAGTTTCTGGTGTATGTGTTTACTCTTTGCATGCTTTCCTGAAGGCTGACTGTGTGACTTTCCATTACAAAGTCAGAAACAAACAAGGCAAATTTGTTTTTTTGTTAAATACAGTGTGACAATATTGATGCTGATTCTACCCAGAAATCCGCACAATGTGCCAATCACAGAAGGGTTCAAGAAAGGTTATCTTCCTGGGATGCCATGGTCTAGAAGACAAGGTCTCTGTCAAAATATGAGACTGGAATCCTTGAGGTGGGAACTTTTAGTTGCCAAACAAATGAGCATAAAATTATCACACAGTGGAACAACTATTCCAAGAACCATATGTTCTTGGTCCTTTGGAATGTATTTAGGAGAAAGTCTCCACTGCGAGCAGGCTTACACCTTCTCTTCCTTAACTCCCTGCAAACAGAACAAGCTTGTGTCCCTGGCCAGTAGCAGGGTTTTGCGGGAACCTCCCTTGGCACTTCTGAGCCTCGCCTGCAGAAGTGAGGTGAAGTTTCCTTGACACGTTTTCAAGAGGCCCCCTTTAAAGATGGGTCTTAGGACAGGCTGCACCATCGATGAGGCAAGAGTGAGCAAAGGCATGCAAACTTCACTGCAAGGCTGAGTAATGAGGAACAGACTAGGTGCTTCGCAGTACCTAGATAAGTGAGGCTGGTCAGCTTTAGCTGAGTGGAGAATCACTTTCCTTAAGATAGAGGAACAAGCAGTATTGAGAGTTGAAAGAGGTGGGAATGGAGACGCCATGGCAGCAGAGAGTGGTGTGCCCACAGGCTCCTGAGCAGGCAGTTTTCTATTGTATTATACACCAAGCAGCTTTTACTTTACCTAAAAACTTTGCTGTTTCTTTTTATCCCCCAGAACTGCATTAGCTTTGCTTATATTCTAAGCCTAATTTAAATAAATATGCTTATAAACTTGCCTAGGAGGACAGGGCTGGCTATTTGGTTGCTAAGAGCTTTGCAGGCAAACACACACACACACACACACACACACACACACACACACACACACAATTCTTCTCTATTGCTCAGACAGTTTCTTTTGGAAGACTAGAGTCAAAACCTAAGTCTCATTGCATTCTCGGTGACAGTGTCAATAATAAATCTCTTGCCAACCTCTGGGATTCTTCCATGAGGACCAGCAAGTTTCAAAAAGGGCACCAATTCCTTTGTAATTAAGAACACTCCCTCTGGGCATCATTCTTTGTGGAGGATTAAGAACAAAATAATTTGGGAACGCATGTTCTGAGCAGAAAATATTTCTGCTAGAAATCTTCTTAATAATGGCAATCGAAAACAAAACCCAGCTAGAATGAGCCTGGCATATTTTCACATGAAAGCAAGTCTGTCTGAGATTGGATCATCTTCCCCCAGAGGGACTGCTCAGGCTTCTCTCCAGAAGTTTCTTTCGCTGGGTGGCATAAGTTTGTAAGGTGATCATGCAATGTTCTAGTCCAGGCCTAACAGTGAAACCCAGGAGTTAGAAGGTCAAGTTTGACCACAGACAGTCCAGAACCTTAAGACCAGCTTCTCCAAAATATCACACACCACTTTCTCAGTGTTCTTGTAGTTTTAAATGGGCATCGTATTTTCTTGTGACTAAAGCCATGCACACTGCTTGGTGCAGAACACCTGCCTAGGATGTGTAGGATAAGGCCCTTCGGGATAATGCAGCGGTTGGATGAATCTCACAAGTGCAAAAGAAGACCTTTGAAGGCTTGTACACCAGAAAGGAGAAGCTGTTTCACAGATGGTCATTGGCCCCTTCTACAGTCACACAGGCAAGAAATCCCTAATTCTGTAATTGAAGATGAAACAGTTTATTGTCTTGATCTTGGCCATTGGCAAACATGAGACTGGATCAAAGGCAGATGTGTAGGTAGGACCACTCCATCACCAGGCACAGTGGGGTCAGATCTGGTATTACAGGGATTATAGATACAGACACAGTTGGCTTGCTGCGGGAAAGGGCACAGCAACTGAACCAAAGCCTTGGAGGATAAACAGGATTTCACAGATGCCAAGGGCAAGAGGCATCAGAGGTGGAAGGAGCAGCAAGGGCAGAGTCTAGTGCTGGCTACACGAGGGGAAAAGGAAAACGGAAGCACCATGTCAGTTACTCAGATCATTCCAGGAAAGTGGTTAGTTTCCATGTTCAAAGGATCGTAATAACAGAACACAGGATGTGTGCTTTCCGAGAAACATGTTGCCTGCTTTCAGTGTTCTTTTGTTTTCTACTAGAAACCTTTTAGCCATATTCTGGCTTTTCAAACACTGTGCCCCTGTGAAGCCTCCCTGAGGTGGATGTCACATCTAGCCTCCATCAGCTAACAAGCAAACAGAGCCATTAATTTGTCTTCCATCATCCCTTTACTAACGCTCATAGCACTACGAACACACTAGATAGCCAACAAGTACCCTCTCCATCCTCCAGCACTCAGTGAATGTCTGTTCTATTTGTTTTTTTCTTCTTTTAACTTGACACATTAAGAAGAGGGAATCACAATTTAAAAATAAAAAAATGCCTCTGTAGGGTCAGCCTGAAGGCAGGCTGTGAGGTACTGTCTGATTAATGATTGATGTGGGAGGGTCCAGCCCACTGTGGGTGGTTTCAGCCTTAGCCTCGTGGTCCTGGGTGCTAAAAGAAAGCTGAGCAAACTGTAAGGATCAGGCAAGAAAGCACTATTTCTCACAACCTCTGTATCAATTCCTACCTCCCACTCTGCCCTGGTTGAGATCCTGCTTTGACTTCCCTTAATGATGGGATGCAGCTGAGAACGGCAAGCCAAAAATAAATCCTTTTCTTGTAAGCTGCTTTGGGCCATGGTGTTTTTTATCATAGCAATAGAAAACCTAACTAAGACAATGTCCAGCGTGTCACCTCTGTTCTCAGGTATCTCTCTGCAGTGGACATCACCTCTAACCAGCTAAAGCCACCAAACCGTGGACCTTAGACACTAGGCAAAAGACTCAGGCAACTTGTGGCTGATCATCTGTGTTTGTTATCTGTCTCACAGCTGGGACAAAATGCCAGACAGGAGTAGCTTAAAAGATAAGGTTTCATTTTGATTTAAAGATTTAGAGCTTTTTGGACATCACAATGGAAAGAAGGGACAGAGTAGCTCCTACCTGTGGTGGCAGGAGTTTTGTGGCTACCCCTTCATACTTTGTGGACTGCTACAAGCCACATTATAGAGTAACTGTTCAGTCATCTTTTCAGGAGCCAACTGTCAGAACCAAGGGATCTGGTAAACGCTAAACCAAAAGGCAAGGCTTTTTGGCGTTATTGGTTTTCACTGTAGCTAACTCCCTTTCCATTACATATTTGGGGATTAATTCCCTAGTTCAGAACAGTTTCCCGCTGCCAGGCCTTCATTCCTCTTACCTAGGTAAGCACAGAGATCTGCCATCCTGCAATTATCTTTATCACCAGGCACAGAGCATCCCACTTAAGATAGTCACAGATACCCAAGAGCATAGAATTACTACATGCCCAAGGTGCTGTTCTGGTTTTACCCCACTTAAAAGATTCTTAACTCCTTACGCACACTTTCACCTCAGTTTACCGATGGTTTTATTTCAGGAAATGTACAGCTTCTATTTTGCTCTCAAGGACAGCAGAAGAGAAAATTAACTGCTACCAGAGAAAGACTTCCTTCCCGCTGGTGCTACAGACACACACCAACCCACAGCCCAGAACGACTGATAACAGCATACCTTGGAACTGATCATTTTAGAGGCCTGGCTCTCCCTCTTGTCTTTACTGCTTAGGTGTGCACTCCAGAGCTGTAAACCCATAGACATTGCAGTGACTCGTGCATATGTTATCTGCTCAAAAGCCGCAGCTTCTACCTGACTGCTCACATAGATTGCTTGGCTACCTGATTCTAGCCTGCGAGAGGAAAAAAGCAGTATGAGAGAAATAAACTTTTTAGTTTTTTACTAACCACCTAAAAATGTAGTGTAGCACATTAACCTTCCCCTCTAGAATTCCCCGACGGATGACGTAATTCCTTTCTTAACTAACTTTCTTCATTAAGGAGTTCTCTCTCTCTCTCTCTCTCTCTCTCTCTCTCTCTCTCTCTCTCTCTGTGTGTGTGTGTGTGTGTGTGTGTGTGTGTGTGTGTGTGTGAAAACCCTTATCTAATTTTCTATGGGGCAAAAGAGTCCCTGCCCTGAATCCTGCTATGGGGTAGGGAATTGCTGGTTTTAAGGACATATATGACTTGGAACGTTGGTAATCAGTAGAACTAAGAACTAAGAACAATGTAGAACAAGAGAGAACAAGGAAGAATAAGGACAGAGAAGAATAAAGAAACATGGACAGACATTCCCATTGTATGTAGACTTGTTTAGACTTTAGCTTATCCTGGTGTTCTTAATTGAACCCGTTAAGGACCCCATTAGTGGACCGTGAGAAATAGAGCTAGACCTGAGAAGAGTGTAGACTTGAAAGGTCAATTCCTAGTGGTCTATATCCACCAGCTACACTCTTATTATGTTCCTAAGGTCCCACAGCCTCGCAGAACAGCATCAGCTGGGGATCTAGTGTTCAAACATATGAGCCTCTGGGAGATACAGCATATTCAAAGCAACTCTGAGCTCAAGGTTTTCACAACTATTTTCTTAGTTTAATACTTTGCTAAAATTGTCCCAAGAATGTAAGACAGCTATTTCTGTTTATTTATTTATTATAAAGGATACACCCCAGGAAGAGTCTAAAGGATGGAAGACTAGAGCAGGCCATGGGCTCCAGTCTTCCCTAGGCCCCCACCTCCACCCCAGGACTTCAGTAGCAGCCAGTGTTTTCAAAGCCCCTGACTTTTAGGGGACCGCAAGTGAGTTTCATTCCAAAAGCATGGAGAAAAATTACTATTCATTCATGACTGAACTTGGCTTGATGCCCCCTCCCCTGTCAATAAGAGAGAAGGTAAAGCTGACAGGCCCAACTCTCTAAAGAAGCCTTGATCTTTCCGGAGGCTGGCCCTTGTTCCTATCCGACAGTCTCTAAAGATTATCTGAAAGTCACCTCTCTGACACAAGCTCAGATTTGTTCAAAGTGACTCCTTGTGAATAAATAACAAAAATTGGGTTTGTAACTCAGGAAATCTCAAGGAACCAAGAAGAGGACAAAGACCAAATACATATTCCCTATCAGTAAATAAGTAAATGTGCACCAAAAAGGGAAAGGAATGGACAAAGGAGGGAGAAGAGGAAGGAAACCAGTTCTTCTGCCACTAACATTGTTCTTGGTTGAACAAAAATGTTTCCACACTGGCTTCCACAACTCAGAAAACACTATGTCGTTCACTGGATGCTCCCTATGACTACTAAATAAGCCCACCTACTACAGACCCAATTACGCTCTCCCGCCCACAGCCAGTCAGATGAGGAGGAACTATCATGGAGTCCCATCCTTAGACAAAGAACCAGAGATAACTAAGGAATACTGAGAGAGGGAGAAATACTCTTATCCAGGAATGAGCCCCTAATAGGCTTTTCAGTACCAAGTTGCACAGCCCGGAAACCATATACATACAAGTAACTCCAAATGAACTGAGATATATATATATATATATATATATATATATATATATATATATATATATATATATATTACACATAAATAAAACAAAAAAGAAGTCATGAACTAGAGAGACAACAAGGAGGGCGTGTCAGAGGGGTTAAAGAAGAAAAGGAAACAAGAAAAGTGATGTAATTATATTTTAACCAAAAAATAAAATTTTAAAGATGCATTTTTATTTTGTTACTATTTTTGCCAATTCAAATTATTTATTTTCATTTTATAACTTTGCCTGCATGTACACCACGTGCATTATCTGATGCTCTCAGAGACCAGAAGGGAGCATCAGAGTCCCCTGGTGATGGAGTTACAGGTAGTCGTGAGCTGTCATTATAGGTGCTAAGAACAAATTTGAGGTCCTCTGCAAGAGCAGTATGCACTTTTCAACCTCTGAGCTGTGCCTCTTCAGCCCCCTACCCTTTTAAGACTTATTTTATATAACTGTAATAAGGAAAAAGCTGATACACAAGAAAAAAATCTTTGCAGTCTTTCCTTCTTAGAAAGGAAGTCAAATGGCAATTAAGGAGGGTCTGTTTTATTTAGGCTACATAAAGGGAGGCATCTCCAAGAAATACTAAAGAACAGCTGAGACCAGTTCCAGAGGGAGCTGGAGGAAAAGAGCAAACTTGCTGCCTTCTAGAATAGAATAAAAGCCAACACGGCTGGGCACAAGGAAGGAATGCTAGGAACTCAGGCAGGGCCAGCATATGTTACACCGCAGAAGTGGAGTGGGAATCATGGATGTGTTGCCAGTGGCAACCCTGCAATAAATCCATTGCTATGTTTCATTTTCAGTGTGAGGTGTGTCTAGAGTTCAGCAGAGTTACATCAGGAGGCGCTTGGCCCCATCTCCTCTAGCTGGCAGTTGGCACCTGCTTGTGTCAGAACTCTAAGAGGTGAAGAAGCACACGTGATCTGCTATGTGACTGGGCCCACTTTCAGAAAAGAAGGCAGCTCAAGACCCAAATTATTCATTAGATAAGGCTTTGTATCAAAACCAATGAGATAGGGGAATTTGGGAAGGGAGCTGGTCCCAGCCTATGGGATAAGGGGACAGGAACTTCTTGCAATGGGGAGGGGGGGGTGGGACTAAAAATCCCCTATCTTGTCCCAGACCAGCACATCATTTTTGCCTTTTCTCTGTTTTAGTGTTCCTCTCTGAAGAATGATATATTAAAAACTGCTTTGTTTTTCACTAGTCTCTTAATTTTGTTATTATCTTGTTTCCAACAGCCCTAAGCTAGCACCCTCCTAATGAACACTGAACATCACATTCTGCCTTATTTCAACCACCCAGCCTAAGTGCTGAGTTCTCATGGGTTTCAAAATTTCGGGCTTATAGTTCCAGGGATAAGGGTTCATCTTGGCAGGGAGGCATAGCAGCAAGTGGCAGGTAGGAGGCCAAAGTTCACATTTTCCATCCCAAGCATGAAGGGGAGAGGAAACTGGGAACCGAATGTTCAAATATCTGAGTCTATTAGGAACATTCTCATTCAAACCACTATAGATTTTAAAGAAAATCCTGCCCATACTACATCACCTCTTTTCCCTTCAGAAAATGATCCCTGAATCTAATCTCCTTTGTTTAGCTTTTTTCCCTGACTGTGATTAGTAACAACTTGTAACCAACCCCCCAAAATGATGGCAAACATCCATAATCCACTAAATGACCAAAAACTGCACACCCCACTTCTTATGAATATGGGCATCATGTTTCCTAGACTGCTTCCTATTGTTGAGAAGGAAATGGTACCTTTGGGGGACCCTGAGAAAACTGGGATAATGTTCAAGTCCTGTGAGAGCTAGCTGAATTTTTGTTGTTGTTGTTGTTTAGTCTCTATGTGATGGGTAAGTATAAAACTTATCTGCAGTCTTGAGTGAACAGTCTGAGAGGCTGGGCTCTGTAGCAACACGATTTATCATGTCTCATCCAGTCCTATAGCTGCTCCCATACTAGAGGGATCAGCGTGTATGTCACCTGTCTTGTAGTCATTTTTGTTTGGTTTTATATCTGTATCTAAGATATTTTAGTAGCTCTCTCCTAATCAAACCTGATCTTCATTAATTTTGAAAAAAACAACATTTCCCCAGTGGGAAAAAAAAGCATAACATCTCCCCTTAATGCAATATTTCTGAGTTTCATTTTGAAGTTAAACATTTTAAAAATATATAGGTTGGCTTAATTTAGCAGTTTCTATAATTTAACATCTCTTAGCAGCTATTGTATTTTGTACATTAGCATTAAAAAAATCAAAAAAAGCAAACTCAACACACTATCATAAAAAATCCAGATACCCTGTGTATTTTTCACATTTCTGTGGCTTCTTTTTTATATATTAATTTTATTCTCTCTTTAAAGACTTTATTATTTTAAAACTATTTATTTTTTCTGTGACTGTCTATATCCATTTTTTACTTTGTCTGTTTAAAAGTTTTCTTGGTCTAGATTGCATTACTGTGCCCCCACAACATTTTCAGACCACAAAACGAATTTTATATGGCCATGCTAGCCCCTTCATGGCTCTGGCAGCTGAGTGAGGGGGCTCAGTTCTCAGAGACCCTAGCCTCATGCCTGTGTGTTTACCACCCAAGCTCAGAGAAGCTGTTATGTCCTGATGTGACAGGCATTTTTATCTTGTATACTGTCTGCTCAAATGTTCTGCTGCACAGCAGCACCTCTTAAAAGAGCCTGGCTTCTGTACACCGAGCCTACCAGAGAGATGATGGCTGTCAGGAAGCCTCACTAGGAAAACACATCTTTGGAACCTTTTTTTCAGCTTTCTCAGGCCTATGTGTATATATGTGGTCTCATGTCCGGCACCATATGTAACCTGTTTTATCATCAGCTGCCAGCTCCACATATAATGACATGGAGATTTACTATTAATTGTGAAAGCTTGGCCTATAGCTTAGACTTTTTACTAACTAATTCTAGTACTTTAAATTAACCTATTTATATTAATCTATGTTCTATCACATGGTGTGAACTCTCTTCTATATTACACCTCTGTTTCCTCTCTGTGTCTCCTGGCATCTCCCATGTGTCTAGATTCCCCCTTCTCTTCTTTTATTTCCCCCCGAAATTCCACCTCCAGCCTACCTATTGACTGTTCAGCTTTTTATTACACCAATTACAGCAATACAACTTTGATGGAGGAGTTACTTTCATTGGTTAATAAAGAAACTGCCTTGGCCCATTTGATAGGCCAGCCCTTAGGTGGGTGGAGTAGACAGAACAGAATGCTGGGAAGAAGGGAAGTGAGCCAGACGCCATGCCTCTCCTCTCTGGCAATATGCAATGGAGCAAGCCACCAGGTCAGACATGCTGAATCTTCCCTGGTAAGACACCACCTCATGGTGCTACACAGATTACTAAATATGGGTTAAGCAAGATGTGAGAGTTAGCCAAGAAGAGGCTAGATATAATGAACAAGGCAGTGTTTATATGAATACAGTTTGTGTGTTGTTATTTCGGGGCATAAGCTAGCAAGGCAGCCAGGAGCCGGGCGGGAACGCAGCCCACAGCTCCATCTACACAACTTCACACAGTATACAAATATCTCACAACATCCCCAGGCATTGGGCAGAGCATTTCCCACTACTTTTGACAGCTATCTTTCCTATTGCCTTGTTTTACCTAACAGATGGGCCAGCCTTTCTACCCAGTAGTCCTTATTTATTTATTATCTATTTGTTTTAGTGTTGGTATACAACCCATGCTAGGAACATGCTCCAGTACCAAGCTACATCAATCCCTTGCTTACCTTTTAAACTTATTACATCACTAAGAAAATGTAAGTTCCCTGAAAGCTCACACCCAGAGGTCTGTTGGCAGCATAACTCAGACTCCTGCATAGTCCTGGCCCTAGTTTGTTTTTCTTTATTGTAATAAAACGTCATGGCAAAAAAAAAAAAACAACTTATGAAGAAAAGAGTTTATTTGACTTGCATACACCAATTATAGTAGCTCAATGAGGGAAGTTAGGGCAGGAAATGAATCAGAACATGGAGCAATGCTGCTTATTGACTTGCTCACAGGCTCAAGTTCAGCTACCTTTCTCATACCTCCCAGGACCATCTGCCTAGAGGTAGCCCTATCTATGGTAGTCTAGGACCTCCCAAATCAATCATTATTCAATAAGATTACCCACAAATACCCATAGGTCACTTTTATGGAAGCAGTTCCTAAGTTGAGATTCCCTCTCCCCAACTACGTCTAGGTTTCTGTCAAGTTGACTAAAGTCAACCAGCACCATCGCAGATCACTGCTGGTACACAGATCTTACATGTTGAACAATGAGCAAATGGGTAATGGGTATGGGGTTTTGTCCGATTATCTATACAGCATTATACACAAATGGGTAGTAGTTGGGTGAGGGATTATCTGTTCAACATCTTACAACTGACAGTACTTAAGCCCTCTGGCTATATGGAATAGTGCTGACAAAGTTGATGGAACATTTTTAAGCTATGATTCTGCATCTCAATACCTTATTTATCTACATATATATTTAGTCAATAAATGGTTATCAGGTCCCTCTCCAGTGTCTGACACTATCCTAGGTATTAAGGAAAAGTTATCTGTCCTCCAAGAGATGCCTTATTGGGCTAAAACTACCTAAGCATTTGCTTAAGATCTGACCTGATTTCAGGAATGAATTGGTATGTAATCACAGAGAAAGACAGATTGCATTTGGGTGTCTGGGAACCACAGGCGGCTGTGTACAAAGGAAATCTATAGGCACTGAGGGTATGATTGAACAAGGAGGCAAACAGATGATGAGTTGATGTCACAGAGACAGGAGCCCTGCTCTGTAGTCAGAGTCTTCAGGCCCTTTGTTCTAAGTGTGATGTCAGAGCTGTGAAGATTCTGAGTTGGGGAGAGATGGTAGCTATGGTCTGTTTTACATTGCAAGATTACTACAGAGGCTTCCATGTGAAGATGAGTGAAGTAGAGTTTGAAACGCATGCCTTCAGCTTGGCTAGACCGGAACAACTTGGACTGGAGTCCCTGAACCAAATGGACGGAGGGACCTAGGTGGAGAACTGCTATCATCATGGACCTGCTTTCTCAGGATGACATGAAAGTAGCAGGAGTTTGTGCACACGTGAATATATTGCTGAGGGAATGTTTGTTACATATGTGTATAGTTTGGTGTGAGGTTATGAGTTAGACATGGAATGTCAATAGTGAGTGCATGAAAGAGAGTGATGATTAACTTAAGGGTCACTTCTATCAGGACTCAGTAGTTTCCTAGTTTGTTGCATTAATGGACATAATGTACATAATGAGCACTTTTATGTTCTGTAAATACTACATCTTAATGGAGTTCTCCTTTCTGCTTCCTGGTAGGCTCAGCCTCCAACCACAACTTATAAACTTCAGTATAAGTTTATAACTCAAGGTCTATTTATTATTGTTTCCACCATTAATTTTCCCAAGGTTTCCTGTGAATTTTGAAAAAAAAATTCCCATCACCTGGGGACAGCTCCTTGGAGCTGAACTTAAAAGGAGGACATAGCTTAAATAAAAGTTTTTATGAGCCACCAAGGCTGGTTTAAATTTGGTTTACCCCAGGGATAGCCTTCAAGGAAAATAACCCTGTGGCTGAAGAGTTCTGGTCTACCTGCCTTCTCCTTAACCTTCTAACAACGTCCTCCTAGTCACTCTGATCAGGATTACAACTACTCATGGTAAGAAAATGGTGGGTATGAGACTCATAAAGGCTCTAAGGCAAGGACAATAAATCCAGCTGAAGTTTACTACAAGGATTACCATTTTGGCTTGCCATTCCTTTAGTCAATCCTCAATTCCAGTAACTAAAATAAACTTTTATATTTTTGCACTATTAGATATGTTCTGCCTATGACACCTTGTTTGCTGGGGAACAGAGTGAAAACAAGCCATGCTCCTTTCTCTTAAGCAGAGATGCCCCAAGTCAGAGGACACTTTGCTTGACTGTATGCCTTAACATTCACCACCATTGTTGAGCTGCTTTGAGTGCAAAGTGGAAGCAAAGAAACTGATGCTCCTCAGGGTTGTGAAACAAATTTTTGTATACTATGAATATGTATTACGCTTATTAGCTAATAAAAGGCAATTGGCCAATCGCAAGGCATAGAGTATAAATGGGTAATCAAACAAGGGATGCTGGGAAAAGGAGGATGGAGTGAGAAAGTTGAGAGGAGACTTGGAGAAGCAAGATGAATGTGCCACTGTGTGGCAGAACTTAAATAAGGAATATGGGCTAATTTAAAATGTAGGAGCTAGATAGTAATAAGCCTGAGCTATGGGCTGAGCATTTACAATTAATATAACCTTTTGTGTGTGGTAATTTGGAAGCAGTTCCCAGAATGGGAAAAACTCTGCCTATATATGGCATTCCAAGGTAGGGTACATATATCCACATAAAGCCCAAGAAAGCTTTATAAAGGGGTTTTAGACAAATAAAAATGAAGGATTTTTTTTTTCAATGTGGGAGGCCAATTCACAGAGATGCATCCCCTGGCCAAGGTCTGCAGGATTGAGCTGCCATTACTACATAGCAGGTTTCTGTAGTCTTTATGCTGGCTTCAGTAGAGATAAGCCTCTCCTGGTTTAAAGGTTTATGAGGTCAGAAAAAATACACAGTAGGGGCAGATTCAGACAAAAGGAGCCTATAAATGGGTCACATTGTGTTTGAAAATATACATAGACATGAGAGAGAGAAGAGAATTATGCAGTCATAGATTGGAAAATATTGTTTTAAAAACTGTAAAGACCTTAAAAAGGGAATAAAGTAATATGAAAGAAATATGCCACATAAAGAAATACACAGTCTGGATCCTATATGTTACTGTGTTGTCTTTAGATTTTTTTGATCATTAGTGAGCAAATAATACCTGCTCAAAGACATTTGATTATGAAAGCTACTAAATTAAGCCAACTATTATATTTTTAAAATATCTCAAAGAGATTGGATACGAAAACAGGATCCAACATTCTGCTGTTTGCAAGAAACACATCTCAACCACAAAGACAGGCATCTACTCAGAGTAAAGGGTTGGGAAAAGGTCTTTCAAGCAAATGGTCCTAAGAAAAAAGCAGGTGTGGCCATATTAATTTCTAACAAAACTGACTTCAAACTAAAATCAATCAGAAGGGATCGAGATGGACACTTTATACTCATAACAGGAACAATTTGTCAGGATGATGTCTCAATCCTGAATATTTATGCTCCTAATATAAAAGCACCCATGTATGTAAAAGAAATATTACTAAAACTCAAGGCAGATATCAAACCACACACACTAGTAGTAGGAGACTTCAATACACCTCTCTCAGCAATGGACAGGTCAATCAGACAGAAACCTAATAGAGAAGTAAGAGAACTACTGGAGGTAATGAAGCAAATGGACTTAACAGACATCTATAGAACATTCCACCCAAATAGGAAAGAATATACCTTCTTCTCTGCAGCCCATGGAACCTTCTCGAAAATTGACCACATACTCGGAAACAAAGGAAACCTCCACAGATACAAAAAAATATCAGTGTCCACATGCGTCTTATCAGATCACCACGGATTAAAGTTAGAATTCAACAACAATCCTACCTCCAGAAAGCCGACAAACTCATGGAAACTGAACAGTCAACTACTGAACCACACCTGGGTTAAGGAAGAAATCAAGAAGGAAATTAAAGTCTTCCTGGAATTCAATGAAAATAGAGAAACAACATACTTAAACCTATGGGACACTATGAAAGCAGTGCTAAGAGGAAAGTTCATAGCACTAAGTGCCCACTTAAAGAAAACAGAGAAAGCATACATCGGAGACTTAACAGCACACCTGAAAGCTTTAGAAAAAAAAGAAGCAGACACGCCCAGGAGGAGCAGAAGACTGGAAATAATCAAACTGAGGGCGGAAATCAACAAAATAGAAACGCAGAAAACAGTCCAAAGAATCAATGAAACAAAAAGTTGGTTCTTGGAGAAAATCAACAAGATCGACAAACCCCTATCCAAACTAATTAAACGACAGAGAGAAAACACGCAAATAAATAAGATCAGAAATGAAAAGGGGGACATAACCACAGACACAGAGGAAATTCAGAGACTCATTAGATCTTACTACAAAAGCCTGTATGCTGCAAAACTAGAAAATGCAAAAGAAATGGACATGTTTTTAGATAAGTGCCACATACCAAAGCTAAACCAAAACCAGGTGAACGATCTAAATAGACCTGTTAGTCGCGAAGAACTAGAAACCGTTATCAAAAATCTACCTTCCAAAAAAAGCCCAGGACCAGATGGTTTCAATGCAGAATTCTACCAGAACTTCCAAGAAGAGCAAATACCTATACTCCTTAATGTATTTCACAAAATAGAAACAGAAGAGTCATTGCCAAATTCCTTTTATGAAGCTACAGTTACCCTGATACCAAAACCACACAAAGACCCAACCAAGAAAGAAAATTACAGGCCTATCTCACTCATGAATATCGACGCAAAAATTCTCAATAAAATACTGGCAAACCGAATCCAAGAACACATAAGAAAAATTATCCATTATGATCAAGTAGGCTTCATCCCAGAGATGCAGGGCTGGTTCAACATACGCAAATCTATCAATGTAATCCAGCATATAAATCAACTGAAAGAAAAAAACCATATGATCATTTCATTAGATGCTGAAAAAGCATTTGACAAAATTCAACACCCCTTTATGATAAAAGTCTTGGAGAGATTAGGGATACAAGGCTCATACCTAAATATAATAAAAGCTATTTACAGCAAGTCGTCAGCTAACATTAAATTAAATGGAGAAAAACTCAAAGCCATCCCACTAAAATCAGGAACACGACAAGGATGTCCACTCTCTCCATACCTCTTCAATATAGTGCTTGAAGTTCTAGCAATAGCAATAAGACAACATAAAGGGATCAAGGGGATTCGTATCGGAAAAGAAGAAGTTAAGCTCTCGTTATTTGCAGATGATATGATAGTATACATAAGCGACCCCAAAAACTCTACCAAAGAACTCCTACAGCTGATAAACACCTTTAGTAATGTGGCAGGATACAAGATCAACTCCAAAAAATCAGTGGCCTTCCTATACACTAAGGATAAGGAAACAGAGAGGGAAATTAGAGAAGCATCACCTTTCACGATAGCCACAAATAGCATAAAATATCTTGGGGTAACTCTGACCAAGGATGTGAAAGATCTATTTGACAAGAACTTTAAGTCTTTGAAGAAAGAAATTGAAGAGGACACCAGAAAATGGAAAGATCTTCCTTGCTCCTGGATTGGGAGGATCAACATAGTAAAAATGGCAATTCTACCAAAAGCAATCTATAGATTCAATGCAATCCCCATCAAGATCCCATCAAAATTCTTCACAGATCTGGAGAAGACAATAATCAACTTTATATGGAAAAACAAAAAACCCAGGATAGCCAAAACAATCTTATACAATAAAGGTTTGTCTGGAGGCATTACCATCCTGACTTCAAGCTCTATTACAGAGCTACAGTATTGAAAACAGCTTGGTTTTGGCATAAAAACAGAGAAGTCGACCAATGGAATCGAATAGAAGACCCTGACATTAACCCACAAACCTATGAACACCTGATTTTTGATAAAGGAGCTAAAAGTATACAATGGAAAAAAGAGAGCATCTTCAACAAATTGTGCTGGCAAAACTGGATGTCAACCTGTAGAAGAATGAAAATAGATCCATGTCTATCACCATGCACAAAACTCAAGTCCAAATGGATTAAAGACCTCAATATCAGTCTGAACACACTAAACCTGATAGAAGAGAAAGTGGGAAGTACTCTACAACACATGGGCACAGGAGACCACTTCTTACATACAACCCCAGCAGCACAGACATTAAGGGCCTCATTGAATAAATGGGACCTCCTGAGACTGAGAAGCTTCTGTAAAGCAAAGGACACTGTCGCTAAGACACAAAGGCAACCCACTAACTGGGAGAAGATCTTCACCAACCCCGCAACTGACAAAGGTCTGATCTCCAAAATATATAAAGAACTCAAGAAACTAGACTGTAAAAGGCTAACCAACCCAATTATAAAATGGGGCATTGTGCTGAACAGAGAATTCTCAACAGAAGAACTTCAAATGGCCAAAAGATACTTAAGGTCATGCTCAACTTCCTTAGCGATCAGGGAAATGCAAATCAAGACAACTTTAAGATACCATCTTACACCTGTCAGAATGGCGAAAATCAAAAACACCAATGATAGCCTTTGTTGGAGAGGTTGTGGAGAAAGGGATACACTCATCCATTGCTGGTGGGAATGCAAACTTGTGCAACCACTTTGGAAAGCAGTATGGCGGTTTCTCAGGAAATTTGGGATCAACTTACCCCTGGACCCAGCAATACCACTCTTGGGAATATACCCAAGAGAGGCCTTATCATACAACAAAAGTATATGCTCTACTATGTTCATAGCAGCATTGTTTGTCATAGCCAGAACCTGGAAACAACCTAGATGCCCTTCAATGGAAGAATGGATGAAGAAAGCATGGAATATATACATATTAGAGTATTATTCAGCAGTAAGAAACAAGGACTTCTTGAATTTTGCATACAAATGGATGGAAATAGAAAACACTATCCTGAGTGAGGTAAGCCAGACACAAAAAGAGGAACATGGGATGTACTCACTCATATTTGGTTTCTAGCCATAAACCAAGGACATTGAGCCTATAATTAGTGATCCTAGAGAAGCTAAATAAGGAGAACCCAAAGAAAAACATATAGGCATCCTCCTGAATATTAACCTTCAGCAAGCGATGAAAGGAGACAGAGACAGAGACCCACATTGGAGCACAGGACTGAATTCTCAAGGTCCAAATCAGGAGCAGTAGGAGAGAGAGCACGAGCAAGGAACTCAGGACCATGAGGGGTGCACCCACACACTGAGACAATGGGGATGTTCTACTGGGAACTCACCAAGACCAGCTGGCCTGGGTCTGGAAAAGCCTGGGATAAAACCGGACTCTCTGAACATAACGGACAATGAGGACTACTGAGAACTCAAGAACAATGGCACTGGGTTTCTGATCCTACTGCACGTACTGGCTTTGTGGGAGCCTAGGCAGTTTGGATGCTCAACTTACTAGACCTGGATGGAGGTGGGGGGTTCCTTGGACTTCCCACAGGACAGGGAACCCTGATTGCTTTTCGGGCTGAGGGGGGGGGACTTAATTAGGGGAGGGGGAGGGAAATGGGAGGCGGTGGCTGGGAAGAGACAGAAATCTTTAATAAATAAATAAATTAAAAAAAATTTAAGCCAAAAATTTTGTTGTGTTGGGGGAGAAGTTGTGCTTATATTTTCACAGGAAATAAGAGACTATGAATTCGCTCTGGGTTAAGAAAAATCAGATTTGATTGAGTAAAACCCATGGAAAATTCTGACTACAAACATTAAAACATAAACTCAAACGAACTACAAGACATGTGATGAATATATTATTTGTTCACACATAAAACAAAACCTCATCTTTGACTGACTTGTGTACAATGCACAGTCTATACTTACATTAATACAGATATGCAGGCTGTCTTTAAAATTTTAAATATTTCAGAGCAAGGGTACCAGACATAAAAACAGATGGCCCAGGTGATGCAGCATCTTAAAATGCCTCTGTTGCAGTTTCCTCAGATTTCTGCATCCGGAAGAACTCCATGGTGCTAAGATAGTCACCCTCACAGACTACTCCAGCCAAGACTTAACCATTATCCTAAATTTTCCTCAGGGACCCTCGAAGATTACCAATGCCCCCAATCAATAAGAAGTAATCTAGAGAACTAAGTGCCCATTTACAACTTATAGGTATTTGTCATTATTTTGTAGGTTTGGTTATAAATTGTTTTATGTCATAGTCAGGAGAAAAGCTAAACAAAGAAGGTGAATTCAAGGATCTCTTTCTAAAGAAAAAAAGAGTGATTGATAGGATAAAAGGGTAGACTGTTCAATCTACTTTAATCCAAAAAAACCTGTTACATTGACATAGATTTGGCTTATTGATTTAATTAATTAATTAATTAATTTATTAAAGATTTCTGTCTCTTCCCGCCACCGCCTCCCATTTCCCTCCCCCTCCCCCAACCAAGTCCCCCTCCCTCGTCAGCCCAAAGAGCAATCAGGGTTCCCTACCCTATGGGAAGTCCAAGGACCACCCACCTCCATCCAGGTCTAGTAAGGTGAGCATCCAAACTGCCTAGGCTCCCACAAAGCCAGTACGTGCAGTAGGATCAAAAACCCATTGCCATTGTTCTTGAGTTCTCAGTAGTCCTCATTGTCTGCTATGTTAAAAAAAAAAGATTTAGTTTATTGATATAAATTTAAAGTTATTTATGTTACATTGTATGTGTATTTCTACTCTTGTTTGGGATATTGTGCTTAAGTAACTCATTAAAAATATAATGAGAGTTAATGATACAGGCTAATAGTTATCTATAATAGCCAAAGTTCTAGTCATATTAGGTATATTTTCAAGGTTAAATATATATATTTAGATAGATATATGGTCTTCAAGCACTTCGAAGACTCACAGAATATGGCATTTAAAATGTTTTAATAACATAAGACTTTTTATGACACTGAGACATGTCTACCCCTGGCAGCGCCAATCTATTTTAGATAAGATGATGGGCATCAAAGAAGCTCTATATGGAGTTTGTTTTCCTTATGGCAAAAGCTGGACATATGGTCAAAGAAACTGTCCTTGCCACAGTTGCAGATGGTATACTGTCCAAACGGAACCCGTAGGACAGAGAAAAGTCAACTGCCAAACTTAGACAAGATAGGATAGTTATTTAGAATTCCCTGCTTTACAGGAAAATCTGTCAGATATCATAGGCCTGTAGACCAGAGTTGGACATCCCAACATTACAGAAGAACTTAGGGTGACTATCCAGACAGCCTGATGTCCCTGTCATTAGGTAACATTTCATCCTTCCGGTGTATTTGATGAAGTTGAAGACTAAGTAGCTATAATTATAGTTTTCCTTATATATAATTGAAAGTAAATTAGATATAAAATTTTAGACTACCAAGATAAGATAGATAATTATTTTCTCTACATCTGCCAAATACAAATGGATTGGATATTGTTACTGTAATTCTTACTTAACAGTTGTTTTTTATGTTGTTGTTTTGTTTTTTTATTTCGAGACAGGGTTTCTCTGTGGTTTAGGAGCCTGTCCTGGAACTAGCTCTTGTAGACCAGGCTGGTCTCGAACTCACAGAGATCCACCTGCCTCTGCCTCCCAAGTGCTGGGATTAAAGGCGTGCGCCACCACCGCCCGGCTTTAATAGTTGTTTTTGCGCTATATAATTTTACTATGTTAAGGTTAAAACTTTCCTTTTTAAATAAATAAAAATGGGTAAGTGCTGTGGAAGAATCCTTTTGTATGAATATGCATTACTCTCATTGGTTAATAAAAATTTGATTGGCCCATAGCCAGGCAAAAGGTATAGACAGGGTAATCAAACAAGGGATGCTGGGAGAAAGAAGGACAGAGAAAGGAGATTCAGAGAAGCAAGATGAATGTGCTGTGCTAATAAAGGTTCTGCCACATGGCAGAGTGTCAATAAGAAATATGTGTTAATTCAAAATGTAGGAGCTAGGTAGTAATAAATCTGAGCTATTGGCCAAACATTTACGATTATCATAAGTCTCTGTGTGGTAATTTGAAAGTAGCTGTTGGGATGGGAAAACTCCACCTACACCTCAGTTCTACCTGGGCAGATGGATTAGCCAGTGCTATGGTCTGCACTCATTTCTATTGCATGACTTTTCCTGAAGAGACAAGAACAAATATCTAATTTACCCCAAAACAGGTACCACCCATAAACCAAAGAAACAATTATACTCAAGTCTAGTTTGGTGACTGAGTTTATTAGGGTGATTTAAAAGAGTATGGATGTCTCAAGATCTTCTACATCATCAAAAAGCCTATACTCACATGGAAATGACTTGGAAAAGTTGTATCCCTGGAGCTTTCTGCCTAACTTTCAGGCAATTTCACTGGAGAGCCTCTTATCTCCAGTGATCATTGATTATTGTATACCTGGAGAAGAGGTTAGTGACTCTCCTAAGTTTTCTGAGCCTCCTCGCTCCCTCCTTGAATGAGTGTTTCAGCTTGGAAGAAATAGTTGCCCAGTAGTTTCCCAAGGGTGCTCTGATAAAAGATGACAAACTAGAGGCTCACACTGTCTTATGCTCCACCACCATCCCTGTATTTTCTCCCCACCACAAATGCACAGACAATAGGCCAATAAAAAGACACAGTGAAAATATTGTTGTCTACAGCCAAGCAGAGTGAATCACTAGTCCAGTGACTCTTGATGTGTGTTTACAGTCTTCAAGAAAATTTCTGTTATGCAAGCTTCCAAGCTTGTGACATTCTATTATTTCAGTCTAAGATAAAACGCCCTCTGATTCCCCTAGCAGTCACTGACCCCTCACCTAACCCACTTCCTGACTCCTGTGGTCCAGGCTCCCTTCATTCTTCTAGGACCCTCCTAACACAGTTGCTGAGGGCACCATACTTTGTTGTAGGCCTGGAAGTATGCTGGCTAGCTGCAATGCAAAACTGATAGCAAAATCACAAATTTAATTGGAAACATCACTTTTCATAGAGATGAAACTAAGTAGCACCCCCAGCTTCATGTCGAATGTCCCACTGCCTATATACCATATTTCTGATAGTTTTTCACCAATGTCTCATTACAACTGACACATTCTTCCCCTCCTTCCTAGCATACCCTTAGAAACTCAATCAATTGGGCAGAAAATGCTGCCAGTCTTTACTTTACCCTTGTCGTGCAAGGTGTGCGAGATGGGCTTGGGTAAGTGCGCTTGTCTATGACAACAACAAGGCTTCCAAAGCTGAGTTCCCTCTCTTCTGGCTTCTGAATAGTGCCATCAGGTAACAACAGCAGCTGCAATTGGTTTTGTTTTACACACGCACGCACACACACACACACACACACTTGTTCCTCCAGGCCATGTGAGATTAAAGCTTCCTGAACTTAAACAGTTTTCAGTGATTAAGATTCTACTTCATTCCACCTTAATTACTCATCATTTCTTCTGAGCTCTAGTGAGTTTAAGTCATTCCCATTTCTCAGTTGATTCAGCCACAAAATTTGCTTTCACTCAGAGCTGTGCTGATGAGAGGAGTTGTGTTCCTATTACTCTGTGTAAATCCAATTTGATTTAAATACACTTCAGAGATAGTCTGTGTAAACAGCCCCAAGAAAGAATCCATATAATCCATGACCCATCCCTTGTGTGACAAATGGGCTGTGGTAGTTCTCTGGTATACAAGTGTACAGTTTTGGAGGTCAACCTGTCTCACACGGATGCTCTACCTCTGTAAGCAAAGTTCATTCAAGCCAGAGGTTGGAAGAGGTACAGCTACAACTTGAGGCCAGGAAAACATTGATAGAATTTACATAACTCAGAAAATTACCTCCTTCAGCTTACTAAATCTGAAGCATGCTGTTTACACTTAGAAAGAATTCAGCCAAAGGAAAGGAGTCTAGGATTTTCAAACACATAGACTGCAGAATGGTGTTGGTGTATTTTGTAATTTTGTTTTAACCACATGGTTGCTGAAGCTGAGTGATAATGGGCCAATAACTGACCCTGTTAGCATTTAAATTTCATTCTTAAACAATAAGACAACAACAATGCTTACATCATGTAAAACATCGTGTAAAAATGCTGACACAAATGCCTGGTTTGGTTGTGTTATTAATATTCACAAAATTAAATCATCTCATTCATATTGTGACCATGGAGGACTCCTTTTG
Organism: Microtus oregoni; assembly: GCF_018167655.1. Taxonomy (NCBI): domain Eukaryota; kingdom Metazoa; phylum Chordata; class Mammalia; order Rodentia; family Cricetidae; genus Microtus; species Microtus oregoni. The sequence goes on along the minus strand of NW_024543097.1, from coordinate 9,808,522 downwards.
CCTCACTCATAATCATGCCAAAATCATAGAGCTTTGTGAACTTGGGTGAAGAGTGGCCTCTGGTCTAAAGATTCTTCAAGGCTGACTGACAGACTGTAATCATGGAGGACTGGAATCTTGAAGGTCTGAATTCCTAATATCTTCCAAGGGCTATCTTTTTAGATTTCTTAATAGCCTTTCATTGCCCATCTGTGTGTTTGATTTAACATCCATCTTTGTGACTATTGCGTAAATAATTTTGGAATGCACAAATAAACTTCTGATTTCTACTAACTGAAAAGCAAAGAATGCCATCAAGAACATCAAATAATGTCAGGGGGTTAGAGACTTTCTTTCTTTGCTATCATCTATCTACCAAGTCTTTGCACCAATGCATATTTAAAATATTTGATTAATATTTTTTGTTTTATTTTCATAAAAATATCATGAAAATATTGAATTTTTTATTAAAAAGTTTACTACTAGATTAAACATCATATTTTGTGTAAGTATATTTTTGGAATATAGTCACTCATATCTATCTCTTAGTCTCTCCATGATAAGAGGTGTGCTTTGGTGTCAACAGCTTATTGGGAAGATCAGTTGAGGGAGTAGAACTCATGTCAGTGAAGGTGGCCTAGGAAATGACTTCTTAGTGTTGTACCTAGAAGACCATCTACCTGTTCATGGTCCATCAGGAAACCTTCCAAGACCAGATCCCATGGCTGGAGAAGGCTTAGGTAGAAGGCAGCAGTTATTTTCTTACCCAAATCATGAAACCCCATCACTACCATCTGAAAGTCCATATAGGAAAACTACTCATGAGTCTTTAAATATTATATTTGTATTTCAGACGTGAGATCCTTTTCCCTCATAACTGGTTTTCATGAAGGAGCTTTAATTCTAAATTGCAAATGAAGGAAAAGCCCCCAAAGCATATAAAGGGTAAATGAGTCCAGTCTCTGTCTCAAGGTGATCATGGGATAGTGGAATAGATCAGAGGCATACACCAGAACATAGCATAATAAGTAAAGCAGTCACTCACACCCAGTAAGATGACTGGGATGGAAGACTATGGGGTGGTGTCCTAGGATATGAGCTAAACATTAAAGATCACATGATGGTAGCAAAGAGAATCGTCCCAACAGGATGTGAGACTCTATCAGCCATATCGTGAAATAAGAGACAGCGTCACTGTTCTACAAGGAAATAAATGGCTTAGAGGGATTGGGTTAGTGTCCATGGACATGCACCAGCAAGGATAAATAGGTTGGGATTCAACCCAGGTTTGTGTAGTTCTGGCACCCACACTCATGAATACGCAGCCTCTTCAGTACAGATGGAATGTGGGCCTTTGGTATAACCTCTGTGGTGCTGTAATTGAATTGATGCAGTAATGGATATATATGGTTCTACATGCAAAACAGTTTCTCTTCTTATTTTCTACTTATGATGGACAAAGCAGCTGTTTCACTGCAGCCAGTGAATAAGGAAATGAATATGATACAAAACAAAACACACTTGGTACTTGTTCACTTGGACTACACTCCTACTCTCTGGAAGCCAGGCAACACCGTTGTCTTCTTGATGATCCCCCCCCCCCACTTTTCACTATGAGGAATTCAGAATATGGCCTCACCGTCTTTTCTGAAGAGGTCTGAATATGCTCTGTATGAGCTCTAAAGAGGGCCATGACATCATTTTGATAAATGGTACCAGAGGCTTGGACTTGTTACAGAGAAAAGCTAATACCTGAGTGTCCTGTACTAAGAAATCGCTGCTCACCATGTGATCTAAAGTTGGAACAGTCACTGTCCAACTCATTGTTCCATTTAAAATAAAACACAGCTATGCAGTACATGACAATATGTCACTCAGTGACAGGCTACATTTGCAATAGCTGTCCCATAAGACTAAGTTACCCAGCATTTCTTTGTGTACAAATTTGCACTATGATGCCTGCACAATGACAGCATTCCCTCCTAATGTCTTTCTCAGAACATAACCCCATAATTAACTGAACCATGACTCTGGGGTGTCTTTGACCACCACCGTCAGCAGAGTAAGAATCTGCGGGAAACAAGAGGGTAGTTAGGTTCCACATGCCTCAGTAGCCGGTGCTGGTTCAAACTTTAGGAGTCTGATGCCTAGTAGTTTATTTTAGGCATATTTAAGCATAGCATAATTTGGTGAAAAATTCCCTGGTGATTCAATCCTGTGTCCATAATAAAGTATAGAACATGACTACATTGAGACTGTTTGTAAAGTACGTGTGATACCTTCCGTAAAAATAGGTCCTATAGATTGACAAACTCAAGATTAGAATCTAGTGGGAGAATCCAATGTAGTCTAGGCCACACAGATTACACGAAGGTCACCAGGTTATTAACCCATCCACTCCCAGGCTTTTGAGTGGATAACAGGCTATGCATTTCTCCCTTTGAAAGGACAACCCTCTATGTTTAACATTCCTGGTTCCCCTAATTCTCATCTGTGAGCACAAGGACTTCCATGTCTTCCACACATTAGTAATAACGAATGGATTATTGGACATAAATTGCACACAGACTAGGTGTGTGTGACTCAGGCTTCACATGCATACCTTACCTACATGAGGCCCTGGGTTGGTTCCCAGCACCTTAAGAATGAAACAGAAAACCAGGAAAAGCTGCCGGCAGAACTTGGTCTCTTCTCGTTCATTGACTCCTGAGATGATCTGAATCACAGCGCATCCTATCATGCAATTAGCTTTTCTTAGAAAAGCTTGAGTGACATTTGTGGAATTGGTTCAGGGAGTCATAGCTACTGTGAAGCCAAAATGAAGACATGAACAAGGAGAAAGAAAATTCAAGAAATGTAACAATTAAGGTGTTGCAACTCAATCTAGATTTGTTTCATTACCATGGAGCCCACTAAGAGACATGAAGCGGTCTTCATGATCACCTGAATTTGAAATGATAATAATTCATTTCCTCTTCTCTCATGACATTGGTCTCATACTTGGTTGCCTCCCTATCACACTGGCTTAGCCTAGGTTTCCTTCCAATCAGATTTAGAGGAACCAGGTGCCTGTGGGCAATGACTCTGGAATGTGCCTGCAAGGGGACAGAAATTCCCACCAGAATACTAAAATGGAGAGAAGGGAGAGACAGGCAGGGATATGTTACTGAGAAAGGTTGTAACATGGGACAGCTAGTACTCCATCTGAAGGATGACTCTCAATGGAGCCTTGGGAAACATAGTTCAAAATATCCACCCAGAGCATGAGACAGCAAGGCATCTGTCTCTTGATCTCTGTTCGCCAGCAGTCAGAAGTGGCCCCATTACCTTTGTTTCCTCTCAGCTTGCTAGGCTGTTTGTATGAAACTTCAGCCTGGAGTTAGGGTGGAAGTCTCCCTTTGTATCATAGACATTCCAAGGGAAGAAGCTAGAAGCATGTTATGGTGGGTGAGAAAAAGTTACCTGTCACAACAGTCTGGGCTGATGTAGAACTAGTTACCTCAGCAGCAGGAGGAAAATTGAGGCTCCTTTGAACAGGTTACAAAATGCTATGCACTTTGTGTCTGATGTAGTCCACCCTCTGAATTGTTCATCCTCCTTGTAGCCCACATTAACTCCCGTTCATCGTTCATCTGCCCGGTAACACAGGCTGATGCCTGCATTCTATACATGCTTAAGATTACAGTTACTGAAGGAATTCTTATTCCCGAGTACTACAGCACACCTTGGGCCATAAAGGAGCTTGCCATTTTTCTCCATCAGTTACTTTTTTCCTCTCTCTCCACCAGCCCCTTTGCTGCTAAAGGTCACAGGCTTCATGGAGTCACCCATGTAGCACCTGGTTTCCTTGCTAAGATGCTACTGATGGACTACCTATGACTCTTCAGTACAGATTCCAGCAAAGAAACAAAATGAGACAGCAGAGAATTCTGTGGATCTCAGAGATGATTTTCCTGATTCGATTGTACAACTTACTTTGCCTATTGAGTTTTGTGCCCGAGAAATCCAAAGCAAAAAGTTCCTGTTTTCCTTCAGGTTTGTCTAGAGGCAGAAGTTGAAAAGCTTTGTATTTGGGAAGTTAGCTGGGAATAGCATTCAGGAAGAACCCTTGTGGAGGACAGAGATAGGATTGGGTAGAGAGAGTACCAACGTTAAGGTTCCAGAGCTGTACAGGATCTCACTCTGAGCCCTGAAGCTGGAACAACTTTGCATATTGACTTCAGCTTAACATAGAGACATTTTATTTATTTTTTTGAAAATGCTATTTATCCTTTAATAATTTCATACATTATATTTAATCTTATTTTACCACCTTCCCTAAATCCTCCCCACCTTTGTTTTATGATGGTCTACTATCCTTAAGCATGGGGCCTGCTCTGGAGCATGGTCAATACACCCAGTTGAAGAAAACTCATTCTCCCTATCCCAGAAGTTGTCAGTTTTGAGTAGTTTCCTAGTTAGAGGTGGGATTCTCTGCCTACTTCCTTTCCCCATACTGGGTTTTGTCTAGTTTGAATTTGAATAGCTTGACTTACTGCATAGATGCTGTTGGGTATCACTCAGCTCCACTTCAGAGCCAAGAGAAGGTTGCCAAGAGCTGCTGATGGCCCACAAGCATCGTTCTCAGCTATTGCTCTTAGTTAAATGGAGCTGTTTCTTTCGAGTGATTCCTCTTCCTAGGAGATGTCTCACACGTAACATCTGATCAAGGGGGAAATGAAGCAGACACTTAAATGGAGAAGAGGGTGGGAGGGCAAGGTAGAGTAGGGGTAACACTAAAGACTTCTGAAAAGCCGTATGAGAACTTAATACTCTAGATCCTTCCTAAAACATGTACATATATAAAAGGAGTTTAAATGGAGTTACCGTACAATGAGTGTGAAAGGGGATAAACAAATTAGATATTATATGCTACCAAATAAAACCCCTAGTACTAGAAATATGTTACTTTGTTTTGAGATGTTGGGTAACAAGATTCCATAGACCTATTCTATGGAATCTATTCTATAATCAAAGCTCTTTCCCAAAGAGAGTTCCTTTGAGTCCTGCCACAGTCTCTGCAAGTTCATATGTGCATCTGCCCCGTTATGTCTGAAAACACTATTTCCGAGAAGTCACCCACCATCTCTGCCTCTTAGCATTTCACCCCTCCTCATTCACATAGATCCTGACACTTGAGAGGAGAGGCTAGATAAAGACATCTCATTTTAGGACTGAACACTTCAAAATCTCCCACTTTCTACACATTCTCCATTTGTGGGCTTCTGTGTTCATTATCATCTACTGACAGAAGATGCTTCTCTGATGAGGACTGAGCATTGCATTGATCTGTGGGTATAGCAATACGTCATTAAAAGTTGTGTTATTGCTATGTTCATTTAGCAGAATAAAAGTAATAGGACCCTAGAGATTATTTCCATGATTCTACTGCATACCTCCCTTTGTCTATTAACCCTATATGTCTGAGACACCCAAGGCAAAATGTTTCTGTTTTTCTTCAGGTTCACTTAGAGGCAGAAGTTGAAAACCTTCGTGTTCAGGAAGTTTGCTGGGAATAGCATTCAGGAAGAGCTCTCTTGAGGGAGATAGATAGCATTGGGCCTGTGACCTATCTTTCCTCAGGTTCTTGATTTCATTAATACTGTTAGATATGGGCTCTTTCTTATGGAAAGACCTTAAGTGTGATCAAAAGGTTGTTAGTAATCCCTTAATTGTCTTGCCATCATTATAGCAATGGGCTTATCTTTCTGGCAGGTCATTATTGTAGCTTACAGATTCATAGTTGGTTGACTATTACTTTTCTAGTAGAATGTACCTTCTCTCACTATGAATGTTAGTCAGTAAGAGTGACACTTTCAGTTGAATGCCAGCTAAATCTGTGTTCTATGTCATAAGTATGTGGTGCCTTTAGCAATTGATCTCCCTATCAATAACATTGACAATAGCCTCTCTCATTTTAGAGGTCTATGAAATCCTGTTGTCCAACAACTCAAAACAATCTAACCTATTTCTTTTACTGTTTTTTTTAGTAACTTATGATATCTAGTTTGTGTATCCCCTCCCACCCTCATTGTATGGTAACTCCATTTAATCTCCTTTTATATACATATGTACTTTAGAACGTTTCTAGACTGTTAGGTTCCCATACAGCTTCTCAGAAGTCTTTAGTGTTAGTTATCCCTACTCTCCCTTGCCCTCCCACCCTCTTCTCCATTTAAGTCTCTGCTTCATTTCCCCCTTGATCAGATGTTACATGTGAAACATCTCCTAGGAAGAGGAATCACTCGAAAGAAACAGCTCCATTTAACTAAGAGCAATAGCTGAGGATGATGCTTATGGGCCATCCACAGCTCTTGGCAACCTTCTCTTGGCTCTGAAGTGGAGCTCAGTGACACCTAACAGCATCCATATAGTAAGTCAGAGCTTTAAGCTTAGTGAAACCTCCCATGAGATCACCTTAAGTTCAGCAGAACCTAAGGAAGCAATAGAGTCTACGAATGGGCTGAAGATTTGTGTGAAAGCACACAATGACATATGCAATTTATAGCTCCCAGACTTATGTATTCCATATACTGGAGACAAACAGACAAACTATATATCATATGTTGTTCAAATAATATACAACAATGCTTCTGGAATCCAAACAAGACATGCCAAATGCTTTAATGAGCCCTTTCTTAGCAAGAGAGTGTGTGGCATCCATCAGCCTGCACTCCACTCTGCAGCGCTTTCCATGCTAGTGAACCATGCTCTGGAAATCTGTTGCCTTTATATTCTGCTGTGGCTGTGATGTGCATTGGCTTTGCAAGAGCAGCAGGAGTGTTTGGCACTTCCCGATAATCAGTTACAACTGGCGTGATAAATTCATTATAACAAACCAGCATATTGTTCAGAAGATTATTCAAATGATCTCTGACTCTGCAAACTAGATTATGAGCATTAAATGCTCTGAAGCAATAAAGTAAGAGTACATTGTCAATTTCATGTAGAGGAGAACTGACTTTGACCTTGTTTACTGACAGCTGTTGATAAAAATGCAATTGATCACAGAGCACGGCTAATACGAAATACCATGGGAATCATTCTACCAAAGGTTTTACTTTTGCCTAAGGAGGACAGCTGTGACTATTACTTCATTACACCTTTTAAAATAAGATATATTATTGTTGTTGTTATTATGCTAAGTGTTTGTGTGTGTGTATGTGTGTGTCTCTGTGTGTGTGTAAAACCTAGTGAGTTCATTTAGTGCAACTCCAAGCACAAGCATGGAGGGATAGCCACTTGAAATTGGAATTTAAGGTAGTATAATAAAACCATCTCCTAGTTCCTTATGTCAAGTTGAACCTAGTACATGAATAAGCACTCCATGTAAATGAACTCTTTTTTCTGGTCTTATGCTCCACCCACCTGTTTTAATTTATTTAACGTTTTGAAATTATAATGTGATTATATCATTTTACCTTGTGGTTTTCTCCCTCCAAACCTTCCACTATCCTAAAAGCATGATTAATAGTCTTCCCTAAGGCAGAGCACACCAATTGGTTATTTACCTTTGTTTTTCATATTTAAGATCTCCCATTGTTTTTGTCAATATGTGTCAACTAGGAAATTCGTTTACACTGTTGGATCATCACTTTTATTTTAAAGCAAGGCTTACACTTAATTGTGTAATACACAATTGTGTAATATACAATTGTGTAATACAGAGACATAACAATACTTATCATCTGGAGGCAATGGGAATAGGGTGACAGGTAAGTTCATATTGTAAGACACCCGCCATAGGCTAGACCCTTTCAGAAGAACCAGCCTTGGAAAATAATAATTGAAACAGGTTTTAGGGTATACCAAGTATTCTGAGAAATCTGGAGGTTCATACTGTCAGGCATTTCATTTAAGTATCTTCACCCTAGTCTGTAGACTTTTACTCTTTCCTTTTAAGGACCCATATTTAAGCATAGAAACTCTGCCATGGGTAGATAGACATCTGTAGCTCTGCTTCATTCTCAGGATTGTTGGTGCATTGGTCCCCAAGGGTGGAGGGAGGGAGCAGAAGTGGGAAGCAGGATTTGGATGGCTGTGGGTACGAAGGAGAAAACCTTCCAGGAGATGACGTCTATGAAACAGCTTATTCCAGAGTATAAGGACTATTTAGGATTGTGGAGCCTGGGGATAAACCCTAATTTGCATTAAATGTCACTGTCCTATCATAAGGCTTCGTATGTGGCAGCAGGATTCTATAGCAAAGCTTCTAGCACCAGTCTTAGTTACCTTCCCTGTACCACAGGGAAGGCTTCTAGCAGAACACTACGCCAAGGATCACCCTAGAGATAAATCAGGCATGCAGGCTTACAGATAGCTTTTAGATAAAGTCAGTCCTCTGGGTCCAGTAACATTCTTCAGATAAAGGCAGGTAGAAAGCAGGAAGTCTCACTGGGAAGAAGGAAGTTTCATGGTGTCCAGCTTAGAAATAGAGCTGCCAGGCCATGATTGTTATCGTTTTCATCACCCAGTGCTTTGGTAAAATGTCTAGGTGCCCCAAGCGCTGACACTTCTGGGTTCCAGGGCCGCGCATGTGCCATCAAGTGCTCAGACTACTTATATAGCCACCCAGGGCCCTTAAGCCATACATGACATACAGGCAGTGTGGTCACATGATCTACGCATGACACAGACACGTAAGCCCCTGTGTGCATGCTCTAGGCAGCCTTTAAAAGCTGGACATGCCTACTCCAAGCTCTCTTCCTGCACCAACTTCCTTAGGCTTGCACACAATTCTTTCTCTCTCTTAATGAACTCATAAAGTGGGTTTCATTGTGTATCTTGTGGTCCATTCTTGCTTGTGTCTGGTAATTTTATTGGTGCTGAGACTCTCTAGGCTCTCCACCCACCTCTCCCAGGGCTGGGACCCTGGACTGGGTTTCTCTACAACAACCCTCATCCCATCTGCCTGGCTGCCAACTTCTGCACACACCAGTAGCTTTGACTGAGTTTTTCCCCTCTGGTCAGTGTAACCATTTCTCTGAATCTGAGGACTTGACCATTTGAGCTCTCAGCAACCCTCTGGTGTTGCTATAAATGGGGGGAACACCCCTACCCATGGCCATCAAGGCTACAGTTGAGCCCTTCGCTGACATTCACCTCTGGTTATTCTCCATGGCTAAGGACTGAGATTTGGTACCTTGCTGCTCAGACTTCTGTCCTCTCTTTGGCTGGTCTTATTTGGTTCCCAATTCCTGGACCTATGAGTCTCGAGTTCGTCTGGTGCAATCTTCAACCCTCACGTTATTCCAAAGACATTCATGATTAACTGCCATTGGGTCCTCGTCTTTCTAACATTTAAGCCATGGGAAATAAACCCTCAAAAACTATCAGCCCACCCTCCCCATGTCTTTTAGAGACTCTAAAACCTCAAATCTTAATGTCTTACTTAAAGATTCCCAAGCTTATCTGCTTATCTGCCTTTGTACTAAGAAATGCCCTAAGTACCCTTTAGATAATAACCCAAAGTGCCTGCCTTTGATCCCAATATTCTGCGGGAACTTTCTTTCTTTTTTTCTTTTTTTTTTTTTTTTTTGGTTTTTCAAGACAGGGTTCCTCTTTGGCTTTGGAGCCTGTCCTGGAAGTAGCGCTGTAGACCAGCCTGGTCTCGAACTCACAGAAATCCGCCTGCCTCTGCCTCCAGAGTGCTGCTGCGGGAACTTTCTAACTTCTGTCAGAGCACAGGTAGATGAAAAGAGCGTCCTTATATCCAAGCCTTTTTCCATCTGAGCTTTAAGCCCTCTGTCCTTGCAAGCCGTTCATCTGCTCACAAGTTCCTGGATATGCCATCTAAGCCAGAGGAACACCCTGCTTCCTCTCTGGACCCCACTAACAAAGAGATCTTTCTGACTTCAGCAGACAGCTACTTCTACCTGCCCAGTTCTCTCTCTCTCCCCTACCAACTGCTCTGTCAGCCCCTCCAGATCCTTCCTCTTCTCTGGTGCCATGCCGTGGCAGCTGCCCGACTCTATCACCGACTTTAACCCCCCCCCCCCACGCTCTTGTGCTGCTAAGGAACCCGACCCTCACCAAACCAAGCTGACTGTAGTTCTCTCATTGTGAGAGGAGCCAGTGTGGATGGAATCGTGAAGATACATGTTCCTTTCTCGCTCTCAGAACTCTCTCACAAAGAACAAAAACTGGGTTCTTAGATGTCTAATTCGACCTCTTTCATAAAGCAATTCCAATACATTACTCAATCTTATAGTCTCACCTTTCATGATATTTTTATGATCCTATCTAATGACCTACTTGAGGAATGCAGGCCAGTTTGGGAGCAGGTCATAGTACATGCAGATGAGCTTCACCAGACTAATGCAGCACACAACCCCCAGGGCAGAGGCGGTCCCCGAGCAGAATCCACACTGGGATTATAACACCTCAGGTGATATTTTAGCTAGAGACCGGTTTATGACTTGCCTCCTGGCAGGTTTCCATAAGGCTGTCCTCAAGCCAATAAACTATGATAAACTCTTAGAGGTTATTCAGGATACAAAAGAAAATCCGTCTGCATTCTTAGAACACCTTACAAAGGCTCTCTGGCAGTATACTAATTTAGATCCAGCGACCACAGAGGGCAAACAGTTCCTCATGACCCTTTTTTTTCTCAGAGTTTCCCCAACATTAGGACTAAGCTTAAGTATTTGGAGAAAAGCCCCTTGACCCCACAGACAGAAGTCTTAGGGCTGGCTCTTAAGGTGTACCATGGAAGCATGATAAAAATCATAGGCACAAAAGTCAAGTGCTAGCCACAGCCATCCAACCTGCTGAAGTGAGCATCCTGCCCATGCTGCCTGGGCTGCTCTCTTGCCCCCCCCCCCGGGGTTGAGGGCCTCCAGGCTTATGTTTCAAATGTGGTAAAACTGGGCACCGGGCCTGGACATGTCCTAATCCTCATATTGGTCCCACAAGATTATGTCTGAAGTGCACATAGGGAAGGACATTGGGCTATCAATTGTCCTAGTGCACATTGTGGCATGGAGACATCAGACCCAGATAATTCCCAAACGGACCTTCTAGGTCTGGCCATGGATGATTGAAGCTGCCCAGGCTACTTTGACCCGACCACAACTATCCTCTGTAACAGGGAGCCATGAGTAAATATCATGGTATCAGGATGGTCTATCTCCTTTCTCTTGGACAACAAAGCAACATACTTGGTACTGAGGGAGTTTTGGGGACCTACCTTTCCTTCTAGTGTCCCTATTGTTGGGGTAGGGAGCAGCTTTATCTACCTCATCAGACCCCACCACTTAACTATATCTTTAGGGGTATTTATCCCACTAATTCATTTTTATTGGTGCCAACCTGTTCTGTACCTCTTGTGGGAAGGGATTTTTTTAGCTAAACTGGGAGCTTCTATTTTGTTTCCTCCTTCCATTCACCTTACCCAGGCTCTCCAACAGCTCCTCTCCTTCTCTTCTTAGCCTCCCAACCTCCCAGCTCCAACATGCCATTTCCTTTGTCAGCCTCTCAGGTGAGCCTCCAAGTCTGGGACACTCAAAACCCCTCTGTTGCTAGATACCATTCCCCCAATGTCATGGAATTACAGGATTCCATTACCCAAGCTCAATACCCCCTCTCACTCCAGAGCCTTAGGGGACTTAAATCTATCATCTCTGACCTTCTAAGAAAAGCTACTTTGCCCCACCTCTTCTCTTTTTAACATTTGTGTAGTTGCTGTTAAAAAACGTAATGGAACCTATTGCCTGGTTCAAGACTTCTGGCTTATTACTTCTGCAGTGCTCCCTTTTTATCCTGTAGTGCCTAATCCTTACACACTTCTCTCCACTATCCCTTCAGGAATCTCCCACTTCTCAGTTCTGGATCTCAATGATGCTTTTTTCTCTATTCCTCTCAGCTCTCAATCTCAAGGTATCTTTGCCTCACCTGGAATGACCCTGACACTCACCTCTCCACACAGCTCACCTGGACTGTCCTTCCCCAGGGATTCCAGAACAGCTCACATCTGTTTGGCCAGACTTCAGCTTCTGATCTACTCTCATTGTCTCTCCCCAAGTCTAAACTCATACAGTATGTAGATGATATTTTACTTTCAGTCCATCCTTGGAGATTGGCCAAACTAATACCTCAGCTCTTTAAAATTCCTTGTCCAAAAAGGGCTATAGAGTCTCACCTTCTAAGATCCAACAGTCTAATTCTCAGGTCATTTATTTGGGATTAACTATTATACCAACCCCAAAAGCTATTACCCTAGACAGAAAAAAAAACTAATCGAGACCCTTGCGGTTCCTTCTACAAAAGATGAGATTTTATTGTACCTAGGAATAGCTGACCTTTTGCATTCCTGGATCCCCTCTTTTTTCTCTCCTTGCCCACCCTTTATATGAGGCTGCTCTTTGTTCTCTGCACAAGCCCCTCCCCATCCCATTACTAAGCTCTTCCAAAGGCTCCAACAGTCCCTTATCCAGGCTCCAGCTCTTCATCTCCCAGACCTAACTGATCCCCCTATCTATCTATCTATCTATCTATCTATCTATCTATCTATCTATCTATTGGAAAAGGAGGGATATGCCTTTGGGGTCCTAGGGCATCACCTGGGACCTTCTTTTGCACCTGTAGGGTACCTGTCAAAGAAGTTAGATCTTACCACTCAGGGATGGGCAGCCTGAATATGCACTTTAGTGGCTGCTGAGCTCTTATTTGTGAGTCAAAGAAACTAACCTTTAGGTCACCTACCACTGTCTTCTCCCACTACAACCTGTCCCATCTCTTAACCTATAAAATAAAGGCTTACAAACCTTACCTACTTCCCTAGTTTTTTTTGCCTCCAAGTGGCACTAGTAGAAGATGCCATGCTCACTTTCCAATCTTGCCCACTCCTTAATTTCTCAAATCTCCTACCTCAATCTAATACTAATTAACCCCCATCTCATTCCTGCATAGAAACCTTAGAAGACCTACTATTATACCTCTCATACTTAGAGGAGGGCAAATTGCCCCAGGCCACTTATACCTGGTACACAGATGGCAGCTCCTTATTATATGAGGGGACCTATAGAGCAGGCTATGCCATAGTGTCAGATACTGGGGTGGTGGAGGTACAGAAACTCCCTACCCATACCACTAACCAACAGGCTGAATTAATAGCCCTCACCCATGCCTTCCAGATGGCACAGGGGCTATCCTTAAATGTTTGCACAGACTCCAAATATGCCTTTCATATCCTGCTGTCCCATGCAGCTATCTGGAAAGAGTGCGGGCTTCCTACAACAAAAGGAAGATCCATAACTAACCCAGGTTATATTATGGACTTTTTAAAGGCTTCCCTTTACCCCAAACCTATAAGAATTATTTCTTATGGAAATAATTAAGCTGACCAAACAGCCAGGACAACAGCACTCCAGGGTCCAAACTTACCTCAGTCACCTCAGGGGGTTCATACAGTACAACCCACATTCTCACAGGCACCTCCTAACACCCAGCAAATTCTGTCCTACCTACATCATAATAACCAGGCTCTGTCTCATTTTGTCAAGGCTCACCTCCAATCCACCCCTGAGGACTTAGAGTTCTTAAAAACTATTACTGTCTCTTGTAAAATGTGCCAAAGGTCGGATCCCAAGTCCAAATATCGTAGCTTCCCTTTTCTCACCCACCAGGCCAGGGACTCCCTTCCAGGAACTGGCAGCTTGATTTTACTCATGTGCTCACAGTCAGATGGATTAAATATCTCTTAGTTTTGGTAGAAATCATGTCTAGGTGGATTGAAGCATTCCCCACCACTAACAAAAGGGCCCAGACATTTTCTGATGTCCTTCTCTAGGAAATTATTCTCTAGTTTAGAATTCTAACCTCTCTTTAGTCAGATAATGACCCATAGTTTACCTCCCAAATCTCTCAGACTTTATCTAAGACTCTTAACATTCCCTGACATTTTCATATCATTTACCATCCTCAGTCCTCAGAAAAGGTGTGCCAACTACCGTTCCTTAAAAAATACTTATTAAGATGTCACAGAAACTTCACCTTGACCTGGTAAAGCTTTTGCCGCTGGCTCTTTTCAGGCTCTGGATCCTCCCCAAAAGACCCCTTTCCATCTTGGCCTCTGAACTCATGTATAAGAGGCTGATTTTAACTCCTGGCCTCTTACCTGAACCCTCACCCCTCCCTGATCACCTGCTCACCCCATTATTACACCACTTCTGCTCCCTCTTATGGGATTTTACTGACTACTCACTACTTCAACCCTGCACCAACCCTGGATTAGGTCATTTTCTCTCCCCAAGACCAACACCCCTTACTCCTTTCCCCTAAATGGCAGGGCCCCTTTAAAAATTATTTTAACTCCCACAGCGGCGAAGCTCAAGGACCTCCCTCAATGGATTCACCAATCTCACCTCAAACCTTTTACTCTTCTGGCTCAGAACACCCTCTCCTCATATACAGTAACTCAAACAGGTCCCAGTTCCCTTAAATTCCAGAGGACACCAAGATCAGCTGCTTTGTCTCCAGTTCTAGAAAAATAAAGTCTCACCACTGTAAATTAAATCTTCTGTACCAGTAACTCCATATGCTATACTTTCTGATTTTCCCCCTTTTCCTCTTTCTCTTGTCTGCGTTACCAATTTCTCTGTATCTCCAATGTCATATTTATATTTCCAGTTAATCATTCAACTGTTGTTCCAGGGACTATCTTTAAACACAGCCAGATATGTAAAGACTGTCAGATGTCCCAGTGGTAAGAAACAGTAACAGTCTAATGACATTCATAACCCCAGACTCCAAAGGAACTCTCACAAAACAGATTTTAATATAACTGGTTTATCATCAACTACAGCAGTATCTCCTGGATGTTAAGGTAATACCATGATACTAAAAGAAACAAATGCCTTAAGGTTTGCTTCAGGTAACACATTAAAAGATCTAATAATTCCCTTTTCTTTCCCTCCTCCTCTCTTACTATATAACTATCCATAATATTCTATTCCAACACTATACTAGTGTAACTATAAGCTTTTAATGTGTCTAAAATTTATCTCTTTTTATAAATTTAAACATTGTCATAAGCCCAAGAGAGCTAAATTGAACCTACCTGAACAGACCAGACTCTCTCAGGATAAATATCATTTAATTCTTCTCTGGTCTTGGGACCCCTGGGAAACTCCCTCCTTCACCCCGGGAAGCCTGGGAAACCCCCCTCCATCTTCCATCTTTGGACTCTCCTCCCTTAATCACCTGAATCTAAAGTTTTTTAAACATCATCTTCTGCCTTGCCAGAATCCTGTCAGGTCCAAGCTGCTAGCTGTACAGTTCCACAGAGCTTGGAAAACACTGAAGTAACAACCAGCTACCCCAGGACATGGCCAAACACCCCAGCTCTCTGATGCCCACAAGACATCAGGAAGTAGCCTCAAGAGACCCAATGCCTCATTCCCACCTATTGGCTACCTCTACCCCCCCTCCAAATTTTTACAATAAGCAAAAGGGTGAAATGTTATCATTTCCATTATCAAGCGCTTTGGCAAAATGTCTAGCCACCCCAAGTGCTGGCACTTCTGGGTTCCAGGACCATACATGTGCCATAAAGTGCTCAGCCAATTTACATAGGCATCCAGGGCCCTCAAGCCCTACGTGACTTATGTGTGGTACAGTCATGTGATCTATGCATGACTATGCATCTAGGCAGCTATATAAGCCCCTGTACACATGCTCTAGGCAGTCTTTAAAAGCTAGACATGCCCACCCCATGCTCTCTTCCTGCACCAACTTCCTCAGGCCTGCACATGTGTCTTTTTTTCTCTTAATAAACTCTTAAAGTTGGTTTTGTTGTATATTGTATAAGCTGTTCTTGCTCGTGCCCAGTAATTTCAATAACAGGCTATGACCTCTGACCAGCAAAGCCTTCTAACAGATTTCTAAATCTCCTTGGCAATCCTGTCACTCTTCCAATTAGAACCTCTGCATGAATTGAAATTACCTGGTGTGAGTGAGAAGGAAACATGAAACATGCAACAAACCCGCTTAGGAGTTTCTTAGAGGGGGCATTCATTACAGGCCTGGGGAAGTCAGCATGCAGACAGAGAGAGAGGAAGATGGCGTATCCAACTTTTTAAAAGCTGTGCACAGGGAGTTGATATGGCTACATCATGTGCAAGTGATGGGGCTCACGCATGTTCGCAAGAACTTAACTGAGTCATACATACATGACATAACCATGCATGTATACAAGGGCTTAGCTGAGTCATATGTGGATGATCTAATCCACGCTGTAGGTGGGTCATGCAGGGCCCTTTAACATTTCCAGGGGCCATTAGGCACTTCTGCCTGAGGGCTCATCTGCACATACATGGCCTCTAGAACCCAGAAGTATCAGCCGTATTGTGGATAAAATCATTACATTCCACCCTTTTGTTTATTATAAAAATTTGAGGAGTTTGAGTTTTTTAATGGGTGGGAATGGGGCATCATATGGTCTCTCATGACTGCTTCCTGCTGATTTTGTGGGTTTCAGAGAGTTAAGATGCTTGGCCATGTCCTGGGGTGGCTGATTACTTTTGTGTTTTGTTTTTTCCAGGCTCTGTAGAACGAGCTGGCTGGCAGCTTGGACCTTGCAAGATGCTGGGAAGACAGAAAATTATGTCTGGAAAAATTTTAGGTCCCAGTGATTAGGGGGAAGAAGAGTCCCAAATGGAAAATACGGGGAATTTTTTTGGGGGGTGGGGAGAGTGGAGGAGGTAATTTCCCAGGGGTTCCCAAGACCAGGAATGACGAGGGAAGAATTAAATGATACTTATTCTGAGCAAGTCAGATATATTTAAATAGGTCCAATTGGTTCCCTGGAGCTTATGAAAAAAAAGTTTGAAAAGAAATAAATTTTGGTTAATATTCCTGAGGATGCCTATGTGTTTGTCTTTGGATTCACCTTATTTAGCTTCTCTAGGAACATGAATTATAAGCTCAATGTCCTTTATTTATGGCTAGAAACCAAATATCAGTGAGTACATCCCATGTTCCTCTTTTTGGGTCTGGCTTACCTCACTCAGGATAGTGTTTTCTATTTCCATCCATTTGTATGCAAAATTCAAGAAGTCCTTGTTTTTTACTGCTGAGTAATACTCTAATATGTATATATTCCATACTTTCTTCATCCATTCTTCCGTTGAAGGGCATCTAGGTTGTTTCCAGGTTCTGGCTATTACAAACAATGCTGCCATGAACTAGGCAGTTTGAATGCTCACCTTACGAGACCTGGATAGAGGTGGGCAGTCCTTGGGCTTCCCACAGGTCAGGGAACCCTGATTGCTCTTCGAGCAGATGAGGGAGGGGGACTTGATCGGGGGAGGGGGAGGGAAATGGGAAGCGGTTGTGGGGACGAGGCAGAAATCCTTAATAAATAAATAAATTTAAAAAAAATAAAAAAAAATAAAATAAAATAATAAATAAAAAAAAATAAAAAAAGAAATAAATTTTGGACATATTAAAAGCTTATAATTATGATGGTATAGTGTTAGAATAGAAGACAGTGAAGAGGGGCAGGAAAAGAAGGGGGAATTATTGGAAAGGGGAATTATTAGACCCCTCAATGTTTTACCTGAATCAAATCTTAAGGCACTTGTTCTCTTTAGGATCATAGTATTACCTTAACATCCAGGAGACACTGCTGCAGTCAGTGATAAACCTGTTATGTTAAAGTCTGGTTTGTGAGCTTTTGGAGTTTGGGGTTGTGGATGTTCCCAAATTCATTATTGTTTCTTACCACCTGGACTTTGGCAGCCCTTGTACCCCCAGCTCTATATTTAATGATGGTCCCTGTAATAACTGCTGAGTGGTTAATCTGGAAATTTAAGTTTGACATTGGAGATATAGAGAAGTTGGTAAAGCAGATATGAGAAAGAGGAAGAGAGAGAGAGTATGTGAAGTTTTGGGCATGGAAGAGTTGAGTATGGTGATGAAATTTTATTTTTCTGGAACTGGGGAAAGAGTGACTGATCTTGGTGTCCTCTGGAACTTAAGGGAACAGGGCCCTGTTTGAGTTACCACATATGAGGGAGTATCATGAGCTGAAAGAGTAAAAGGTTTAAGGTGGGACAGGTGAATTCAATGAGAGAGTCCCTTGAGTTTGACAACTGTGGGAGTTACTAGAGTTATTTTAAAGGAGCCCTGCCATTTAGGGGAAAGGGGTGAGAGGTGTTGGTCTGGAGGATAGAATAGTTCCTGATCTCCTATTTTAATTGGCGGTGGACATGAATTGGCACATGGTTGAGGTTATGAGTAGTCCATCAAATCCCATAATAGGGAGCAAAAATGGGATAACAGCAGAATAAGCAAGTGACCAGAAAGGGAAGAAGTTTTTGGTAAGAGGCTGGGGGTTAAAACCAGCCACTCATACATGAGTTCAAAGGGTGAGATGGAAAGGGCAGGAGGTAAAAATTTTACCCAGTCAAGGTGAAGCTCTGTGACATCTTAACAAGAACATATTTTTAAGGGATGGCTAATGGATTCTACCTCCCCCGAAGACTGAGAATGGTATGGGATATGAAAATGCCAGGGGATGTTAAGAGCCTTAGATAAAGTTTGAGAGATCTGTGAGGTAAACTCTGGGCCATTATCCAACTGAAGAGAGGTGAAAGAAGTTGATTTGTTGAAGGAAGCAGAAGGGCGTCAGTGTGGCCCGAGCACCCAGAATTACCGCAGGCTGTGGATATTGAAGAAAAGTATCACCATAGAGTGAAACAAAGGGTTATGAGGAAGATAAATCTCACCATGGCATGCCTGATAGGTACCGACCTGATCAAGACCCCTGCATCAAGGGCAGGCAGATGGATTAGCTTTTGATGGAACTGCTCCTTAGTGTCTTCAGATGTAAAATGGGGTTATTGTAATGGTCTGTCCTGTCCCTTTAAGAGACAAGCCACAGCCACTTCCTCCTCCATCTGCTGAGGCAAGCTGATCTTCAGCTTCCAGCCTGAGTCTCTTTCTTTCTTTCTCTCTCTCTCTCTTTCTCTCTCTCAGCAGCTTCTGTCTATCCCTTCTCCTCACTTCTCCCCCCCTCTTTTGCTCTCTCTCTGCCTCTCACTTTACTCTTCCCCTTTCTACTCTTCCCCTCTATAACCCACTAAATACATATCCAACTTCACTCCATATGGCATTCCAATTCGTCTCGGTCTCTCACCTGCCACATGGCTTCCTGCCTGGGACATGGCTGCCTTTGTGGCCTGCCAAGGTCTCAGCACCCACTGCCCACTGCCTGTCACTGCTTGGGGAACTGCAGCCATTCGGGGACCTTCAGCATTTTACTTAAACCATTACATAAACTTCATTGAAGTCTACTCCAGCAGTTAGTACCATATAGATTTCTCAGAAGCAGACTATGAGGTGAAAGGTATTGATTTTGGACAATCACCTGTGCATGGAAGGAGCAAAGACTGACAGAAGGGAAACTGTGTTGTATACTGGATATGACTCCAAATAATATGACAAGAAAATCTCTGTTCCTCCCATCAGAGTTATATCTAGTAGGCTGAAATATCCAAGTCCTTATAGGTTTGCCTAGCTCAAACTCTTTACATGAGCATTGAGTAAAATGGATTTGTTCATTTTTTTTCTGGCTTTGCTTTCACAGCTTAAGCAAACCAGTCTGATAGCTGGGGATCATCTGAAGTTTGGACTTGTTAAAGCTGATAAGTGCATCTCTAGGTTTCTTAGATACCCTAAGATAAACACATAGAATATCTGATTTCTATAGCTTTCATATAATACCCCTCTAGCTGATAATCAGCTATCTGGAATATGGTGTTGACTTCTCTCCGAAGATTTTTGAAGCAGTTTTAAAGGCCAAATCAGTTTACATTATTCAGCTCTTCAGGCAACATATAAACCACTCCTCCATCATCCAACTCACCTCCAAATGAAAGTATTAATGATCTTGATGCTTCTGTTAGCAGATGACATGAAAACCCCAATAGCAGTTAATTCCTTCTGGATCATCATCAAAGGCCCATCTTAAGGCTCTGTAGTCTTCCTCCAAATGAATGCTGAGACAAAGATTTATAGCAGCATATTTATTTCTAATAGTGTTCTAGCCAACAGAAATACAATATGGGAATCATGAAAAATGATAAAAACAAAATACTCTTTTAAAAGGACTTATTGATGACCTGTGATATGAGTCACTGAGGCCTATTTTATGAAATATGTCCTAGGATTTTCACCTGCAAGATGAAAGAAGAAACTGTCTATACATCTTTTGACTTCTGCCTGCCATTGACTGAGGGTGGCTTGATTTGATGCTCACATTTCCAGCATGCATACTTCAGAGAAACAAGCATATCCTACCTAATGTATCCTAGAAGTTCCTGCAGCTATAATTAAGAGGCACCAGGCAGAATCCCAAGGAAAATGAAGAAGCTCCAGCTCTTCCTGCAAGAATGGATAAAATCCTTCCTGTGTAGGGTATGGCAGGATGGTGTGAAGTGTGTGTAAAAGACATTCTATACACAGACTGACAACAGAAGTAGGAAAGTAGGACTTCTTTAAAATAATGTAAAACAAAGCCTGTGTTAAGTCTCAAACTGTTGATAATTGGCTACTTAACCTTAACATATAAAAGCAGATCTACCTACCAGGTTCTCCCAACAGCCCACAGTCTCTACCTGCTACAAAGCCCTCCTGGTTAGCATACCCTGCCCCCTGTCCTAAACTCTCTAGGCCATGTATTAAACTGGGCTTCCCTCTCCCCAGCTCTTCTGGCCACTGTATAATCCATCTATTTTGTCTATGCCAGTTTTTTGGTCAGTCTTTTGGCCCAGGGTGCCCCTCTTGGTCAGCGACTCTTCCATCATCTCCTCACATGGCCCAGGTCAGAGTCATTTTCACTCGGGACCCTCTTAGATATCTCTGCTTCTGGCTGTGCTCTCCCTTTTATCTGCAATAAACCTTCTCCCCCTCCATACCTAGATACAGTCATGTCCTTTCTATGTTATTTCTTTTTTTCATTCATCTAGTGTTATAACTCAGGAGTGACATAAATGAGTTTCTTCCCTGCTCTGAACCAAGCTGCTGATCTGACTCTTCAAATGTATGTATGGATTATTGTTTCTGTTGACTCCTGCCACCGTCAAACTTGACCCAAATTCTACAGTCTGCTTTCTCAGCTGCTCCCCCCCCCCCTTCACATGCTCTAACCATTTTACTCCCTATATGCGCCCTAAGTGTTTCTCTGCCTTCTAGAGCCTTCTATATCTCCCAAAGCACCTGTTCAGGCACTCAACTCTCACCACTTGGCTCTGGCCTGCTATACCCTTCTGGGAATCTCTACTTAAAGACACTTACTGTCCCCCCCCCCATATCTCTTTACTGGTTAAGTGTCACCTCAAGATGCCTGCATTGTCTATTATTAAAAGTCACACCAACACCAGAGTGCCAGTGAAGTCTTCTCACCCCACTCAGCTCCACACTGAAGGTCAAGGGATGCCTTTTATCTGTGACTTAGAATATACTCTTTGTCAAGTTTCCTATTCTGCTTCTGGAAACCCCAGATGGAAATCCTTGTCTCAATGATACTTTGTCCATCTCAGCTACTTCCTCTTACCACCCCTCTGCCTGCAAATCCTGCAGCTTCCTTAAGCCCATCCAAGTTAATGGGACCCTGTTCCCTGGTCTCTCAGCTCCTGTTGCAGTCCCACAGCTTCTGCTTTCACCTCCCTCCTAAATTTCCCCTGCCTCTCTTGGACTAGCCTCCTCTATCTCTTCCTCAAACACTCGTAGGCTCTTGGGTTGAGCTTCTCTGTAGCTTTTCTAAGTCAGAGCCCATCTGGACCACTGTGTGCTCTCACTCAGCTCCCTCTTAGAGTTTATAGAAATTCCTTCCAGTGGAGTTTGTTTTGGAACCTTCTCTCCTCTTCAGACTATAGACAGCTTGGTCTCAGTATACAGATCAATGGGCAAAAACTGGCATGCTTGATTTCCAAATTCTCACAAATCCTGGCAACTGCCTCTGCACAAATAAATGATCCCCAAATCTCCTACAGCCAAGCTTGCTCTGCTTGACACTTCCTCTGCTTGCCACTCTTAAAAAGTCCTTTATCTCTACTCTGTGCCCTGCTCTCAAAAAAAAAAAAAAAATCTCTTAAAATTATGCTGTAAACTCTCTCAGCATTTGAGACTTTATTGGGTGGGATTAAAGAATCTATAAAATCTGTAAAAACATTAGCTTGAAACTTTTAAGAAAATGCTGATAATTATAAGTAATCTTAATTTGCAACAACATATTATATGTTATTCAACTCTTGTTTAAGAAAATAGATGTTCGGGCTGGAGAGATGGCTCAGTGGTTAAGAGCATTGCCTGCTCTTCCAAAGGTCCTGAGTTCAATTCCCAGCAACCACATGGTGGCTCACAACCATCTGTAATGAGGTCTGGTGCCCTCTTCTGGCCTGCAGACATACACACAGACAGAATATTGTATACATAATAAAAATAAAATAAATATTTAAAAAAAAATAAAATAGATGTTCATAAATAATAACCAAGAGGCTCTCCTCCATTTTGGCTGATGACCTCATTAAGAGGAAAGCAATCACATGACTGGAAGCCATCTTGACTAAAGTTAAAGAGTGCATGCCATATAATTTTCACCACCATCTAAAGATTACCACATAATATAAAGACAACATTCATAAAGCTACTCAGTCCTTCTGAGCTCTTACTTTATAATTGTATCTCTTTTTGTACTAAGGAAACAACAACAGATTTCCAAAGTACTTTCGGTTGGTATGGATTTTTGAATGATGATACAGTTTTAAGGTTATAAAAGTCTACTCAGGTTAACACATGCTGACTTAGAATTTAAGTCTAACTACTTATGTCATTTCTTACTGTTCAATACCAGGCTTTTAGAAAATTTATATAGATAATAACATATGTTTAATAAATAAAGTGTATGTGGTAGTTTGAATGTAATTGACCCACCTAATCTCATAGAGTGTGGCATTATTAGGAGGTGTGACTTTGTTGGAGGGAGTATGCTCACAGAACTGTGTCACTGTGGGGGTGGGCTTTGAGGTCTTCTGTTATGGAATATTAGTTGAAGATGTGTTATATCATTTATGCTGTAGAATATTTGTTTAATGATGCAAAGTTGTGGTTTTTTATTTGTTATTTGTTTTATTATTTGTTTAAAGCTGTGTTGCTTCACCTGCCTAAAACACCTGATTAGTCTAAAACAGAGCTGAATGTCCAATAGCTAAGCAGGAGAAAGGATAGGCAGGGCTGGCATTCAGAGAGAACAAAAAAGAAGAGAAGAGAAGGAGTGAGAAAAGGAGGAAAGAGGAAGCCAGGGGCCAGTCACCTAGCTACCCAGCTACCAGCCACAGATAAGAAGGAAAGAAAGGAATATAGAATAGAGAAAGGTAAAAGTCCAGAGGCAAAAGGTAGACAGGATAATTTAACTTAAGAAAAACTGGCTAGAAACAGCCAAGAAACCATAAGAAAGAATAAGTCTCTTTGTATTTATTTGGGAGCTGGGTAGCAGGCCCCCAGAGAGCAAAGAATTAAAAGTAAAACAAAAACTACAATTTCCTATACTAAGGATGCCACCCAGTGTCCCAGTCAACTTCCTGTGACCTGAATATCAAAATGTAGCCAGCGCTACATCTGCCTGCACACTGCCATTCTCTCCATCATGGTGATGATGGACTGAACCTCTGAAACTGGAGGTGTGATACCCCAATTAAATGTTTCCTTTATAAGAGTTGCTGTGATCATGGTGTCTTTTCACAGCAATAGAAACCCCAACTAAGACAGAAGTTGGTACCAGGAACTGGCTTGTTGTTGTGATAGGTTGGACCACATTTTGGTTCTGAAGAATTCAGATTTTGATACTTTGGGTTATGATATTTTGGTGTAGAAAGTGACTGCCTTTTGCCCTTGTCCTGAAGACTCTGCCTGAGGCTAAAGTGAAGAGTTTTAGATTAATTCCGATGACAGAAGAAATATCCAAACAGCATAGTATAGCTCTGTTGTATGGTTATTAGTGGTAACTCTAATGGTGAATTATAATGAAAAGGCACAAACTGAGCCCGGTCAATCGCAAAAATGCAAACTTTGAGAAGAAAAGGAGCACCAGGAAGTGGAATGGAGCTAAACCCAGTGTTTAAGAAGTAAAATGGATTCAAACATTGAGTAAAGGGTATGGTTACCTGCTGTGTAAAAAAATCTTATAGGCTATAGATATGTATTGTTGCCATGTGGTCTGTTTTTTTTTTATTTTATAGGAAATTACAGTTAAGAGATTTCATGAATCTCAGAAGAGACTTTAGACTTTTAAGACTTTTTGAGATTGTTGTAGACTATGGGAACTTTTGAAGTTGAACTGAGTGCATTTTGCATTATGATATTGCTACAAGCTTATCTGGGCCAGGGAGAAGATAGATGTGGTAGTTTGAATGTAATTGGCCTCTATAATCTCATAGGAAGTAGTACTATTAGGAGGTGTGGCTTTGTTGGAGTGGGTATGACCTTGTTGGAGGAAGTGTGTCACTGTGGGGGTGGGCTTTAAGGTTTCCTATGCTCAAGATAGCACCCACTGTCTCAGTTGACTTCCTGTGGCCTGCATATCAAAATGTAGCCAGCACCACATCTTCTGGCATGCTGGCATACTCTCCATCATGGTGATAACAGATTGAAACTCTGAAACTGTAAGTGAGACACCCAATTAAGTGTTTCCTTTATAAGAGTTACCATAGTCATGGTGTCTTTTCACAACAATAAAAACCCTAAGACAGTATATTTGATAAATTAGATTTATTAATTCCTAAGGTCTACTCAGATTAACATTAATATTTATCTACCTTCTTTGTCTTTGCCCCTTTTGATAAACTTTAGCTATTTGGATAAACCAAGTCAAAAAACTGATATTCTATAATGATGCTTTATAAAAGTATCAGAAAAGTTCTCAGTCTCTATGGATTATATTTATTATTTAAAGTTTACTATATTTAGGGTTTAATGTTTTATTTTGATGCTAAAGGATCTTCAATTAAATCCTCAACTCAAATTTTAAAGCTCACACTTAACAGAGATAAAGCTGTTAAGTCTTATAAAAGTTACTAAAACTTGTAATATGTTATGAAATTCATTTAGTGACAAGCTCAAGCCCCCTGTACAAGGTTTCAATATTAAGTCTAAAATAAGGTATATTTTAGTAGGCAGATGATCCCCAGATTCTTCAGAGATCTGCTGACAATGGCATGTAAACTCTTTGATGAAAAAGTTTTCCATAATAGATATGCCTCTTCCTTGTGGGAACACTATTGCCTCCAAAGACGATTGATGGGGCACAATGACTCCACCTAAATTATGGTAACACTAACCATTTGGCAAAACTGCCCCATGCCTTTCCTGCTGCCAGGGCACTACCTAAGCTATAGACACTTTTGAATTGATTGCTCTGTCTGATCAAAGTAAGGTAAACCCCCAAGTTCCTTCTCCACAGGAAAATCTCTCAGAGCTTGATCTGGAAGCCAAAGGCCAGTACTGCTCTATGTGGCTGCTGAAGGTTAATTGTTGTCCTGCAAGACATCCAAAGAGCTATGATCACTGCCCCAATGAAGTCATTGAGTCTACAGGAGCCTAGGGCAACTATCTAGGTTGTGACTAAGTCTCTCATCTTGATTGATACATATGCCACTTGAATGCTACCTTTTCCTATAATTTATCCTTCTCAGATCTCTGATGCTATTGACTAACTATAACTTCCTCAGTTTATCAGCAGACACACCAGCTCTTCCCCCAAAGACAGAGCTGCCTTCTCAGCTCTCTTTGTATATAAAAATCAGACCTCAGGTTTCACTTCCTAGAGCTACTAGGCCTTCTGCTGAGGAAGACAGTTTTCATTGCCACCAGACTCTGAAAGAGGCAGACTCACAGATACCTTTAACTCAAAATCATTTTTGGCTTACCAAGTTTGATTTACTATGACTCAAAGGCATGGATATAGTACCTTTTCTACAATGTGAATTTCAAATGGTGCTAATGCTAACATATCTAAAACCTTTATCTCTTTTTATATACTTTTAAATGATTTGTGTAAGCTTTAGGGAATTGAATTGAATCCATCCACCTCTTGCAGGTAAAACAAACTCCAGGTAAGTACTTCTAAGTTTCCCTGAGGGTGGGATCTCTCTGTCTTCCCTGGTCTTGGGACTCCACCCCTCAACTTCAGGGCTGTTGGTCCTGGAAGTTCAAATGCATACCCAAGATAACAATTTTCTTTTAAACTTCTTTGTTTGGTTGGAAGTGTCATCCCAGCCCTCTGGCACTTCTATATCCAATGGGTTTGGAATGTTTGGGTCCAGGTGTCACCCCAGCCCCCTGCCATCCATATTTCTAAGAAGTCTGGAATGTTTGGGTGGAAAGTTCCATTTCAAGGCCCCTCCCCTGGGAGTTGCCACAGTCTAGACTCCACCTCTGAAAAAGCCCGTCAAATGGTGACCCCTCCCAGAGATGGTCAAGACCACTCCCACTGACTATTTAAACTGCCCCCCAGAGAATGAACACATGATCTTTCTGGTTTTCTTTTTCCCTCTCTGTGTTTTTCTGGAGGGCCACCCAGGAGCACTGACATCCACTAAACGTGGGCTTTTGCTAATTTGGTTTGATTTGGTCTGATTTGGGTTATTGCATCAGCGGAGAGGCTTATTAGGCCATCAAAACTTTACATCTGGAGGTTCCACTGAGGGGGCTGGTTTTTTCCCACTGGCCCAGGGATACATGTTGGAAAATGCCCTTCTTGCCTGTGCTTTCTGCCAGGTTAAGATCAGCTTCATCTGGGTAAGTCCCCATTCTTGAGTCCCTGCCATTAGGGCCCAGGGCCTATATGTTTGTTGGACAGTCTGTTGAAGTAGCAGGCCTTTGCTAGCCACCAAACCCCACTGAAAGGGGCTAGGCAGTCCTATGCCCACAGGAAGTAACCAGACTTGAGCTGACACCCCTATATCCAAGGAGTCTGAGATGTTTGGTTGAAAGCATCAACCCCCTGGTACTCCTATATCCAGAGAGTCTAGAATGTTTGGGTCCAGGTGTCACCCCAGTCTCCTGGCATCCATATATCCAAGGAGTCCGGAATGTTTGGTGGAAAGTTTCATTCCAAGGCCCCTCCCCTGGGAGTTGCTACTGTCCAGACTCCCCCTCTGAAAAAGCCTTCCAAATGGTGACCCCTCCCTAGAGAGGGTCAAGACCACTCCCATGGTTTGACTTAGTCTGATTTGGATTATTGCATCGGTGGAGAGTCTTATAAGGCTGAAAAAAAACTTTACATTACTTTTGGTCCCATATATATAGCCAATTAACTAAAGACAACAAAGTACTCCAAACTCATCATCCCTAAGTGCTTCTCACAAAACTTCCAACCAGCCTGAGCCTTTGCATCCTAGATGCCTCCAAACTGGCTAGCCCCAAGTGGTCCAGTCTCACAGACTTACTCTAAAGCAGCCTGTACTTCCCTCCCCAAGATGGTCTTGCAAAAGCCTGGACAGCAAGTGAAACTTCTTGCTCTTCATAGCCTTGGTCAGCATTATAGCTTTCTTAGTCCCCCCAAATGATACCCTACTGACAACAGGAAGT
Organism: Microtus oregoni; assembly: GCF_018167655.1. Classification (NCBI taxonomy): domain Eukaryota; kingdom Metazoa; phylum Chordata; class Mammalia; order Rodentia; family Cricetidae; genus Microtus; species Microtus oregoni. The sequence continues at coordinate 9,780,916 of NW_024543097.1, read as the reverse complement.
AGCAAAAAAAATTACATTGTTTCTCATCATTTAAAAACGTAGAGGGGATGTTGGGTCTCAAGGCCAGGACAAATAGGTGACTGAGATGCCCATTAACATATAAAACTGGATCTGTCCTCCAGGTTAAGGGGTCCTCCTGGTTGACATACCCCACCCTATCCCCTAGCCCTAATATTGGACTGGGCTTCCCTCCCCACAACTTCCCTGTAACTCAACTATTTTGACTATTCCAGTCTCTTAGGCATTCTCTCGGCCCAGGCTGTCCCTCCTGGTCAGCAGTAGCTTCTCTCCTCTCCCTCCTATTCTCCAGCTGCTCTCCTCACATGGCCCAGCTCAGCGTCATGTTCACTCTGGACTACTCCAGATGTCCCTGATGATGTTCTTCCTTTATATACAATAAGCCTGCTCCCCCACCATACCCAGGATCAGTCATGTCCTTCCTTTCTTATTTCTTTTTTTTCATCCAACTTTTGTCCTTTCATTTGTTTCTGTTGTATGCTTGGTTACAGCTGTGATGAAGATTCCTTCCCAAGAGAGCATTTTCTGCAGAGGGAAATTAAATTAATTTCTTCTTCAGAGCCATGGGGTTTCAGGAGGAAAACAGCAGCTAGACAAGGAGTGGGGCACTGACTCATCCTGTGATCTTCTCTGACTAGTGAACAGAATTGTGGGCAAGCTTGAGCAAGTGGACTATGAGTGTGGACATAGCAGGTGCTTCAGGAGCCTGCAGAAAGGAGGCTTCAACAACTACGGCACACAGAACAATGTCTGGAATCGAGTTCAGTCTCAGTGACATGAAGGGCTTCCTGAAGAAGTGGGGTTGGAGGAGGAAGCAGAGACTTGGATGGGATCTGGAGATGCAGGATAAGTGTAAAGGATAGTAACAATCCAGATTTTGAAGTGTGTGTGTGTTGTGGGGTAAATGCTACTATTTGAGTGTCTAGGGAAATCAATCTCTGGTCAGCCCAACAAGCTATAGGGAGGCCTGGCCTTTGTAAAAAGAGAACCATGCAACAGGAAGTTAATAGATAGTGGTGTTTGGTGAGGGATTGGGGTGATTTGGGGGTGCAAGGTGATCTAAGAAAGCTGAAGTTCTTTCTAATAGTTTTTTCTGTCCCCTGATAATAGGATTCTCTGCTGACTTAGTAAGCCAAATCAAGCCGAAATGAAAACGTATAAGAACAGGTTTATTTGAGAAAAGCAATTTCTGGGCAGGTTCTCCAGTGCCAGCGATCTGCTTGCCTCAGTGAAAGGGCGAGGAGTAGGCGGCGCTTGTCTCTTAAAGGGACAGGGTACGCAGGCCAGCAGATCATAAGACCAAGTACCAGATAAAAAGGCACAAACTCCTCTTTCCATCAGCATCACCCACAATAGTTATAATCCCAGCACACTTCCTTCCAGGTGCTTCAATCCTGACCCAGGTGCTAATGAACTTGGGATTTAAGTTCTTAAAACAAGAAATATCTCCCATGTAACTTGCTCTTCTCTTAAGAAGGTTTTCATGTCTCCCTTTAAAATCCCCCTGTTCCTGGCTTTGAAATTGAGCTGTTCCTGGCTCTGGTAGAACTCAGAAAAACACAGTTTGTTATCAGCAGATGGAAGGGAAGGCCCATCCCATTTACTTGTTTCCTTTTTCATGGGAGGTGCAGGCTTGCTTTATCTGGTTATGGAAGTCAATGACAACTTGCAGCCCGTCTAAGCCTCCTGGATGGGAAAGGTTTCCTAGGGGTTCCAGTGATGAGCTTTTGCATTTTGCTTAAAGGGCACCTGTAAATTATCTGGGTAAGGTTGAGCCAGTGATTATAAGGAAAGGATGCTAATGTCCCTAGGTCCCTGCAGATGAGTGAGAGGTTGCACCTCACTAGGGGCCTAAGGAGGAGAAGAAACTGTCACTGGGCACTAAACAGCCTATGTGTGAAACTATCCTTATTTTACTCTTCTGCTCCCTAGTTCTCTGATACCAAAATTTCTCCTGACCACCAGGAAATGGTCCTGCCATGTATTTTGCTAATGGAAACAACAGCTGATACTATCCTAGAGTTCTACAAAGTCCAGGTGCCAAGCAGGAGGGCTCATTAATGACAGCATTCTTCCCACCCCATCCCTTCCACCACACCTTTCAATTTCTTCTTCATCTCTAAGCATCTCAACCCCCCCTACTTCTCCTTACCTTCTATTTAAAATCACTTTCAGCAGGATATTATAGAAAAGGAAGGCGCTTGCATGCTTTTTTTGACAATTGAAACCTTTCCTTTTTTTTCTATTGATATTTCTTATCATCATAGAAAAAATTTCTCACTCTGAAATTCAGTGTAGACTCATAGTTGAGAATAATGCTAAGGATTATGCTGGGGTCCTGGACTAGAGATCCTATTCCAAAATTCCAGTGTTCATTTTCTGTTGACAGAGGTTTCTGTCCTGCCCAATTCTACAGTCATTCAGTCCAAAACAAATGCACCGAGGTCTACATTAATTATAAACTGATTGGCCCAGTAGCTCAGGTTACTTATTAATTAATTCTTATATCAGCCCATAATTCTTGTCTGTGTTAGCCATGTGGCTTGGTACCTTTTTTGGCAAGGCAGTCACATCGTGCTTGCTCTGTGTCTGGCTTCCTTTGCATCTGGGTGAGGACTGCTGACTGAACCTTTCCTCTACCCATAATTCTCATTGCCACACCTCTACTTCCTGCCTGGCTACTGGCCAATCAGCATTTTATTAAAAATAAAACAAGTGACAGAATAAAAGGCCATTGTCCCCCAGCAATTTTCCAGAAAGAAGAGAGAGATGGAGGTGGCCTCATAGCCTGGGTGGCTGTGAGAACTCTGGGCAGAGCCCAAAAGTGTTGCCAGCCTGGCTTACTTCAGAAAGGAGAAGCAAAGCTCATTGCTGCAGCCTGGGTGCTGCAGGCAAGGAAAGTGCAGCTGTTGTGGGTGGTCAGAGTCACTGTGCTCATGGAGAAGCATGTTGTGGAACACGGGTGTTCTGATGGCTTGTGCTGCGCCTCACTTTCAGGAGAAGTCAGTACAATAAGAAAGAGCTGGAAACTTGCCCAACCTGTTGAATAATGGCAGACCAGGTGTGGGCTGTACTTTGCATGCTTGTTCTCCTACTTGAGGGTCTTCAAAGAGACCCACTAAACATGGTAATTGTAGTTGGGGGAACTACATAAAATGAGGTAACCTCTCCCTATAATCATGCAAGATGGCAGACGATGTCAGGTAAAAATCTGGACTGCAAACAGTTTCTGAGTTTGGTCAGCCGCTACTTGTCTCTTTCTTCTGGCATCTAGGATGTTGGGCTGAGGCTTTCCCTAAAGATGGGTCTGAGAGCCTCTTCTATAGAGCCTCTTTGACTGTATGGTCCTTAAAAACGAAGGTTTCTAGGCTATTTGTTAGACCTCCTGAATTGGACTTCCTGTGGAATAGAACAGAGGGAGCCTGAGAGTGATTTGTGTGGATGCTCATGTTTAGACAACATTGCCCCAGATAGAAATTCTAACAAAGAAACCACAGCTCTGCATTGTCTGATGTTGTTTTCAAGTACTTGGCACAGAGCCTGGAACATACAAGGTAACTCATGAATGTTTGAGCAGTGACAAATGTGTGCCCGTGGATTGCCCAAGATGCACTGAAGTAAGCTTTTCTTGCTCTTATTTCTCACTTTCCTCTCTGCGTGTACGGGCACAGCAGGCTCTTCCTGTGTTGTCTAGAAGAAGAATGGAAGATCCATTACAGCCTAGTTGGCAAGGTCTCACCATCCCTTTTATTTTTTACGTCCTTAGGAGATGAGTGTGATATCAGTAGAAATGCTGAAGAGGGGATGCCAGCGAGGAGTTTTTCCATGATGAGAATGAGGTTCTTGATATATAGAAGTGGGCAGAAATTTGTGGCTTTCAGAATCTTTAAGGATTTTGTGGCTGCAGAAGGGCCAGTCTTAAGTAGCTGTATACCTGAGATACCCACTCACTAGGACTAGTTATTTTTGCATCATTGTGATTAATAATTAAAAGGAACAACTCAAAGGATGATGGATTTATTCTGGCTCACCTAGAGATTCAGAGTGATTTTAGTTGTGGCAGGTGTACCAGTTACTTTTTTTGTTTGTTTGTTTGTTTGTCAAGGCAGGGTTTCACGTGTAACTTTGGAGCCTGTCCTGAAACTAGCTCTTGTAGACCAGGCTGGCCTTGAACTCACAGAGATCATCCTGCCTCTGCCTCCTAAGTGCTGAGGTTAAAGGTATGTGCCACATCGCTGGGCCAAGTTACTTTCCTATTGCTGTGATAAAACACCATGACCAAGGCAACTTATAAAAGGAAGGATTTACTTGGGCTCATGATCCCTAAGAGTCCACCACCACCACCACCATCATCATCATCATCATGGAGGAGAGCATGGCAGCAGGCAGGCAGGCATAGTGATTGAGCAGCTGTTGAGAGCTGACATCTTGATCCACAAACAGGGAGGCAGAGAGAGCAACTCTAGATAATGAGAGTCTTCTGAAACTTCAAAGTCTGCCCCCCATACCTCCTGATCCTCCCCAAGTAGCCATCAACCAGAGACCAAGTATTTACATGTTCTAGACTTATGGAGGAATTCTCATTCAAAACACCACAGAAGTACTGGAGAAGGTGTATATGATCCCTGCTTGATGGAGATGCTGTGAGAACTAAATAGGACATGTAGAAAGCTCCTCACATGTTGGTGGACCCGGAAACAGTGACCACCTTCAAAAACCTGTTCCCAGTGAGCTACTGTCTCGAACCAAGACCTTCCTCCTCAAGGCCCTACACCCTTCAAAATGGAGTCACTAGTTGGGGACCAAGTGTTTAAAGTTCAAATATGTGAGGGGCATTTCAGACTCAAACCATAACCTCCAGAAATTCTATACTATGTGGGTGGTGATGGGGTTACTTAAAGAAGATGAACGGTGCTTGGGAAATGATGAAGTTAGAGGACTTGGGGATCAGAGTTAAAATGATGGCAGCTTCAAAGGGAAATGCAACATTTCTGCACGCCTGGACTTCTTAAAAATTAAATTTGCTTTATTGTTTGTGAGCAAACTCCTAAGAGTAGGCAAAAAAACAAAAATCATTTCTATATTGGAATATTTCTACAAGTTGGTATCTGCAAAAACTAAAACAAACTAAGGTTATTCATAGAGGTGCAAGAAGGAAATGAATGTGGAGATTTAAGAATGATTATTTCAATCACAGTAGCAGAAGCATGACTGTCCCCCGCTGTGTTCATGTCTCTCCACTGTCTTAGGCAAGACACTGAGGGGCTGTCCCAGAGGAATAGATCATCAAGGGTCCTCATGTTTCACCTTCTTAGCTCATTGGTTGTGGGATTCTTTGAATCTTGATGTTCAAGATAATGTTCTTCACTGCGTCTGTCCACAAGGCTGTTCAAAGATAGGGATTTCACCCAGGTTCTTAGAGTACATTGTGTCCACCCTCAGCAAGGCCTGGCTCATCCACTCTATTTCTCGGATTATGATTGGGTCTGGGTTCATGTTGGTCACAACTGAGTAATTTGCAGTTAGTTAAATCTACCTAATTATTGGTCACTCAAACCCAAGCAGCAAGTTTTATCCTCTGATGCCAAGGCCCGAATTTATCCCAAAGAGGTTAGGAAGTACGCGGTACCTGGGCAAGTCAGCAACCTCTGCCCCTAATCTTGATTGAAGGGGATGTTGGAAATTCCCGCAGTGACCGGTGCTTGAGTCCCTCAGTTCCAGAAGGTTGCATGAGTGCCTTAGGTTGGGGTCCATGAAGCAAGCCTTGAGACATGGTTGTGAGCATCAGAGACTCTCTGGGTAACCTTACTTGGAGTGAATAGGGAAAACCATCATCACATGGTATGTAAATGAGATTACTTATATCATGAACAATAGGGTTTCATCTGGTTCAGGATCTCTATGAGGTGATAAACATTGTCCCCTAGAGTTGTCCTGGCTGAGGATCAAAAAGACTGGGTGTGTGTTCTCAAGTTTCTACTTGGCCTTATTACTTCCTAAGGACTAATGGGAAGGGAGATGGCCTTAATGCCTTTGCACCCAGCCTGACCTTCATCTTGAGGCAGCAGGTACAAGATACCTTCCTTAAGAACAGCACATGCAGAGAGGCCATGCAGGGAACCTTCAGCTGCCTCCCCAGGGCTGGTCTTTAACAAGAGCCTCTAATGAGAGCTACCTTGTGGTTTTCACCATCAGCCACAGTTGATCATTCCTTGACTGCTTGAGGAACTAGTCAGTTTTGCAATTAGTGCTCTGATCCTGCCAGCTTGCAGACTGTCTGCTCTTTATTTTTATGGAGGCTTGTTAGAGGCCATTACTGCATGGGCTGCTTAGGGGAGTGTAGCCTCCATTTCGCATTGAGAAGCCTCTGCAAGACACTTTGTCTGAGGAATTAATTAACTTCCTCTAGGAAGATACAAATTTGCTGAAAGAAAATGGAGATAATTTCAAACTGTGTTTTGAATAAATGAATAGTTTTACTAGGGACCCAGTACAATAAACGGTTTTCCAAAAGCATAACGAGGCCTGGTGTGAGGACTCTGAGGGCTAGCCGGCTTGCTGTTCAGGACCATCTTTGGGGAATCTCGATGTGTCTGTTCCTCTTTAGTTACCCTCTTGATGGTGTCATGTCCACATCTATATAGATGTATGAGATACATATATACACATATACATTCATATATTTTTGCCTGATGTATAATTTTTCAGTTAAGTTTATTTGCTCTTCTCTTATTTATGTTTTCATCTTGTGAGAAAATGATTGTTACTCTTGCTTACAAATGGCCTCTGGACTCAGCACAGGTCACTTAAGCAAGAGAGAGAGACAGGGACAGAGAATAAAGACACACACATGCACGACAGAGGAGACAGAGACAGACAGAACAAGAACCAGTGTTTGAAGGCTGCATTTGGTCTGCAGACTTCTTTCCCAGTCTTTAAACTTTCCTTCAGTCACCTGTTCATTTGCCTACCACAAAATGAATTGTAATGATTTCTCATTACAAAAGTTGCATGCATGTGACAGATTGGTACGTCCTAATCAGACTAAGAAGTGTTGACTGCTTGATTCTTTAACCAAGTTGCCTACCTAGCTCGTGCATTCATTAACTTTAAGGAAAGGCTTGCTGTGCACTTAGGTATGTGCTCAGTGTCCTGCTCTTGATCTTCACCACTCTGCTTTGGGCCCCGGGAGGCTTTCTTTGGTTCAGATTTAGACTTTGTATTATTTACTTTTTCTGCTTCTATGATAAAACATCGTGCTCAGCACAGTTTATAAAAGGACCAGATTTAGTCTGGGTGTATGGTTCTAGACGGATAAGAGCTCTCACCATCACCGTGGGGAAGTGTGGCAACAAGCAGGCATGGTAGCTAGAGCAGCAGCTGGGAGCTCACATCTCCATCCACAAACAAAGAGAGAGAGAGAGAGAGAGAGAGAGAGAGAGAGAGAGAGAGAGAGCAGCTGAAGGGATGTGAGTCTTTTCAAACCTTAAAGCCCATCACTAATGACATACCTCCCAACACTCACCACCACCACCACCACTACTAGTCACTAACTGGGGACCACCACAGACAATCTATAGGAGGTCAGAAGTCATCAGGAAGAAGGAGTGGGTCTTCTCTTCAGAGTATTTGATTGGCTGCCTACCTCTTTTGGCCAGCAGGCCATAGATCCTGTCTAAGCCCCCCTCCTCCCAGTATTCTGCCCCTCCTCTTTCTCTGATGTATTACTAACCTTAAGATTCTATACTTTTCTTCATGGCTTTCCCATGTCCTGCTCACATCTTTACAAAGAATACCATATGTGTGTTAATTATTTCGTACATGTATCGAAATATATTGAATATGTTTTCCCTTATACCCCCCATTCTGCCTTTTCTCAGCCCACCACTTTCCATTAGTATCTGTTGGTCCCCTGGAATTACTTCTATTTTCATGTTATATGAACCTACATAAAATCCAGGAGCCACAAATGAGAAGACGCACGCAGTATTTGTCTTTCGGAGGCTGGTCTAATTCACTTTATGAAATTATTTTGCTGCACCCATTCTCCCTGCAGACAACATAGTGTTGTTCTTTGTCTATGGCTGAAAACATCCGCTGTGCGTATAAGCCTTATTTTCTTCAGCAATTCTCTGTTGTTAGACACTTAGGTTTATTTTGCAGTTTAACTAGTATGATGAGCAAGTGTTACACATTTGGCTGGGAACAAGAAGGATGGATGCACTGACTGCTCAGTATTCACCTGAAGCTCTAACTGAAATGCAGATTCCAGAACCGTCCATGGATGTGCAGTTTCTCACCCACCCTTGTGAATGTGGTGATCACATCATCCTGTGATTCCTTGATGGTGACACTATGCCCTCTAATAAGTCTTGGGGGGCGAGCAGGAGGTTCTTCAGGAAAGGTCCATGTCTGCAGGGCTTGTTCAGACTGCATGTTCCCTCCCCAGACTCCACAGGTTTCTGCTCTTGAGAGATGAAGGGTAATTTCTTCACATCTGCAGAGTCTCTGTCTGGAGAGCTACCTTCAAATGCTGGGTAGTAAGGAAGGGATGGTAGCAAGGAAACCAAAGATAGCCTCATACATTGATTTCCCCACAAGAGCTAGAAAGAATGCATCTCATGTCCTGAAGATCTCTCTAATCTTCATGTCCCTGCTTGGATCACCAAAGGGAATCTTTTCTGTTTTCTATACATCAATATTGCCTCATAGTGGGTCAATGTGATGGTTCTGTGGTAAAGAAGCTTGCCACCAAGCCTGTTGACCTGAGTTTGAGTCCTAGTATAAGGTGGAAGGAGAGAATAGCCTTACAAGTTGCTCTCTGAAATCCACACAAGTGCACACATGCAAAAAATAAGAGTAAAAAAAAACTCAAAGCAAGTTCCCTTATGCTATGGATTCCATTTCGTTTAAAACAATTTGCAGGGCATAGTCTGTGAACCAATATTCTGAAGAGGCAGTTCCTAACCCCAAGAGTTTGGGGGAGAGAATGAGAAGAGCAGACCTGGTATATCTGCAACTGGGCAGTTCAGAGGACACACACCTCTGGCCTACGACGCACCCATATCAGCTGGATGTGTTTTGTTCTCACAGGGCCCTAGTAACTTCCTATGAAAATACGAAACTCTCTGACGTCTGTAGACTCTCTTTGATGCCACATGCAGGCAAACTGAGGGATATAGAGAGTGCTAGAACATTGACACTCCAGATAGTGCACTCAGTAGTGAGTAGTGTTGATACAGAAATAATTACATCCACTAAAGTAGAACAGTTCCAAGCTTTGGCTCCATCACCTTTAAAGGTCGCTGAGTTCTGCTGTTGTTGTCTGAGCAGTACCTGCTCATGGCTGCACAGTAGTAGAAAGGCATCTTTTTTTTTTTTTTTTTTTTTTTTTTTTTGGTTTTTCGAGACAGGGTTTCTCTGTAGCTTTGGTACTGGTCCGGAACTAGCTCTTGTAGACCAGGCTGGCCTTGAACTCACAGAGATCCGCCTGCCTCTGCTTCCCGAGTGCTGGGATTAAAGGCGTGCGCCACCACCGCCCGGCATTTTTTTTTCTTTTTCGTTTTTTTTTTTTTTTTTTTTTTTTTTTTTTTTGGTTTTTTGTTTTTCGAGACAGTGTTTCAATGTGGTTTTGGAGCCTGTCCTGGAACTAGCTCTTGTAGACCAGGCTGGTCTCGAACTCACAGAGATCCGCAACTTTACCTTCCTATCAAGTTCCTCATTCATTTGTAATTGCTCCCTGGAAGCCTTTCTCAAACACACCTTGGCACTCAAGTCCTTGCTTCAGGGTTTGTTTGCAGGAAATTCAGTTATCTTATCAGGGGCTCAGGTAACTTGGAGAATAGAAGGCAAGAGAGGTAGCAAGAACTTTCCTCAAATCAGTACCCATAGTCATCAACCAAACTGTGACTGAGAAGGTATTTGAAGAATGGATAGTGGGGTTCTTTGAAGGAGAAATGAATGTCCCCCCTGCCAGGCTCAGGTGTTTGAGCACTTGTCCCTAACTGGCAGCACTCTTTGGGGGAGGAGGTGCAGTTATACTGGAGGAAGTGTCGCTTGTGAGAATTTATAGCGTTGCCTTATGTCTAGCTTGCTTTTCTGCTTCGTGTTTGTGGTAGAAGATGTGCTCAGCTGCCTGCTTCAGTTGTCTGCCACCATGCCCACCATTGTGGACTGTCCCCTCCGCGCAGCAGAAAGGTAATAGATATATACTACAGATATGAAAATAAAACACCGAGTTTTAGAGACAGAACAGATGCCATTAATATGAGTTCTAACCCTGGTACTCATCTGCATTTCCCCTTTGCTCCATGGTCTGCCTACTCCTGACCATTTACATTTCTAGTGAGATCCTGTTCCAATCACATGGTAGATGTACGAAGTCAGCTCAGGATAGGGTGCCTGACTGAAGAACAACCGTGGAAAGGATTACATTTTATTGTATGACTTGGTGTGGTGTCCGATAGAGTTAGGAAGAAAAGCCAGCCTTAGCACTCTGAGCAGACTAAAGAATCTTAGAACAAAGACACTTGGCTCACCTCATTTACGACCTTGGCCCTGAGGATCATTCGCTAGACCTGGGCTGAAAAGCAGCTGCTGACCATTGATAGAGGACGGGAGATTTTGAACTTGATATTTTATGAGCTCAATCAAAAGCCTCCCTGAACTCGTTCAGAGGGCAGCATCTATGTAGGAAGCCCATGTTCTCTCTGGCCATCTTATGGATCTGGGAGCTCTGGCGAGGGTGGCCCCGTTTGGTTCAAATCATCTCTCATTAACCATAGCTGTCAGTTCTTGGGAAGAAGGCTGATGGAACACTGTGGGAGGGATCTAAAGGGGCTGGAGTCACTGATTGGAAACAACTGAAACACAGGCTTATCACAGCTGTTGTCATCTGAGGAGAGAACCTTATGGTTTTGGTTGGAGGAAATGTATTTTCCAGTGTGATTGAGCTCAATTTTCTAGGACTGTAGCCACTAGCTCTGTTTCAATGTGATATGTTATTGCCTCTCACCCAGAGATGAGTGGACAAACCCACAGAAAATCATTTTTTAGTTTTCTACTGGTCATATAGCTTTAGTAGAAAGTAGCATGCCGAGGTCACCCAGGGAATGGCACTGTGATTGACTCCTTCCCATGCACAGCCTGTGCCTCCTCCATTCTCAAAGTCTATGGGTAAGTTCCAGGACAAAAAGCTTTAAGTTCCCTCAAATGTCTGAGTAATATTTTATTTGGGAGGTAAGAGTCTTGGCAAGAGCAGAAACATGAGTTTGGGATTTTTTTTTAAGGTAATTAATTTTACTAAGAATGGAAGCTTGACCCAAATTCTTTTGTTTCTTAGTAAGGGCTTGGGAAAGGGATTCAAAACTTTCTATGGTGCCTCTTGTAAGAGTTCTCTTATATCCATGATGACATCTTCTTGTTCAGGATTGTAGGAGGCCATGCCACAAGCTCGGACTCCTTTAGACGGCTTCTGCTGCTCATGCCTGTGTGATAGGCTCCTCCACTTCTCACCTTGCACTTCCCAGAAATCAGGGTGGGATTGAGAACTGTAGGAAAAATAGAACTCCTTGAGTTGATAATTTTAGGGCACATTCTGTCTTTCTCAGGGGTTCCCAGCAGGACAGAGCCCCTTTGCTAACAAACAGGGGCCCTCTTGTGTGAGCCTCTTTATATCTTTTGTTTCATATCTGTTTCCCACACCTTCACTTCCTAAGATCACTTCCCAAGTGAACAGACTGCTTCCGAGTGTTCTTCACAGCTCTGAATGTGATAAAAATTCATTATGGCCTAACACTTAACACCTCCCAGCATCTCATTTCCTTGAGATTTGGGCCTGGATTCAAGTCTATTCCTACATATTTTTTGTAGTTCCAAAAAAAAGTTTGATTTCTTACTTGACCATGGTTCCCAAAAGGCTCTGATTACATGGCTCCTGGTAGTCTTTACTTTCTACCAGGTTTGTGTAAAGTGCTTTGGTGGAACAAAAGGAGCTTACCTGCTGCCTCAGTCACTGGTCTATTGCTGTGAAGAGCCACCGTGACCAAGACAACTCTTACAAAGAAAGCATTTACCTAGGGTCTGGCTTACAGTTTCAGAGGGCAAGTTCATGACGATCATGGTGGGAAGCAGACAGACACAGCCCTGGAGCAGCAGCTGAGAGCTTTACATCTTGATGTGATGGTAGCAGGTAGAGAAAGAAAGAGAGAGAGAGAGAGAGAGAGAGAGAGAGAGAGAGAGGCTGGACCTGGCGTGAGCTTTTGAAAGCTCTCCCCAGTAATAAACCTCTTACTCCAACAAGGCCACCTCTCCTAATCCTTCCCAAACAGCTCCACTAACTGAGGATCAAGTATTCAAATGTATGAGCCTAAGGAGACCATTCTCATTCATAACACTGCATCTGCTATGTGACATAAAATGAGGTCTCCTAAAAAGACAAACGTAAATGCTTTAAGAAGAGCAGTGGCTTTTGCTTGCCTTGCATTCATGCTCTTCTCTTCTACTGATAACAGCTTCCCCTGATCATCCTTGGCACCTTCCTGTGAATCAGGCTTGATGATCTCATATCTGATGCCTGGGGGAAATTCAGGACTGGTTAATTCATTACTTCCATCTCTTGGTCACAGCTATTATTGGTCTAGGGACATCTATATGACTCAGACTGTTCAGTAATTCTTAATCCTGAGATTTTTGTGAGAACATTGGTTAGCAAGATATTTTTCCTCCCAAGCTATAGTTGTCAAGCTGATGGGAATTCAAGCCTAAGCTGTGGGGTTTTGCTACTATAATGTGAGTCTATTCAGCATGATGACAGCTTAGAAGGAAGCAAAGTAGAGATCAAGACCACATGGTACCCTCATGCTTCCTGAGAGAGTGACAATTCTTTTCCTGTCATTAGGTTTCAGTAGAAATGATCTGGGTTATCTTTCAGCACAAGGTGACAGTACTTCCAAATGTGAAATCAAAGTATCATCATTTGAAACAGAAGATGGCAATCCCATCTTTTCTCTAGGTAGCATTTCCATGAGTTGGTAGACAGGGAAGAAAAAGCACAGACAAAGTGGATGCTCTGGTTCAGTCTGCACTGGTCAGAAACACACTTTTCTGTGCTTAGGGATGGGGAGCACAGTTTGACATCTGCTTTTTCTCTAGATAGAGCATCTCCTTACCACTGTGATAGAACCAGGACCCTGGTAAGCTAGGTAAGAGTCAGCAGCAGAACTTTTGTGATGGGGGATGTCCTTCTGTTTATGCGTTGCTTTTTTTGGTTGATAAGTAAAGCTGTTTTGGTAGCCGATCGTTTAGCATAGTAAAGCCAGGCAGGAAATCTGAACAGAGATATAGAGAGAGAATAGGCAGAGCCAGAGAGACACCATACAGTTGCCAAAGGAGAACACCAGAGGCTTATCAGCAAGCCACAGCCTTGTGGCAATACAAAGATTAATAGAAATGGGTTAACTTAAAATGTAAGAACTAGGTAGAAATATGCCTGAGTCATTGGCCAAACAGTGTTGTAATCAATATAGCTTCTGTGTGATTATTCAGGTCTGGGAGGCCAGGAAATGAACAAATGAGCAGTCACCATTTACATAATGATGCCCAACATTTGGCAACATACATCCACACAAAGCCTAAGGAAACTAAAAAAAAAAAAAAAAAAAAAGGGCTCCTAGACCCACAAAAATGTGATTCAATTGGAGCTTCTTGGTAGCCGACTTTTTTTTTCAGATAGGCTCTGTTTGCTGGTGGCAAGCAGAGGGGCAGCTCTGTTAAAGAAGGCTTCCTGACTCAGAATTAGCAAAAAACTGCATGACTTTTTTAATAGACAGCTTCCTGGTTCATGCTGGCAGCATGAATGACTCTGGATCTTTTGGGAGTCCTGCACTTAAATGGGGTTTGTGAGCAGCATGCTACTAGTTCCTTAATGGTGACATAGACCCACTGCATACCTAGAGCTGAGGCTGTGAGCATAGCTGACAGAGGCAGTGAGCATATCTCTGCCATGTTGTTTGGGATGGAGCCAACAGACAGGGCCATGGAATTAGTCCTAGTTACACCCACTTAGCATTTTTTCTAAAAAGGCACTCCTAGTCAGAAAAAGATTATAGATACACAATAAAGACAGATTGAGACCCAAAAAAGAGGCCTCTAAATGGATTCAGACAAAAAAGAAGACCTCTAAATGGGTTCAGTGTTGGACAGATGTATGTGGGCTTAAGACAGAAGAAAGAGCATAGTCATAGATTAAAGAAAATAAAATAAATATTAAAAAGTAATAGAGGAAAAAAAGATAAGCCATATAAAGATGGAGTATATACACAGAGAGTCTAGATTATTGATATTATTGTGTTTCCTTTGAATTTTTTGACTGCAGAAGAACATTTGATTCTGGGGGCTACTAAATTAAATCAACATAAAGGTATTTTGACTTCCAAGTTTGGGTCTAAGGATATGTTGTTTTGGAAAAGAGGTTCTCCTTTGGATTCCACCAAAGATGAAAATCTGTTGATTCCTTCCAGGCTAATGTGGTTTGAACAAGACTCCCAAAAGGTTTCCATAAATGCTAAAAATATTTTGCCTAACAAACAGCAGGAAGCAGTTTGGAGAAAACTAGGCCTAAATTCCCCAAATGATTGTTTATAAATATTTGTTTTCACTTAAAGGGGGATATAATATAGAGATGAATACTTTGCATTGGTATGGATCTTAGTCTATTGACACAAGTTTAAGATTGATTTTGTTACACTGTGTATATGTACTTCTGCTCTTGCTTAAGGTATTGGGCTTGTGCAACTCATCTAAAAATGTAATGTATAGTTAAGATATGTAGATTAATAGATAGTCATCTATAATAGTCAAACTATAGTCATGTTCATTAGATTTTCTGGATGTACAGAGATATATTTCAGGTGGATGGGTATTATTCAACTTTTTCAAAGACCTACAGACTATGACATTTAAAATGTTTTAAGAATTTATTTTTTTTTCTTGACAGTGAACTACTTCTATTTCTGGGAATACCAATTACTTCAGAGAGGTTGATGGGCAATAAAGAAACTTACTATGGAATTTGCCTGCAATGTGACAAGGCTAGCCATTTGGGCAAGAAATTACTCTTGCCTGCACTATTTGATGGTAGGCTGTATGAACTGAACATGCAGGACACACAGAAAAATGACTGCTAAACTTTCCAAAAGATAAGATGTTCCTTCAGAGTTCCTGCTTCACAGAAGAAACTGCAGCACATAGAAGATAGCAACTGATGCTTCAAATTTCCAATTTTCTGGAAAAGTCTGCTGGATACTATGGACCTGTAGGCTGAAGATGGTTGCCCCAACATTACAGAAAAACGTTTGGGTGACTCTCCAGGCAGAGAAATGTCTCTGTTAATTCTAAAGTTTTGGAAGTTGCTTACAATGTATTTCCTGTTTATTTAAGTAATATTATATCCTTCATGGGTCTTTGATATAATTGAAGATAGTTATAGTTTTCCTTAGTTATGATAAAAGATAAATTAGATACGAAACTTTAGACTTATAAAGAAATATTGTAACTGTAATTCTTGCTTAATACTTGTTTTGTTATATGTAATTTTATCATGTTAAAGTTAAGACTTCCTTTTTAATTAAACAAAAAAGAAGAGAAGATGTGGGATGTCCTTCTGTATATGTGTTGCTTTTATTGGTTGATAAGTAAAGCTGTTTAGGCCAATGGATTAGCAGAGTAGAACCATGCAGGAAATCCAAACAGAGATATAAAGAGAGAGTAGGTGGAATCATGGAAATGCCATGTAACTGCCAAAGGAAAAAGATGCCACAGTCTTACTGGTAAGCAACAGCCTCATGGTGATACAAAGTTTAATAGAAATGGGTTAATTTAAAATGTAAGAGCTACCTAGAAATATGCCTGAGTCATTGGCCAAACAGTGTTACAATTAATATAGCTTCTGTGTGATTATTTGAGTCTGGGCAGCCGGGAAATGAATGTGCAGTCTCCATTTACACTTTTCTTAAGACAGATGCTGGAAAAAAAATCTTGCCAGGCATTGGTGGCACACGCCTTTAATTCTAGTATTTGGGAGGCAGAGACAGGTGGATCCCTATGAGTTCAAGGCCAGCCTGGCCTACAAAGAAAGCTCCAGGACAGGCTCCAAAGTTACACAAAGAAAATCTGTCTTGAAAAACAAAAAACAAACAAAAAATTCTCAATTCTGGTTCCTGAGTTTGTAGTAAAATTAAACTGGTGCTAATAGTGGTGGCCCTCTTCCCCCCTTGCCAGATGTTTCCTTGATTGACCTTCACGCTTGTCAACACAGGACAGAGCTAGATTGAGAAGAAAGGTTACTCAGAGGAGAGCAGAACAGAAGGAAACAGAAAGCTGCTACCTGGCAACAGTAACTAAGCTGTTAAGATTTAGAATAGCTATGGGAATGTTTGAAGCATTCTTTCCGTAAAATTCACAAGAGGTAGGGTACTTTCAACCAAACTATTTCTACCCATAAACATGGAGTTCATGTGCTTTTGAGATCAAACAAATAGGTCAAAGTTTTATAGTACCCTAGATAAAGCATACTAATTATAGTCACTGCCATCTTACACTAAAAATGTATCAAAGACAAAAGAAGTTTCCCTGTCTTGGAGTTTACATTATCCAGGGGAGATGGGCAATAGATCCACAGTAATAAGTTATGGTAGTCGAAGAAGAACAAATGACCCAGGGATAGAGAGTTATGGCCACTGTTTAGAAGAGTCTAATGGGACGGCCTCACTTTGAGCAGAAGTTAATCAGACTTCTGACTGGTGCTGAGAATGAGCTACGGTGCTCTTCAGCAGAAAAGAACTGTAACCCGAGGGGACAGCAGATGTAAAGCCCTACCCAAGGGCACACCTTACACTTAAGGCGCAGAAACAGGGAGCTTAGAAGGGCTCCTTCCATGCCAAATGCCACTTGTCTTAGTTACGGTTTCTATTGCTGTGAAGAGACACCATGACCAGAACAACTCCTATAAAGGAAAACATTGAATTGTGGTGGTGGTGGTAGCTCACTTACAGTCCAGAGGTTTAGTCTATTATCATCATGGTGGGACATAACAGCGTACAGGCAGACATGGTGCTGGAGTTGAGAGCCCTACTTCTTGATAGGTAGGCAACAGGAAGTGTACTGAACCACTGGACATAGCTTGAGCATAATGAGACCTTAAAGCTTGCCTCCACAGTGACACACTTCCTCCAACAAGGCTATAACTACTCTAACAAAGCCACACCTCTTAGTAGTACCATGCCCCATGAGGTTATGGAGGCCAATTATATTCAAAGTACTATACCACTACAAATCAGAAATGTTCTCATAATTGGCCCCTCCCCTCATACCATGTTTTCTTGTTTGAGCCTTGGAACTAATGACCTTAACTACTTGTAAAGTGATTAGAAAGTTTGGGGACCTTGGACCTAACTTCCAACTTTAAGTAAGAGCATTTGAAGAAATTTGAGCAAACTAGAGACACTTTCTGTATTAGTTACTAATACAACATTTTCTACAATTGTGACAAAACAATATGACTCAAGGAACTCATAATAGGGAGTGTTTATTTGGGCTTATGGTTCCAGAGGTATGAGTCCATCACCATCACATCCAGGAAGACAGACATGACTGAGACAGAACATCTCAAACAGCAAACAGGAAACAGAGAGAGCAAGCCTTGAAAGGTATGAGTCTAAACTGTCAAAGTCCATATCCAGTGACATACTTCTTCCAACAAGATCACACCTCCTAAACACTGCTCAAACAGTACAATCAACTGGGACCAAGTATTCAAACGTCCAAGACTGTGGGGGGACATAGCATTCAAACCACCACAGTTTCTGTTTCTCATCACTCAGGCTACTTTGGTCCGTTTTCTCTATCTCTTGCTCAAAAGGCATACAACTGTCTGGTAAAGGAACATCTCCGTTATGTCAGGATGCCAGAAACAGCCTAAAAATGTTAGTTCCTGTAGTGTAGAGAATGACCCCAGAGGTTCATATATTTGAATACATGGTCCCCAGTCAATGGGACTGTTTGAGAATAATAGAGGTGTGGTCTTATTGTAGGCAGTGTATCACTAGGGATGGGCTTTGAGGTTTTACAATGTCCATGCTGACTCACAGTTGTTGTCTCAATGTGAAAGCTCTCAGCTACTGCTCCAGCACCATGCCTGCCTACCTGCCTGCTGCCATGCTCCCTGCCATGATGGTCATGGATTCACCCTCTAAAACAATAAGCCCTCAAAAAACTTTCTTCTGTAAGTTGCCTTGGTCCTGGTATCTTAGCACAGCAATAGAAAAGTAACTAAGACAGCCTTCCCTCTAGCTTCTGTTTTCCAAGGCCATTTATAGGTATATAGTTTTGACTTTTTTACTCCTGGGCTACCCTCACAAGCCTGAATTCATAGTAATTTGAGATGCTAAACCTATTTGCACACACATTTTACAGACAAGAAAATTCAGACTTTGAGATTGCCAAGTTTCAGGTCTAGATGAAAGCAATTCTTTAACAGGGAGCAAGTTTTGGGCTCTCAGATTTGTTCTTTGAGTGTCTTAATTCCCCCAGAAGTGGACCTTCAAGCAGCCTTAGACTGCTACTTGGTTACCACTTCTATGTCATTACATGATTACATGGGCTGTTCTCGGTGTGCCTTGGTTCCCTATGTCTACCCATTTCCTACTTCTAAACACTCCATTTCAATAAAGAACCGCTTATAGATCTAAAGACCCCCTACCAGGCACTGAGAGACAGCCTTGTGTGCATTGCTTTATGGTATAATGAACACAGCCAGAAAGGCAGAGTCAGGCTTTCCCATTTATAGATAAAGGACATTGCATTTTAGAGGAGTGGAGAAATGTGTCTGAACTGGAAGAGCTCATGGACTGCAGTCAGGTGCCAGCCCCAGGGGTTCAACCTCTCATCAGCACATATTCACCTTCTAAATTGCTCTCCATGGTGTTCCTTCTCTGCCTCAGGCCCTCCACTACCGTGCAAAGATGTGCTTGCCTGTGTCAGCAAACTGGCTATTACGATCACCCATCTCGTGGTACAGTAGTAAAAATTAGAGCCAAATGATGCTGGATTCAAAACAGTGCCATTGTGAAATGTATTCACGAACTTGTATGTGACCTACAGTTTGCACCAAGGTTGATTTATATTTAAGTTGTGTCTGCCTGATTGGCTACAAAGGAGTTTGTGATTTTTTTAAAACATCACTATACATTATTCCATAGCATGGTATAAAAAATACCATCAAGTGCGTTTTCAGAATGGTAATACATTTTATAATGGTGGAACTTTGATGGTGTAATTGAGGCTGAACTGAAATAATATGGTTCAAGGGAGGGATTCGAGAAAGATATTCAGAAAGAGAATTTTCTGTGCAGCTGAGCAGTGATGGTTTTAATATTCAACAAGTAAAATGCAGCTTTCTGCAATGGTACTTGGCATATCTGTAAAATGCAGAAAAGATCTCTCTGTGCTTCTGGGGCCTTTCTTCTATGGCTAATTGACCATTTGCTCATCCTGACCTTGGAGATCATTTGTGTAAATGCAATTGAAAAACTACATTTAGATATGACTCTAGAAAGCTTTTCATAATGGCCATTTAAAGAAATCAAAGCGATTTTATTAATTCTCAATTTCATAAACTCAGCCAAATGAAGAGCAAAATTCAGAGACCTTACCACAGTGGAGGAGCCAGCAAAGCCTCTCTTTACAGCTGTTTTTCTCCCCTGATTAACCGTTCCCTGACCTGCAGTGTCCCACTCAGCTTCCTCTTTACGCCACGCAAACCATTTCCTGTTCAATGCTTCTTGCCTACCAGGATTCATTTTAGTATATCCCTCAGTCTATGCTGGTTACTGGTTCTTTTTCTGTGCAGAATTTTTAAGTTGAAGGGATGCACTTTTATTCAGGGTCAAATATAACCAAAACGAAAAGCAATTATACGGCCTCAGAACAAGGATAAAAATGACTGCGATAAGACTCCATCATTTACTATTTCAGCTTCTGTATGGAAATCTTTCCCAACCAGGGATTTCCCCCTTGAAAACTGAATCTAGTACTATATGGGAAGAGAATCACAAGAAACAAGGAATGCAGACCAGAGGGAAAGTAAACAATGTCATCTATACAAATGCGCAGGTCACTGCTACAGGCAGCTCAGGCTCCTTCCTGCAGTGGGCCTCTGAGTGCTGTTGTGGGACTTGCTTTCTAGTTAAGTTTACTGAGAGGTCAGGGGTCTGGAGAACTTATCTTTCATCTCCCATTCATTGTCAGCTGAAAGTGCTCTTTGGAGTGGTGACTCCCTGGACCTTTGCTTCTGATGTGCTGGAGAAGAGGGTCTTAAGTTGGGAAGTCGGGAGTGCCTGTGACGAGTACCATTGACAGGTGGGTGAGGAGCTTATGTGCATGGTGGAGATGCTACAGTCTGCTTAAGCCTTGTTACAAAAGAATCTTTTCCCTGGGTGAGATTCCAGTGATGAGAAGCTTCACATGTGTGTATATTTTAAGGTTTTAATGTTATGTGTGTAAAGTGTTTGCCTGCATGTGTGGTATCGACACCATGTGCATACAGGAGGGTATCAGACCACTTGCAACGGGCTTTATAGATTCTATTGTGAGCTACTACTAGGTTGCTAGGAATCCAACTGAGTTTTTCCCAAGAGCAGGAATCATTCCTAACTACTAAGCTGTAACTCCACCCCCAGTAGTTCAAGCTATAAGTTTTCCCAAGGAGATGCTGGTTCTACTGAGTCTTAGCACCACCAAAAACTCAGTTTTTCCTTAGCCCTTCTTATTTTATAGACTTCTTCATGAGCTGTCTCCCATTTAGGCCTTCCTTGCTATCCCAGCTTTCATACCAGATAGAACAGCATCTCCAGTGTAGCGAGTATTGAGCGGATAGTTGTTTCTATGGATTTTGCTGTTATTATCAATGACAATGTGTTCTCCCATTTATCTGGGTTTCTTACTCCTCTAACCATGGGTTGATAGTAAAGCTAGAAGAACATGCAATGGCTGGGAAGAAAGGGATAAGACCTGGATGGAAACCTGGCACCTATGGTAGAATAGTTGACCCAGACTTTGGATCACTGAGAACAATTCACAATGGCAGGAGCATGAAGGGGCTGATCACATCATGAGCCCCAACCATGAAGCAGATGGACAATAACTGGAGATAGGTTTATCCTTTAAGGCTGGCCTATGGAGGCCATTAATTAGACCCCTTCTCCTAAAGGTTCTACACCTTCCAAAATGGCGCCACTAGCTAGAAACCTGGTGTTCAAAGCAAGATTCTGTGAAGAATATTTCAAACTCAAACTATAACAGTACTTAAAACTAACATTGTGACAAGCCATTTTTCTATTCTCTCTGGAAGTGAGTGCAGCTGAGATCAAGTATAAAAATCACAATGGCTGTCACAGTCACAGGCCTAGGAAGAGCAAAGGATGGGCTGAGTCAGCAATGGTGCTGAGGGTGCAAATCCCCAAATCATAACACTTTATAAAGACTGACATATCCAATGCTGACCTTAATGAGAATAATGTCTGAAACAAGCTGTAGTTTGTGCCGTCCATATCTACTCTTGAGTATGAGGCTTTGCTTTTCCATCACACAGTGCACAGATCTCTGCAGAGCCTGCAGGAATTGGCATGGTGACCAACCCTCACCCATTGTGTTCTGTCTCCTTGTTGCCTTTCTGTTTTCATAGTCACAGGTGGGAGACACTTGGGGTTGCTTGGGTTTCTACTGTGGGTACCTAAAGGAGTCACTCACTGGGGTTACCGAAGCTCCTGAAGCCAACTCTCAGGGACTCTATGACTTTGAAGGTCCTGTATATCAATGTCACAGAGACAGCTGAAGAAGCTGGGGCACGAGGATGTAAAACAAAAGCAGGATAAAGGGCCAAGGCTCAAGGCAGGTGCTCAGTCAAAGACCTAGAGATTAGTATTAGCATCCTGGAAACAAGGAGATGACTGGAATTGTAAAGGATTTGCGTGGAAATGAGACTGGTGGTGCCAGTCTGGCAGAACCTGACCTGAGCAGGGGGAGGAGGGAGACTAGTACCCTTGATACCAAGAGTGGTGTGTGTGTGTGTGTGTGTGTGTGTGTGCACGCGCATGCATGTGCTGTTGACTGCCCCATGGAAGAAGGGCAGTATGGACTGAATCTGACTGACAGCATAAGGGAAATCTTAAAGTCACCAGATGGTGCTTCTGACACTTGTTTTGACTTTGAATTTGAATTTGCCCACTGACTTTAGAAGCCTTGTGACAGAAGCCAAGGACTGCAGACCAAATGTCCAAACAACTGGCATCCAGTTTCTACTTCTCCACCTCATATCTCTTCGGTGACTCCTACCCCGGTGCTAACCAGTCTCCTGACTGTCTTCAAGGCTCACTTCCTACACATCAGGCCCTCGGGGAGCTGTGAGCTTTAGACAATTCTTCAGGAGATCGACATGCATCCTGGCTGACTTTGCTCTCTGGAAAGATTTGGTTTTGTTTTGACAAAAAGGCTTAATTCAATATCTGTGTTCTGTGAGGCTAGGCTAAAGAAGAATACTATTGTCTTACTTAATTCAGACTCCCTGATTTGAACCACAAAACCACTCTCTCAAAGCTTACTTAAGTTCTGCTTCTGTGGCAACCAAATTTCCAGATAGAGAACAGACTGCCCATACCTGAGTCTTCTCTAGTCAGTCAGCAAGGATATGATCTCTGCGGGGGTCTCCTAATTGCTTCCACTGGCTGCAGTGACAGTCTCCTGGTTGCAGTAAAGCCCTGGATTCTGCTTTCCTCTGTGCAGCTGAAGCTTGCGTATGTAGAACAGTCGTTTGCACTTTAATAGAGAGCAACAGCAGCCTACGTGTTGAGAGTGGGTTGAAAGCCTTTGTCAGCGAAGAAATAAATCTTTTCAAAGCTCCATTTCCGAAAGTCCGGGGGAAGAATATCAGGGTGGAAAGATTTATGTGTCTACTCACAAGCCAATTTAGTGAGTCCCTGCTTTCTTTAGAACCTTCTTTTAAAAATATTTACTTAATATTTCCTTTTGTGAATATGTGTGTGCCTGTCTGAGTTTATATGTACCACATGCATTTGAATGCCCAGAGGTCAAAAGAAACAGAAGCTACAGGTGGTTGTGAGTGCTGGGAAGTGGACTCAGTTCCTCTTCAGGTGCAATATTCTTAACAGTTGAGTCAACTCTCCAGCTCCCTAAGATCCTTCTAATTGCTGTCAGAATCAATTTTAAAAACTGGAGTATTCACCTCTGAGCAAATCACATACAGTATGCCCACAGAGCCCCTGGGCTGTGATCACAAGGGCTCTTGGACCTCCATATCTGCTTCTCTTCTGTTTCTTATGCCCCCCAAAAGCCCACACTCAAGTTAGGAGAAGGTGGGGAAAGGCAGTCTCAGTCTATGAGTATCTAAAAGAATTTCTAATAATTGAAAGAGAGGGTAAAGCATTCTTCTCAAACACTAAGTTTAAAAAATAACAAGTATATTAGAACTAAGCTCAGTAAATAACAACCAAGAATCAGAAAAGAATTTTAGAACAAAAAAATCCTTCATAAAGACCATGAGCTAGAGTTTAAAATTAGGTACCTAACAATGCTTATATAAAATGATGCTTAATGAACTAAGAAATTTTTCAGTACATATAAGCATACCTATGGAAGAGTCAGGGTAATGAAACAAAATCATGAGTATGTGATGATTTGGGGCAACCGTTGTCTGCATACCAAGCATATCCAAATAGAGACAGGGCTTATTAGATACAGGTATCCTGAGAAATTAAAGATGGAGAACCGACAACAGGAGAAGAGGCAGAAAATCTACGAAGAACAGAACTGAGAGAAAACAGTTGGAGCTTGGCAGTGCTGGGCCAAAAAGTTCAAAGATTCTAAAGAACTCCAGTGGATGTGACTCTGGTCCCTGGATTCATCTTCTTGGACTGATTTCAGAGTCAGAAGCACTTCAGTCCATTCTCTGTCCCTGCTCTGTTGCTTAATGTGTTTTCCCTTTTCTCGTAAGGTCATATATTAAACATAAAAAACAAAAACAAAAAAAATGTGCTTATAGTCGTTGAAGCTGAGCAGCAGTCCTCTATCTCATTCTATTTATTTTGGCATATTTAGACTTTTCTATGATAAAACACATGTATAAGACATAAAAATGGGCTCTGGAGAATAGCTCAGCTGTTAAGAGCATTTGCTGTGTTTGGTTCCCGGCACCACCATGGAGGTTCATAACCATTTTGTCTCCAGGTCTACCAGACATGATGCCCTTCTCTGGCCTCTGAGGGTCCTGCATGCATGTGCACACTCATTCATATAGGCAAAACACTTTATACAGATGAAATAAATACATAAATTATCTTTTGTATTTTCTTGGCATCTAGGAAGGACTAATTCTGGATTTTTGTTGCTGCTTTGTTTGATTCTATTTGTTACATAAGTTTAGGATAGTTCATCAAGCTCTACATGAAATATACATTGTTCAAATATATCAAGCTTTTAATATACATTATGGTGCACATGTTACACTTCACTGAACATTTTAGACATAAAAAAATCAGAGTACTGAGATTTTAATTTTATTTTTACCAATATAAATCATGGCCCTTTTGCCTCTCTGGATCTAAGTTTGTCCAATTTAGAAAGCAATCTAATTTAGAAAATAAATATCTAAGGAATTTTAGGATTCTTCAGTTGTGGCTCCATTTATATTTTATTTATTTACATATATATGCATGTTTGAGACAGGAACTCCCTATGGAGTCTTGGCTACCCTAGTGCTCTCTTATGTAGATCAGACTGGCTTTGAATTCATAGAAATCCCGCAGTCTCTACCTCCTGAGTGTCATGATTAAAGGCATGTGCCACCATGTCCAACAGTGTCTGCATTTATAAACGATGACCTTGTGCTCAAAGTTAAACTCTGTTTAGTCTAGTTGGGAGAAAATTCATAATCAATCTGAAAAAGGCTCCTATACAAAACAAATTGATTGTGCACTTGCTAACTTACTGGTGTGGAATAAGTCAGTGTAAATCCAACAGACATTTTTCAAATGCTGTGTGCAGAATAGGACATGGCGTTTATAGGGAAAACGAAAGACAAGGTAGGTGAGCAAGCAATTCTGTCTGAGGGCTGTGCTTTAATGGAAGTGGAATGAGCACATAAGGCATATATGTGACCTAAGTACTAGGGGTAGGCAGAGCGCACCAAGGGAGACTCTTATGTATAACTTAAGATCTGAAAGGCAACCAAGTTTATTCAGGCAAAGGTTAGAAGACACAAGATAGTAATGTTTTCATTTCCATATGAGATACTCCACATATACTCATGTTCTGAATATTTGGTCCCCAGTTGGTGCACATTAAGGGGAAAAGTTTTAGAAATCGTAGGAGGTAACTCTAACTAAATGCAATTGCCTAGGAGTCACGCAACTGGGAAGGACCATCAGACTGTTTCCAAAGCGGTTGATCTGTGGAGGGAAACCCCACCCTGACGGGAGTAATAGCATCTTATGGACTAAGGGCCCAGACTGAACAAAAAATGAAAAAACCAAAAAAAGGAGGAAACCATGGTGATGGAAACATAAGAACCAAAGTAAGTCTTAAGTTGTGTACGATGCCAGACTCAGTCACGGTGACACCTAAGTAAATTGAGAGGAGAGGCAAGTTAAAGGAAACTGCATCCAGCCCAGGATCTGGAGGAGAGCCCAGATGGCACTCCGGAGAGCCTTTCATGCTCTTGCCCTGGGTGCTTTTGGAAAGACTTTATACCTTGCGAGGACTTCTGTTGATTTCTTCTGATCCAAAGGAAACACCCACATTGCTGTCCTCATACTGCAAGCCTCCTTCGTCTCAGCACGTCTTGCCTGCATCCTGTGGGGTAGCTCACCACAATCTTTATTGTCCTTGCTGCTCATGAAACAGTCATCCAAATCACAGCCAGAGTATTTCTTGTGACTTACCCCTATGTTGTTCATTCCATTTGTAGCCCTCCGTAACATTTCTAAAACTCTCAGTGCATGTATGTATTCAGTTGCTAGCATGGCCAAGCCTGGGTAAAGCCAGTTGGTAATGCCCTAGTCTCTGGTTGCATAATCTCATCCTGACTGTCTACATGATAGCCTCAATGGTCTCCAGCAGTGGCCTTCTGAGGAACTTTGGCATTCCAAGGTACCTGCATATTCTGAGGGGCCTTTTCATTCTGAGGGATTCTTATATGCCGAGGGCCTTTGGCATATATTCCATAAAGGCCGGTCTGCTGGTGAAAGTTTGTTGGTGAGGAAAAAACTTGAATTCAATTTTGTATCCAGAACTTCCTCTCAATGGCAAGTTCTTCCTGTTCTTAGCATTGTTTTCCCCAAAAATAACCTCTTGAATCGCTTTTACCACCATTGTTAAAACTCCTGCCCTGGGGGAGATGTCAATATCTACTCCCTCCTCTTAAGGCCCCAAAGACAAACTAAAGTGTGATTCTTCTCTCTTGAGAACTGTTTAATTTAATTCCTGGTTAATGGATATCTGCTGCCACTGATGTAATAAGCCAATCAAACAGAACTAATAAATCCAGGTTTATTCTGAGCAAAGCATTCCTGGGTGGCTCCAAGGGAATTTGAGGAGACCACAAGGGGAACCCATGGGGTGAGGGCTTTTAATGCCATGGGGGTGGAACCACCAATGGTAGGCTCTCTTAAGGGCGGAATCCGGACTGAGGAAACTGCAGGGGAGGGTGTTTGGGGTGAAACTTCCATTTGAACATTCCAGATTCTTTGGGTATGTGGATGCCAGGAGCTAGAGTGAAGCTTTCACCCAACGTTCCAAATTCTTGGGGTATAGGGGCACTGGTTCAAGTCTGGCTCACATTTAGCAAGAGGTATGGGTGGAGAAGCATCTAGTTAACTGCCATCCTGGAGACCTCAGGCATCTGTTCCTTGAAGGAGATGAGAAGGCAGGTTGCTAGCAGAAAAATATAGATTGCGATGATTGTCCCTGTGAACAGGGTTAGCCAAGGTGATAACTGCCAGAATGAAAGAACCAGAGAAGTACTCTGGTTGTCCAGGAGAGGCAAGGGTGAATGAGTGAGACATAAGAGCAGAAATGCCCTTTAAAACCAGATTTCCCTTCCTTGGTGTACTTGCACTTCCCCGGCTACCTTGCTGTGTGTCCATTTTTCCCAAAGAAGAAACAACAGAAGGATAGCTTGATTAATCTTAAAATACAAAAAGAAAATCCTAAAGTAGTGAACGAAATAAACGTTGAAGATCTGAGTCTTACTAAAGCAGCGTTTTGTAGGTGTTGGTGTTCCACGACTTTTCCTGCCTTCGATGGGTCCCATAATAAGCATAATGAATTGACGGGTGATAACGTGGGTCCACTCATACTGAAGAAGAAAGAAGTATAACAGTAGCCATTTAGGATTGAAACTCTTGTACTCTTTCCTCGTTTGTTGTGCATAGAAAATCTTTGGAGGTTTTACTGGTTGAATAATTCTTTCTGCCAATTATTTTCTTGCTACACTACTGCTTATATTTGATACTTTATATAATCAGTCCTGAAATCAAGAGTTAATAAAGTCAATACTTCAGATTATAATTAATTGGGAATTTAAAGTTTGGCCAAGGGCCAAAAGTTATTTCTTTGTATATCAGTATTTCAACAGAATGTATATATTTTTTTAAAAAGTTCTCCCCTGTTCTGTTAAATGTATTTTTGTACTATTTTGTTTTGCTCATTTGAAGTAGTTTGTCATCCTTTGGCCTTTGTGGAACTCTGCTGTTTTTAGATGAAGTATAAAAAATATTGCTATCAAGAATTTCTTTGGGGCAATAAAACCCCTTGTTTTATAGAAAAAAAAAGAAAGAAAAAGAAAACCAAATTTCATTTGCTGGGTAGATTCCCATTTGAGCCTTGAGAGGCAATACCAATGGTGAAGTCCCAGGAAGTGGTGCAGGTGCTGGTGTTATCTGGAGGGCCCTCTGTAAGTTGGTCTTAGCCCAGACAAAAGGAGTGAACCTGCAAAATATGCTCTCAAATGGGTGGGAACAAACAGGCTCTGGAAACTCAGATCAGATTTCTTGATACAGCAGCAGAACTTCTCTTAGGAACCCCTTAAATTAATATCTATCCCCACAGAAAAATCTGTCAGGCCTCCTGGACTTAGCAGCTAAAGGCAAGTACTGCTTCTGAGACGTATGTTTGCCAAAGATCACGGAGAGACTTAGGATTGCCTGGGTAACTGAACAAGCTGTCTTGCCTTTAGCTGCTAAGTCCAGGAGGCCTGACAGATTTTTCTGTGGGGATAGATTTTGGTCTACATGTCTTGGCAGGATGAGATGATCAATCCTCCAGTGTCTTGTCATTCAGTCTAGGCAGGGTCCAGGCAGCTGATGAAATGCTTTTTCTCTGTGTGGCTGAATTTGTCACATTCAAAGCAAGCCTCTAGGAGGAAGTTCTTCTGTGGCTTTGCATCTTCTTGGAAGAGCTACTGTAGGAGCTGGCAAGTCTCTCTCTCATTAGATGCTCTTTTGTTAAATGCCATACTCTCAGATCTATAAAGGCACTTGAGAATCAGGGTATCTTTACCTACTAGGTATATCTAAATTAGACATATGAGTTAAATTTGGGCATATAGTTTTCCCAGTCAGTTATAGCTTACCAATGTTAGTAGAGGCTTTAAGAAAATTAGAAGGAATATTTTATTCTCTAGATTTTAGCTGTGGTCACAAGACCTAGAGTATAATCCTAATCTGTAGAAGGCATAACCAAGTTTTAATAAGAATCAAATGAGGTTTGGGGTTACTTATAGAGTAGTGGGTGAAAGGTTATGGGTGAAAGAATGAATGACTGTCACGCAGCAGCCACATTGAAAGGTCTGCTCTCAGTGTAGATGATGACAACCCACAGGCTGTGGAGACAGAGCCCCTTCTCCAGAACTTCTTCACCTACATTACCTTAAACGTTTCCTTTTTTATTAATTTTATTCAGCTACACATTTTTCTCTGTTCCTCCCCTTCCTCTTTCCTCCCCTACAACCCTCTCCCATGGTCCCCATGGTCCCAATTTACTCAGGAGATCTTTTCCCTTTCTACTTCCCATATAGATTAGATCCATGTATGTCTCTCTTAGGGTCCTCATTGTTTTCTAGGTTCTCTGGGATTGTGAATTGTAGGCTGATTTTCTTTGCTCTATGTCTGAAAGACACTTATTAGTGAATACATATGATATTTGTCTTTCTGGGTCTGGGTTACCTCACTCAATATGATGTTTTCTAGATCCATACATTTGCCTGCAAATTTCAAGATGTCATTATTATTTTTTTCTGCTGTGTAGTACCGCATTGTGTAAATGTACCACATTTTCCTTATCCTTTCTTCAGTAGAGGGGCATTTAGGTTGTTTCCAGGTTCTGACTATGACAAACAATGCTGCTATTAAAGCGTCTAGAAATAAGAATGAAGCTATAGAAATAGAAATATAGACACCAAAGATTAAAATGTAGAAATTTATATAGAAAAAAGACATATAAAGTTGTAAACCTAAGCAAACTACCAACAGCTTTCTCAGCAGATCAAGGGTCAATCATTTACACTAAGCTATTTTCTCAGCCACTTAAGAAGGTTCTATCAGCTTACATCATTTCATTTGACAACTAGCTGTTCTATTTACAAGGCCAGAGCTTCACTCTGCAAACTGAGAGTAGTTTCCAAGCCATCCTTGATCAGCAACAGATATGAGCTGAGTTAACCTTTAGGAGACAGAGATACATGACCTCTGAGTTAGGCATTGTCCCTGCTATGGGAAATTGGCAGCATCAAAGGGAGAGCACAGGGCTGCAGTAAACACTATCTGGAAGTACCAAGGAAGACAATAGATTAAGTACAAACATTAGTTTAACTGAAAAATGAAGATTGTAAAGTAAGGCAATCTGTATCTGAGTTTTACCTCCGGATTGTAAAAATTCCTTTATTCAGACCTAATGCTTACTACTCCTCACTATAAGAAGGGGTCTTCAAGGAACCATTTTTGCCACAGTGTCAGAAACACAAACTCTGTCTGCAGTCTCAGCTAGCTGATAAGCGTCTGTGCCCTGTGGTGATTTTTTTATTTTTATTTTTATTTATTTTTACGTTTGTTTCTGGTTTTCCTGGATACTGGTTTCTGGAATAAAGTTTGCTTCTGATTATTAGACTTTGGTGGTCTGTTCCCATCTTTTCATGACCCCACCCTCTATACCCAACACTATGAACATAATTGAGTACATGTCTTTGTGGTACAATTGAGCATCCTTTGGATATATATACCCAAAAGTGGTATTGCTGGGTCTTGAAGAAGGATGTTTCCTAATTTTCTGAAAAATTGCCATACTGCTATCCAAAGGGGCTATACCAATTTGCACTCCAACCAGCAAAGCAGGAGTGTTCCCTTGACCTCACAACCTCTCCAGCATAAGTTGTCATCAGTGTTTTTGATCTTGGCCATTCTTACTGGTGTAGGATGGAATCTCAGAGTTGTTTTGATTTGCATTTCTCTGATGACTAAGGATGTTGAGCATTTCCTTAAGTGTCTTTTATCCGTTTTAGATTCCCCTGTTGAGCCGGGCAGTGGTGGCGCACACCTTTAATCCCAGCACTCGGGAGGCAGAGGCAGGCGGATCTCTGTGAGTTCGAGGCCAGCCTGGTCTACAAGAGCTAGTTCCAGGACAGGAACCAAAAGCTACGGAGAAACCCTGTCTCGAAAAATCAAAAAAAAAAAAAAAAAAAAAAGATTCCCCTGTTGAGAGTTCTCTGTTTAGGTCTGAACCCCATTTTTTTATTTGATTATTTGTTCTTTTGATGAACAATTTCTTGAGTTCTTCATATATATATATATATATATATATATATATATATATATGAGAGCATTTGTTGACATGTATGTATGTAGTATGTATGTATGTGTGCAGTACCCAAGGAGGACAGTGTTAGGAATTTTTCCTAATGTGAGCTCTCTGCTGACGCAAAAATCCCATTTTTTCTGATTGAAAAGCATCTTGACACTCCACTGCACAAGGCTACAGTTCCAGTATATAACTTAAGATGCAAACCAAAGCATGTGTGTACCTAGGAATTAATCCCTGGGGCTGTCTTCCTAGGTATAATCTTAGTTGCTGGTGATATGGACCTTTGTTAAGATCCCAAAGGCAAAGAAAGTTGTCATTGAGTTCTCTGGAGTTGTGCAATTCATTCCAAACTGCACTGATCATGACAAGGAGAACACACAGTGTCCTTTGGGATTTTGCAATGCCTAGCATATAACAAATTATACAGAAATAATATTATATATGTGTGTGTGTGTGTGTGTATGTGTTTGTGTGCATACCATAATGTATAGATAGATATATAGATATAATTTCATGTGTGTGTGTGCTTGCCTGAATTGATGTATATATACTATGTGTGTGCAGGATCTTGTAGAGGTCAGAAGAGACATACTATTCCCTGGAACTGAATTTACAGATGGTTGTAAGCCCTCACATGGATGCTAGGAACTGAATTTAGGTTGGTCTTCTGCAAGAACAGTAAGTGCTCTTAGCCACTGAGCCATGTCTTCATCCCACAAAAAGTAATCTAAGTTAAAACAATTCATCTCACTGAACAACAAAAGACTTCCTGTGTTTCCTCCTTTCGAGACCACTGAGTGCTGAAATGAGGCTGTTGAGTGTCTCCACTCAAGAGAAATTTCTTCACAGAGATCTTGCTCTTCTCTTCTTTGTCTTTTATTCCTACACAAGTCAACTGCTCAAAAGTTTCTTAGAAGCCAAACAATTGGAAATATTCAAATCAGTTCTAAATTTACCTCTGTTAATATGTATGACTTAATGCTTAGGATATGAATTTCAAGTTGTCATTGTTCACCCAGTGTTGAAATAATTAACATCCTCAGTGTGATAGAATAATACATATTCATTATCAATGAGACCTGCAGGCTGAATTTGTCAATGGTATCCAGTTTTTCTCACTGGATGGGTTTTGTTTGCCTTGGTTTTTCTGGAGAACAGTTTGCCCCCACACTTTCGTGTTTGCTGCAAACTTAACACCCATGGTAGTCAGCGCCTCCTGCCACTTATAGGAAATAGATTGAAATTTGAGAAACTCCTGTTACTTATTATTATTATTATTATTATTATTATTGTTGTTGTGATCTCCAGTGTCTTGCTGGTGTGAAGTGTAATATACCTATGGAGACCTCCCAAAAGTTCATCTGTGACAACACAATGAACCTGGGTGGACATTATGTTTCATGCAATAAACCAAGCATAAAAAGCAAATGTGTGATCTATGGACTCTAAAAGCATGGGTGCCTAGCAGTAAAACGTGCTGGTTTATACTTCTCTGTTGATGTAATTTAAAAAAAAAATGACCAAAGGCACTTTGGGGAGCTGGATAGGAACATTTAGGAGAAGTGTTATCCTCTTGGACAGGGTAACTCGATTGAAACTCTTTTAATATGTGTATATGGTTCAGGACGATCCTACATCGACAGGCTTCCAAAGGGCTTTTTCAAAGGACTTTAGTGTCAGCTGTTCCTCCCATACTCTCTTTCTTACCCGTCCCTCCTACCTCCACCCATTTAACCCTTCCTGCCCCATTAGCCTCCTTTTCCCTTCATACTGCCTTTGCTATACCATACATAATTGAGATGGAATCTCAAAGCAGTTTAATGTTTCTTTTTCCCATATGACTAATGATATTAAAAACTTTAGAAAAGAAAAGATTCACTGGCCACTTGTGCTTCTTCTGAGAACCGTCTGTTCGGTTGATTTGTTGACTGTGCAATTCTTACAGCTACTTAGGAAAGCTAATTATTAACCCCTTGTTTCCTCGTGTACAGTTGCTAAATTTTCACCATTCTGTAGCCCTGGAGACTATTTTCTTTGGTATTCAAAACCATGAAATATTTTTATGATCTTGTCAGTTTGGGGAGTTCTTGTCTTTGCTATTAGGTTCCTTTTCTGAAAATCGTTGCTTCTGTCTGTGCCTTGAAATGTTTTATCTATGTTTTCCTTTAGTAGTTTGAAATATGAAGGTCTTATATTAAAGTCTTTGAGATATTTTGAGTTGATTTTTATGCAAGGCGAGAGTTTCAGTCTTTCATAAGTGAATATCCAGCTTTTCCAGTACCTTTTGCTGAGGAGGTTGTCCGTTTTCCAATGTATGTTTTTAACACACTTGTCAAAAATTAAGAGGTTGGTAGTGCTCTGGTTTATTTTTGTATCATTCTATTCTGCTTTCTATTCTACTTTACTCTGTTCTAGTATCCTCTTCATTCGCATGCTTGTTTGGGGGTTAGTATGATGCTGTCTTTGTCACTATGGTGCCATAGTATAATTTGAGGTAATATATTATGGTGATCTGTGTTATTTCTGCCAGAATTGTTTTGGCTACTACTAGTGGGGCCTTTGTGCTTACATATCAAATTTAAAACTGTTCAAGACCTGCAGTTAATGCCAAAACAATTTTTATGGGGCTTGTGTTGAATCCACAGACCCTTTCTGACAATATAGCCATTTCCACAACATTAATTCTACCAAACAACGTATACAGAAGATATTTCCATACTCTAGTGGAATGCTTCTTTAAAGTTTTTCCACTTCCAAATATTTTTAAACCCAAGACAATTACATGTTATCTCAAGTTTTTATATTTACTTATATAAAGTAATACTTTATATAAGTATTTATACTTACTTATATAAGTAAATATAAAAAGTTTAACATACACATAATTTTATCATTTATTAAAATAAAAGCAAGTTTATATATTAATAATTTGAGTGTGCTTTTTACTTTTATATAAAGAGTTAAATCTTGGCTTAACATTTGATACTGCTGGATGTAAAACATACATAGTTTTCATAGTTGATCAATAATTTTACTTTATAGTCATCAATGATGAATATTTACTTTGCATAAATACTTAGTACAAAATGGTAGAAAGAGACTGAGGGCTACTTTAGAAGTTGTTGGCCAGTCTTTCCTAAGCCTAAAATGAAACTCATTTAATGGTTTATTTTTAATGAAACTCAAGTAATCAACTGAAAAAGCAATTTTTAAAATTAAATACTCTTAAAAAATCCAAATATATACAAACTTGATGCTTATTCACTGAAGTAAGTAGGAAAATATTTAGAATTTTTCTTATCCTTAATGATGTCATTAATTGTATGTGATCATAAAACTTTGTACAGTAAAAGTACTCCCATCTGTAGCATCCAGCAGTCTTTTTCTGTTTGGTTTCTCAAGACAGGGTTTCTATGTGCCTTCGGAGCCTGTCCTGGAGCCTCTCGTGGACCAGGCTGGCCTTGAACTCAGAGATCTGCTTGCCTCTGCCTCCCGAGTGTGAGTGTTGATATTAAAGACATGTGCCACCACTGCCCAACTTGCATACAGTAGTCTTGAATCTGAGCCCGAATAGTTCTTTCAGGCAGTATTTGTTATGTTGCACAGAATGACAGCCTACACGATGCAGCGTCATGTGTGATGCGCTTGAACCAACGCTGCTGTGAGTCGTATGATACAACACAGGTGAGCACTGCCAGAAATACCTTGTCGTTAATCAATTGTTAGTTGAGACTTTCGAAATTTTTACTGTTGTCTTATTTGTGACTTCCCCATGTATCTGTGTAGCTTCATGTGGTTTTATGACCAAAACTTATAGTGGTTAATAAGAAAGATTTTGTTTAGTTGGTTTATTTTATGCAGGTGACTGTTTTGCCTGCATGTATTCTGTGCACCTTGTACATGTTAAGTGCATGTAGGGGCCAGAAGAGAGAATCAGATCCCCTGGAATTATAGTTACAGGTGGTTGTGAGCTACCACACGAGTGCTGTGGATCAAACCTGGGTCTTCTGGAATAGCAGCAAGTGATCTTGACTATTGGGCCATCTCTCCACACCATCAAGTAGAGTTTTCTTTCTTTTCTTTTCTTTTAAATTGCAGGTTAATAATAAAACTTGGTGTTTTATCATATGGTGGCATGTGCCTATTATTCTAGAACTTGGGGTGGGGGGCAAAAACAATATTACTGCTGGTTTGTAGTCACCTCGGTCTACTACAGAGTTCCAGACTACTCAGGGCTTTGTAACAAGACTCTGTCTCAAAAACTCTAAAAAAACTAAACAAAACAAAACATTTTTATTCAATTGGGAGGAATATGAAAATCCTATAGAATAATCCAAGGAACAGAAAAATATGCGACAATTCTTATTATCAAATATAATTTAAATTTGAGATAATATCTCAGGTACTATAGCAGTTTTTTTTTTCAGAGATATTGTGGAAGGCATTTTCCTGTGTTATGAGGACCACTAGTAAGCATGCTTTCTAGGGGCAGCATGACATGAATTTGAAATGCTATGCCATTTGAACTTAAAAGCTTACAGCCAGAGATAGCTGACTGAAGGAAAGCTTTTGAATAGGGAAGTTAGCCTGTTTTTAATTTAAAAATTAGTTTGGGATTATTGTGATTTAGTTCCTTTAGCTAACATATTAGTTACTTTTCTTTTTCTTGTGAAAAAATAGCTCTCTGGAGGAGAGATTTGCCCTGACTTCCAGTTTCAGTCCACCCCAGCACGGTAGGCTCCTGGTGGTGAGGACGTGTGTCAGAGCCTCCTTGGATCTTCGTAAACTGAGAAGCAGAAGGCACAGGCAGAAGGAGAGGCAAGTGTAACATCGACTCCTGACCTCAGTGTCCCACTTCTGTTCTCCAGCCACACATCCCAAGACTCCACAGCCTCCAAAACTCCACAGCACCCCTAGCCGAGGACCAAGTGTTGGAACAGGTGCTGTGAGGCCCATCTTAACTCAAACAGTCACGGCCAACTTCTCTGCTTGAAGAAGAAGTGCGGTCAAGGTCTTCTGCACTGAGAGCCCAGAAAACGTCCTGGCATCTGAGGAAGCTCTGACTCTCACATTGGCAAATGCAAATGATGTGGATGAAAAGCCATCGAGGTGCCAACGCCTTACAGCAATAAGATAGCTACAAAAGCTATTCTTGGTTCTTATGCTTCTCATAACTACTAACGCTATGCTTGATGCCCAGGACCACAGGTGGATTTCCACCTCACTGCCTCTAGGGGTGCCGAGAAAGGCAGAGACAGAAGCCAAATCTCCCCTTTTGTATCTTGGATTTGTGGGTTTTATTTTTGGGTATTTTTTTTCTTCCAGAATTGGTTAACATTTCATATACTTTCAGGGTGCAGCATGAAATTGCTGTTGGTCATATTCTCAGAAACACATCCTCAGAGCCTCTTATCATTTAATCATTATCTTGCCATGGTTTTTTCAAGATCATAATTCCCATTGCTACCTGTCTATTCTTGATGATTTTGCCTAAGATCAGTTTCTGTTGTTTATTCCCTCTTGGTGGGAACATTGATAGGCAGATGCACATGAATTCTTTGGGGATTTTTCAGATCCCCCCTTGCTCAAAGTGATCTTCTGCATGTAAGACCTGTAATGAAAGGGACACAGTCTGGTCTTTGGGGTGCGAGCCTAGGGGCCTTTTCTGCTCACAGGCCTGATCAGTGTCAATATGACTAGGATTTCAAGTGAAGCAAAAATTACTTTTCTGAGTTGTACTGTACGGTGAAGAGAAAGAAGGGGGAAAGAAGTCCTGTTCTCAGAGATACAGTCTAGTCCAAGCCCACGAATTTATGATATCTGAATGCATGAACCCCTGACTTCTCACAAGATGGAATGCCCATTCCCTTCCCTTCCCTTAGTTGCAGGTACATGAGCAGTTATAGGAAGGAAGATGAACTCCAGGGAGGGCATTTTAAAATAACCTTTCAAAATAGACTTTTTGAGGAACTGTATGGCCCACTCCTCCACTGTCAGTGTCCTGCCTGGTTTGCCATTAAAGATTTATTGTTAACTGCCAGCAGGGTCACACAGCCCAGAAACCCTACCCCCCCCCCTCCACTACTCCCTTTCCACTGCCCACCCCCCTATTGCCACCACTCCAGGCGCTTGTCACCCACTACACTGCTCTAAAAAGTTCTCCCCTGCCACCTGTCCTTGCTTCACAGAGCCAAAGTCTGCCACCATCAGAACTCCAGGAACTTGCCCAAACTCACTAGGCTGCCCTTTCCCATCTCCACCTCTGTCCACTTCCCAACTTAATCCTCCCCTCCCCTCCCCTGTCTCTCAGCTCTCACCTACAGAACCCACAGCTTCTGCTCTCAGTTCCCTCTGAAAGTTTTCTCTTTCTAGCTTGGAGTTGTGTGCTCTTTCTTAAAAGCCCCAAGACCTCTCCTCCTCCTGCCACTTACACAAGCAGATAATCCCTAAAATCTCATACATCTTTCTACACTTTCAATAGTCTCTTCTCTATCTCCACTTTAAACTCTTAAAAATCTTTTAACTGCTAACTTACCAAGTATTACATAATTTATTTAATGATAGGCTTTATTTAGCCTTTTGTACAGGCTTTCAAAGTTAAACCTAAAATAAATAAATAAGACATATTAGATAGATGGCCCCAAAACTATTCGGAGTTCTGCTGACTATGGCATTTTAAGTATTTAATAATTATAGAGACATGCCAATCCCTAATAAAAAATATGTCACCAAAGAAGTCATGGGACACAAAGATTCCACCTAGATTGTGGCATTGTAATCACTGGACAAAAATGTCTTGCCTGCCCCAGGGTTCTCCTCAAAGTGTGGACACTTTTGGCTAGACTGTTGTACTCCAGCTGGCCAAAGGAAGGTCAGTTTTCCCAAGTTCCTCTACAAGAAAATTTTCTCAGACCTGCACTGCCCTGTGTGACAGTGGAAGACTTACCACTACTTCCCAGTTGTTGAGACCATGGGGACCTAGAACAACTGACTAGGTAATGAAGAAGTCTGTCACTTTAATTGATACATAGGCCATTTGGATTATACCCCTTGTTATAATTTATGGCGCCCACGTGGACAACTGCTTCCACATAAAGCCTGAGACAGCTTGGGAAGTAATTCTAGAACAAAATGTAAGCATTGTGCCTGGTTTCTTGGTAGCAACAATTTCTCGGTTCTACTCTGCTTGCTAGAGGCAAGCAAGTGCCTCATCTAAGAGAGGCTTCCTGACTCAGCTTTAGCTGCAAAGCCTGAAGCTCATTAAGAGGTCCTGCCACGAAACACTTAAACGGTGTTGACGAAAAGCTGAACGCATGCTTTTCGGTTTTCAGCCGTAGCAGGAAAAAAAGCTGCACCGTTTAAAAATGCCGGCTTTCTGGGCCATCCTGCCAGGGCAAACTCTGACTGTTTGAGGCAGGAGGGCCGGCTACCGAGAGAGGACTTGAGTGTTGTCTGTTGTAGCTCACTTGCTGGCAGGGACCTTGAAATGCCATACAGTTGTTGCAGTAAACATGGCTACAGCCAGTACCTCAGCCATGAGGCTGGAAAGCTAAGGAATGGACTGGATCTAGCTGGCAAAGCCACGCCTTTAATCCTACTGACATCGCTTGGTAAATTAAAGATTCATGTGGTCATAAAAAGAAAGATATACAGTAAAGAGAGATTCTAAGACAGAGAAAATTTCTGAATGGTTTAAAGTGTGTTAAAAATATATACAGACTAAAAGTTGAAGTTCTTAAAGTAAAAAACATAAAAAAAAGGAAGAGAGTTGTTGTGTGTGGTAGCACACGCCTTTAATCCCAGTGCCTAGAAGGCAGAGACAAACAGATCTCTGTGAGTTCAAGGTGTAGTACACCTTTAATCCCAAATGCCTGGGAGGCAGAGACAGGCGGATCTCTGAGAGTTCAAAGACAGCCTGGTCTACAGAGTTACTTCAGGTCAAAGATACAGAGAACCTGTCTCAAAAAGCAAAAAGTTAAAAGTAAAAAAAAAAAAAACGAAATAGAGGTTAAAATAAAGCTGTACAAAGATGGAAAATACACAGAGAATCTTGATATTGTATGCTATTATGCTCTCTTTGAATTGTTTGAATGCTGAGGAAGGAGCAACAGCTGCTAAAAGATATTTATTTATAAATGCTGCTGAACTAATCCGACATAGATATTTTGATGCCTTGACTTTGAAATTTGGATCTAAGGATATGATACTTTGGAAAGGAGTTTCTTATTTTGTTTTCACAGAGGATGAGACGCTGTTCATTTCTTCTATTCCGATTTGGTATGATGGACCACGTCCTCCTGAATGGTTCCTGTGCACGCCTTCAAAAAATTGCTTCACTCAACTACCAACTGAGATGAAACTAGCACACAGGTTATACCATGAAAGACCTAATTAACGATGCCCCCATTCAGCAGGAAGCAGTTTGGAGAGAAAAAACTGCGCCCATATTCCCAAATATGGTTTATAAATGTTCTTTTATATTTAAAGGGGGATATGATATAGGTATGAATAATTTGCATTAGTATAGATTTTGCTTTATTGATAGAGATTTACGGTCAATTTTGTTATATGTATAAGTGTTTCTGATTTTGATTAAGGTATTGTGATTGTGTAGTTCATTTAAATATGTAATGTATAATTAAGAAATATAGGTTGTTAATGGATAATCATCGTTAATAGTAAAGCTTGTAGTCATGTTAGTTAGATTTTCTAGATATATAGAGATATATTTTAGATAGACATTCTTCATGTCTTTCAAAGATTACAGAATAGGACATTTAATGTTTTAATAACTGAGGACTTTTCATGACAATGAGACACTCTGCTCCTGGCAGCACCAATCTACTTCAAGAGGAAGATGGGCATCGAAGAGGCTCGTTATGGAGTTTGATAGCCATTTGGGCAAGAAACTGTTCTTGCATGGACTATTGCATAAACTGGACACAGAGAACCCGCAGAGAGAGGACTACTGAACTTGCCTAAGTTGAGATGATCTTTCGGGGTTCCTGATTCATTTTGAAAGAGTCTGCGAGACATTCTGCAGGACACAACAGATAGTGACTGAACTGACTTTGAATTTTCCTGCTTTATGCAAATGTCTGCTGGATACCATGGGCCTGAAGGCTGAAGATGGATGCCCCAACGGTACAGAGGAACTCTGGGTGACTGTCCAGGCAGCGAGATGTCTTTGTCATTTCTAGAGTTTGAAGTTTCTTAGTTCTTGTTTACTTAGGTAATATTATATCTTTCTGGAGTCTTTGATGGAGTTAAGAATAGTTAGTTATAGTTATAGTTTTCCTTAGTCATGATAAAGATTATTGTAACTTTTACTTGATAACTGTTATGTTATATGTAATTTTGCTATGTTAAAGTTAAAGCTTTTTTTTTTGTTTAAACCGAAAAAAGGGAAATGATGGAGGAAGGTCATTGGCTACTAAAGGCTCTGCCCTGGCCCATTTTATTGGTTAGAGGATAGGTGGGAGGAGTAAACAGAACAGGACGCTGGGAGGAAGAGGAAGTGAGCTCAGTCTCCACAGCTCTCCTCTCTGGAGCAGACGCCTGAGAGAGACGCCATGCCCCGCTCACGGCATGAAGCTCCGATCCAGGATGGACATAGGCTAGAATCTCCCCGGTAAGCGCACCTTGGGGTGCTACACACAGATGATTAGAAATGGGCTAAATTAATATGTGAGAATTAGCCTAGAAGAGAATGGGCCAAGCAGTGTTTAAAAGAATACAGTGTCTGTGTAATTATTTTGGGGCATGAGCTAGCCGAGCAGGCGGCTGGGGTGCTGGGAACACAGCCCCGCCGCTCCTATTACTACAACCCTCAGATCTCCAATGGCACTGACTGACCGGCCTAAGCCCCCACCAGACATTGTCCAGGAACCTAGGACCTCACTTCTTATGTCAGGTTGCCTCATCACGTTCCTCCTAGACATAGGAGTCACGTTTCCAGTCCTGAGAGAATTCTGAGGTCTCACTCACCCTGTCCTCCACCCAGAGTCAGAATGCACAGCCAGGCCTCCAGAGGCCTCCAGATCTCACCCTTCACTTGCTTTGGCTTTTCCTTTACCCACTTCCTTCTCCTCACACCTTCATGACTCTTCCCTTAGAAAAAGGAATAACTTTTCTGAAATCTGCATGAATTTTTGCCTTCCACTCCAAAACAGCCCCCAAGACACCCCTTCATCACTTCTCCTCCTTTCCTCAACCTGTTTGTATACCCCCATTCTCCAAAATCTCCAAACCCTTCTCTATTATACTTAAAATCTCTTCTACCTACATCTCTCAACCCCGTCATCCTCTACCCTTAGCCAGCCTCAGAGGCCTCAAACCCATCATTCAATCCCTTTTATCCAAGTTTCTATGCCACACCTCTTCACCTTCCAATATTCCCATTTTGACATCCAAAAAAACTAACAGCCTTCTGCCTAGTCTAAGACTTTTGCTCCATCAACACCGTCACTGTCTCTCTCTGCTCTGTGGTCCCTAACAATTACCTTATCCTATCCATTATCCCTGACAACACTACTTACTTCTTAGTCCTAGGCCTTAAAAAAGCTTTTTTTTAAAATTAATATGCCTGTATGCTTATTCTCAAAATCTCTTTGCCTTCATGTGGATAGACCCCAATACTCACCAATCCCCAAAACTGACCCAGACTGCCCTTCTGCAGGGATTCTGAGGTAGGCACTCACTACAGACCTGGCCTGCCTTCACCCTTTCCCCTCCTGCCTGCTTCAGTAGGTAGATGGCCTTCTCCTTTACACTCTTTCTCTCTGATAGCCTGTCTAAGATTGTCTCAGTCCTCAGTTTCCTAAACTCTAGGGGTTACTGAGTCTCACCTTCCAAAGCTCAACACTTCTCTCCCCAAGTCACTTATCTAGTATCTTCTTTCACCCCAACCCACAAACACCTTACCTTAGGCCACTTTGCCCATCTCCACTCCTTATCTTTATGCCTTCAACAAAATCTGAACTGCTCTGCTTTTGGGGGATGGCCAATTTCCTCTGCTCATGGGTCCCTGGATATTCATTTATGGTACATTCTCTATATCAAGCTGTTTCTGGATCTGCCCAGGAGCCTCTTCCTCCCATTGACAAACAATCCTTTAAACTAAAAAGTAGTCTCCTTTCAGGTCAGGCATTCTGCCTCTCAGATCTATGTAGATCTTTCTATCTCTACACTTCTGAAAATCAG
Organism: Microtus oregoni; assembly: GCF_018167655.1. NCBI lineage: Eukaryota > Metazoa > Chordata > Mammalia > Rodentia > Cricetidae > Microtus > Microtus oregoni. The sequence goes on along the minus strand of NW_024543097.1, from coordinate 9,738,775 downwards.
TTATGCCCTTGGGGTCTTGGGACACTTTCTAGGACTGACCATTAACCCTGTAGTTTACCTTTCCAAAACTCTAGACAACACCATCTGTGGCTGGCCTCCCTGTCTACACACTCTTGCCCCAGCCTTTCTGCCCATCTCTAAATCTAGCAAAGTAAGTAACTCTGGCATCTCCCCCCATCACACAGTGTATTCTCAACTCACCCCCTCTCCTCCTATTTACAAAGGACTTCACTGCCTTTCACTGTCTTGGACTCTCCCTCTCCAAACTTCTCTTATCAAAAGCTCATAGCTCACATTTTGTACCTGTCCTCCCCTCAATCCCTCCTCCACACTTATGCCTTACCTCCAATGTTCACCAGACCCACTTTACTCCTGCCCAAAGACTTCCGAGGACCTCCTCCTCCATCCCTCTCACACACAAGATGGTCTTCTCACTGCTTCTGCCTGTGCATTTTTTTTTCAGAATTTTAAAGTTTTAATTCACATATATTTCAAAGTTTAAATTATTTGCCTTTCTGTGTAGCGAGATGGCTCTTTGGGCTGTTCCATGGAACTGGGCCTGGGCCAGGTCTCTCGTGACAGGATGCTTGCATGGAGGTGGGTGATCCTTGGACTTCCCACAGGGCAGGGAACCCTGATTGCTCTTTGGGCTGATGAGGGAGGGGGACTTGATTGGGGGAGGGGGGATGGGGAGGCGGTGGCAGGGAAGAGACAGAAATCTTTAATAAATAAATAAATAAAATAACTATGAAGAAAAGTGGTAGAATAGCAGCATCCCATGCTCCTGCGTTGTAAGACCCTGTAGGTTATGAAGATGTCGCTTCAGCATGCCTGTGCTTTTTATATAGATGGCAGCTCCTTCCTGTCAGGTGGACACCTATTATGGGATGTGCAATGGTCTCAGATGATGTCAAGGCACCTTCTTACTTTCACATACTATCAATCAAAAAACAAAAGTAATAGCCCTCACCAGGGCCTTCCAAATCTCACTACAAATATATCATTAAGGATATATATACTCCAAATATGCTCTCCATGTCTTGCTAATGCACTCAGCAATCTGAAAGGAATGAGGATTTCTAAACACAAATGGCATCTCAACTTCTAAGTCTTCATATATCCATAACCTATTCAAGGCCTCCCTTTTACCCTATCAAATTGGCTTGGTTCATTACATTAACACCAGACTGACCCCTGCATTATCAGTAAAGGCAATAATAGTGCTGACATGGAAGCCCATTAAGTTACCCTTTCATTCCTTATGATTCCGTTTCCCTCCAGGTTACCCTACCACATAACCTAGATGGCAGCATGCCTAACTGCTGGCCTCGAGTTCTGCTTCCTTCATTCACATATGGTCAGGCTATTGCTCGCCAGTGCAACTCGGGGGAACTGAGCACCATCGCAGTCAAAGGTGCATCCTGAGAGTTTGTCAGTGGAGTGTCATCTTGTTTATTTGGAGGGGGCAAGGGACAGTTATAACCTAGAAAGAACAGCCAGTTGGGTCCATGTTGTAGTATGCCATTGGTTGGGGAAAGAACATGGGGGCAACAGGGGTCAGAGGAACAAATCTTACAAGGTATTATAGAAAGTCCAGTCAACAATGTCTCAGCAGCCAGATAAGCAGCAACCAGTCCCTGTAGCCTTGGAGATGTTTGGCTTATCAGTTGCTAAGTGCTTTGGGGCTCTTCCTCATTCGGAGAAACCTGACTGCTGGAGTCTGCTGGCTTCTAAGTAAGGGAGCTGGGCAGTTAAACTCCTGCCATTCTCAGGATGAGAAAATTGGGGTTTTAGCATGTGTCAGTCAACCTCCTCTTAGCTTCAGGCTAGCCCTACATCAAATCCTCTTTCAACCAGGACATTATTTGCTATTGGCATCAAATATTTCACTCTAATACCAAATCTCGGCTATCCTTTCTCCACCTGACTCTCCCCCCAGCAGAAAAGACTTGTTTACAGAACTAACCCAAACCTACAATGTAGGACAGTGAGAAACCTTACCGTCACTCTACAGCCCTACCTTTCCCACTCGCCAAGTTATAAAGCTCTGAAATTGTAAGACTCTAGAACAAGATGTTTTAATGTATGAAAATACAAGCTATAGAGGTCTGCAGATGTAAAAGTTCAGTTGTTAGAGTCTGCAAATGCAAGTCATAAAGATCTAAAACAGTGTTTTAAGCCTGAGAATATGTAGCTTCAGTAGGGCTTTGAGAAAGTGATTTAAGGTATGTGAATACTTCCGGATTTCTTTTCCTCTCCCTATGCTATTATTTATGTCCACAAATGTTTTACTATGACACAGAGACACAAATCTACTGCCCTTTCTGCCTTTCTCCTGCAAGCTACCTCTGCAGAGACACCTGTTGTCTATCTTTGTCCAACCCAGAGGCAGCACCCCTTCACCCATTTGTCCCTCCAGGGTAATACATCTCCTTTGTGCCGAGAACTTGGTGTCTGGGGGTGTTCTGGACTGGTTCCAATGTGCCCCCTTATGATAGGTGCACAGACACATATGGCTTGCAGTAGCAAAGGTTTGGGGATCCGTGTGGATTTGTTGAGATTTTTTTTTTAGAGGCTTCAAGTTCCCAAAGTTTGGAAATTGAAAGTAATAGAACAAAGAAAGGAAATGAAAAGTTAAAAAATATTATGAACCTGAAGATTTTCTAATGCTAGCATCAGAGAAGAGGACTTGAGTTTGAGTGGCATCCCTGTCAGGGAAGATGTAAGGTTAGTCAGTACCAAGCACTCGGGAGGAGGAAGACACTGAAGAGAAATGACAAGTCTAGGAGCTTAAACATCCCAACTCCACAATGCACTTAATTATCATCAACTCTCTTGGCTTGAGTTCTCTGCTTAGAATATGTCATTGGAATTGTAAAACCAAAGTCCTACATTTCTCACTTGTCTAAGAATCTCATCAAGAAGATGCCCAGAGGCTGTGCCTAGTCTTTTTCCTAGGCTGTCATGCCACAGTACAGAAATGAGACCTTGAACTGTTCTTCCTAAGGTTCCACTCTGCTGCCTCAAGCAGAATCAGGGAAACCTCCTGAGATTTATGATTCAGGATTTTTTTTTTTAATGAAGACCATTATCATGGAAAAGGAAAAGAAATAACCTAACCACATGCCCCTTGATTCAGTTGACAATTAGCCTTGACAGAAAGTCAAGAATCAACAGGCAAAAGCAAAACCATTGTGAAGTTGTGAAGATCACCTACAGAGGCAAAACCCCTTTTTTGAGAGAGTTCTCTAAGAGTGAAATCAACCCATTCCTCTCCAATATGTTTTTGGTCAATATTTTATCATATATATATATATATATATATATATATATATATATATAATATGTATCATATATATATTACCATGACAGATGTGAAGTCATCCTATCTGTGCTTATACTCAAAATGGAGTCAAAAGCTGCTTGTAACATGTAGTCTCTTAGGGTGAGGTGTAGTATAATAAACAATATTTGCTTTTTGCTTGCTTGCTTGTTTGTTTTACTCAACATGGACTATTGTGCATGATACAGCCTGAATTCAATATTTTGCTTATTTAAATGTCAATCTCCAATGTTACTTGAGTTTTTATTTCTACTGTGTCCTTAAAACAAGAAACCTGGCAATGGTGATATACATCTTTAATCCCAGCACTTGGGAGGCAAAGGCAGACTGCTCTCTCTGAGTTTGATGCCAGCCTGGTCTTCAAAGTGGGTTCCACAATAGCCAAGGCTGTTAGAGAAACCCTGTTTTGAAATCCCCCAAGACAAAAACAAAAACAAACTAACAAACAAAAGCAAATGAAGGTGGGACTATTCCCAAGTAAGATGGCAGATCAGAAGCTCCCTTCATGATACCTGGAAAAGATGAGGGAAGAACACTTAAAACAAGCTCTATTTCAAAAAGAGAAGTATAGACGGTTTCTGTCCTGCTCAATCCCACAGCTGTTCAGTTCCAAAGAAACACACAGAGGCTTACATCAATTATAAACTGTTTGGCCTATTAGCTGAGGCTTATTATTAACTAGCTCTTACAACTTAAATTAACCCATAATTCTTATCTATGCTTAGCTACATGGCTTGGTACCTTTTCTCACTGAGGATTCTCATCTGGCTTCCTCTGTATCTGGCTGGTAACTGTATCTTTCCTTTCCTCTTTCCAGAATTTTTCTAGTTCGGTTGCACAGTCTGCAGATATCACCCAGATACAGAAGAAGCAAGATGAGAATGCCTAGCTGATTAGTGGTACCAAGCCACATGGCTGACTCAGACAAGAATTATGGGCTGATTTAAGATGTAAAAAAGAGTTAAAAAGAAGCTTGAGCTAATAGTCCAACCAGTTTATGATTAATGTAGACCTCTGTGTGTTTCTTTGGGACTGAACGGCTGCAGGACCCGGTGGGACAGAAACCTCTGTCAAGATCTTCCTTTTTCTCTCTTCTCTCTTCTTTTTCTTGTTTGTTTGACAAGTGTATTTCCCCTTTTGTTCATTTTACTGTGCTTTTGGCAGTGACTTTATTTTATATTTAAAAGGCCTTTTTAAGAATTATTCTTTTTTGGGCTAGCAAGATGAGTCAGGGGTTAAGAGCTCTGGCTACTCTGCTCTTCCAGAGGTCCAGAGTTTAATTCCCAGCAACCACATGGTGGCTCACAACGATGGAGACAACCATCTAGCATGAGATCTGGTGCCCTCTCCTGGCAAGCAGGTAGACATGGAGGCAGAATGCTGTTAACATAATAAATGAATAATTCTTTTAAAGAATTATTCTCCTTTATATATTAAGCTAATTTCATTTATGTATTTAACAGTCTACTTTCTTTGCTTTTTTCTTTCTTTCTTTTCTTTTTTGACCCTGTACCACACACTTTTTACATTTTTTTAAAGATTTATTTATTATGTAGACAGCATTCTGCCTGCATGTATGCCTGCACACCAGAAGAGGGCACCAGATTTCATCATAGATGGTTGTAAGCCACCATGTGGTTGCTGGGAATTGAACTCAGGACCTCTCGAAGTGTAGCCAGTGCTCTTAACCTCTGAGCCATCTCTCCAGGCCCCACCACACACTTTTTATTTCTATTTTATTTTCAGTATTATTTTAAATTTATCCATTTTAATTATGTTTAAACACTTGTTTTTATTCTCCTCAGAATTATATAATTTTAAATTTTAATTCTCTCATTGTTGAGAACTTTTATGCTTTTCCAATATATTGCTTTTTTTCCTTTTCTCTTCCCCAAATTATCTCCATTTCTCATCACTTTCTTTTATTTAACTTTGTGTGTCCTCTCTATTTCTTCTTCAGCCTTCTTGCTTCACCTTATTCACTTCCTGTTTTCATATGTATCCTAAACAAATTTTAACTTTGTGCATTACATATTAATTTTGCCACTTTGTATCTTACTGTCATTGGTGGTCAGTTAGTGGGATTTTATTTATCGCTAAAAATATTTCTATGTCCTTTGCTCTGGTGTTGTTACTGCTTGTTTTTTCTTCTCTGAGGGATAACTGGAAGTTTACTCTTGCCCTAGTTTGCCTTTGTTGCTGTGATAAACACCATGAGAAAAACAACTTGTGAAGGAAAGAGTTTATCTTGCATACAGTCCCAGATCACAGTCCATCATTGTGTGAGTAAGACCCTGGAAACAGGAATTGAACCAGAGGCCCTAAAGGCTTGTTCAGCCTGCTTTCTTATGCCACTCAGGACCCCTTGCCCAGGGATAATACCACCAACAATGGACTGGCCCCCTCCCTTGTCTGTCATTAATCAAGAAGATATCCCACAGACTTGCTAATAGACTACCTTTATGGAAGCATTGTATTAACTGAGGTTCCCTGTTCCCACATTGCTCTAGCTTGCTAGCTTGTGATAATGTGGCAAAAAACTAACCCTTAAAAGTCCTCAAGAGAAGTCTACTAAATAAGACTTGCAAACAAAACCAAGAGAAATGTTTTTTAAAAATCACACAAAAAAGAAGCATGAAAAAGCAAGGGAAAGTTGTAATTTGACTTTGTACTTATTGAATGAGGTAAACTGACAAAAGATTTCAAAAGCTTGCTAGAGAATAGAGAGAAGTAGATAGTGCCAATCCAAGACCTAGGGAGTAAGGACAAAACATAAAGGGAAAAGTTAGCAAAATGAATGAGAAATGAGAAAATACATGAACTCAGCCGAAAGGCAAACACAACAGAATGACATCAGATCTTCCATCAGTAAACGCCTCGCAAATCAGCAGAGTACAGAATATACTTCATGACTTAAAAAGCAGTAACAGCTGATACAAATTGCTGTATCAACCAAAACTAGTTTTGAAAATTGAAAGAGAAATAAGGACCACATTAAGCAGGGTTGTCTAGAAGAGCAAAACTCTATTAGAGTAATGTTCATTAGATTTTCTTGCAATAAAGAATACACAGCCAAACAATGGCCATCTGCATACTGGAGAGACTGAAAGCCTGGTAGTAGCTCATCCAGCGAAGCAGGTGTCAATGCAGATACAATCTGGCAAAGAAGGCCTGGACATTTCTTAAAGGGTCACTGGTTTTCAATGCACAGAAGAAGGGGGAGGGGGAGGAGAAGGAAGAGGAAAAGGAGGAGGAGAAGGAAGAGGAGAAGGAGGAGGAGGAAAAGAAGAGGAGGAGGAAGAGGAGGAGGAGGAGGAGGAGGAGGAGGAGGAGGAGGAGGAGGAGGAGGAGGAGGAGATGATGGAGGAGATGGAGGCGCTCACCAACAAGAATCATTTCTTTTTTTCTTGGACCTCTTTATATCCTGGCTGCCACCAGAAAGTGCTTCTGTGGAAGTTAACTCTTCCTGAAAAGAACTTTGCTGACATGCCCAGACGTATGTCTCTTAGTTCATTACAGAATCAATTGAGGTGGCAATCAAAATTAGCCATGGCTTGCCTACTCATCACCTTGTCGTCCAAACATATTTTATGCCATGCTTAATTTTCAGATGAAGACCTAACAAGGTCATAATTCAGTTTTACTTGATTTAAATATCCCTCCCACATACAGCTCCAAACACACTCTCTCACCGTAATAGATGACAAAATCCCTTGAGGACTACTCAGTCTTTAAATATCCCACAATGTAAATGTGATAATGTGAATTTATACTGAGTTTATGTCATCTAAGTCAACGCTACATAACATGGCAAATAAATGAAGGGAATGAAATACAAATACCTATGTATCATATGTGAGTCTATGCAAGCGATGGTTACTGGTGACTGTCATCTTGACAGAATCTAGTGTGACAGGCCAAGGCAGTGCAGGGTTCCTCTATCTTGTATTCCTGCTGAGGCCATTTCAGGTTTAACTAGAATTTGATCTCCCTGATGGAGAATCTGTGGGAAATTACCTAGCTCTAGTCTAGGTCCCAAGGCCAAGATACCCAGCTAATTCATTTTAGCTTCTGTTAAACTGCCTGCCTGTGCATTCACTCCACCCCACCCCACCCCCAGCTAACTGTTTATCTTAGCTTCTGGAAAACTGCTTGCTTCTGTAACCTCCCCCTCTGCAGCCACAGAGACACCAGGAATTGTTTCTTTGCTCAAGTTCTGAATACCTGACTCTAATTCCAGCTGGCTGGATTAAAGACTTCTAATTGAATATAAACTGGCTGAATGCTCATCTCATCTCGGGTGGGCTCCCTATAACACTGGCATCACCTAAGAGACAAACTGGGAGGCAAGACTGTGGGAAAGTTCCTAGACTGGTTTAGTAGAAATAGAAAGACAACCTTGAATGTGGTCAACACCGGTCTATGAGTCCGAGTCCTAGATCTACTGAAAAGAAGAAAGCATGTTGAATACCAGCAGTCTCTTGACTACTGATGCACTGTGACCAGCCACCTCATGATCCTGCCGCCAGACTCCGCTGCTGTGATAGATCATGTCTTCAAACTGAGCCACAATAAACCCTTCCTTTCTTGAGTTACTACACCTGGTCTTTTATCATAGCAATTTTTAAAAATACAGAAAATTAGTATTGAGAAGTGGGGCTGTTGCTGTAATAAGCCTGACCATGTGCGTTGTGGGGTATTGGAAGTGGTTTGAGAGATGAATTTATGAATTTGCAGCTGTAAACTAAAGGAGTGCTGGAATGGTATGATTATATATTTAAAGAGTCCAAGAATAAGAATACAGACATGTAGGTTCCAGAAATAAGAATGTAGAAATAAAGAAATATAAAGTTGTAAGCCCAGGAGAATGAGAGCAGGCTGTCAGCAGCTTTCTCAGCAGCTTAAAGATTAACTATTAACAGTGGGTTACCTTGCTTTACAACCCAGAGCTCTGTCTGCAAATTGAGAGTCCCTCTGCAAACTGAGGGTCAGCCTTTGGATAATCCCCCAGCCGCTCATGCATCCCAGCAACTGATGTGAGCTGAGTTAACTTTTAAATGATGGGATGTACCTGATTTTGTTTGTGCATTGTCCCACACCCTTCCCTACTACACAAAACTGGCAGTATCACTGAAAAAAAAAACATGTCAATGAAAATTGTAAAAAAAAAAAAAAAGCGATTTGTATCTGAGTTTTATTACCTTGAGATTCCAAAAATATTGTGTTCATGCTAATCCTTGCTTATTGCTATAAAAAGGGGGGTTTGGAAACAGCCCATTGCCACAGCTATACAAGTCCATCTCTGGCTGGAGTCTCAGCTAGCTGATAGGCTTTGTGTACCCCATGGAGAATTTTTTTTTTCTGGAATAAAGTTTTCTTCTGGTTTAACAGACTTTGGTGGTATGTCCCCAATCTTTGGAGAGTCTCACGGACCCAGCAGATTAATTAGATATTTGGTGGTATTTGGAAGATCAGAATGCTAAGAAAAATGTATGGAGTGTATCATTTCGTGATATCTCATTTCTACCAAGAATTAGGCTAAAGGCCATCTGTCTTACATTTTGTTAGAAAGACTGACCATGTTCTGCCAATGTCGTGAGAACTGGAATGAGACTCAGTGAAAAAGTGTGGAACTAATTTGTTTGGCAGAGGAAATTCCAAGACATCACAGCATCCAGGCCATGGCATGGCTACTGCCCCCCTGCTCTTAGATCTATAGTAAGGAAGTTTAGAAACATATAAAAGTCTTGAGGAAAGAAGTATGGAAACGTTTAAAGTGGCAAACAAGGCAAATAAATACTGATAAATAACCTGTAACTGTTAAATAGATTAGCACCACTGTAGAAAAACCGGAGGCTCTGACTAAAACAATAAGAAAGGTCATGCATGTCAGGGTCAGAGTCCTTGCAAGGAGATCCTAAGAAGTCCCTGAGACACTGTGAAGGTGAAGCTGAAATTGTTATGGAGCCCCCAGGATGTTGGAGATGCCAGGACCTTGTGATGTACACCAAGGAAAACTATAGGCACAAAGTGGAGAGGACTCAAGAGAGAAGGTCCATGTGCTATATAGGCAGCACAACTGGAGGGTAAGGACCTCCTAATCCTTTGGAGTCCAGATGTTTCACCATGAGTCCCAGATGCTAGACAAAGAGTTGAAGGATTTGGTGTTTGCCTTGCTGTCTTTTAGTCTTTCTCTGGTCTCGTTATTCCTTGCTCTGCCTACCCATTTCCACTTTGGTATGGGAATGTGTATTCTGTGCCATTGTATGTTGGAATTATAACGTTTGATTTTTATTTTATAGGCCACCACAGTTAAGAGATTTTCCTGAGTCTCATGAGACTGGACTTCGGATTTTTAAACTGTTAGACTATGGAGACTTTTGAAGTTGGGTTGAATATAATTTCATATTATAAAAAGGCCCTGAGTCTGTAGTGACAGCAGAGGAAGGCTATGGCTTAATGGAGTGGCAATAGTTAATATATTATCAACTTGACAGGCTCTTGAATCACTTAAAAGGCAAACCTCCAGGTATCCCTATGAAGGGTTATAATAATAAAGTTAATAATAATAGTAACAATAACAATAATGTTAATAAGGTTAGCAGAAGAGATAAGACTGTTAGAAGTAGGTGGCTCCATTCTCTGGACTTGGGTCTTTGACCTCATGTAAAGAAGAAAGCTCGCTAAGCACAAGCAATGACTGCTGTGTGCTTCCTAACTGTGAATCAAACGTGACAAGCTGTCTGAAGCTTTGGTTGAGGCTGTGACTCCAGCCATGAAGGACTGTAATCTGAAACTGTGAGCCAGAATAAACACTGGCTCCCTTAAATTGATTTTCAGAGTATTTTATCACAAGAAAAACCAAATAACTGATACCACGTATAAGAACATTTCTTCCAAACCTCTTGCCCTGCTTACTTTTAGAAAGGCTGGAACAAGTGACTAAATCTTTTAAGTCTCTCCATACTCCTCAGGCTGCCCTTAATCTCTCCAGTATCCCACTGAGCCACCCAGGTACTGAGACTGCAGGTGTGTTCCACCATGCTCGCTATCCCTACATTTCAATTCTGAGAACTTCCCAGCTCGTGCCTGGACAAATTTCTCAGAAGGTATCTCAGATCAACTGCAGTACTGTAGTTTGGTCTCAACCTTTCCTTACCGATAAGATGAGCGTCATCTTTGCTGCTTTGATTGGGTGATGGGGTTGGGGTGCCATGTTGGTGACAGGTCTGAGTGCCATGTGGGTGACATGGTTGGGGTGACAAATGGTAAGGAATTGATGTCACTAAATCCTTTTTTGGACAAATTCAAGCAACTAAGAGGTGTGGGTATTTAAAAAGTAGGTCGTGTATTGAAATGCTCCTTGACCAATGAATGGAAAAAGATGTGGTACATTTACACAAAGGAGTACTACACAGCAGAAAAAAATAATAATGACATCTTGAAATTTGCAGGCAAATGGATGGATCTAGAAAACATCATATTGAGAGAGGTAACCCAGACACAGAAAGACAAATATAATATGTACTCATTCATAGGTGGCTTCTAGACATAAGACAAAGAAAAGACAGCCTACAATTCACAATTCCAGAGAATTTAGACAACAAAGAGGACCCTAAGAGAGACATACATGGATCTAATCTACATGGGAAGTAGAAAAAGATGAGATCTTCTGAGTAAATTGGTTGTATGGGGATCATGAGAGAGGGGAGAAAGGGATCAAGGAAGAAGGGAGGGGAGTGGAGAAAAAAATATATAGCTCAATAAAAACAGTTTAAAAAAGTAGGTCATAGTCTAGATTAACTCACTTCAAGTCCAATTCTATTTATACTGTGCTTGTTTTTCACATCTCATTTAGCTTGTTTGTTTGTTTACTTGGTTGCTTGCTTTTTAAACAAGGTTCCTCTAGGTAGCCCTGCCTGCCACAGAACTCCCTAAGTAAACCAGGCTGGCCTTGAACTCAAATACCTGCTCCTGCCTCTGCCTCTCCAATACTAGGATTAAAGGTGCCTGCCACCACATCCTGATGGCTCAGGCTATTTTGTTACAAGCTGTGCTTCTGTGTATGAACAAAATTACAGTGTTCCACAAGGAAAATACAAAGCAAACCAACAAGAGCAAAGATTTAAGACACGTTCAGAAAAAGAAAAGTATCTATCTGTTAGAGTCATTTTTTTTCCTGACTGGATTGTAAATGTTTTGGAGAAGGAACAAAATTATGGATGATGAAAGGCTTTAAGCAGACGTGGTTAGAATTCTGAAGGAAGGTTTAACAATTGACAAAGTATGAATTTTTCTTACATGCAGCATAATAATTATGACTGACAGCACTATGTTTCAGTTTGGTGACACAGTTTATCAATAACACACTGTTTTCATTCAAATCTCCATTCAACTTTGTATTTTGAAAATAAAATTTTTCATGAGTTTATAGATGGCTCAGCAGTTAAGAATGTGTACTTCTTTTGTAGGGAACCTGACATTGGTTCCCAGATCTAAACTGGGTAACTCCTGTAATTCCAGCTCCAGAGAATCTGACACCTTTGACCTCGAAAGACACCTGCATTTAGGTATATATTCCCTTACATAGAGATGTACATACACATAATCCCAGTATTCTGGTCTGTCTACTCCACCCACCTATGTTCTGACCTATCAGGCCAAGCAGTTTCTTTATTAATTAACCAATAAAAGCAACAGATAGACAGATGACCCTCCTCCATCACCATAACTCAAAATAGTTTTAAAATTTTTAATTTTTTTTCTAAAAATGTAGAATGCACTTCTTTACAGATATACTTCCTAGGGAATCAATGTCCTATACTTTCGGTTGTTGGAGAGGCAGTAGTCAGTGCCCAGTGTTCAGACTGTGGGTCCAAGGAAAAGAAAATAAAAATGTAGATTCCAAAAATAGGAATGTAGAAATAAAGAAATAGAAAATTGTAAGCCTAGGAGAATGAGAACAGACTGTCAGCAGCTTTCTCAGAAGCTGAAGGATTAGCTATTAACAGCAGGTTGCTCTGCTTTACAACCCATTGCTCTGTTTACAAGGCCAAAGTAACTCTCTGCAAACTGAGAGCTAGCCTACGGATATGAGCTGAATCAACTTTTTGGAAATAGATATATGACATCTGGGTTATGCATTATCCCTGCTTTGTGAAACTGGCAGCATCAAAGGGGAGAGCACAGGGTTTCAGTAAACACCACCTGGAAGTAGACAGTAGATTAAGTGCAAACACGAGTTTAACTTAAAAACTCTGTTAATGGAGATTGTAAAGTAAGGCAATCTGTATCTGAGTTCTACCTTGAGATTGTAAAAATTCCTTTGTTCAAACGGAATGCTTGGTGCCCCCTATTATAAAAAGGTGGGTTCAGAAGCCGGCCTTCACCACAGCCTTATACAAACCATCTCTGGCTGTGGTCTCAGCTAGCGGATAAGCTTTTTTTTTTTTTTTTTGCCTCATTGAGATTTTTTATTTTATTATTATTTTTTTCTGGATTCTTGTTTCTGGAATAAAGTTTGCTTCTGGTTTATTAGACTTTGGTGGTCTGTTCCCATCTTTGTGCGACCCCCCTGGACCCAACACAGCCATGTCAGTGATGTAGTCAGGATCCAGCTAGGAGCAAACACAAGCCTGGAAAACATCAGCACCACTAGCAGTTCTCATGTGAAGGACACCAACCAGGTATTCTCCCAAGCATTCAGTGTCCGAAGCCCTGTGTAATTCAAAAGGGTCATAAATATATTTAACACACGCATCACAGCTACCCAGAGGGCCTTTCAATAATGAAATCAGAGTCTACCTTCATATCAAAGTTTAGAATGTTTGGCTCAGTAAAGGAATAGGTCTGTACTTTTGTAAATAATAATAATAATAATAATAAAACTTTAGGTTTCTTACTAATAAATAATAGATTTATTTCCTAGTGTGAGAGTGAGTCTATTTTTACACAGCCACAAAGGGCTTTATTTCTTCAATTGCAGAAAGATGTCAGACATGTTTTAAATGGAAGTACTGTCCAACTGGTAAGAGTCTCACTTGAATGGTACTAATTACCAGTAGCAGGAATGTCAGAAGAATTTCATTAGCCATTTTAACTATTGAAAGCCCAGATAGAACAGGTATTGCTTACGAGAATGCCTGTCCATTTTGTATGTACAAACTCACATACATTTAATTTTTCAAAGTTTTGCATAATCCTTAGACAATGCTTGGTACCTTCCTATGCATTTCTAGTCTCAGATATGTAAGGTAGTAAAGAGATTAGAATCACCTTAAAAAATAGTTGTTTATAAAATAGTCTAAAGACTTACATAGACAATTAAATTAACCTAGACTTCAGCAGAAATCAGTTTTCTTGTGTGGAAACCTTGACAAAACCAGCAGAAAACATATGTGATGATTTTAATAAAATCCAAGCTATTTGGTTCTTCACATCAGCCTTCCTTTCAAACGCCACTGAGAGAACAGTATTTTAAGGGAACATTTTGCCTCAGACACAAGAATTTCAATTCTAGCTTCACATCGGCACATTCGTTGGATTTAACCTTAGAAAGTCCTTCAGATAAATGTGCATTTGGAAACACCATTTATGGCATTTTGGAACTTAGACAAAAATCTTTTCTCAAGAAAATAAAACGCTTCATGCTCTTCATAGTTTCCATCAGAGCGTGGCTCAGATGATTTCGTATTTTCTCTGTATAGGACTGTGCATGTTAATTGAAATTTTAACTCTTCATTATCTTACTCTAAGCAAAGACCCAGGAGGAAGCAATCTTAAATTATTTCACTGTTTGTTAGCAATTAGGAAAGCATTTATTAGGAATCCCAAGTACACTGCAAAAGAGTTGAATCCACATTCTTCTTATGATAGAAGGAAACCTATTAAAATTCCTGTCTACTTGGCTGAACTGTAAGACACTAAGGCCCTTTGTCAAGCCTCTGAGTAGACAGCAGCTCGGTTTGAAAATGTCTAGGGACTGTCTTTCCTTCTCACTCTTACAGTATACAGTTAGTTCTCATTGTGTTTCCATAGGCCTGGTTAACAGAAGGACTTTGAGTGACTTGTTCTTCAAAAGAAGCAGCAACTAACCAGGCTAGGTGGGGGGAGGGAGTGGGGGAAGGAGAGGGGCAATAGGGATATTGGCAAGAGCGCCAACATATTAATGCTATAATTGTTAAGTCTAAAAATTATTCTCAAATGTTCACATCCATAGACACACAAATTACACATGCCAAGAATAGTCATCTTAGTGTGAAATAAGTTGCTTTTTTAAAGTGCAAAAACAAAGTGGATGCAGACTTGTTACTAGGCTATTTGGGAAGATTTTAGGGGCAGGTTAGGTGTCTTTTTGAAAGATGCCTGGAATATTCTTTGCTAACAATTTTCGTTTGTGTGTTTGTGTGTGTGTGTGTTTAACCCTTACCAATACAAGATCATAGCATCCAAGTTTCCCTGCCACACCAGCTCGTGCCCAAAAAGGTTAAAGGAACCCAGATTTTCTCAAAAGACCCTCAAAGATAATGCTTCTCAGACAGATGGCTCTAAAAACCTCCAAATTCAGAAGGCAAGGAAGGGCAAGTGCCAGGGAGGACCTGTTGGGGGATCGTACCACACTCAGATCCACACACATTTTTCTCTGCCTCACCGAATGGTGACAGAAAGTTACAATACCATGAGAAAAAAAAAATCCCCGAAATAAAGGGAGACCATTCAGTCTTTGCCCTCTTCCCAAGGCCCACTGACTACATGGAAGCGAGGCCAGTAAGATGTATTATGTATGACTCAGCTTGGCTTCACCAAAACTTGTAAGTAGAGTTCTTATGCAAAGCTGAGCATCTTGCAACCAGAGCAGGCTAGGCTCAGCTGCCCATCCCTTACACCGCTTAGATAAGTGATTCTGGAAAGCTTTCAGCTTTACTGAGATTTACTGTGTGGATGAGACCCTAAGTCTGTCTTTGCGGCACTGACATGAGGTTTTAGGGTTTAAACAGAATAACAATTGGGGAAAAGAACAAGAAGTATGTATAAGAAAGCAGTCCCTGTCAAGCTGTGGTCCTGCTCATCTTCCCGTGGCAGTGTCTCAGGTGGTTAATAAGTTATCAGTTGCTGTTATCATTTAAGGAGACAAGTCTTTTTTTTTAACCTAAAGAGATAATAATTTAATTTATTTTTATTATTATTATATTATTATAAATTTATTATTATTGTGTGGTGGTGTTTTGCCTGCATATCTGTGCACCAGAGTCTGAAGAGGCCTGAAGAGGGGGTCAGATACCCTGGAACTGGGGTTTAAAATGGTTGTGATCTGCCATGTGGGTGCTCCTATCCAACCCAGGTCATTTGAAAGAGCACCAGTGCCCTGAACCCCTGAGCCATCTCTCTGACACCTTATTTTGATTTGTTCTTAGGCTTTATTTTGTTATTTTAATAAATACCAGAAGGCTTTTCAACAGAAGAGGCTCTGGACAAGGGTGATTTCTTGGGTGTTGAAGATGCACTTGTTAGCGTTGAAAATGCAAAGGAAAATTGGACATAGAAAATGAAAGGCATCTTTATCACTAGCTGGCACTATTACCTCATCAATTCAGCCCACGGCAAGGACATGGTGACAGTAGCTGTGGAGGAGGCCCTCCTGCTTATCCCTTTGCCTTCCAAAGAGATTTCAGAGGCTATGCGGAAGCATTGGAGTCACTAGAAAATCCTAATACTTAGAACAAGGGGAATTTGAAGATTTGTGCAATTATTTATGTTTAAGATTTACTCGGTCTCTATTTCTCTGTGTGTGTGTCTCTGCCTTTCTCTCTCTGTGTGTCCATGTGTATGCATGAACATGTCGTGTGTGTCTGTGGTGTGTGTGTGTGTGTGTGTGTTCATGTGTAGGAGTTTCCATGCAGGCCAGAAGACTGGGATCTCCTATTTCTGGAGTTACAGGCAGCTGTGAGTTGTTCAATAAGGCTGCTAGGAACCAACTCCAGGTCCTCTGTAAGAGTAGCAAATGCTCTCAGGGGTTGAGCCATTTCTCTAGCCCCCTACTCCCTGGGCAGGTGTTAAATAGTTCTTAAAAATAATGACAAACTGTCCAAATACAAGTACTAAAAGGATAAAATACAGTAGGAAGAGAGTAATCTATGGCTACTAACCTCCCTGTCCTGTTGCTGAGGACTCTGAGAATATGTCGTGATGGAGGAAGGTCATTGGCCAATAAAGAAACTGCTTGGCCCTGTGGGTGGAGTAAACAGAACAAAATGCTGGGAGGAAGAGGAAGTGAGGTCAGAGTCTCGACATCTCTCCTCTCCGGAGCAGACGCCTGAGAGAGACGCCATGCCCCGCTCCCGGGATGAGCCATGCCCCGCTCCCGGGCAGACACACGGCATGAAGCTCCAACCCAGGATGGACTAGGCTAGAATCTTCCCGGTAAGACCGGTTCTCACAGATTATTAGAGATGGGTTGATCGGGATGTGAGAATTAGCCTGTAAGTGCTAGAGCTAAAGGGCCAAGCAGTGCTTAAAAGAATACAGTGTCTGTGTAATTATTTTGGGGCATAAGCTAGCTGAGCAGGCGGCCGGGGTGCTGGGAATGCAGCCCCACTGCCCTTATTACTACAATGTCCGGGGTTTCCAACACCAACAGGATTGTTAGCTGACAGTTTTGGAGGAACAAGTCTTTAATCTACCCTCAGAATTTTGCTCCCCACAATGTTAGTCCATCTAGAATAAAGTCTTGGGGAATCTGGGGTGAATCAGAGCTACCCTAAACCTAATAGCCTTTATCTAGTGTGTGAGTCAAATACTCTATCATCTAGCAGGCAAATTCTGAAATACATACACACACACACACATACACACACACACACAGATACACACACGGCAGATGGCAAGACATATGCAAGCATAGGAAAACTTTAAATTCCCAAAGATGAACCAATCTAGGAGCTAGGAAGTCAAATATCTCTAGAAGTTAATGGGGTTGCCTAGGAACAGCTGCGACTTTGTGCCCCTAAACTGCTGCTGGGGATCTTCTGAAATCACAGTTGTCAGATCATATGAATTTCTAATAAAAACCTAAAAATCTAGATTTTTGTCCCTGTGATGGCTATTCTCAGTTGGTCAACTTGACTACATCTGGAATGAACTACAATCCAGATATGATCTAGATCTTGAGGCTGGAAGACACAGGATTTGGGTCCAGATCTTGAGGCAGGGTAGCACGTGTCTTTAATCTAGATCGTCAGAAGAGAAGGCACACCTTTAATCTGGGCCACACTTTCTGTATAAGAATAAAAATAAAATAAAATAAAAAATAAATTAAAAAAAATAGACATGCATGTGACAGTTCCCTAGGTTAAGTTTTGTCATACAACATCTTCTTAGCCATTTCTACCGTTCATGTTTCACACAAAAAGCCCTGGTTGGAGGTGGGGGGGTCACAATCCTGACACACATGCTTACCTAGCCTCTCTTTGAATTTCTGTCTTCAAGCAACCTCCTGCTTCAGCTTCCGAAGTAGCTGGGATAACAAGCACATGCTGCTGCTCCTGGCCAAGTTTGCATTAACATTCTTTACAGGAGATCAACTCATCAGACATCACTAGAGCATAGTACAGTCAGACTGCACTGTGCTGCAGGTGCCATGGGAGTTTGAAGAAGTCAGTCAGACTCTTGGCTGCTTCTAGGAGTGACCAAAACATCATACCATCTCATGAAACACAGACTGGTAGCAAGGGCACATTCCTGCCTTGGGTGAAGTGGAAGATGGCAAAGGACTCGTTTTCTCAGGGCAGTGCTAATGATGAATGTAGTTTAGCAGCTCTGAGAGGAAAAGCTTCCCCAATGGCCATCTAGCAGCTCTGAGGTGCGGGGAGTCTTACCCAGTGCAAGTGTAACAACTCTCAAGGGAAAGGTATCTTGGAAGTCAGGAGCCAAGGAATACCACAAAATCACACCACACAACCAATCTTACATAAAACACTTATTGGGAGAGACAGAAGAGGATGGTTGTCTCTGCTCGGGAGGGAAGCAACAAGGAGCTGAGCAGGAGACAGTTTATATAGGGCTTCGGGGATGGGGAGGAGATTGGTGAGATTTCAAGTCAAGCCAGAGCTTGGTGGAGCTTGATAACTTTTCAAACCCAGAAGTGGGCTTGGACCTTTTACACGACAATGAGGTCTTTTCGTTGACTTCTGGTCCGTGAATGGAGGTGGAAAAGCATGGAGCCCCAGCTATCACCATAGAGATGGGTGCAACAAGGGAAGAAAGAGAGCATCAGATGAAGCTGATCAGCTGGGTGCAGAGAAGCACACACTAGGTGCAAACCGAGGAAGACTTTCTTGTCTGTTTTAATTGATCACTGCATCCCCCTCATGATAGGGAACTTTACCTGCTTCTCCCAGAAGGAAAGCACACAGATTGAAAATGCTGGATATTTTTAAAGCTAAAAATATCTCTTCGCTTACATAAAAAGCTGTGCCACCCTTCTTTATAACCTCATAGATTTATTTCTTGCTAACAAAGAGAAATGAAGGTGTAAGTCGAGCCTCTTCCCAACCATATCTGTCACCTCTCCTCCAGGAGAGCTTGTGTTCTGTTCCAGCAACACTGTGTTTAAGTTATGGTTCTAATTGTGTCTCTGTCCTACTTACCATCCTTCAAAGCTGACCCTCAGACACTAATGACTGGGTGTCACAAAGTAGGGGCATATGTGTCAGGGGAGAGGAAGCCTGCTTGTAATATCCATGTGCCTCGCACAGTAAATGGCCGTATATTCTGTCTGCCCAGCCTGAAAGGACAGCAGTGGCTAGACACCATTGCACGTACGAAATGTCTTTGAGAATATTTGAGGCAGACGGAGGAAAACGTGAGAACAGATTAACTGGGACAAAGTTCACACTAAAGCAGGACACCCTGACGACCTGCTCTGGTATTCCCCGGAGCCTGGGATGAAAGGTGGTACGAGCTAAGAGAGCCGGGATAAAATCACACTGAACTGTGGAGCAAAAGTATTTTTAGCTTTTTGAAATTCATCTTACCCGTTTTATTGCATAAAAGAAAGGAGAAAGCTTTAGTTTGGACAAGCTTGCCTTCAGCAGGACTCGGTCACAGCAGGCTGACTGCTGTATAAAGATAATCACCATGCCCACATCTCAGCAGCTTTACGTGCTACAGTTGTTTGTCACACCGTGAACATGGTCACTGGGCAGCCTCCCACAAGGGACCAAGGTGCCAGGAGTTCCCACCATTCTGTTGCTCTGTCATCCACTAGACTCTCCTAGACTTTCTTTAAAAAAAAAAAAATTGCTTGGGCTCCTCTTCACTCAACTAGGAGATGAGAAGAACATCAGGAGTATGAAAGATTGCATGGCGGATTACGATGTTTCAGGCCTTGAGGGGTTCATTGCTTTTGGTTCATTCTGTTGACTAAATTCAGTCACACGATTGTGCCCCACTGCATAGAATGCTGGAAAACACAGTGTCAACACATGCCACAGAGTGAATGCACGCAGAGGTGCTGGCAGATCACTAAAGGTTGATGATGTAACTCCAAGAATTTCCCAGGAAGGGAGTGAAGGCATGACTCAGTGGTAGAGCATTTGCCTCGAATCCACTAGTGAGGTGTGGTGGCTGGAGGCATGGCTCAACAGTGGACCTTGTGTATAGCATGCATAAAGCCCTTTGTTCCATACTCAATACTCTCTTTCCCTGTGAAAGGCAACTGGATGTCAAGCACGGAGTCTTTCCAGCAATGCTATTTTCCCTAGAATATACAACAGTGCTGTGTTTTCCTTCTACTTATTTTATGTTACTGTCTAGTTTGGCGAGGGAAACTGCTTTGCCAACACTCTGCAATTTTCTCTCAAAATGAATCTAAGCTAAACAAGTGAATGTATTTAAGGAAGAAGAATGCTAACTAAATAAAAATCAAGCAGAAGACGAAAATGGCAACAACGTCTGTTCAGGACATGCTTCCGTGGACCCTGCACCATCTGATCCACCTGCGAATGAGTTCCCAGTTGACGGGGACACTGCTTCTGCCCTGAGTTTTACACAAAGTCCCAGGATTAACCCTTCACCCGTGATGGATCTGACTTTCTGAGAATGAGAATACAGCTTTTATGCCTCCAGAATAAAAAAGAAAAGAAAATAGTGACATTTTCTCAGTTCTTCAGGGGAGAAAATAATTAAGTGAGCAAAGCAGATAACCAGATGTTTACAGCTTTTCATTTTCCTCCCATGAACTAAAAAAAAAAAAAATATTTGGCATTTAGCCAATACTTGAAGCTCGTGTGAGACCAGAGGATAAAATTACAGATTTACTTACCTTAGATTAAATTTTAGTATTTCACAAGCTCATAGTAGTCTATGATAAAAGAGGGTGTAGGGATGTCCAGGTGGCTTTGGTAAGAGAACAATGTCTGGACATCTGCTGTGATTTCATCTGCACCTTACCACTCTCCCTGGGCCGCTCAAATCACCCTATGCCATGTCTTACATCCTGAGGTCCCCCAGGAACCATCCACTTCTCTCTACACTCCCCACCACTGCCTATGGGACAGCTTCTTGTCTGCCTTACTTTCCTCTCTGCCCCATATTCCATCTTCCTGTGGTCTCCATGAAATGCAACCCGTATCTTTTCATTTCCAGATAGAACCTCATGTGACCGACTTAGTCAGGGTGTCGATTGCTGTGACAAAACACCATGGCCAAAAGGCATGTTGGGGAGGAAAGGGTTCATTGGAATCACACTTCAGCATTGCTGTTCATCACTGAAGGAAGGCAGAAACTCAAAACTCAAATCCCAGAAGCAGGAGCTAATGTAGAGGCCATGGAAGGGAGCTACTTACTGGCTTGCTTCTCCTGGTTTGCCCAGCCTACCTTATAGAACCCAGAACCAACATGCAAGGGATGATGCCACCCACCATGAGCTGAGCCCTCCTATTGATAACTAAATGAAAAACTCCTTATAGCTGGATCCCATCAAGACACTTGCTCAGCTGAGGCTCCTTCCTCTGGTGACTCTAGCTTGTGCCAAGTTGACACACAAAACCAACCAGCACAGCGACTATTTGTTCATAAGATGATTGTCAGACTGTTGGTTCTGATCTATGGGACCCTTAATATTTCATCCCTGTGGATACATCTAGCCGTGGGTTCCTTCAGCTTCTTCAGAATACAAGCCTAGCCCACCCCTGAGTTGAGCGACTGACAGTATTTTCCTCCTTACCTTGGACATCATTCCTTCCCACCCCAGGACACTAACAAAGCTGAGTTAGGGCTTTTCTGAAGAGCTCCCCACAACCCTGTGCGAACTGTTCCAGATCAGGCCAATGCAGCTTATCCTGAGCCTCAGAAGACAGTGGGTGCATTGTATTCATCTTTCTAGACCATGGATGAGACTAAATAACTTATTGTAGACTCTAAGCTATGCCCAATCTTTTTTTTTTCCTATTCTGAAACTCCTAACTTCTTCCCACATTCATTTTTTCCTCCTTTGGAGAATTGTTTGTCCTCTTTCCAGCCATGGGGGCTTTAGAGCCTCCTCGGCAAAGTGTCTTGTGATAACCACCTTTCTTTAGTCAGCCCAAGCCAACCTCATCCTGAGGATCTTCAAACTGTAGTTCAAGAAATGGTGCCAGCCCTCTGGTGACAAATGAGTGAGGTGGATGGAGAAAGAGGCCAGGGGAGCGAAACAGGCAAACATGGTGAGTCTGTCAGTACTTGACCTCAGGGCTCAGTGTTGCCAAGGCCGGACACTAGGCTGCCCTGCCACAGTGGCACAGTCTCTTCATAAACTCTCCTTCTCTCAAGTTGGTCTTTGGGCTTCTGTCTCAGGACACCCAGCCTCTTGAGTTTTCAGAGCCCCAAGACTCAACGATCCCTCACAGCAGATGGATCTTCCCACAGCTCGTCTTTGGAAACCTGTACGGGATTTTTCAAGCAAAGTGCGACCTTGAAGTGATAGAAAAAGACCTGTACGTGACCATACTGTTCACCCACAGTTCCATGTTCCCATCAAGCTATTTTCTGGCATGAAGTCTTCCCTTCACGCGTTGTATTCTGTGTTGTGCAAACAAGGTCAGTAACAGCATACAAGGCATCCAGGAGCAAAAGGGCTGTCAGATTCCTCCATCTTTTCCGTACATTTTAAATGCCTAGAGGAGACGGTTTGGAGGGTTCTTGAACTAGGTCTAAGATACTAAAAAACAGTAGAGCAATTCCTGGGCTTAAAATTATAATCCACTAGGTTCAGTTTGTGAATGTTTTACACTTTTCTATGAGCACGGCATGTCAATGAGTCATTAAGTTTCTTAAGGTATAAGTGTGTATGTTTGTGTGTGTGCGTGTGTTTATGCCTTGCTTAAGGATATGCATAGAGTTGGTGATTATAAATAGGAGCAGATAAAATGAGTGAAAAAGTGAAGGAATGTGTGCCTGTGATGTCTCAAGCTGTATGGCCCTAGAGTTTAGAAATAACTTAGTTCTAGAATGCAGATATGTGCTACATCCTAGGTCACCTTGTCACACCATGCACTGATGCTATAGCTGTAAGGGACACTGCTTCTCTGTTGCTGTGAGCCCCATAGATTCTTGCACCTATACACACCTTCTGTTGGGTCCCACGGCAGTTGGAGTCTCAGAGTTGAGTTTCTACACAGGTTTTCAGGAGAAAGCGCAGCACGCCAATTTTTTTCATGGACTTTACATGGGGTAAAGGGGTTGGAACACAGAACTTTCAAGTCTACGCTGACCCTGCCTCTCTTTCCCTCTCTCATTTTCTGTCATGCTCTTCTCCCAAAATAAGAAACAGATTTTTTTTTCCCACCGAGTTCTGTGAAATACTTATATCCAAGTTTTTCTGGATCCCATATTCTCTGTGTTTTAAGAAACTTATTAAATGCCTTCCAAACACATCCAATTGCCTCCCAGGAAAAATGATGATAAATGGTACCTTCTTTATTACATTGTATAGTGGGTCTAAAAGTCCAACAGTAATTGGGAATTTTCAAGTGAGATCTTCCAGGTTTTACAGCCTATTCAAAACTCCTCCTGGTAGAAAGAAAAACAGAACTCAAAGCAGTGGCTAAAAGTGTTTTGAAATTAATTGCAATTGAAGCCAAACTCCAAACGATGTAAGGTTTCTAACACACATTCACCTTTTTGGAAAAGTGGCCTGCCTATTACACTGCACTCTCAGCTCTATCGCCTCGGAATGCTCAAGCAGGAAGGAGGTCTACCCGAAAGGAGGTGTTGTAGGAGACACTTCCAGTCAGCAGGCACAGCCCTCAAACAACAGACCCCTCCAGAGCAAGGCATGCCACACTCGGATCGGGCTGGCGTCTGTGTACAGGCATTCAGCACAGGTCTGCACTGATGGGAGGGTCCCGAGCCCAGTGACAGCAAAGCCAATCATGCTGAACACTGAGACTAGATGAGAAAGTCTGTGGGGGACTTGAATACAAATGCAGGTGCCTGTCCAGCACCTACTTTCCTTCGGTGGCTGGAAGAGAATTATCTACTGCTACGTGGCTCTGACTCTTTTCATAACAGGAGTGCTAGATCACTGAATTTCCAGCTTCCCCCTCCTTTCTCATCGAGGGTTGTGTTCTTTAGTTTAGTTTAGTTTTGTTTTACAACTTGACAAAGGCTTATAAACTAGAGTCGTCTGAGAAGACAGAACCTCAACTGAGAAAATGCCTCTATCAGTTTGGCCTGCAGGCAAGTGTGTAGGGTCATTTTCTTGATCGATGATTAATGGCAGAGGGCCTAGCCTACTGTGGGTGATGTCACTCTGAGGCTGGTGGCCCTAAATTGTATAAGAAAGCATGCTGAGCCAGCTACAGAGAGCAAGTCAGTAAGTAGTATTCCTTCATGCTCTCTGCTTTTAGTTCCTGGCTCCAGGTTCCCGACCTATGTTCCTACTCTGATTTCCCTTCATGATAGAGGCGAAATACACTCTTGCCTTTCCAGGTTTCATTTGGTCTCGGTATTCATCATTTCAATTGGAAGCAAAGTAATTCAGGGATTACTTGGTTTATGGCCCTTGCAGGGGGCACACAATGAGCAGGCTTCCCCATGGAAGAAGCAGAGAGTGGGGAAACGGGAGGCAGACCACTCAAAGGGCGACAGGTCCATAACCGTCCAACACTGGAGAATGTGTGCTCACCTCCACCTCGAAAAGAAGCCATCACTGTGCACAGAATGTACCTGATCAATGTTTTCATGCTAAGATTTCCATGCATCCTCAGCACAGGATGCAGCCGTTGATAGAGAAATACCATCTCCCTCTTCTCTCCCCAGGAGTGACGTTGTGTTGCAAGATCCAGGTGGAGCTGAGAAGCAGGTAAACACAGAAAGCATCGCTCAGCTCTTCCAACAGAAGCCAGCCATGGTTGAGCATCATAAATGGTAAGGGTCTGTGTTATCATAGTCGAGTATGTGAGTGTGCAAGTGTGTGTGTGTGTGTGTGTGTGTGTGTGTGTGTGTGTGTGTGTGATTTATGTGTCAGGCACTTAAACTAAGCTCCGAGGAGCTTATTGATTGTCAAATATACTATAGAACTAACAGTAGTTAAAACAGTATGAAGGCTCCAAGTAGAGGGCCTTTGGGGTTCAGCGGACAGAGAAACATCTGGCTGGGTAATGGGAGAAGGCTTTATGTTGGGAATGGCATACACATGCATTTCAAATGTCTGGAATGTCTTGCTGCAAACTTGTTTGTAAGGATTCCTGCAGAGCCTGGCTGTGCCTGATAAATTGGTTGGCTAGTAGTTCCTCCAGGTATCTATTTGCATAAGTTAAGATCATAAAATGAAGAAGGCCTGGAGCAAGGTATTTCATAGTCAGATGCCTGGGGACAGAGTAGGTAGAGGCAGAAAAATGAGAACAGTGCCACCCAGAGCGACAACATCTAGGTGCAGAGCAGAGGCCCTGCAAGGAGAAGACGGGATTATTGCAGTGAGGGATGTGGTGAAGTCTGAGGCAAAAGCAGCCGTGTTTCAGGAGCTGAGAAGAAGAGCACAGATGTGCCCTTCCTGTGTCCGTGGAGAAGTATAGGAGCAGAATCAAGATGTGAGAATGATGGAGAGCTGGGAATGCAGGAGGCAAGGCAGAGTTTCAGTGAGCATGTCCTGAAATGCAGCCTGTCTGCAGGGCTCTCTGTGGCCATGAGGTGCACGGCTGGCTAGAGAACAGAGGTGACTGTGGCTTTTCTCAGATCCTGTCTCCTCTGCTCTTGTGCCCAACCTATGACTCAGACATCAGAGTTACAGAGATAGTGAAGGAACCACTCTGCCTCCATCTTAGGCTTAAAACCCATCTTGTAGTAAAGACAAACTAGGTTCATCCCTGTTTATAATTAAACTTCTATTTTTCTTTCTAAAAATTAATTCTTTATTGATTCTCATGATCTCACTCACCTCCCTCCATATCTGTCCCTTATCCCTGTAGGTTGCCTTCACCAAAATTAATTAAAAACAAAACAAAGCAGAGAAAAAACTGACCTCCCTCCTCCATCTTTCCAACATCTCTTCATTCATCCTAGTGGCATTGGGAGCTGCTGTGTGTCACATAGTGTACCCCTTTGTCCAGTCAGCTCACTTACAAAGTGTTCATTGTGATGAGGAGCTGGTCTGGTTCAAGGCCTCTGGCTCACCGTCATCACTGGACCCTCACCAAAACTCCTCTCGGATATTCCGTTGCTGCCCCAGTCATGGAGGTCCTGTGGCTATCCTTCCACATAAACAGTCCCTTAGAGCACTCCAGCAAGGCACAGATGGGCCAGATGTTTGGCCCAGGATGCAGGACTGAGTGGTAGCTGAGCTGGTTTGTGAGGGCCACTGGGGCTGCCCCCTCAGGCAAGGGGCAGAGCCAACTTTCCTGGGGCGGGGGGCTTATGCCATGATACCAGCTTTCCCATGCCTGTGGTGAGGGATGGGGCCATCTGTCCCTCCCGAGTGTGGGGGTGGAGTGGGGGAGTATCAGCAGTTCTCCATGGGGTGGTAGCACCATCTCTGCTGCTGTAGTGTGGAGGGCCAGCTACCCTGGGACCAGTGAGGGACAGGACTGGCTCAGCACTGTCCTCGGATTTCAACAAGCATGATTCCTATGACTCCCCCCGTCCCCCATGGTAATATGAGCCATAGACATCAGCCAGTCATGGCTCATGTCAACAGCCTGGGGCCCAGCCCCATGTGGCTGCACAGGTCACTTGGATTGACATGGTCCCTGTGGCAGTGAGGCTTTCGGACACAAACATGGCCCCAGATGGTGGTCCAGACCCAGGATATTTTCATGATCTCCGGTGATGTCAGGAGCCATGGATATCATCCCAGACAGTGGCTGCGGTAGGGTCACAGACCCAGACAAGGCCCCATGCATCAGCCTGGGCTGGGATGTCACCATGGTCCAGGGTGGCACCACAGACCATCCAGATTAGCACAGCCCTGGCAGGAATGTGGCCCTCAGAGACCAACATAGACTCAGGTGTTTGACTATACCCAGTTATTCGCACAGCCTTGGTTACTGATGCCATGGACGTCAACACAAGACCCTGGCTGCTGCAGGGTCACAGACCCAGACACGGTCTCTGGCAGCAACCCAGGCCCACACCTCATCATTTCCCCTAGTGGCAGCACAGGCCATTCAGATCAACATGGCCCTTGAACACAAAAATGGCCACAGGTGGGAACCCAAATCCCAGGCTACCCTGTGACCTTGGTGGCAACATAGGTCATGGATGTCAACACAGAACCTGGCTGTTATGAACCCAGATATGGCTGTAGGCAGCAGCCCAGGCCCGGATGTCACTCAGGTCTCTGGTAGCAAGCAGGTCTCCAAAATCTGCTCCTTCCTCACCGCCCACCCTTTTCTAGAACTGCCTCTTCCACGAGCCATTCTGCCTCTCTTTCTCTCTGATTTCACCACTGTCTACTTGCTCATCATATTGGCACAGACCACTCAGTACCACAAGTCACTGAGTGGGCATGTGGCTGTTTTCAGCAGGATCTGGGCTGCCCTGTGGGTATCTTTCACCCTACTGAGCTACATTAAACTGCTGTTTTCTAAGGACTGGGCTATGCTCCACCTGTAACCTTAATTACAAATGGTTCTGTACTGCCTGCTCCAAGAATGGCAATTGTGTCCTTGTTTCAAAAAGTTGTTTATAATCACCTTGCAACCCTACCTGTGTTTCAAAAGGTTATTTGACCACCTGTGACTTCCTTGTTTTGCCCACCTTGAAACCACATCTTCATTTCAGAAGAGACTAATCCATTATGCTTGTGTTCTGCTCCTGTAAACCCGCCTGTTTTGTCTGCCAAATCTCCCATTTGGAAATCCCTTACCCCGAGCTATAAAAACCTTGTCTTCCTTACATCCAGTGCTGACCTCTGGAACCCCGCTTTAGTGGGAAGGCAGTTCACATACATGAATGAAAACACTTGCTTTAATCAATTGCTTGCTTTAATTAACTTGTCCATGACAATTTAGGTTGGTGTTCTTTCTCCTCCCATCTTTGGGGTTAATAAGATATGGTCTGTAGTCTGCACGATTCTTTGTCTCTTCCCAGAAAGCCAGGTTCTCATGTTAGAAAGAGAGGCATTTAGAGGCCAGACTCAGCTTAACTGAAAATGTCTAATTCTCCAGTAAGTTTGGAAGGGAAGAACTAGAAGGCCAAATGAAAGTGTCAGATTTATAAGTGAGTGGTAGATACAAAGTGAGCAGAGACCAGCTCCATTAGAGGTAGATTTTCCACTTATTTAATCCTCCAATTTGAATGTCCCCAGATTTCCATTTTAAAATACCATAGTTCTTTATATGGCTGGTGTGATGTTCATCCCAACCTGAAACATCTGGACTGAATTCATGCCAATCGCTAAGTGGGCAGAACAAGAGAATCCACCTATTGTTTTCTCATTTTCGCCATTTAGGGATACACGATGAAAAGAAATTCGTTATCACCATTGCGCGTTCACATACATAGACGCCTCTCCAAAGAGCCTTGGTATGTTGGTTCTTGCTGTCCACTGGCCTTGCTGAACACTGATTCTCTCCACCTTGGTGTTCTCTGTCTCTTCTACAGAGTAGTGGAGCAGGCATTCAAGGCTCACTGTGGGAAAGGTGAATTTGTTTTTTATTAAATCTACCTGCTTTCCAGACACTAGAAGAGAGAACTAGGCCTCACGGGCAAAGCAGCCTTCCCACTATCTGGAACGCCACACTTCCACATCCTCAGACATGAGCATCACTGGGGGGTGGGGGTGCAATGGTTCCACCCCCCACCTCAGAGAAAAGCAAGACTTTGTGTTTCCAGGCTCCCACGGGCAGGAAGCAAAGAAAAGAAGCAGTTTTGTGCCTTAAGTTCCTCCTCCTTTCTTGTTGGTCCTTGGTCACAGCGGTGACTCAATAAGGCAGAGTGTGAAGAGAAAGCTGCACACCAGGAGGGAACCCTCTGAACATCAAGACCTTCTGCGCAGGGGGAGAAGGTGGAGAGGACACCCTGGCAGGGGTCACAGGGCTGAGATGTGAGGTAAGGAGTGGGGCGTTGCAGGTCAGAAGCACAGGAAGAGAGCCTCGGAGAAGCCGGCACTGCACACTCTTTCTAAGGCTCAGTCTCTGCCATTTGCTTTGCCCTTTCCTCAGATAGAGAAAGATCAAGAGGAAGAATAGAATGGGTGAGTGGAAAGGGGTGAAAAGGTTAAGGAAAATGGCTTGGTTGAAATACCAAGCTCTCCTTGGCTTCCTCCTTTACTTACAGTCAATTACCTGTTTCCACCCTCAGAGTGAGCGTGGCACTTTGAGCTGTCATTCTTCTTTCCAACTTTGTCCCCACTTAGCTCTAGGATGTCGGAAACAATGTCTTCCCAGGTCCCTCACTCTTCACCTTCTTCCTTCCCTGATTGCATCTCCCAACCGAGGACACACCCTGGATGGCCTTTCTGGTACGGCCACACCTCTTGATTTTCTTTAGTCTTCATTAATTAGCCTCTTCCTCTCCTTAGCAGGTACCAGGGACAAATGACCCTTATTATGCGACTACTGATTTCTTATTTTGCGTGGCTGATTACTTCCAAGCTCTAGATATTTAATCAGAATAAAAACAATCATCTCTCTTTATTCTTTTTTGTTGTTGTTTTCGATTTGTGTATGTGTTACATGACGAATTTTTCTGGGGAGATAAAATCCACTTGTCTACTTTACCCCGTGGGGAACCCATGACAGACAAGGGTACGACACCACCGAAGCCCAACTCGGTAAACCAATGAGTTTTATTATGGTTACTTACAGGAATATGGGTGAGTGGTTACTTACAGGAGCAGAAATGATTCAAAGACAACAGCATCACCAAGGCCCACCCCAACATCTGGGAAACCTAAAGCACACTGCACAGCCTGCAGGCAGCTCAACAGGTTGGAGGATGTCCTTTCCAGGTGCCTCGGTTGATCTAATCCTCTAAAGATCAACCAGGCATCTTGTCTGGCTTCTGCTTCTTCCAGGAAGCTAGGCTGGACCCAGTGTCTTCCTTGTAGTTCAGCTTGCCTGAGAGTCTCATTGGCAGCTGGACTCTGCTTACTCTGGTGCTGGGGAGGGTGAGCAAATCTGGCTAGTTTCAGGGAGTTCTTGAAGCAATTTTTTTGTGTTGTCTACCTCCCTGTTAAAGGAACACCCCTGCAAGGTGGAACATTTTAATTTAATCTAGGAGGAGACTATTACACAACAGCGTGTTTGCATGAGCACATGTACATGAATTAATGTATGCATGCATGAACATGTGTGAAGCTCAAAACACCATTTTTATAGTTGATACTTTCCATTCATCTTTAAAAAATTATTATTTTAATTTATGTGTGGGGGTGTTTTGCCTTGCGTGTGTGTGTGTGTGTGTGTGTGTGTGTGTGTGTGTGTGTACCATGTGCATATCAGGTGTCCCAGGAGGTCAGAAGAAGGCCCTGGATATCCTAGAACTAGAGTCATAAATAGTTGTAAGTTATCCTGTGAATGCTGGAAATGAAACCTGGGACCTTTGGAAGAGCAGCCAGTGCTTCTAACCACTGAGCTATTTATCCAACCCATTTTCCATCCACCTTTATATGAATATCTGGAATTGAGCAAGGTAGCCAGACTTGCTCAGCAAGTGCCTTCACCTATTGAGCCAACTCTTTGGTCTCTGAAGGTGTTACTGAGGAGTAGGCTTCTAAACTCTGCTGGGTCCTGCACAGAGACAAGAGGGACTGCTTCAGAGGTGGAGAATAGGACAGGCAATTAGAGGGCTACTGTGAAGATTTCTAACTGGGGCTAGTAGAAGTAAGTACTTACCTTTAAGGGCAATGTATTTAGCCAGGGTTCCCTAGAAGAACACACATACATACATGTGTACAAACACGTGTGCATGCACAAATATGCAGAGACACACACACAAGCGAATGGACTAGACTGGTATACATGATAGAGGCTGGGGTCTAACCACAGCATTGTGTAGGCAAGAACATTCAAAAGGTTCTCAGCCCAAGAAGATGAAAGACTTAAATCAAGGACCAGTGATATTGCCTCTGTCTGAGTTTAGGTCTGGATGTCGCTAAAGAGTCACCACCTGTGAGAGTTTAAATAAACAAATTCCCAAAGTAGATGGATGGCCCGTGTGAGTCCTTGATGAAAGGCTGAAGAAGGTGGAATCTGATTCTTGTAACCACGACAGCAGGAATAAACGCTGGATCCAAGATCTGCTCAGGAAGTATGGATCTTGGACACACTTTTCCACCTTTGTCTGTCTTGGTCATGGAACCTATCAGATGATTCTACACTCATTCGAGAGAGTCTTACACAATTGCCGTCACACATACCCTAGCAGACACCCAGGAGTATGCTTTACCATCTCCTAGGCATCTCTCTGTCCAAGTGAGTTGACAATCGGCATTACCTATCACAGGCAGAAAGTGTAAAACTAGATAAAGGTCAACCAAATGAGAAACTGTCGAAGGCTGTTTATCCAGAACAACTATAGCAATGGAGGCAGCTATCATCTCTTGCATTTTGGCAGGTTCCAAAGCAGGCAGGGGAGTGGAAAAAATTCACTGTGAAATGAATAAAACTTCAGGTAGATTCTATTTGTACATCTCAAGGGAAAGCATAGGCAGGCTTAGCAGAAGAGAGCAGTCAGCATGTTTGATCTAGGTTGCTTATATGCCTTTGTCTGGCTAGTGCAAAGTTGGAATCAGGAATAGAAATGAAAAAACTAGCAGTTATCAGTGAACTCCTGGCCCTTTGGGGGTCAAGTATTATAGAATTAATTGTCGGCATCTTCAATTATGCTAGAAATGACTAGCTGAGTTCCTATTATTCTAACTTTCAGGAGGCTAATTTCTTGTCCTATTTATTGAGTGAGGGAATTGGTTTCCTGGGAAGGTTATTAAAGACTGCAGGTCAGATATCCCTGGTTTTGTTTTTCTATATTTTCTGTCCACTGCCCCTTCCTTATATCCGGACTCACAGTAATCAAGATGGTTAGTACTCAGTTTTGCTGTTAGAGAAGTGTCCTTCTTTATGAAAAAGTCATTCCTATGGTGAGATAGAGTATGCCCGTAGTGCCAGTGACTGAGAAGTCTGTGGCAGGAGGTTGAGGCTAGGAATTGAATGCTAGCCTGGACAACATAGGAAGACTCTACCTCAAGACAGAAGAATACCACTCTGAAGCAACAGACTAACAAGAAGAGAAGAAATCATGGTTTGACTACCCTAAGAAACCATCCCTTGTTGCAGTTTGTTGAATCCATCCTCCCTTTGATTTTTGTGTCAATGATCATCAATTTTTTTTATTTTATTTTTTTTATTTTATTTTTTTAACTTTTTTTTTATTGAGAAAAGAGAAAAAAAAAACAAATTTCCTCCTCCTCCCAGCCTCCCATTTCCCTCCCCCTCCTCCCACCCTTCTCCCCCTCCCCACACTCCTCTCCCCCTCCCTCTCCAGCCCAAAGAGCAGTCAGATTTCCCTGCCCTGTGGTAAGTCCTAGGTCCTCCCCCCTCCGTGCATTTCAAGGAAGGTGAACATCCAAACTGGCTAGGCTCCCACAAAGCCAGCACATTACGTAGGTTCAAAACCCCGTGCCATTGTCCTTGGGTTCTCATCAGCCCTCATTGTTGGCCATGCTCAGAGAGTCCAGTTTTATCCCATGCTTTTTCAGTCACAGTCCAGCTGGCCTTGGTGAGCTCCCAATAGATCAGCTCCACTGTCTCAGTGGGTGGGTGCTCCCCTCGTGGTCCCGACTTCTTTGCTCATGTTCTCCCTCCTTCTGCTCCTCATTGGGACCTTGGGAGCTCAGTCCAGTGCTCCAGTGTGGGTCTCTGTCTCTGTCTCCATCCATCACCAGATGAAGGTTCTATGATGATATGCAAGATATTCGTCAGTATTGCTCTACCCCTGGACCCAGCAATACCACTCCTGGGAATATACCCAAGAGATGCCCTATCACATGACAAGAGCATTTGTTCAACTATGTTCATAGCAGTATTATTTGTAATAGCCAGAACCTGGAAACAACCTAGATGCCCTGCAATGGAAGAATGGATGAAGAAAGTGTGGAATATCTACACATTAGAGTACTATGCTGCGGTAAAAAACAATGACTTCTCGAATTTTGCATGCAAATGGATGGAAATAGAAAACACTATCCTGAGTGAGGTATCCCAGAGCCAAAAAGATGAATATGGGATGTACTCACTCATAATTGGTTTCTAGCCATAAACAAGGGTCACGGAGTCTACACTTGGTGATCCCAAAGAAGCTAAGTAAGAAGGTGAACCAAAGGAAAAGCATATAGTTGTCCTCTTGGCTATGGGAAGTAGACAAAATTGCCGGGGAGAAAATTGAGATCTTGGGGGTGGGGTGGGATGGGGGTAAGTGGAGATGGGGAGAGAGGGGGGAGAGGGGGAGAATGGGGGGGAGCTTGGGAAAGGGGGAGGATTGGGATGAAGGAAGGTTGGATGGGGGAGCACGGAAGCACGGTTCTTAGTTAAGGGAGCCACCTTAGGGTTGGCAAGAGACTTGAACCTAGAGTGGCTCCCAGATACCCAAGCCGAGGTCCCCAGTTAGTTCCTTGGGCAGCTGAGGATGGGGAACCTGAAATGACCCTATCCTAGAGCAATGATCATCAATTTTTATTGAGTTTGGTTACAATAATGAATCCTGCCCAGTTTATGCACCAATGGTGATTCTGTGGTCACCCAGTCCATTATCCCTTCTCAAAACTCATCTCCAGTGCCACTATACTTTTTTTCCACACACCTTTCCCCTTGGCAATCATCCATTCATGCAACCTCCATATTTTTTTCTTTGAGGTTCTTCCCATATCCTAGGTCCAGTTTGAGTGACCTCTTATCTAAGACCCACTCATGGCTAAGAACATAGTTCTCTCCCCACTAGACACAACATAGCCCAAGAGAATCTTAGTGCCTTCCACAACCAATGCAGCATTTCTGACAGCTGAGCCACAGTCCTGATCCTGTAGGACTATTAATAGGAAGATGTCTCTGAGTCTCTTCCCAGCCCTCCTTGTCTCATCTGTAGACGTCATCAAAATTGTCCTCTTTGCAGGAAACAAAGCATAGAGCATAGAGGGTTTCCCCCAAAGACTAATGGGCACCAGAGCAGAACTTGAGGTTCTGCACTGATGGATGCTCAAAGACATATTGCCTCCGAGCCCTGCAGGAACTCATCATCACCCTCAAAGAGAAAGGTTTCCACTAGCATTGAAGATATGGACATGTTCACCTCCCCAGAAGTGGCTATCTTACTGTTCAAACTGGGGAACAGAGACTTGGAAATGTCATACATATATCATATTTGGTCTTTATATCATCACCCATTTTTCTTCCCAAAATAATGCCAAATACTATGAAACCAGATCTCCACCAGGTGTGGCAGTCCAAACTGAACTCAGAAAGTCTGGAGATTTCCATGGGAGGGAACCTGAGACCATGTAATATTGACGTCTGTAAAACACAGCTCCACTGTCCTCTTCTAGAGCAGAAAAATGGCCCTCAAACCTGAGCTTGAACACTAGAAAACTCATAAAAACATCCTTGTAATACTTAGGTAACTCTAAGAAAACCTTCCTTTTGTGGAGGTAAAACTTTGTCTGTAAGTGGGCACATGGAAAATTTCTAAAACTTGAAGACTAATGTGTTCATTAGAAAAATTATCCATTAAGATCAAGTAGGCTTCATCCCAGGGATGCAGGGCTGGTTCAACATACGAAAATCTATCAATGTAATCCATCATATAAATAAACTGAAAGAAAAAAACCATATGATCATTTCATTAGATGCTGAAAAAGCATTTGACAAAATTCAACATCCCTTTATGATAAAAGTCTTGGAGAGATTAGGGATACAAGGGTCATACCTAAATATAATAAAAGCTATATACACCAAGCCGACAGCTAACATCAAATTAAATGTAGAGAAACTTAAAGCCATCACACTAAACTCAGGAACACGACAAGGCTGTCCACTCTCGCCATACCTCTTCAATATATTCCTTGAAGTTCTAGCAATAGCAATAAGACAACATAAGGGGATCAAGGGGATTAGAATTGGAAAGGAAGAAGTGAAACTTTTGTTATTTGCAGATGATATGATTGTGTACATAAGCGACCCCCAAAACTCCACCAAAGAACTTTTACAGCTGATAAACAGCTTTAGTAATGTGGCAGGATACAAGATCAACTCCAAAAAATCAGTCGCCCTCTTATACACAAAGGATATGGAAGCAGAGAGGGAAATCAGAGAAGCTTCACCTTTCACGATAGCCACAAACAGCATAAAATATCTTGGGGTAACTCTAACCAAAGAAGTGAAAGATCTATTTGACAAGAACTTTAAGGCATTGAAGAAAGAAACTGAGGAGTATACCAGAAAATGAAAGGACCTCCCTTGCTCTTGGATTGGGAGGACCAACATAGTAAAAATGGCAATTCTACCAAAGGCAATTTATAGATTCAATGCAATCCCCATCAAGGTCCCATCAAAATTCGTCACAGATCTTGAGAGGACAATAATCAACTTTATATGGAAAAACAAAAAACCCAGGATAGCCAAAACAATCCTTTACAATAAAGGATTGTCTGGAGGCATTACCATCCCTGACTTCAAGCTCTATTACAGAGCTACAGTGATGAAAACAGTGTGGTACTGGCATAAAAACAGAGAAGTCGATCAATGCAATCGTATAGAAGACCAGTTTTAACCCACAAACCTATGAACACCTCATTTTTGATAAAGGAGCCAAAAGTATACAATGGAAGAAAGAAAGCATCTTCAACAAATGGTGCTGGCATAACTGGATGTTGAAGTAATAAGAGTGGCGGGGCTGTGTTCCCAGCACCCCGGCCGCCTGCTCGGCTAGCTTATGCCCCGAAATAACAACACACAAACTGTATTCATTTAATCACTGCTTGGCCCTTTAGCCCTAAAAGCCCTTACTGGCTAATTCTCACATCCGGATCAACCCATCTCTAATAATCTGTGAGAACCGGTCTTACCGGGAAGATTCTAGCCTAGTCCATCCTGGGTCGGAGCTTCATGCCGGGAGCAGGGCATGGCGGCTCTCTCAGGCTTCTGCTCCTGAGAGGAAAGCTGTCGAGACTGAGCTCACTTCCTCTTCC
Source organism: Microtus oregoni (assembly GCF_018167655.1). Taxonomy (NCBI): domain Eukaryota; kingdom Metazoa; phylum Chordata; class Mammalia; order Rodentia; family Cricetidae; genus Microtus; species Microtus oregoni. The sequence goes on along the minus strand of NW_024543097.1, from coordinate 9,702,779 downwards.
TCCCAGTGTCCTGTTCTGCCTACTCCTCCCACCTATCCTCTAACCAATAAAATGGGCCAGGGCAGTGCCTTTATTAGCCAATGACCTTCCTCCATCATTTCCCCTTTTTCGGTTTAAACAAAAAAAAAGGCTTTAACTTTAACATAGCAAAATTACATATAACAAAACAGTTATCAAGTAAAAGTTACAATAATCTTTATCATAACTAAGGAAAACTATAACTATAACTAACTATTCTTAACTCCATCAAAGACTCCAGAAAGATATAATATTACCTAAGTAAACAAGAACTAAGAAACTTCAAACTCTAGAAATGACAAAGACATCTCGCTGCCTGGACAGTCACCCAAAGTTCTTTTGTACCGTTGGGGCATCCATCTTCAGCCTTCAGGCCCATGGTATCCAGCAGACATTTCCATAAAGCAGGAAAATTCAAAGTCAGTTCAGTCACTATCTGTTGTGTCCTGCAGAATGTCTCGCAGACTCTTTCAAAATGAATCAGGAACCCCGAAAGATCATCTCACCTTAGGCAAGTTCAGTAGTCCTCTCTCTGCGGGTTCTCTGTGTCCAGTTTATGCAATAGTCCAGGCAAGAGCAGTTTCTTGCCCAAATGGCTATCAAAACTCCATAACGAGCCTCTTCGATGCCCATCTTCCTCTTGAAGTAGATTGGTGCTGCCAGGAGCAGAGTGTCTCATTGTCATGAAAAGTCCTCAGTTATTAAAACATTAAATGTCCTATTCTGTAATCTTTGAAAGACATGAAGAATGTCTATCTAACTGAAATACATCTCTATATATCTAGAAAATCTAACTAACATGACTACAAGCTTTACTATTATCGATGATTATCCATTAACAACCTATATTTCTTAATTATACAGTACATATTTAAATGAACTACACAATCACAATACCTTAATCAAAATCAGAAACACTTATACATATAACAAAATTGACCTTAAATCTCTATCAATAAAGCAAAATCTATACTAATGCAAATTATTCATATCTATATCATATCCCCCTTTAAATGTAAAAGAACGTTTATAAATCATATTTGGGAACATGGGCGCAGTTTTTTCTTTCCAAACTGCTTCCTTCTGAATGGGGGCGCTGTTAATCAGATCATTTAGGGTGTAACCTGTGTGCCAGGTTTATCTCAGTTGGCAGTTGAGTGAAGTAATTTTTTGAAGATGTTCACTGCAACCCTTCAGGAGGGCGTGGTCCATCATACCACATTGGAATAGAAGAAATGAACAGCGTCTAATCCTCTGTGTAAACAAAATAAGAAACTCCTTTCCAAAGTATCATGTCCTTAGATCCAAATTTCAAATTTAAGGCATTTTCAAAGTATCTATGTTGGATTAGTTCAGCAGCATTTATAAACAAATATCTTTTAGCAGTTGTTTGTCCTTCCTCAGCATTCAAACAATTCAAAGAGAGCATAATAGCATACAGTATCAAAATTCTCTGTGTATTTTCCATCTTTGTGCAGCTGTGTTTTAACCTCTATTTTGTTTATTTTTACTTTTAACTCTTTGCTTTTTGAGGCAGGTTCTCTGTATCTTTGACCTGAAGTAACTCTGTAGACCAGGCTGTCTTTGAACTCTCAGAGATCCACCTGTCTCTGCCTCCCAGGCATTCGGGATTAAAGGTGTACACTACTACACCTTGAACTCACAGAGATCTGTTTGTCTCTGCCTTCTAGGCACTGGGATTAAAGGCGTGTGCTACCACACACAACAACTCTCTTCCTTTTTTTTTTGTTACTTTAAGAACTTTAAATTTTAGTCTGCATATATTTTTAACACACTTCAAACCATTTAGAAATTTTCTTTGTCTTTGAATCTCTCTTTACTGTACATCTCTCTTTTCTGACCACACGAGTCTTTAAATTACTGAGCAATATGGGTAGGATTAAAGGCGTGGCTTTGCCGGCTGGATCCAGCCCATTCCTTAGCTTTCCAGCCTCATGGCTGAGGTACTGGCTGTAGCCAGCAAGCGAGCTTCAGCAGCCTGTGCTTGCAAACCGCACGAACCGCCTGCGTAAAAGAGTCAGAGTTTGACCTGGCTGGACAGCCCAGAAAGCTGGCATTTTTAAACAGCGCAGCTTTTTTCCTGCTACGGCTGAAAATCGAAAAGCATGCGTTCAGCTTTTCGTCAACACCATTTAAGTGTTTCGTGGCAGGACCTCTTAATGAGCTGCAGGCTTTGCAGCTAAAGCTGAGTCAGGAAGCCTCTCTTAGATGAGGCCCTTGCTTGCCTCTAGCAAGCAGAGTAGAACCGAGAAATTGCTGCTACCAAGAAACCAGGCACAATGCTTTCATTTTGTTCTAGAATTACTTCCCAAGCTGTCTCAGGCTTTATGTGGAAGCAGTTGTCCACGTGGGCGCCATATGAAGTAATAAGAGTGGCGGGGCTGCGTTCCCAGCACCCCGGCCGCCTGCTCGGCTAGCTTATGCCCCGAAATAACAACACACAAACTGTATTCATTTAATCACTGCTTGGCCCTTTAGCCCTAGCCCTTACTGGCTAATTCCTACATCCCGATCAACCCATCTCTAATAATCTGTGAGAACTGGTCTTACCGGGAAGATTCTAGCCTAGTCCATCCTGGGTCGGAGCTTCATGCCGGGAGCAGGGCATGGCGGCTCTCTCAGGCTTCTGCTCCTGAGAGGAAAGCTGTCGAGACTGAGCTCACTTCCTCTTCCTCCCAGTGTCCTGTTCTGCCTACTCCTCCCACCTATCCTCTAACCAATAAAATGGGCCAGGGCAGTGCCTTTATTAGCCAATGACCTTCCTCCATCAGGATGTCAACCTGTAGAAGAATGAAAATAGACCCATATCTATCACCATGCACAAAACTCAAGTCCAAATGGATTAAAGACCTCACTATCAGTCAGAACATATTGAACCTGATAGAAGAGAAAGTGGGAAGTACCCTACAACAGATGGGCACAGGAGATCGCTTCCTATGTGTAACCCCAACAGCACAGACATTAAGGGCAACATTGAATAAATGGGACCTACTAAAACTGAGAAGCTTCTGTAAAGCAAAGGACACTGTCACCAAGACAAAAAGGCAACCTACTGACTGGGAGAAGATCTTCACCAACCCCGCAACAGACAAAGGTCTGATCTCCAAAATATATAGAGAACTCAGGAAACTAGACTTTAAATTGCTAATTAACCCAATTAAAAAATGGGGCACTGAACTGAACAGAGAATTCTCAGCAGAGGAAGTTCAAATGGCCAAAAGACACTTAAGGTCATGCTCAACCTCTTTAGCGATCAGGGAAATGCAAATCAAAACAACTTTGAGATATCATCTTACACCTGTCAGAATGGTTAAAATAAAAAACTCCAATGATAGCCTTTGCTGGAGAGGCTGTGGAGGAAGGGGTACCCTCATCCATTGCTGGTGGGAATGCAATCTTGTGAAACCACTTTAGAAATCTGTGTTTCGGTTTCTCAGGAAATTCGGGATCAACCTACCCCTGGACCCAGCAATACCACTACTGAGTAAATACCCAAGAGATGCCCTATCATATCACAAGAGCATTTGTTCAACTATGTTCATAACAGTATTATTTGTAATAGCCAGAACCTGGAAACAACCTAGATGCCCTTCAATGGATGAATGGATGAAGAAAGTGTGGAATATATACGCAGTAGAGTACTACACTACGGTAAAAAACAATGACTTCTCGAATTTTGCATGCAAATGGATGGAAATAGAAAACACTATCCTGAGTGAGGTAACCCAGACCCAAAAAGATGAATATGGGATGTACTCACTCATAATTGGTTTCTAGCCATAAATAAGGGTCACGGAGTCTACAATTGGTCATCCTAAAGAAGCTAAGTGAGAAGGTGAACCAAAGGGAAAACATATAGTTGTCCTCTTGGCTATGGGAAGTAGACAAAATTGCTGGGGAGAAAATTGGGATCTTGGGGGTGGGGTGGGATGGAAGTAAGGGGAGATGGGGAGAGAAAAGGGAGAAGGGGAGGATGGGGGGAACTTGGGGAAAAAGGAGGATTGGGATAAAGGAAGGTTGGATAGGGGAGCACGGAAGCACAATTCTTAGTTAAGGGAGCCACCTTAGGGTTGGCAAGAGACTTGACCCTAGAGTGGCTCCCAGGTGCCCAAGCCGAGGTCCCCAGTTAATTCCTTGGGCAGCTGAGGATAGGGAACCTGAAATGACCCTATCCTAAAGCAATACTGACGAATATCTTGCATACCATCATAGAACCTTCATCTGGTGATGGATGGAGATAGAGACAGAGACCCACACTGGAGCACTGGACTGAGCTCCCAAAGTCCCAATGAGGAGCAGAAGGAGGGAGAACATGAGCAAAGAAGTCGGGACCACAAGGGGTGCACCCACCCACTGAGACAGTGGAGCTGATCTACTGGGAGCTCACCAAGGCCAGCTGGACTGTGACTGAAAAAGCATGGGATAAAACTGGACTCTCTGAACATGGGCGAACAATGAGGGCTGCTGAGAAGCCAAGGACAATGACACAGGGTTTTGATCCTACGTAATGTGCTGGCTTTGTGGGAGCCTAGCCAGTTTGGATGTTCACCTTCCTAGATATGGACAGAGGGGGGAGGACCTAGGACTTACCACAGGGCAGGGAACCCGGACTGCTCTGTGGACTGGAGAGGGGAGAGGGAGGGGGAGAGGAGTGTGGGGAGGGGGAGAAGGGTGGGAGGAGGGGGAGAAGGGTGGGAGGAGGGGGAGGGAAATGGGAGGCTGGGAGGAGGTGGAAACTTGTTTTTTTTTCTCCTTTTCTCAATAAAAAAAAAATTATAAAAAAAAGAAACAAAAACTTGAAGACTATCCTTAGTCAATCCTGTCTCTATTTTGCTCTTTATATACCCTGCAAGCCCCATGATTTCCATGTTCTTTCTCCCCTAGCTTGTCCCCTCTAGACCATATTTCACAACCTAGGCATCCTTCACAATGCCTACCCAAGTGAACTGAGTCCTCCTTCCACTAGCTAGCTCTCTGCTTCAGGAATGGCTGTACTGTTCTCAAAAACAAATTCTTTAAAGATTTAATTTATCTCATGCTGCCCATTAACAATATTGACATTTGAATGATTATTTCAGGCATATTCCCAGGTTTTTTGACCAAATTGTGCCATCAAATTTAATTCACCAACCATCACATTAAATGGATGGAGTTGGGTGGTCATTGGACTTCCTACAGTTCAGGGAACCCTGATTGCTCTTTGGGCTGACAAGGGAGGGAGACTTAATTGGGGGAGGGGGAGGGAAATGGGAGGCGGTGGCGGGGAAGAGACAGAAATCTTTAATAAATAAATAAATAATATAATATACATACAAAAATGCTGCTGAACCATGCTTCAAGAATTTTTTTTCTTTTAAAATATTAGTCTTTCCAGGTTCTGACTTTTACTAATAATGCCGCTATGACATAGTCGAGTAAATATTGATTCAGCCTCTTTTGGGTATACGTCCCAAAGTGGTATTGCTGGGTCATGAGGTTAGATTGATTCCCAATTTTTTGAGAAATTGTCATACTGATTTCCAAAGCAACTGCCCCTCAACTGTAGAATGGATAAGAAAAATGTGAAACATTTACACAATGGAATACTACTCGGTGGTAAACAAAACAAAACAATGACATCTTGAAATTTGCAGGCAAATGAACAAAACTAGAAAAAAAACATCCTGAACGAAGTAACCCAAGACCTAGAAAGACAAATATAATATGTACTCCTTCATAAGTAGATATTAGACATAAAACAAAAGACAGCTAGCCTACAGGCCACAACCCCAGAGAGCCTAGGTAACAAAAATTACCCTAAGACCCACATGGATCTGCCTAGGAAGGGGTAAAAAGACAAGACCTCCCGAATAAATTGGGAGCATGATGGGCAGGGGAGGGGCTGGAAGGGCAGAGGGGAGTTGGGAAGGGGTGGAAGAAAAAGAAGAAATAATTAAAATTAGTTTGTTAAAAAAAATATTAGTCGTTTTGTATTATCACTTGTACTTCTCACAAGACACACGGTAACGAGTCTGCCTCCACCCCTAAAACAGCCCCACTTTTGGAAGGCAGAGGGGGTTACTATGACCTCTGTATTTGTATTGCTGCCAGAAAAAGGTTCTGCAGGAAATGCATCCCTTTGTTAAATGCCTCAAGGAGCCTCTGACTGTAAAACTGTGGCAGAAAAAGAAAGAAACACAAATAGGAAATGAGCGTTCCATCAAGCAGCGAGGCCTGGGTTCAGGATGCATTGCCTCAGCTCATCTCATAAATCCATACCTGAACGTCTATGGCTTTACATGAAGGATTTGCTTGCGCGGGCTGCGTGTCCGCATGACCACTTAATTTCACATCCAATTTGCCACTAATTTCAAGCTGTTATCAAACATGACAGACAGGTTTGTTTTCAGCTCTGGTAGATGGAACGGCCTGCTTTAAGACTGAACAGACAACAAAGAGATCGGTATTGAGAGGCACCAGAGAAATGAAAATGCTTTCCAACCTCCCAACAGCCATGCTCAAGCTTAAACCTGCATGGGCAGAAGAGCTGGGGCGAGGTCATGCTCCAGCCCAGCTGTATGCCAGCCACTCAGAGCATCACAGCCAGAGCCTGGGGCTCAGACCTTCTAACCATCACCTTAGGCTGGTCTACATGGAGCTTTTGTTTAGAAGACCCTAACAGACTCAAATTACACATTCCCTTCTAGAAATATCCATAGGCCTTTCTTTGGGCCCCCTACTTTTTCTTTGGATCACCTCCTCTTTCTTTTCAACCGGCAGGGTTTTTTTTTTTCAACAAAAAAGGGGGAAAGAAAGGAGAAAAAAGAAAAAGACAAGAGTAATCTGCCTGAAAATTTGACTACCCGCTTATTTTGACTGACATTGAACACGTGAAAAGTGACAATATGTTTTTGTCTGATATTCCCATCTGTTGTTTTCAAACAAAGAAAATCTCCGAATCTTTAAGAGACCTCAGGCTAAAGTAGAAATTATAGTTTTGAGGACATTCCCTGCCAAATCATAAAAGAAAGTGATAGATAATCTGGCACTGGTGCTGGTCAAGCCCTTCTCTTGACACTGTAAGTGAGCCTCAGCCCTGCTGTAACATCAAGACAGGTGTCATGGGAGAGAAAGCTATCATGGAGCAATGTCAATATCAATTAGAATGCCTATTGGTGCCTATTTATTCTCATCATTGCGCCTACAGTTTTTTTTTTTTTTTTTTTTTTTTTTTTTGGCCATATCGTACAGTTAAATTCTCTCTTCAATGACAAGCCCTTAAGGATTTACGGACATTTTCTTACAGTGTAACAAATGACCTTTCATGCTTAGCGTTCTGGTGATAACCCCAGTGGGAAAAAACACAAGCAAGGGAGAGCATGAAGACACCATCGAGGTGAGCCCTGGCAACTGAGAGGGGAGCCAAAGAGAGTGATTTTAGTCACAGTCAAGATGAAAAGCTTAAGTCGCAGCCACGTCTCAGACTGAAAGAGCAAAACAAACCTAACTTTCTCCTCCACTGTCAGCTCCCAAAGATAAGATCATGAGAACAAATGGAAACTGGGATCGGTTTTTCCTGTGTGTATGTTACACTGCTCTGAATAATAAACCCATTTATTTCTTGGTCCGGAGCCACAACCTGGCAACCTGGTCACTGTACTATGCTCAATGTTAATATTTACACGTTAACAGATTGATGGCCATACAGGCTTGGCAACTGGGAATTGACTGAAACTGTTTCTCTTCTTTCCAGATGTTTCTGGGCCCTGGGGACTTGGACAGCCCCCGGAAATGACCGTAATGATGGAGGAATGAGATGTGCGGGGTAATGTGTGTCTCTCAGTGCCCCCAGCTCCCAGGCCTGCCATCTCACCTGTCATCTGCTAAGGTGCTGTGCTCTCGCCAGGCTCCTCATAGCCAGGCTGGTGCAGACAGTTGCTTCTGGGCATACCCGTGGGGCGTAGGCCAGGCTCGCTCTAGTCTAGTTCACTGCAGGCCTCCTTATCACTTCTTAGTGACCCATTTCAATCTTTCCCTCACTATGTGAAACCCTACAAAACTGCTCCGTTCCCATAGTTTGATATAAAAACATAGTCATTTCCTCTCATTCATCCTAATAGGCGGAGCAAACGTGGCATCAGTGGCACCCGTTCTTCTTAGTATTTATTTATTCACAGACTCTCACTCTCTAATTCTGGCTAGCCCAGAAGTTAGACTTTAGCCCAGGCTGGCCTTGATTTCACAGCCATCCTCCTGCCTCAGCTTGCTGAGTGATGGAATTCCAAAGGTGCACCACTATGCTCAATCCAGTTCTGGTATATCCACTTACCCAGAGCCACGTGTCTTTTAGAAAGCCTGAGGTTCACTCAAGGCCCTTTTACTTGCTGTGATAATAGGCTGCTGTGGCACTATTTTCATTGATGTGTATTAAGCAGTCACTGTGACTTTTAGCATCACTATCAATCTGTCACTTTACCCATTGCCCTGGCACCTCCTCGGAACCCAGCATCACGTTTGATTCATCAACAACCCCTCAGGAATACCTCTCCCCGTTGCAGGATTGACAAAAGCAGGCGGGAAGAGAGGTGAACTGACTTTCTGAAAGTCACACAAGCAAACAGGAAGGCTGACATCCCTGCTTCCCAGGGTAGTACCCTCTAGACCAATCATGTTGTCGCTTCTGGGGGAAAGTGAACACACAAGACATAGGGTGTGCACAGACCTGCGTCAAATGCTTACTGGGGCTTGTTGGATACAGCTCCTGAAATATACAAGGGAGCAGGACACTGAGCTGAACTGGGAAGCATGTGTCTTGCCTGAAGGAAATGTTGCTCCTGGTCTGCTGTTGCTAGCAGGCCAGGTGGATACAATCCCTGCAGAGGCTGAAAATCTGGACTTTTATGCAAAGTTTTGGTTATTTGGAAACCCAGCAGGTAAGCAGACATGTTCTAGCAAAATGCAATGCTCCTGCATAACAGGTGCAACTCACAGCTGGGGCCTGTCAGTGGTAGAAATGGCAAATGGTTGTCGTTCCTCAGTGGCCACTCCTTCACCAGCAGCAGACATGAGCAATCAATCTTTGCACTTGGGAAGCACGCTGATATGCCACCTGGAGCTCTTCAGAATAGGACGCACCTCGCAGCTGCCTCCAGTGGATCAGAAGGGTTCAGTACTTCCTGCCTAGTCTGTGTTAAAAGGGAAAGAAGCCAAACCAGTTGATATGGCTCTTCTTGGAGGTGAGACTGTAGCTCACTGGGATAGCATAAAGAAGACCTCGACAAAGTACTTACAAAATAAACAAAACAAAACCCACATATTTTATACACAGCGTATATTTAACCTATCGGCCCACATAGGAAATAGAGACATTTCACTTCATTTCGTTTTGAGACAGGGCCTCACTATGTAGATGTGGCTAGCTTGGGACTCACTGTGCAGAACAGGCTGGCCTGGAACTCACAGAGCCCTGTCTGCCCCCTGAAGGCTAGAGCTAAAGGGTGTGCCACCACACCTGGCAGAAATAGGGAAATGTAACCTTAAATAATCAATCATCTTTTTATCCAGAGAAACCAAAAACAGCCTAATATGAGGATTATATCCAAGGTTTCAAACCCATTTGCCTTAGTTAGGGTTCTACTGTTGTGATCAACACCATGACCAAAAACACCTTGGGGAAGAAAGGGTTTACTTCAGCCTACGTTTCCCATCACAGTCTATCATGTAGGAAGTCAGAGCACCAACCTAAAGGTGGGAACTGAAACAGAAACCATAGAGAAACACTGCTTACTGGCTTGCTCACCATGGCTTGCTTAACCTGTTTTCTTATATACCCCAGGACTCCCTGTCAAGGAATGGTACCACCCACATCAGATTTATCAGATTGGGTCCTCCCACATCCATCACTAATTAAGAAAATGTCCTAAATATAATTCTCAATTTGTGTCAAGTTGATAGATAGATAGATAGATAGATAGATAGATAGATAGATAGATGATAGATAGATAGAGTGAATGCCAGGACGCCATCTTTGAATGATATCCTAACGAACTCACCTTCACACACACACACACACACACACACACCCATCCTCTCCCGCCCCCTTCCCTGCCCCATGCTCTCCCCACAAGCCTGGCACTGGCTGAAGGAGATTGGGAAGTCAAAGCAACCAGAAAAGCCATCAATATGGGCTTCAATTTTCAACTTTATTTTACCCTGTAAAATCATGACTTTTCAAAATACTGATTTGAGGCAAAGGGAAGTCTTCTCAGTGTTACAGATCACATGGCCCTGGAAGAAAGTCCCCTGTGGGGGGCTGCAGCTGTCTATGCTGTCTTGCAAGTAGCTTTTTAATAGGTTCTGTGGGCTGGTTAACCTTTCGGTTTGAATCATGCTCTGAGCTCTTCTGAGCACTTGACAGCCAGGCTCCCGCACTGAGATCTCATCACAGCCAAGAGCCGGACTGCAAGCCTTCTCTTCCCAGATGAGTGACAGTGAAAAGATTCTGCAGAGACAGGACTGCGGGCTTCTCAAACCTGTTTGTTCTGCCTTCTCTGCTTAGTAAGAAAATCACTTCCTATGTCCACGTCTCTACAGTTTTTTTTTCATCCTCTGCTGAAATTTTACTTGAAAATTCAGCAACAATCATGGATAATCCTTATTTTTAAAAAAGTGCTTTCAAAAGCTACCATGTTGGCCAGAAAGATGGAGCTGTGAAGGAGTTTGCAATAAAGCCAGCATCTACATGGTGGAGGGAGACTAGCAACTCCTCCAAGTTGTCCTTTGACCACCATGTGCAGACAACAGGGTCTTGCACATGCAGACTAATGAAACAAATCAATTTTTTTAAAAAAAAATCTTAAGGTGTGTGTGTGTATTAAGACCTCAGTCTCTTCTTCTTAAACAAAAATTTAAGCTAAAACTTTCACAGTTTCCCAAAGGATTATTTTAAAAAGGGATTTTGCCAGACTGGCTCAGAAATAAAGTCAGGGCTGTTAGCTGGACCTGTCTGACTGCCTGGTCTCTATTTCTTCTCCTGTCCTCTGCTGGATCTGCTAGACCAGGGCCTCAGAGAAGATGCTCTGACACCAGAGGAATCTGAATACACAAGTCTTGAATTCTCTACAAGCATCTTTGGGGATTCTGAACTTCTCAAGGTCAACTGTGCTCTGCTCCTCTTTGCTGACAGGTCGCTGGCAAGTGGACAAGGCGGGAAGCAGGCTGGCTGCTTCTCCGGCGGAATCTAGTGTCAGAGACAATGAAATTTTGGATAATCAGTCTTAGTGGGCTATGACTCCCATGGACTGCACAGTCCAGGCAGGTTGCAATGCCTATAACAGGCAGACCAGGGCTCTGTTCACAGAGCTGTTGTAAAGACTAAGGAAAACTACATTGAAATAGCTTTCCCCCACCAATTTCAGCAACTGTCTATCTTCACTGTTCCTCACCTCTGTGGTGAGACCTCCAGGTCCGATAACACACGCTATGTGAAAGGCCATGAGACACATCTGATGAGACCACCACAGGATGGCTATGCTTGAGACAAGGTATGCAGACTTCTTTTTTCCCCTACTAAAGTGCTTGACAAATGGGTCTGTCTGAGGGCAGCTGCAGTACCTGGCAAGCCTCTATTCTTCGCGAGCTGTGAGGAGACAATGAGCCAGACGTTATCCAGAGTCCAGCCATGATTCACCAAGCACATAAAGCCACTCCTCATCCAGCTGATACCAGGCATCTCAATCCTATTATTTAATTGAAAAGAAAGGGACTTGAAGGAAAAGGGGATAGCACAGGGAGAAACTCAGAGAGCCCTGAAACAGACAAAGATCAGACATTTTACCAAGTTCTTGGAGGGATTTGGGGCTCATTTGTCATGAAGATTTTGTAACAGATCTTTTCTTCTTGGATTAAGGGAATTTTTCTTCTATGTAAGATACAAATCCATGTATGACCAGTTTGTCCCTGGCGTTATTCTTTATCTTGCTTATAAGATAAGGGAAAAAAGATAGGTACATTCCGTGTACTGTTAACAAAGAAAGAAATTCTGGGAAATTGGTGCACAGTTACAGGCATAGACGCCGGTTATCCTGTGTCCCCTGTCTGCTATTTTATGGCTACTGGATGAATGTGTATGATATGGATTGCCATATCATCCTCCAGGAAGACATGACACCTACTCATTGGACTGAGGAAAAGAAAGGATGGTGCCTTCCCCAAATTTGTATGTCCTTACCATAAGACAAGGGAAGAGCTGTTGTCTGTCCCACCCAGCTCCAGGGACATGCAGCATCTGTAAGAGGGACCTGGAGGCAGAGGGGTCATGACAGCAGTACCATCTTAGAGCGCAGATGGATCACACTTTGAGTGGTAATGAAAAAGAGTCCACTTGATGAATTGAGAGGAAACGCAGCTATTTGGAGAGGGGGAAGAGGGTGGAGCCAAGATAGTTCGAGCAGTGCTCCACCATCCTTTTGTCTGCATAAACAATGCTCCAGGTGGTATGTAAGACTGACTGACCAAGGGAAAAGTAGAAAGGAAACAAGAGGCTGTGAGTACAATCCCTCCCCACAAAATGCGGTGGGCTGATGGCATCTACTGGTTGTGCTCAAATTCAAGTCATTTTTTCTTATTTTCCAATATCCTGTTCCCAAGAGGCAACCTGAGCAACCACAATGACCCCAGCAGCCATCATTTATGAACACGTTCTGGCATCAACTTATTTATTCCTTTCTGCAAACTCTAAGGGATAGGCAGTGTGATGTCCTCCCTAGACTTACTATGTCTTCAGCAGCACAGCTACTGATACTCTTCTGGAAGGTTCTAGAAAATTTAGAAGTTGAAGAAAGTAGGTCACTAGGGATGAGTTGTTGGGGACACCTTTCCCGGGATTCCTTTCTGCTTCTCTCTCTCTCTCTCTCTCTCTCTCTCTCTCTCTCTCTCTCTCTCGCTCTCTCTCTCTCTCCTCTCCTGCCCACCATGAGGAGGGTCTCCTCTCTTCTCTTCTGTGAACCACACTCTTCATAACCAAGGTCTATGGACTGAAATCTCTAGTACTGTGAATTAAATTAGACCTTCCTTTTTGTATTAGTGACTTTTCTATCGCTGTGATGAAATATCCTGACATAAAGCAACTAAGAAAAGAAAGTTTATTTGAGCTTACAGTTCCAGAGGGATATAGTCCATCAGGATGGGCAAAGCAAGGTAGTAGGAGTGTGAGGTCAGGCTTTCATCAAGAGACCAGAGTGATTACATTTCATCTGAGCACAGAAAGTAGAGAGAGGACAGGAAATGGTATAAAGCCTCTAAGCCTTAGTGACATACTCACTTCAGCAAGTTTCTACCTTCTAAAGGTTCGATAAACTTCCTAATCAATGCCACCAACTGAGACCAGTGTTCAAACATATAAGCTTATGGAGGACATTTCTCATTCAAACCACAATTTTTCATTCAACCTTTGGTCTCTGTAGGCTTATGGTGTGTCATGATGCAGAATTTATTTAGTTCAACTTCAAACATCCATAGTCTTTAATAGTCTTGACACTGTTCAAAAGCCCCAAATTTCTGCTTCTGAGGCTCAAAATGGTCTCTTAATTGTAACCCCTTGAAAAATCAAAAAAGTAAGAAAATTACATACTTCCAACATAGAATGGCACAGAATATGGATTACCATTCTAAAAAGGGGAAATAGAATATAGCAAGGGAAGATTGACTCAAAGAAAATAGGAGCTCTCCTCAGGACGTTCTGGCAAGACCTCAGCCCTGCCACATATTTCCTGGCCTCCATGGTTCTCTGAACTGTAGCAAAAGAATCCACAATTCCGTCAGTCTTGCATCTTTTAAGTCTAAAAAAATAAAGTACACAATGACCGGCACTGCTGAGTCCAACTGCCAAGGTTGTGATGGACCCTTGCCCCTTGGGACCATACTTATAACAACAGTTTCTGTATGCTGAAGCTGGTGAAAAACTTTCCAAGGCATTTGCTTTCCAGAAGCAGCAAATCCCATGGGCTCTCTCCTTTCACAAATTGGAGCTTTAGTCTGTGGGATCCTGTCCTCCTGGTCCCTGTTCTGCTGTTACAGCGCAGAGCAGGAGGCTGTTCTCTAATGGTGTTAACCTTGGCAGGTCTTCCCATCACTGATGCTGCAACCTTAAGCTTCCCAGTGCTCTTTCCCTCTCTGAGCTACACATCTCTTATTTTCACCTTCCTGGCTTACGGTCATCTCTCACTGCTGACTCACATAGGGTTTTTCTCAGCCAATGTTCTATTGCTGTGAAGAGACACCATGACCACAGCAACTCTTATAAAGGAAAGCATTTAATGGGGCTGGCTTACTGTTCAGAGGTTTAGTCCATTTTCACTATCACAGAAAGCAAGGCACCATGCACACAGACATGGTGCTGGGGAAGGAGCTCTGAGTTCTATATCTGGATCCACAAGCAACAGGAAGAGAGAAGGCCTGGGCTCTAGAAATCTCTAAGCCCAACCCCAGTGACATACTTCCTCCAACAAAGCCACACCCACTGCAACAATGTCATACCTCCTAATCCTTGTCAAGTAGCAACACTGCATAATAACAAAACATTCAAATATATGAGCCTGTGGAGACCTTTCTGTTCAAGCCACCACAAGGGAAATCAGAAATAATTATTCTATAGTCTTGGTGTTATGCTGTATTGAAATTTCTTCACCAAAGAAATTACTCCAATACTTTTTTATTATTATATTTAGCCTCACACAAATTCTCAGGATATGAACAGAATACAGCCTAGGTTCTTTGATTAAAAAAAAATCACAGAAATGGCTTCTAGTCTAGTTGCTATTAAAGTTCTTGTTCCCCTCTAAAACCTCATAAGCCAGGTGCCCACTATCCTTGCTACATTCGGTACTTCTTAATCCGAAGGTCTCACAAGAATGGCCCACTAGACTCTGCCCATGTTACTAAGTGGATTTTTTAGGCTGAAGTTCCAAAGTCTCCCAGATTTCTTAAAAACAAAATCAGATTTGACGACCTCATTCCTGGTACCAATATCTGTATTGGGTACTTCTCTGTTGTGATAAACTATTTCAGAAGAAAGTAACTTAAAGGACAAAAATATTAATATTGGAATTTTTATACTAGAACAAAGAAGGCATGGTGGCAAGAACACGAGGCCAGCCTGGCAACTGGGCAGGCAGCATGGTGTTTCATCTGTACACAGGGAGCAGAGAGTGAAAACAAGAAGGGAGAAATCAGGCTATAAAACCTCAAATCCCACACCCAGTGAACTACTTCTCCCAGCAAGGCTCTACATTCTAACATTTCCACAGCCTTCCCATGTGAACCGATATGGAACACTTCTCATTCAAACCACAACATCCCTGTAGTAATAAGGGCAGTGGGGCTGCGTCCCCAACACCCCGGCTGCCTGGCTAGCTTATGCCCGAAATAACAATACACAAACTGTATTCATTTATTCACTGCTTGGCCCATTTCTATCTAGCCTCTTCTAGGCTAATTCTCACATATTAATTTAGCCCATTTCTAATCATCTGTGTTGCGCCCCTTGGTGCGCTTACTGGGAAGATTCTAGCCTATGTCCATCCTGGATCGGAGCTTCATCGCGTGCGTCTGCCTGGGAGCTGGGAGCATGGCGTCTCTCTGAGGTGTCCACTCCCGAGAGGAGAGCTGTGGAGTCTGAGCTCACTTCCTCTTCCTCCCAGCGTTCTGTTCTGTTTACTCCTCCCACCTATCTTCTAACCAATGAGGGCCAAGCAGTTTCTTTTTATTTAATCAATGACCTTCCTCCATCATTTCCCCTTTTTCGGTTTAAACAAAAAAAAAAAAAGGCTTTAACTTTAACATAGCAAAATTACATATAACGAAACAGTTATCAAGTAAAAGTTACAATAATCTTTATCATAACTAAGGAAAACTATAACTATAACTAACTATTCTTAACTCCATCAAAGACTCCAGAAAGATACAATACTACCTAAGCAAACAAGAAAAACGCAACTTTTAAAACTCGAGAAATGACAGAGACATCTCGCTGCCTGGACAGTCACCCAAAGTTCCTCTGTACTGTTGGGGCATCCATCTTCAGCCTTCAGGCCCATGGTATCCAGCAGACATTTGCATAAAGCAGGAAAATTCAAAGTCAGTTCAGTCACTATCTGTTGTGTCCTGCAGAATGTCTCGCAGACTCTTTCATGAATCAGGAACCCCGAAAGATCATCTCACCTTAGGCAAGTTCAGTAGTCCTCTCTCTGTGGGTTCTCTGTGTCCAGTTTATGCAATAGTCAAGGCAAGAGCAGTTTCTTGCCCAAATGGCTATCAAACTCCATAACGAGCCTCTTCAATGCCCATCTTCCTCTTGAAGTAGATTGGTGCTGCCAGGAGCAGAGTGTCTCATTGTCATGAAAAGTCCTAAGTTATTAAAACATTTAAAATGCCATATTCTATAATCTTTGAAAAATATGAAGAATGGCTATCTAAGATATATCTATACACATCTAGAAAATATTAACTAACATGACTTCAAACTTGACTATTATTTATGATTATCCATCAACAACCTATATTTCCTAATTATACATTACATTTTAATAATGAACTACACAATCATAATACCTTAATAAAGATCAGAAATACATATACATAAAACAAAATTGACCGTAAATCTTTATCAATAAAGCAAAATCTATACTAATGCAAATTATTCATACCTATATCATATCCCCCTTTAAAAGTAAAGGAACATTTATAAACATTTTTGGGGAATATGGGCGCAGTTATTTCTCTCCAAACTGCTTCCTGCTGAATGGGGGCGTCGTTAATTAGGTCTTTCATGGTATAACCTGTGTGCTAGTTTCATCTCAGTTGGCAGTTGAGTGAAGCAATTTTCTGAAGGTGTTCACACCAACCCTTCAGGAGGGCATGGTTCATCATACCAAATCGGAATAGAAGAAATGAACAGCGTCTCATCATCTGTGAAAACAAAATAAGAAACTCCTTTCCAAAGCATCATGTCCTTAGATCCAAATTTCAAAGTCAAGGCTTCAAATATCTATGTTGGATTAGTTCAGCAGCATTTATAAATAAATATCTTTTAGCATCTGTTGCTCCTTCCTCAGCATTTAAATAATTTAAAGAGAGCATAATAGCATACAGTATCAAAATTCTCTGTCTATTTTCCATCTTTGTACAGCTTTGTTTTAACCTCTATTTCGTTTATTTTTACTTTTAACTTTTTGCTTTTTGAGACAGGTTCTCTGTATCTTTGACCTAGAATAACTCTGTAGACCAGGCTGTCCTTGAACAGAGATCTGCCTGTCTCTGCCTTCCAGGCATTGGGATTAAAGGCGTGTGCTACCACACCTTGAAGTCACTGAGGTCAATCTCACTCTGCCTTCTAAGTGTTGGGATTAAAGGTGTGTACTTCAACTTTTAGTCTGCATATATTTTTAATACACTGTAAACCATTTAAAAATTTTCTTTGTCTTTGAATTTCTCTTTACTGTATATCTCTCTTTTTCTGACCACATGAGTCTTTAATTTACCAAGCAATCTCAGTAGGACTAAAGCCGGGGCTTTGACGGCTGGATCCAGCCCATTCCTTAGCTTTCCAGCCTCATGGCTGAGGTACTGGCTGTAGCCATGTTTACTGCCACAACTCTATGGCATTTCAAGGTCCCTGCCAGCAAGCGAGCTTCGGCAGCCTGTGCTTGCAAACCGCACGAACTGCCTGCGTAAAAGAGTCAGAGTTTGCCCTGGCAGGACAGCCCAGAAAGCCGGCATTTTTAAACAGCACAGCTTTTTTTCTGCTACGGCTGAAAACTGAAAAGCATGTGTTCAGCTTTTCGTCAACACCATTTAAGTGTTTTGGGCAGGACCTCTTAATGAGCTGCAGGGTTTTGCAGCTAAAGCTGTGTCAGGAAGCTTCTCTTAGATGAGAGCGCTTGCTTGCCTCTAGCAAGCAGAGTGCCACAAGTGCTTTAAAGCCAGAGTTCACACTGGTAGCACAGCCCCAAGAAGCTGCGCTTTAAAATGACACAGCGTTTTTTCTGCTGCTGTTGCCGAATCAGGAAATCTCTCTACAGCACGCTACCAACAAACAGCAAAAATCTGTGTTAAACTCTCTCTCCCTTATTTTTAAGCCTTCTCAGGTTTTTTAAGTGGGTTTAGTCCATCACGTTCGGCGCCATTTGTAGTAATAAGGGCGGCAGGGCTGCGTCCCCAACACCCCGGCTGCCTGGCTAGCTTATCCCCGAAATAACAACACACAAACTGTATTCATTTAATCACTGCTTGGCCCATTTCTATCTAGCCTCTTCTAGGCTAATTCTCACATATTAATTTAGCCCATTTCTAATCATCTGTGTTGCGCCCCTAGGTGCGCTTACTGGGAAGATTCTAGCCTATGTCCATCCTGGGTCGGAGCTTCATTGCGTGCGTCTGCCTGGGAGCTGTGAGCATGGCGTCTCTCTGAGGCGTCTGCTCCTGAGAGGAGAGCTGTGGAGTCTGAGCTCACTTCCTCTTCCTCCCAGCATTCTGTTCTGTTTACTCCTCCCATCTATCTTCTAACCAATGAGGGCTAAGCAGTTTCTTTTTATTTAACCAATGACCTTCCTCCATCAATCCCTTTAATGATTTATGTCAGGTATTGTCACAATAAGGCAAAAAAAGGCATTCACAGTGACAAAAAGATGTGTGAAAGGTACACAGGCATGAAATGACTGCTATTTTATTTTTTTTCTTTAAGATACCCTTCTATTATTTTTAGTTATGTGCTATGTGTGTGTTGGGGGGATATGTGTATTTGAGTTCAGGTGCCCACAGAGGCCAGAAATGTCCGAACACCCAAAAACTGGAGTTATAGGTGATATAAGCCACCTGACATGGGAGCTGCGGACATGACTCAGGTCCTCTAGAAGAGCAGAACATGTTCTTAACCACCGAGCCATCTCCTCAGGCTCCTCCAATGGCTACTCTCCATCCATGAACTTCCTTCGGCACTCACTCTTACTGGGGCACCCGAGAGTTCGCCATCTCTTGTTACGGATTCTCCTCTGCATTCTTCAGAAGGTTGTTTCCTGTCCAATGGGTTTAGCTTCCAGAAAAGGAAATCTTGATAATAAAAAATTCAATATGCAGATACCCCCAACCTTCCATTCCCAACATGCAGTAGTCAAGTACCTCACCACTCTGAGCAGGACCAAGGTGGACAAAAACATACAGAAGACCCATCAGACCCAGGGTAGGATGAAACCATGGAGAGAACTGCAGAGTATGTGAGAGGACAAGGCAGACTCATTGGAGGAGTCAACATCTCATTAGTCATTGCTGTACTACATATATCGTCATCCTTACTAGACATCGGGAAAACCATCCTGGTTTAGGCGCTTATTAATAAATAATATGGTCATAGTCAGTTAGAGTGTGGGAGAAATATGGCTTCTTGGCAATTGGTGGGTTGGTCACTGGGTTTAATTTTTGTTATCAAGTCAGTAAAGGCAGGAAACAAATACTTCTCAAATAGGAGGGAAGAAGATGACAAATTTTATGGAAATGAATCACTTTCTGCGTGTTGAAGTTTTTTTGGTTGGGGCGCTGGTTAATGTGGGTGACAGCCCTTTCTGCCTGTTCCTTGGCATGCAGTTCCTGGGAGCCATTTGTAACACTCCCATTTTGTCTGTGAAAAGACATTTTAATTGAAAAATCATTTGCCCATAAAATTATTATCATCAATTCACATTCCACCAAAGGGCTGCAATATGACCATAAAACAATTTGTAAGTAGATTCATTTCACCCACTAAATCACCTCACATTATGTTGTGAACGGAATGATTAAAGCAAGTTAGCATTTTGTTGGCAAAGTAATTACATTATTATGCATTTCATCCACAGAGATACTTAAACTACTGAGTCCATTTGTCTTGTTGACACAACATCTATACATATTGGACAGAACACATTTTATTTAGTTGATGCGATTAATTTTATTCACCAAGAGCTTTTAAACTTAGGCTAATTTTTTTTTTTTCCTCACAGGCAGAGATTTGACTGGGTGACAAAATTAACCTGGCCTACACGATCCTGGCTCACAACGCTTTCTCAGACTGTGTGGAGACTGGTGAGGTGTCCCACTACTCCAAACCTGCGGGCTGGGGACATGGATGCACACACGCTTTCAGGGGGACCGCTCGCATCTCCTTGAGCAGCCCATCAGATAATGTCTTCTTGCTGCCAACTTCTTTAATGGCTTCAGACTTTCCTAGGATGGTGCCAAACTCTGAGGAAAGTCAGAATTTGGGAGACAGCCCTCGTTATGGGGTAAAGACCTTCAGACCACGGCTCGAATGGGGAGTCTGGATTAAGCCTGCTGGTGGCTGCCTGTGGGAAGGCACATCCCACTGAGCAGCCCGAGTTCACATGATAGGGCGTTTCTCAAAGACAGTGAACACAGAAAAGCTACAACCTGGCTGACAGTTACAAGAGGAAACAAGCAAGCAGCTTAACAAGAGCCAATAATATGCAAATTACTATTACTCTTGCTCTTGTTATTGTTGTCATTTTGCAGTGCTAAGGTTGAAACCTAGGACTTTGTCCTTGTTAGGTAAGTGATCTCCACTGCGCTGTATCTCTAACCTTGATTTTTTTTTTTTTTTGAGACAGGTTCTTACTACGTAGTCCAGACTCTCCTTGGAGTGATGAGCCTTCTATTTCTTCCTCCTTAGTGCTGGGATATTAGGAGCATCCTGCTACATCTGGTCCAAATTATCCTAAAACAGTCTGCAATGTGATAATGCAACTGAGTCTCAATGGGAATTGTGGGGTTTGAACCAGAAATGACCCCCATCACAGTCTCAGGCCCTTGAGAGCTTGATCCCCAGGTGATGATAAAGAACTTGATGGAGGAAGTGTTTCACTTGGGGCAGGATTTGAGAGTTCAAATCCCCATTACTTCCGACTCCAATTCTCTCTCTCTCTCTCTCTCTCTCTCTCTCTCTCTCTCTCTCTCTCTCTCCCTCCCTCCCTCCCTCCCTTCTTCCCTCCCTCTCTTCCTCCCTCCCTCTTCCTCTTCTTCTCCCTCTCTCTCTTCCTCTCTTTCTCTGCTTTCTACTTATGGTTCAACATATATTCTTTCTATTCATGCCACCATGCCTGCAGCTACCCTTGTCACGGTGGAAACTTATCCCTCTGGAGCCATCAATCCAAATAAACTCTTCTATTCGTCACTTTGTTCATGGTATTTTATCACAGAAAAAAAAATACTAGCACAAAGATTTAAGACACTCCTTGAAGGAGAGGGTGGGCTGAGCAGAGAGGAGACAATCCTTGCAACCTGAAATATGACTGTTCGAATGAACTGGGGAGGCTGGCCATCCATCCTTTGAGCTTACATGGGGTCTTAATTAGTTTTGCTGTTGCTGTAAGAAAACACTGCCACCTAAAGCAACTTGGAGAGGAAGGGGCTTATTCCCATCCTACCACTCTCAGATCAGGATCCTTCACTAGAGGAAGTCAGGACAGGAACAAGAGCCTGGAGGCAGGAGCTGAGCAGCGAAGGGGTGTTGCTTACTGGTATGCTTCCCTTGGCTTGCTCAGACTGCTTTCTTATTCAACTCAGGACCACCTGGCCAGGGATGGTACCTGCAGTAGACTGCACCTTTCCACATCAATCAAGAAAATGTCCTACAGACTTGCCTACAGCCAATTCTGATGGAGACATTTTCTCAGCTGAGAGTCCTTTGCTCAGACAACCAGCTTGCCTCAAGTTGATGAAACGTAAACAGGCATCTGCTGCAGGGCAAGTGCATGGTCCCTGGAGCTTCAGAGAATCTTTGGCATCTCTTCTGCCCTTCCTTGTACTGGAGACATGGTGCCTTACCTCCATAAACCCATCCATCTTCTTAACCCAAGACTCTCTACCAGAGAGTCCCAGGTTTGATAAGACTGCCACCTGCTACTGTGTAGTGACCTGGGTCAACCCCCAGGCAACCTAGAAGGATGACCATTGTGGCACTGAATCTTGAATGTGCGTATGATCATATTTGGAATTACTTAAAAGATTGGGGCACACGTGTGGGTATGTCTGTGAGGTGTTTGGGAATGATCCCCAAGGCAAAGAAACCTACTGTGATCATAGGCTTTGCCTTCCTGTGTGCTGGAATAAAAACAGATGAATGGAGAAGATGGCTAAACACCAGCTGGCATTCCTCTTGCTACCTCGTCACGCAAGCCACACTTCTCATCCATGACTCTACACTGAACTGAACTCCCTAACTCCAAATGAATCCCCTGAACCAAAATAATTCATTTCTCCCTATGTTTCTGTCAGCTATTTTGTTGTAGTAGAAAGCAAAGCAACTAATACAACAAGGCTTTTAGCTAGAGAAGCTTTTGTCCATCAAACCCCTTCCCAGCTCTCTACTCAAACTATGTAGCACCCAGCTAACCTCGGGGCTTTTTAGGGGGGTTGCTTTTAAAACCATCCACATGGGCCTGGGGAAATAGCTCAGTGGTTAAGAGCACAAGCTGCTTTTCCAGAGGATCAGAGTTCAGTTCTCAGCATCCACATCAAGCAGCTCACACCATCTGTAAATCCAGCTCCAGGAGATCAAATGCCTCTGGCCTCCGTGGTCTCCTGTACACACAACACACTTCCACATGCACATGCCTGCATATAATTAAAAATAAAAGATCATCCATGTGCAGAAAAATCTGAACATACAGCAATTTATTATATATCATATAACCTGGCAGCTTAACATGTAAGGTGACCCTGCAATTGAAAGGAGTATCTATGGATCATTACATGATAATAAAAATAGCAGCAGACTGTTATTGGCTATACATACCACCACCCTTGGAGGCAGATTCTATATCCATATATGTACATGTTTTGTATAAGAAAGCAGATGGGCAGCATGGTTATGCAACTTTCCCCAGGGCTGGCCGTCAGGACATTTGGGTACCATGATCAATACCCAGATCGTGCCTGGAGACTTAGATGAGAAATGTCCATTATAGGCTCAAGTATTTGAACAATTATTTCCCAGCTGGTGGCACTGTTTGGGGAGGTTTAGGAACCAGAGACTTGTTAAAGGAAGTATGTCACTTAGAGTGGGCTTTGTCCTAATTCTGGTTTGCTTTCTCTGCTTAGTAGTTTTCATTGAGATGTGGTCTCTTAGCTTCCTGCTCTGGCTGCCACGCCTGCCTCTTGCAATAATACCTCTTCACCATAATGGACTCCTGCCCACCTGGAACCATAAGCCCAAGTAAACTCTTGATTCTAAAAGTTGCCTTTGCTCATGGTATTTTACCACACCAACAGAAAAGTCATTAATGAATCCACCATCTGATACCCAAGCTTTCTCTTCTGCAAAAGAACCAGCTATTCAACTGCCACCATGATCACCTACCTTCATCTTTTTTCACGTGTTAGTCACTTCTTAACTTCTAAAACCAGGGTGTGGTTCCTCGACATAAACACTTAACCTGAATTTTATGTGATCTCTATAAAACAAACAAAAAACCTCCTAAAGAGCCTCACAGCAGATAAAATCCCATAGGTACTATGTTGTCTCTGAAGATTCAGGAAAGCTTTTCTACATCCACAGGGATCTTTGGTGATATTACCTTATCTAGAAAAATAAATGGAGAAACAGACTTTGCTTACAGTGTATCAAGTTTCTTTAAATTCTTGGAAGCCCTTTGTAAATGACTCTTCTTCACATATTTGAATCTGGATAAGAATACTTTTTCATCCCCCTGACACTTGCATGAAGTACTCTCCACTAAGATCAAGGCAGTAACATTTTTTTTTCCAGAGAGGGTATTTTGGACAATGTGGTGTCCAGAGAAGTGGGTCATGAGGATACTCAACAAAGCTAGGAAGTCAACAATTGGACTTTAAAGGAAGTGATGCTCCTTCCAGCCTGTCTCATCACTCATGGTGAAAAGACAAGCTCAAAATGACAAACTGTTGAGCAGAAGGAGACGCACCATTGTCTTGATTTTAATGGACACAAAAATGGGCCCCACAGAGAGGATTATAGTCATGCTATCAGTGAAGGTCAACTTATCTGGAGTCTGAGGCTTCGTGACACCAACACAATCAGCCAATGCAAAGGTTCAGTCAGTGACACAGATATCAGATTGATGATGCAGCGAAGGTGAAGGTATTCTTTGAAAGTCATGGATGAAGGAGACTGTAGAGACCTGGCTACCCACCAGCTTGCCTGGAGTTTATATTAAGCACAAGGTACAGCCAGTCATGGCAGTACATGCCTGTAATTCCAGTACTCAGGAGGCTGAAACAGGAGAATCAAGAATTTGATGCCAGTCTGGGTAACGCTGAATTCTATATAACATGGACTACATGTCTGCCTCTCCCTTTCCATCTACCTCACCCACACACAAAGAAGCAGTCTAGTCATCAACCTCCGAAATTCTAGCTAAGTAGTTCAAGTGTGTGACCAAAGGACCTTTATTTTCAAGGAACTCCAATTCATTTAGATGCTGGTCACACATTTCATCAATCTACAGATGAAAAAGCTATTCTTCAAATCCTACCCATGAAGGTTCTTGGTAAGGCTGTGGACAACCTGTGAACACAGGCATCTCCAGATGGCCTGGCTCTCTCCTAACCTATGTGGTCAAATCCACTAATGTTGAAACCCTTTGTTGAATTTATGTTAAAGTGTTATGCTCTTACCTTATTTCAGTGATTAGTATTTGAAATTTTCTACAACTTCTCATTTAGGAAGGAAGGAAGGAGGGAGGGAGGGAGTGAGTGAGGGAGGGAGGGAGGGAGGGAAGGAAGGAGGAGGGAGGGAAGGAAGGAAGGAGGAGGGAGGGAAGGAGGAGGGAGGGAGGAAGGGAGGAGGGAAGGAGGGAAGGAGGGAAGGAAGGAAGGAAGGAAAGAAGGAAGGAAGGAGGGAGGGAAGGAAGGAAGGAAGGAAGGAAGGAAGGAAGGAAGGAAGGCACAGAGACAATACTCACATTGTCCGATGTTGATAGAGTTATTGAGGAACTCCAGGAGAAGTTTTATGCAAGATTTCAAACACAATACGTGGAGTGCAAGCTCTCTATAAATGTTAATTATTGTTTCTTTGATTCACTGTTTATTTATACAGGTTCTCTCTATGTAGCCCAGGCCACTCTCACACTCCTGACCTCAGGCTTCTCGGTGCCATTGTCATCACCACTGTGACTGCTACTTAATGTTCATCCACATGTATGAGGGGACATGACTGTCCACACTGTAATAGTTCCGCCAGTTTGACACATTGTTTAAGTTTGTCATGCCCAAGGATTTTGGTGATCCCTGCTTAGGTGAAGGCTAATGAGAACAAGAGTATAATTTTTATGTATCTTTCAGACTGAGCCTAAATCTTGAGTCCACATACTCTAAACTCAATCCTTCTGGTCTACCTATAAAGGGACAGAAAATATCTAAGCATAGTTTGAGACGAGTTAAAAGCATTTACTCCAACTTTATTGTGATCGCCTGAGATTGTCCATTTCAACAGATGAATAAGTTTTGTATACTCATACAATAGGATATGATCCAAATTTTAAAGAAAATTCAAGTCTGACAAATATGTCATTGTGACTAAATATCACAGATACTGAGACAAACAAAACAAGGTGGGTTTGGAACTAGGGGAACAGCTCAGTGTGCAAAGAGCTTTCCTTGAAAATGCAAGGATCCAAGGTCAATCATCATAACTCACCGAAAAGAAAAGAAAAGAAAAGAAAAGAAAAGAAAAGAAAGCAAAAGGTAGATGTTAGTTCCTGAGGTTGACCTTTGGTCTCCATAGGCATGCGTGTACACACAAGCATAGGCACTTATTAACCAGATTTTTAAATGTGTATTGATTGACTCACGAAATATTTCAAAGCAGATAAAACAACTCTGTGGGGATAAAAGTCAGGTCTGAGGTTATTCCTGGGAGATACAAAATAAGAAGAGACGAATAGAATCTTCCAGGGTGCTGGAAAAAGTTTATGTCCTCTTCTGTGTGGTGCTTACATGGATAAAGATTAATTAAACCATGTGTTCAATACCAGCACACTTTGTAGACTTCTACACATGTATTATTCCTTAATTAAAAATTCAAAGTACAAGATGTTTCTTATTAGTTTGAAGAGAGCTTTCACACCTTTTCAATAGATCTGTGATGAGTCTGAGGGACCCTTTCACATGTGGCAGTCCCGAATGCAACAGGGCAAAAGACCTTTTCTTCTCTTTCTGCTGCTAATTCTCATTCACCCTTTTCCCAGCATTTAGCTTTTTGAAGCTTCAGATAATTGTTTGTGAGCACTAATCAGATGGCTCTCCCGTCTGATTCATTCAGCAAAGTCACTTCTTCTAAATGCCTAAACAAAATTTAGCCCTTTCTGATGCTGGCTGGATTCTCTCCTAACTCACTGTCCAGCAGTCAGGATGGATGGCTCTGCTCAGGGCTGGATGCAATTCCCATGCAGTTGGTAATTAGAGGATCCCATTTGTTTAGTTTTCTGACAACCTAGATCGACCATAGACCCTCTGATGACTCGTAAAATGGCTGAAGTAATGGGTTTGGAAATTTTGCCTCAGGAAGAGGACGGCTGAAGCAGAGGAAAGCAATGAAGTCTCCTCTTACCCACCATAGCACTGTGCCCTCTGGGCTTCACTCAGACCTCCTTTCACAGGCCTCTCTGGAAGAGAGAGCCTGAGTCACCTTTTCAGGACTTTCCTCCCAGGATTGTCCAATGGGCTAGGAGACACACCTGAGACACAGCATCTCTGTTGCTGTATACCAGAGCACAGTCCCCGGGTGTTCATGCACACGCTCGCTTGTTCAGCCACTCGGAGGTCAGTTACTGAGTACCTGTTACCTCAGCATACAGCTGCAAGCAAAACAGAGCCCCTGGCCTTGTAGAACATATATTCGAACTGGAGAGGCGTAAAGTAAATGAAGTAATCTCATGGAACAGTAAATTCTCTACTATCTCTCTCTCTCTTTTTTTTTTCCTTTACTTTGAGAGGCAGACTCCCTCTGATGGCTATCTTGGAACTTAGGACATTTCTGCCCTTGCTTCCCTGGTGCTGAAATTACAAGAGGGGGTCATCACACCTTGGAGTCTTGTTCCTTTTATTTTTCTTTTAAAAACTGCTTCTTTATTCTTGAGAACTTGATACATGTATAAAATAGAATATGATCAGATACAACCCCCATTCCACACTCCAACTGCCCCTCTATCCTTCATATGCCCTCAGCATATGGCCCCTTCACACACAGACGAGAGTTAGCATGTACACAATTCACTCACAGCAAGGAGGAAAAGATTAAAGATGATTATTTAACCCATATTCATGCCATAGATGAATAAGACATTAAAATGCCTCATGAACTGGTCCTTATATATGACAAAGTTGTATCCAAAGATTTTAGAGAAGCCCTGTGTGAATGGCATGTATTATGTATTATATCGTATACTTCAATCAATATTAGCTGGTTTCCTAAGCAACAGAAACAGTGCACAAACTGCTACTACCAGTCATAGATACTTGATTATTTTTAGCTTTATGTATACATCATAAACTGAAACTGGGGGCTGGGTCAGTGGGTAAAGCACTTGCTAGGTAAGCATGAAACCAAGAGTTTAGGTCCCCAGCATTCACATGAATGTTGGACTATTGTGCTGGCCTGCCTATAATCCAAGCCCTCAAGAGGGAGAAACAATGGATCCTTGGAGCAAGTTAGCTACTCATTACTCTAACTGAATCAGTGACGCAGGTCTAGAGAGAGATTCTGACACTATGTGTAAGGTAGAGATTGATGGAATAAGACATTGATGTCAGTGGGATGGTGGTGGCACATGCCTTTAATCCCAGCACTCAGGAGGCCGAGGCAAACAGATCTCTGTGAGTTCAAGGCCAGTCTGGTCTAAAAGAGCTAGTTCCAGATTGTGCTCCAAAGCTACAGAGAAACCCAGTCTTGAAAAGAAAGAAAAAAAAAGATACTTGATGTCAACCTTTGACCTTTATACACAAATTCATACATGTACACATATGTGCATGAAAACATGCACCTATGTACACAAATACATACACACATAGCATAATATAGACAAGGAAAAAATAAAATACAATATATGGTTTCCATTCCTATTATGACATATAAAGAGTCTGGAAGAATAAGCAAAAACCCACAATTTCTCTCAGAACCATCGTAAAATTGTTGTCACAGACCCACTTGTCATAAAAACCGTAGATCCAGACTGGTCAAATATAAAGTAAGAGTCTTGAAGGGCTGGGAGATGGTTTATATTGATAGTTCTGACCCAGCGTAGGGCTAATTTTAATTGTCAACTTGGTGGATTAAGAATCACCACAAATAAAATGCTGCTTTGTTTCTTGATCTGCAACAGTGACCCTTTATAATACTCATAGCTACAGCACTGAGCTCAAGAGAAAAGAAAGCAATTAAAATATCCATTGTGATCCTATCCTAAAGCCCTGTTGGAGAAATGATCACTTCCTGTGTCCTAGCTCAAGTTCAGCTGAGACTCCCCACTCCCTAAAAAATCCAAGAAGGGCTCCTTTAAGGTCAGGTGGTCTGTGTGGGATCCACTTTTATGAGAGGAGCAGGGTTGGAAAGCTCAGGCTGAGTGCACCAGGACAGCAGAGCAGATCAATAATCAGCCATGAGAAAGGACAATGTTCACAGTTCCACTGTCAAAACTCATCACGCCTCGCTTTCAGTAACAAACTCTTCCAGAGCAAAAACTTCACCACCCAAGGGAAGACACCATACTGGGGCTTTGCATCTGACATTTCAAATAATTAGAATTTCACAGTTCAGACAACAGCTTCATATTTTATTCCTGAAATCGAAGCCGTTAGTCAATTAAACAAGATTCACCCAGAGCTGTTGACATGGACAAACACGGCGAGGATATGATGACAAGACTCATTCAATTGTCACCCTTTCCCCCTTGGGCTCTTGGGTCCGACTGAATGCAAAATCTAGTAAGAACATTCACAGCCTTGTGGACACTAGCAAAGCCTCATAGATGCTCAACAGGCACAGCCTTTCTTGAACTTTAAATGGAGGAGTGAGACAGAAAAAAAGAACCATAAGTCCCAACCCAGGTACTCAGAGATATCTAGAAGGAAAACAGAGCAGGCACGTGGAATGATGGTTAGAAGCATAGACCTTGATACCCCACACCCATGCCCTCCAAAGATAAACTGACTTATTTTTAAAATGTATTTTTATTTATTGTGTGTGTGTGTGTGTGTGTGTGTGTGTATGTGTGTGCATGTGCTCACAAATATGCATGCAGTTACCTGGGGAGACCAGAAGGTGTCAGATTTCTTTTTGTTGAAGGTACAGGAGTTTTTGAGTTGACCAATATAGGAGCTAGGAACTGAACTCAGGACCTCTAAGAAAGCTAAAAGTGCTCCTAACTTCTGAGCCATCTCTCCAGTCCTAAGATCTGTTGAAATAGGAGCAGCGGGGCTGCGTCCCCAGCACCCCGCTTGCCTGCTAGCTTATGCCCCGAAATAACAACACACAAACTGTATTCTTTTAAACACTGCTTGGCCCATTAGCTCTAGCCCTTACTGGCTAATTCTGATATCCCGATCAACCCATCTCTAATAATCTGTAGCATCAGTCTTACCGGGAAAGATTCAATATGTCTGACCTGGCAGCTTGCTTCATGGAGTCTGGCTCAGAGAGCAGAGCCCGGGAGAGGGGAGCATGACCTCTGAGCTCACTTCCTCTTCCTCCCAGCATTCTGTTCTGTTTACTCCTCCCACCTATGTTTTTAACCTATGAGGGCCAAGCAGTTTCTTTATTATAATTAACCAATGACCTTCCTCCATCAAAGATCCCATTTCTCTTTCTGTCTCTTACAGGCTGTTTGACCATACATACCTCATACCACCTCATCTCTCCTTTCCTCATCTGGAGAGAGAGGCAGCAACAACAGCAAGGGTGGACAGTTAGAGGGCAGAAAGTCTGGGATGTCTGCCTCTCTTCTCACTCTCTGCAGTTGCAGTCACCAACTTCCTTCATCCGTGACCACAGCTTTCATAGCTTGACCCCTCTTCCCAAAGGTTCACAAAAATATGGTACCTTTGATCTTTCTTATTCAGGCCAAAAGGATATTTCAAGATGGCTTGTCCAAGAAAAAGACTCTGAAATGGACATTCTCTGGGCATGGTGACTCATACATCCTAGCACTTGGTAGGCAGAAAGATCATAAGCTTGAGGACTTCTTGCATTGCACAGCAAATTTGAGGCCATCTTGATTTACACAATAAGACCTTATCTTAAAAAAACAGGTCGACAGACAGACAGAACGACAGACAGACAGACAGACAGACAGACAGACAGATAGATAGATAGATATGATTATATGATTATAGGGCTGGAGGCACAGCCTAGTGATAGTGTACTTGCCTTATCATGGGGCAAAGCCTTGTATCCCACCCAGAGCAAAGCAAAAATTTAAATACATAAAAATTTAGGAGCTATCAAGTGTAGGTCCTTAATTCTTGTGAAGGTGGCTTACCAGAAAGGGCATTTTGAAACCAGTCCTTGTGGAAAGGGAAGGAAGCAGAATTGAAAAGAGGGAGTGTGAAGTCTGAAAGATCTCTGCTGAATCTGTGGAGGGTTGTGAAATCACAATGACCCTGTAGAGTTGGCCCAAGAGGCCCAAATTCCTGTCCTTGTGTGGACAGATATCATGCACTGGTGACTTTCTTCAGGAAAGGCAGTGCTCAGACAGCACGCTGACAGGTAATACTAAGGGTGTCAGCTGCTGCCAAGGGGGAACGAGCCCTTCAGGGGGCTTAGACAGAGCATAATAATATCTACCACAGAATGGCCTCTTATTTGTGACCAGTCTTTCAGGGACCTCCATAGGAGGTTTGTTTCTCTAATTTCACTCATTTATCTAGAGTTATCTATTTATGTGTTCCTTGAGTTATCGTTGGGCTCTTGGTAGGACCCGGATGAGTCCTAATATACTCTGGTATTTTCTTCCCTGGGGCTTTCATAAATCAGATGAGCAATGAACCCTACAGGGGAGCCCGGTGGTGGAGCAATTTCAGGTTGACATTTTCCTAAAGAAATTGTGAGCAACTTTTGTTTTCCTTTAGTTTGGTTAGTTGATTGGTTGGTTTGGTATTGGTTTGAGACAGGGTTTCTCTGTGTAACAGTTCTGGCTGTTCTGGAACTCCCTTTGTAGACGAGGCTGGCCTCAAACTCACAGCCTGCTTCTGCCTCCCGAATTCTGAGATTAAAGGAGTGTGCCACCACTGTCCAGTTTGTGCTCAGTTTTTGAAGGTAAATTAAAGGTTATATAATGGGATTATGCTTATAAAACACAGCAAGCACCTCCTTTTTCTTTTGTTTAATGAATATGTTTTATGATATTTCAAAGATGGGCATCTGTCCTACCCTCACGTTTACAGTCCAGAAGGAGAGGCCACCTGCACAAGACCTTGAATAGCTCTGGAGCTGCATGCTGCGATGTATTTACTGAAGGATGCTTCCTATTTCCAGAAATGGGGATGAGTAAGTGTAAGGGAGCTAAACAGATAGTTGGCAGGAGCAATCTGAGGAGCTGCTGGTTTGGCCAGACAATGAATGTGTTTGTTCATCTTCAGGCTCGTTGGGTGGCAAATCTACTTATAATTCAGTATGTAAAGAGAGCCTAAGATCCAGGAAGAAGAATGTGAAGAGCAGTGTGGGAGTCTGGGAGGTGGCATCGAGCCTTGAGAACCATGAGAAAGGTTTTTTTTTTCAGTATTTTTTTTTCATCAAATGCAGAAGTAAAAATGCATGTGCCTGCGATGGGAGAGGGCAGGAGAGAAAATGGATGGGGAGACCCTCCCCATGGGCGAACAGTAGTGGGTCTTGACTGCTCCATGCTTTGAGAGGGAAATATAAGAGAAGACCTGTTCTGGAAAAGTCAAGGATTCCATTTAGAGAAAATGAAGTCGGAGGCTGCAGCAAGAAGCCATTTTCAGCTCCTACTCTCCCTCCCAACTTCATTTCCTCTTTGTTTTTGTTTTTGTTATTAATAACATCCTGAGGCAAATTCCATTTTCAAAGTGACTGCTGGCCAGAGGACAGGGGACAGTGGTCACCTCAGGCTCAGTGGACTCCCAGTTGTGTGGCACAGCTAGATAAGACCTTAAGTTACATACAGGTCAGAACTTTGTCCCTTCCCTCCTCTGGTTCATCCCTCGCCAATAGGCTTGTCTCAGATGTTCATTCCATCTGCTTCCTAAAGGTTTCAGGAGACAAAAGCCATCTGCTTCTTGTTATGGTGTCATTAGAACAATCATGACAAAGGAGTGTACAAGCTTCAGATAGTCGGCTTTCCCTGGAGGACGTGGGCTGTCATCTTGCTAATTTTTTGCTTACATTTTCTATCTCCAAATTTCTCCCTCCAGACCAGCCTGGGACTCACCCAAGCAACTTCTCAGTCTAGAAGAGTGTAAAGAGTGTAGCAGCAGAGAGTGGAAGAGGTTCCTATGTCATTCCTGCCTCCGGGGCATTCATGGACTCTAAGTGACCAGCTAGCGGAAAGGAGGCAACTCAAAGAAATGAATTCAAATGGAAGACTTCAAGCATCAATTAGACACAAATTCGAGCTCTAAAAAAAAACCATGCTTTTTATTAGCATTAGACACCAACTTTCAGAGAAAGCTGTTTTCTCTGCGATGAGTACCACTCCAGAGACTGGGACTGAATCGAAGGCTAGGCTCTCTGGCCATCCCTATAGGAACCAGCCTAGGATCCAGAAGGAGAAATAGTGAGAAGACAGTTGTCCTGCTTTGCCTCCATTGTCATGATAAACACCATGACCAAAAGCAACTTGGGGAGGAAAGAGTTTATTTCATCTTACAGCTTACAGTCCATTGTTGAAGGCAGTCAGGACAAGAACTCAATACAGGAACCTGGAGGAGAAATGACAAAGTAAGGACTGCTGCTTTCTAGCTTGCTGCCAGGGTCATATTCAGTTGCCTTTCTTGGATAGTCCAGGTCCACCGATCTAGGGATGGCACTCCCCATCGTAGGATGGGCCTCCTGCATCAATCAGGAATAGGAAAACATCCCAAAGCTTTGCCTACAGGCCAATGATATGGGGATAATTTATCAGTTGAGGGTCCCTCTTCCGCAGTATGACAAGTTGGTAAACAAGATTCTCCATCACAGCAGTTCATTATGATGCCATGCTCAGAATTTAAGTCTTCCCCGACCTCGGCATACTATTCCCAGATGGAAGTAGAATGATGTGCAGAAATGGAACAAACATTTTGCTAGAGTGGCAACCTTCCTGCCCACCTCCATCCACTCCTTAGAACCCACATCTGTTTACCAATAGAGGCATATTTGATGTGAGGACTTTTCCCTTCTAACAGACGAGTAATCGAATAAGGCCTGAATTATCTAGATTTTACACATTTTAGCATGAGATTAATTAGTTTGGAGGATTATGCAGCAGATAAACACACTGAGCAGCTAGACCTCCCTAATTGCATGTTTACATTTTACACCCAGCTCCTTTCATTATCCCAAGAAGCTGCCTGTAGCATGACTTTCCCATTTAGAGGGAAGAAACCCACCAAACGATTTCATTTCCCTGTCTGCAGAGCTCCTGATAAACCGACAGCAAAACCGAAGCTCTCCAAATACATTTGATTTTCATTAAATGGCTAATCTAAAACCAATCAACCAAGACGTATAGAAAATGGCTGCGCAGAATAAGAATGTGTAGCTCCCCTGGAAAACCCGTGAGAACAAATCCACGTAATTATTCAGACAGACGTTACCTAGCAGAGAGAATCTGACTTCAATGCCGTTGACACTAGCGCATGTGCGCTCCGTGGTGATGGACAGACTGCAAGCCTGGGTTTGTCAGCTGCACGGCAACACCGGGAGGGAAGGTGTGGGTGTGCAGATTAAATTACGCGTTGCAAGCAGCGTAAATATGGAAAGGAGTCAAGATTCGGGAAGTATGAATCCAGCCTTGTTGCCTGACAGAAACCATCTACAGCTGTGCTGAACAAAAGACAGCAGCCTATCAGAACACATTAAAATCTATTAAGGTGGTTAGTAAGAGAAAATGGACGTGAGAAACAGGCCACGTTGGTGCTTCTAAAGAATTCAGCCTTATGTCAACAGAAGGGCTATGTGGACCCCGTGATAGAAGATGAGTTTCCTGATGTGGGGTGCCCCTCTGTATGCTTCTGGTGCAGGAGAATTATCTGTATTCTGTCAATCATGTATTTTAATAAAACGCTGATTGGCCAGGCAGGAAGTATAGGCAGGAAAACCAGAGAGAAAGTAGAGGTAGAAAAAAGAGAACAGAAATATTCTGGGAAGTAGGAAGCTCCTGCTCCCAGTCCTGACCCAACCACGGAAGAAGCAAAATGTAATCTGCCTGGCTGAGAAAGGTACCGAGCCATGTGGCTAACATAGGTAAGAACAATGGGTTAATATAAGCTACAAGAGTTAACAAGAAGCCTGAGCTAATGGACCAATCAGTTTATAAGTAATGCAAGACTCTCTGTGTGATTTTCTTTGGGGCTTACCAGCTGCGGGAACTGGGCAGGACAGAAACCCCAATAAGCAGGTCGTGTTACGTGTTGCGATTATGTTTTGCATTTATTAGTTGATGAATAAAGCTGCTTTGGGCTATGGCAGGGCAGAATGTAGCAGGCGGGAAAGCCAAACAGAATACAGGGAGAAAAAAGGTGGAGTCAGAGAGATGCCAGCAGCTGCTGGGGAAGCAGGATGTGAAGTAAGAAGCCACCAGCCTTGTGGTAAAATATAAACTAATAGAAATGGCTTAATTTAAACATAAGAGCTAGCCAGAAATAAGCCTGAGCTATCAGCCAAACAATTATAATTAAAATTAAGCCTCTGAGCGGTTATTTTAAAAGTGGCTATGGGACCAAGTGGGATGGGAAACTTCCAGTTACATTTTTCATTTGTAGTTTTAGTATATTTTGGTCAGTCTTATAACTGGAAAAAAGATCGGTCCCTTTAACATGCAACTGAAACTCTCTTCATTTGGGACCTGAACAACGAGGAATGGTCCCATCCCTCCAGCATGGTAGAAGCAAACAAAACACTTTGCCTCCTGAACAATATGGCAGCGGTGACTGTCCAGTGCTTCCAGCTGTGCCCTGTGCTGGTACAGATACCAGTATTCTTCAGCCAGCTCTCTATCTATGCTGAACACAGAGACATTAACTAGCTTTTAGAGTGGCCTAGCCATGAGCGAAATGTGCTTACAAAGTCAGCCCTATCTATCCCTTTTATGTCTGGGTTAAGCAAACAGGCATATTTATGGAGCACTGAGCTTCCCTGGGAGAAATCCTTGAGGAAGCAGGACCTCCCTACCCCCATATGGACGAGGCCAAGGCCAAAAGGAAGCTATTTCCACCTCTGGCTGTGGAGCCATCACCAGGCTGACACCCACACACCATCTTCATTGGCTTGTGGCTTGAGAGCCAGGCTTCTCTGCTCTCCTTGGCTATTTTCAGATGAAATAAAAATTTAAGAAAACCTCAGTGGAACAATTAACTCTCAAATATATGAGATGCTCTGGGAAAGCGGGGCTTTATAAACAAGCCTTTTCCCGCACAGGTCACACTCCCCGTCTCAGCAGATCAACTGAAATGGATTTTCTGCCTCTGGCACTGGAAGGAATTATTTATGTTCTGAAATGAAGCTAATGTGTGTTATAAATAAATCCTGAATGTACTTACCTCTCTATTTCTGGTAGTCTGTGCACCTTGCAGGAAGGAGCTCCGGAGAGTCTTGACTGGCCCGGGCAGCCAGATCTGGGTGGACTGCTTCAAGGAGGTTATCTGTATCACCTCAGATGCTCTTGTCTGGAACACATGAGCTCCAAAATCCAGTCTCCAAACGGCTAAGAAAAAAATCAAAATGTAAGGGGTGGAGCCAAAGCTCAGCAGTTAAGAACACTCTCTGCTCTTGCAAGAAGACCTAGGTTCTGTTCCTGGCATTCACATAGTGGCTCACAACCCCCTGTAACTCCAGTTCACATGGATCTTAGGCCTTCTTCTGACTTCCTTTGGCATCGGTACCCCCATGGTGCACACAAACAGGTACATACTTAAAATATAAGCTAAATGAGTATTTTTAACTCCACTTTGAAAAAGTGAATCATGGGTGGTTCTACTGCCTGGTTTTGTGTATCAAGTTGGCAGAAGCTAGAGTCATCATAGAGGAAGCAACCTCAGTTGAGAAAATGCCTCCATGAGATGCTACTTGTAAGGCATTTCAATTAGTGATCAATATGGGAGGGCCCAGCCCATGGTGGGTGGTGCTATTCCTGGGCTGGAAGTCCTGGATTCTATAAGAAAGCAGGTTGAGCAAGCCATGAGTAGCAAACCAGTAAACAGTTTCCCTCCATGGCCTCAGCATCAGCTCCTACCTCCAGGAGCCTGCCCTGTTTGTTTTTTCTATCCTGACTTTCTTCAGTAATGGAAGTATACACCAAACAGACCCTTTTCTTCTCAACTTGCTTTTTGGTCATGTTGTTTCATAGCAGCAATAGAAACCCCAAGACTGTAACATACACCTGTTATCCTAGCACTTGTGAGGCTGAGTCAGGAAAATCAAGAGTTCACAGTCAGAAGCTGGAGCAATGAATGGCTCATTGGTTAAGAACACTGCCTGTTCTTCCAGAGGACATGAGCACCCACATGATACTTTTCTACTGTGTGTAACTCCTATTCCAGGGAATCTGATGCCGTCTTGTGGCCTTCATATGTGTACCAGTCATGCACAAGGTGTACAGATACACAAACAGGCAAAACACTAATACACATACAAATGAACTGTTTCTTAAAGCACTCAAACCCAATATGAGCTATACAGAAAGACCTAGACACAAAATAAAACAAAATAGAAAAGACTGTCTTCTTTGTAAAAAAAAAAAAAAAAAAAAAAAGATGTTTAGTTACACTGGGTCCATATTCCTCATTTGTAACCAGTATCTGACTCAGAGCCCTGAG
Source organism: Microtus oregoni (assembly GCF_018167655.1). Taxonomy (NCBI): domain Eukaryota; kingdom Metazoa; phylum Chordata; class Mammalia; order Rodentia; family Cricetidae; genus Microtus; species Microtus oregoni. Next base: position 9,665,711 of record NW_024543097.1, on the reverse strand, counting down.
CCTCTGCACACACACAGTTCTTACCGCTTCATATTGTCTGTGTCAGTCGCCCAGGATCAGCTGCCTTAACACTCATGGGGCTCATGAATGGAAAAGGGACATATATTAGTTATTACCTTTCAAGTAAATCTAGAGAAAGAAGAATCTAGGAAGCTATCTGGAATGGTAGTGCATGCCTTTAGTCCCAGCACTCAGAGAACAGAGGCAAGTAGATCTCCGTGAGTTTTTAGGCCAGCTTGGACTACAGAGTGAATTTAAGGATAGCAAGGGTTGCTACACAGAGAAGTCCTGTCTTGAAAAAAACAAACAAAAAACCAAAACAACAACACATGCTCATCTCAAAGAAAATCTTAAAGGGGCATTTATCATAGGCAGTCCTCTCTAAATCCTCCCATCCTGTTCAGTCACCCAAATACAGCATGGAACTTGAGAAGGAAACACGCACCCGGCTGGCTCAACCCTCACTGATGGCATCAGCAGGACGGTAAATGCAGCAGGACGGTGAATGCAGCAGGACGATGAATGCAGCAGGACGGTGAATGCAGCAGGACGGTGAATGCAGCAGGACGGTGAATGCAGCAGGACGATGAATGCAGCAGGACGGTGAATGCAGCAGGACGGTGAATGCAGCAGGACGGTGAATGCAGCTTTTGCTGCATAATACACTAGGCCCAACACTATTGGCTTAAGGAACGAAACTTTACCATTTCTCCTGATTGTTATTTATTTTGGCTTTTCTGGCCCAGATCTTGCTAGTTGCTGATAGACAATCATATGCCCTGGTTTGACTGGTGCTGAGTAATCTAGAATGGTCTTGTCCTAGTAGGTGGAGGCCAGAGGCCAGTTCTCACAGGGCCACACATTCTCCAGCCAACCACCTTGGTTCATCCGTGTGCCATCTTTAAGATTCCACAAAAAGACAAGAACTTCTCTACTCTCTTGTTACTTTCGGCAAAGTTTAGAACCACTCTTGCATTTGACCATGAAGGTTTCTTAGAGTACCTGATCGGAGCTTTTTTTATAGCATAAAACTGAAAGATGAAATGTTAACAAATAGATAATGAGCTGTGACTAGTGGTGTACACCTTTAGCCCCAGCACTCAGGAAGCAGAGTCAGATGGAGATCCTTGAGTTTGAAGCGAGCCTGGCCTACACATGGAGTCTAGGCCAATCATGGCTACATAGCCAGAACTTACCTCAAAAATTCTAAATGTTAAGAAAGTATTAGCACAGTCTATGCTTTATACAGGATTTTTCCCAAAGCAAAGTATAAAATCAGGATTTGAAAGACGAGTCCAGAAAGCACCTACAGGGACACAGGGCAGTGGAAGAAAACAGTGTTAGTAAGCAGGATGCCACTATGAAACCAGGAGATATGGAGGTTACTGAGATAGAACCTAAGGAGTTTTATACTAGACAAGTGCTCTGCCATTGGGCTTTAACTATCAGCCCTCTCTCATAGTATTTTAAAGAATTAAAAGTGTCTTCCATCCATAGTACTTAGAATAATACGGTGTGTTAGTTGATACTGTTGCTCATATATTGCTATACTATGGGGTCAAAACCCACCAGAATGCCTGGAGAGATGGCTCAGGGGTTAAGAGTGCTTCATGCTCTTTCAGAAGACATAGATTCAGTTGCAAGTGCCCACATTTGCTGTGGGATAACCCTTCTGTATTCTGTGAATATGTTTTATTACCTTTGGTTAATAAAGAAGCTTCTTTGGCCTATAGCAAGGCAGCGTATAGCCAGATGGAAAATTCAAGCAGAGATACAGGGACAAGAAGGGTGGAGAGAAGGGAGATGCCAGTAAGCTGTCGGAGCAACAAGATATACTAGAGAACAGGTAATGCCACATGATGCCAAGCCCAAAATATAGATGAATAGGAATGGGTTAAGTTAAGTTGTAAGAGCTAGTTAGTAATAAGACTGAGAAATAGGCCAAATGGTTTGTACTTAGTATTAAGCCTCTGGGTGATTATTTTAGATGTGGTTGCACACTGGACATTACGGAGAAACCTCTGATTACACACATTGTTGTTTATAATCTGTTGCAACTCCAGTTTCAGGGTATCCAGTGCCCTCTTGTATATTCCATGGGCTCTTCTAGGAATACACATGCATCACATAAACTTAAAAATAAATAAATACTTTTTAAATTACAAACAAACAAACAAACAAAAAACCTTCCAGAGCCTGCTCACATGAACCAGTCCTGGGATCCAGAAAAGCATTTCAATAGTCAAGAGGAAAAATAATCCATAGCCTTTGGTTTCTAAGCTGGAAGAATTACATGATTAAGTACAGAAGATAAGACCATTATCATGAATAAGTTTTTACAGTAGTGAGGAATAAATCATGAGCATAAATAAGTAATCCAGGGAGAAGCCCAAGGCTGGGAGAGGACCATGAATTGAATTTGGGCACAAATCATCATGTCGGTACTCAGCCCTGAAATCAGGCAGCTCAACAAGTCCAACACCGGGACAGAGGGCTATAGCATGTACTGTGCTTCACTGGACAGACAGAACCATGAATGGCCTCTGGATACTCCTGCATTCATTTAGACTTCTGTAAATTTGTTTAAGTCTACAAAGAACTTGGAGCCAGCCCAAGGACTGGGAGCACAATAGACTGTGAGGGGCGCTGGCTCTCAAGTCGCATTTGGGGAGTTCCACTGCCTGAAGCTCTCTTCTCTGCTCGCTCTAGACATTCTTTGCTCCTCACCAGTCTTTTTGAGGTGAGTAACAGTGAGCCTCGCCTGGCTCATCTGTCCTTGTCTCTTAAAAAATTACTTGTCATGAAAACTTAATGAGCAGAGTACATATGCCAAGGTCTGTGCTGGGTTCCCGTTCTGCGTGATTGCTGTCACTGCAGACCCACCTTGTTAATGGGAAACATGAGGCTCAGCCGCTCAAAGCAGGTAGATAGTACAGTTCCAAGGGAGCCACAGAAACACGCATTCACACAGTGAACTCTTCCCTGACCCTTCATCCCGACCCTTAATTGTACTGTGTGTTGGTTACACATGTCTGATCTTCCCGGTGATATAAATTACTTATGTGGAGTCCTTGCTATTCTTTAATTAGTTAATTATTTTTTTGAGACAGGGTTTCTCTGGATAGTCCTGACAGTCCTGAAACTTGCTCTCTAGGCCAGGCTGGGCTCGAACTCAGAGATCGTCTGCCTCTGTGCACCACCACTGTCTGTCTTAGTCAATTTCTAACGCTAGAACCTGAACCCAGGGCCTTGCACATGGTAGGCAAGCACTCTATCATTGAGCTACATGGCCAACTCTTAATGTTTTTGAGATAGTACCTCATTATGTAGTCCATTCTGGTGTCTAAACTCCCAGCCTCCTTGATGCTGGGGTTACAGATGTGTTAGCATGCTCAGATCTCAAAGTTCTTAATTACGACATACTCCAGGAGAAAATTTCATTTGACCTAGAACCTTCCCTCAAGGCCGTTGATTTCTTATCTGCTTTCATGGAACCCTTGCTTGAACCATGCTAATGAAAAACGATCCTCCTAGTGGGCAGATGCAGGGGTTTGAATGAAGTGTCCCCCCATAGGCTTTGTACTAAACACTTGGTTCCCAGTTGGTGATGTTTAGAGAGGCTCAGCAACTCTAGGATGTGTGGCTTTGCTAGAGAAAGGACGTCACAGGGTTGGTCAGTGAGAGTTTTATAACCTCATCCCACCTGCACTTCACTTTCCCTGCTTCCTACCTGTGGATGCAGAGCGACCTCTCAGCTTCCTGTTACGGCCACATGCTGCCCTGCCTCCTCCTCTGCTGTGGTCTCTCCTTCTAGAACAAATCAATATAAACTCTGTCTTCTACAAGTTGCTTTGTTTAGGCTATTTTATCACACCAACAGAAAAGTAACTAACTAGCCGGGTGGTGATGACACACACCTTTAACATCAGCACTTGGGAGGCCGAGGCAGGCAGATCTCTGTGAGTTCGAGGCCACCCTGGTCTATCACACAGCTTTCCTAGTTATACTTTATTCATAACCGCTGTCTTGGTTACTTTCCTACTGCTCTGCTAAGACACCATGACCAAGGCAACTTATAGGAGAAAGAATTCATTGGGCTTATAGTTTCAGAGGTTCATGACCATTTTGGTGAAGAACATGGCAGCAGGCAGGCAAGCATGATTTTGGAGTAGTGACTGAGAGCTTACATGCTGAGAAATCATAACACAGAGAGTGAGAGAGAGCACTACAGAAATCATTTTTTTTTTTTGTTAAATCTCAAAGCCTACCTCCAGTGACACAAATCCTCATTCTTCCCAAGCAGTTTCACCAACTGGAGACCAAGCATTCAAGCGTCCGAGTCTCTGGGGGCTGTTTTCATCCAAATCACAATATGGGTCACCTTCCAGTCAGCCCCTTGTGTGCTCAGAATGAGTCCACATTCATGTGATAGTGCTTCAAGCATGGGAAGACAGTCTGTCCTTCCCAAAGTCCTTTCTCCTCCACTTCAGAACTTAGACATTTAAAGAGGTGGACCAAGTCAGAAGAGACATGCATTTCATGACGCAGCTAGAGTCTCCTCTCATTCCACCTTCCTTCTAGAAACATCATTCTGGTGGCCCTACCTGCTTCCCAGAACACCAGTTAAACACTGCCGCCCAGAACACCAATTCTGTCCACTACAAATGGTCTCTAAGATTCCATGAAAATGCTGCAAACCATAAAGTCTTCTTTATTTAGAATGGAAATGATGCAATCCGGCTTGCTTTGAAGGTTAAATGAGGCAACAGGGTGAATTGCTTAGCCTATGCCACTTGTTAAACAGAGACATATTCTTCTGTGCTATCCAAAGACACAGCAGTACTTTATCTCTACCTGTTTATAAGTAATTCTGACATTAATCATAGAAGTCAAAGGTGCAGAATTACACCAAGCTACAACTGTAAATAAGAATTTGGATCTAGCACACATAAAACAAATGCATAAATATAAAGCAATTTTTTAAAAGATTTGGATATGAAGATGCACTCTACAGGTAGGAATAAATGAGGGAAGGACCCTGAGGACAAAGCCACTTTGCTCCACCCCTTAGAATTAATACAGTCTCTGTCAAAGGCTGACATGTTCCATGTAAAACTGTTTGGTTGAATGAATTAATTAAGAGTTCTCCAGAGAAACTGAACTGATAAAGCATAATGGATAACAGAAATGACAGGTAGACAGACAGACAGACAGAGAAAGATTATGGAGAGAAAATGATAGACAGATGGACAGACAGATTGATTGACAGGTAGACATGCAGGAATTATTGGAAACAAAAAGCCTCCTGACCAGCCATCTGCAATACAGAGACCCAGGAAACACAGTGGTATAGATCCTTGATGAATCACCTATGAGATACTGTGGTTGTATCTATGAGTGTATATCCAGAGAGGGATTACTGAGAGGAAGTCTTGCCCTGAATGTGGACGAAGCTATCCTATGGAATAGGCACCCAGACTTAATAAACAGGACAAAGTCAGCTGAAGCCTGAGAGTGTCCTCTTTTTTTCCTACTGACCCACGATGATGTGAATTGCTCCACCCTACTCTCCTTCCCCACCATGATGGAATCAACCATCTGAAGCCTTGAGCTAAACAGACCCTTCCTTTCTCAAGTTGTTTCTGTCATATATTTGGTCAGAACAAGGAGTTCAAGTCTGAACACAGAAGATGATGAGAGGAGGTGGAAGAAGAGGAGAGGGAAGGAGAGAGGAGAGACCCATAACAACAAAAGTCCTCATCTCCTAAGATTGCTTCGGGAAGATAGTACCTAACTTTCCAGACTCTCTCAGTACAGAACACTTAGAGAGGAACCCTGTGCTAATGTGTCTCTAAAGACACCCAATATTAGTTGGTTTAAAAATGAATAAGAAATGTGTCTTTACATTCTAAAGAAACTACCATTTAAGGCTTATAGCAAATCCTCTATCTCTTTTCCTCTCTTCCTCCCTCACTACCCCTTCTCACCATTATCCAGCCCTCATCACCATCACCATGGCAGCCATCCTCATCATAGCCACATCCATTCATGCGTCCCGGAGAACTTCTTTCCTGTCTGCTCTGCCTGAAAACTACTCTTTCAACTTCATTTTCTTTAGCACATTATGAAGACTATGGAAAACTTAATTATTTAATTATGCCTCATCACGTAAGTACTTTACCAAATCAGATTCTGACCCTTCTAAAAAGGTTCATTTACATATTTTCTGGATCCTTAAAAATAGTAATTTTATACCAATGAGGTATAAAATTCACTAACAAGCAGGGAGATTATTTGCTCAGTTCACAAAGGAGGAAAAAGGAACAAGGATGAAAAAGAAAAGGGGAAACAAAAGAAAGGGGGGAACTTTTAGACACTGTTTTTGATAGAGATGATAATTGTCATTGTTGCCACTATGCCTGTTCTCCTTCTCACAGGCACCTATTAAGTAAATTATTCTTAATTGTTGTGAGGACAAACAAGTTTCCTATTTTTTTTTTAATGTGAACTTAAAAGGTATTGAGAATACAGTCTCAGAAATTCTAGAACTAGAATATTCTAGAAAAGACGTTTTTCAATCTTCAGTTAGTGAATACAGAAAAGAACATTTTCTGTCTATGGAAAAACCCGGTTCTTCTCCCCCCCCCCCCATACACACACTCTTCCAGAATCTGAAATTTAAATCCTTATGGTCAACTCAGTGGTCCCCATTTATCCTCCCTTAGGACACTCATAGAAAAGAAACCTCTTTAAAAATGAATGTGATTGGTGTGAAGTGGTCAGCTGTCCCTTTTATAGATGGTTCCCCAGTCCTTGAAAGCAAATGACCAGAGACCTGTCATTCCCATATTGTGGTTGACTAGAACATGACCTACCCTCGCAGCTAGGTAAAGCCCATCCTACTGGGCATCCAGCCTGGGAGATTACACAACACATTCACTTGGACTGTTTTAAGCATTCAAGGCAAGCTGCAGCTCCCATTCCTTGGTTTGGAGTTTTTATTTTTTTAATGAGAGTTTTGAGTTTGAATAGTTTTGTTCTTTGGTTTTGGCTGCTTATTTGTTTTTTGGGTTTTTTGTTTGTTTGTCTGTTTTGTATGTAACTGTGACTGGGTTTGTTTTTTTTTTCGATTTCTATTAATTCTTTGAGAATTTCACATCATGTACCCCAATTGCACTCATGTCCCAGTCCTTCCGTATCTGCCCCTCAGTCTTGCAGTGTTCCCCAAAGGAAGACTTAAAAGAGAATAAAAATAATTTTAAAAGAATTAAAGGAAAAAGAAAACACTTCACTCCTCCATCTTTCCCACCTCTCCACTGCCTCTTCATCCATCTTAGTGGCCCTGGGAGCTGCTGTGTATCATGCAGTAGACCCTTTGGACCAAACAGCTGTACTTGCAAATGCTCATTGTGTAATGAGTTGTTGGTCAGTCCAAGGCTTTGGTACACCCTCAATACTGGACCCCTACCGACATTCTTCTCTGATATTGTGCTATTCACCCTAGTCATGAAGTTTCTGCAGCTATGGTTCCACAGGATCCATCCTTTCACACATTCCAGGAGGTCATAGATGAGGTAAATGTTGCAGTGTGTGCCAACTCCAAGCCCTGGATGTGTGTGCCTGGGAGGCAGCTGAGTTGTTCCGTCAAGGCCATTGGGACCACTCCTCTCAGGTTCTCAGGACCCTGGGTGAGGAATGGGGCAACCATTTCCAAGTGTGAGGATTTGGCTTTCCTATTAGGGGTGGGGTCAGCTTTCCAGTGCTGGGTTCATGAGGGTTTCTTATTCTAGGGCTGGGGAGATTAGAGGTCACTCCTGTGAGTGGGATGGGTGTAAGGGTCACTCCCAGCCAGCGAGGGGTGGAATGGTCCTCATACTTCACGTGGTTCAACACAGTTTTGCATGATCCCATGTATAAATATGGGCAATGGGACACTCACATAGACCCCAGCTGTTGCAGGGCCACAGACCCTGATGTGGTCATTGATAGCAGCTTGGTATTAGATGTTACCATGGCTCCTGGTGGCAGCACAGGCCTTTCAGATCTGGATGGCCCCAGCAGCAGCATGGTCACCAGGCTCCAACCTGGCCCCATGTGGTGGTTCAGATTCTGGACAGTTTCAGCCCCCAAAGGCAACAGACACCATGGACCTCAACACAGGCTTTGGTTACAGCAGGACCACAGACATAGAAAAGACCCCCAGCCACAGCTATCACGACAGCCCCAGGTATCACGACAGCCCCAGGTTTCGGTTCTGGCCACCCTGATCTGTATGGTCCTGCCAGCAATGTGACTCTTGGATACCAAGATGGCCTGAAGTGTCAGCCAGATCCCAGGTATATAGATACACTGCCTTGGGTGTAACCAGACATTGCAAAGACCCTAGATGTGGTGGAGCTACAGATGCAGATATGACCCTCAGCAGCAGTTTGGGCCCAGGCAATACCATGGCCACAGATAATGGCCCAGAAGCCAGGGGTTCTTGTAGCCTTTGGTGGCAATATGGACCATCGATCTCACCAGAGAGCCAGGTTGTAGTAGAACCATGGATCCAGACATGATCCTTGGTGGCATCCTGGACCTTGGCCCCAGATAGCTGCACAGACCAATCAGAATATCATTGCCCCAGCTGCAAGGCAGCTCTCAAACAATAACATGAACCCAGGTGGAATCCCAGATCTCAATCATCTCTCTGGCCTTCAATGGTACCAGGAGCCAGGGATATCAATACAGTAATGGCTACAGCAGGACCAGGGACCCAGACATGGCTCCAGGCTGCAAGTCGGGCCCAGATTTCACCGTGTCCCCTGGTTGCTGATCACAGTACTCAGATCTGCATGGCCACAGTGGCTGTATGACCTTCAGACACCAACATGGTCTCAGGCTTTGGTACAGACCCAAGTTCCTACACTGCTATAGATGGTAACAGGAACCAGAGACATCAACACAGTCCTAGCTGCAGTAGAGCCATGGACCCTCCCAACATGACCCTATGCTGCATCCTGGGCCCAGACATCTCCTAGGCCCTAGTTGGCTGATCTATATGGCCCTAGTGGCAGTGTGACCCTCAGGCACCAACATGACCTCAGGTGTTGGCCCATATAATAGGCATCTGCACAGCCTTCAGTGGTAACAGGAGATACTGACCTTGATGTAGACCTTATCCACTGTAGTAATAAGGGGCTGCATCCCCAGCACCCCGGCAGCCTGGCTAGCTTATGCTCCGAAATAACAACACACAAACTGTATTCATTTAAACACTGCTTGGCCCTTTAGCTCTAGCCCTTACTGGCTAATTCTGATATCCTGATCAACCCATTTCTAATAATCTGTGAGAACCGGTCTTACCAGGAAGATTCTAGCCTAGTCCATCCTGGGTCGGAGCTTCATGGCATGTGTCTGCCCGGGAGCGGGGCATGGTGTCTCTGCTCCAGCGAGCAGAGCTGTCGAGTCTGAGCTCACTTCCTCTTCCTCCCAGCGTTCTGTTCTGTTTACTCCTCCCACCTATCTTCTAACCAATAAAATGGGCCAAGGCAGTCCCTTTATTAGCCAATGACCTTCCTCCATCAATCCACAGTAGGGCCACAAACCCAGACATGGCCGCCTACAGCACTTAGGCCAACTGGTGCCAATACAGGCTACCCAGATAATCATAGCCCCAACTATAGCACATTCCTTCGTTCCCCAGCATGGCCACAGTGATGACTCAGAACCTGAGCATCTGTGTGCCCTTGACAGAGACATGGGCCATGGACATTGTCACAGAACCCAGTTGCTGTAGGAAATCGGACTCAAACTTGGTCCTTGACATGGTATCATCTGTTCCTGGGCTGCTACCAAGGGCCATGTCTGGGTCCATGACCCTACTGCAGCCAGTGTCTGTGTTGATGTCCATGGCACCTGTTACCATTGGAGGTCATGTTGATGCCCGAGGTCTGGGGTCCCACATGAGACCGTATTGGGGTCCTAGGGCCACCCTGCAGTCAGGGTGATTTAGATCTATGCTGACACCCGGGGGACTGTAGTGGCACCCATGCCTGGGCTGTTTGTCTGTTTTTTTTTTTTTTTTTTGTAACTTGAAATGAGAAAGGTCTAGTTTAGGGTGAAGTTTTTAAACCCTCTCAACTCTGCAGTTCACTAACTGGGCCTTGCCAAGTTTGGACCATTGTGTACTGGCAGAGTGAAGATATCAGGCAGATGGAGAACTAGCATGTGCCGAAGAGTGAGTGTGTTGGCAGGCTCCATAACTGTGACCCCCACTGATGAATCCAGAGGCCAGGGACCCAGCTCTTATCCTGAAATAAGGTATGTACCATCAGAAAAAAAAAAAAATTCTAACAAACACCTTGGTAAAAATCCAGCAGGTGGCAGGAAACTGAGCCAGAAATAAAATCTCTTCAAAAATTTCATTGTTTTGATTGTGGAGATGATGAAAAAGGCATGTCCTATGACCAAGGAAAAAAGATGAAATGGCATTGTTCTTCTGAGAAAGAAAGGGATGGGAGCATTGCAGAAGTGCGGGAGAGAAGCAGCAAGGAAGCAGAGCCTATCCGGGGTATCACTGTTGTGACAGAATCAGTAGAGGCAAAGGCCCAGGCCGAAAAAGGGACTCAGGTAAGAATTTGGCTTATGATGAAGATGGTATAGAGAAAAAGAGTCAGAATATACAGAATTTTTCATGAGAAAAGTTCAGTTTAAAGAATGTTCCCAACACAGTACACAAAGTGGAATTCTCAATGGCTCAACGAGCCAAGTAATTGAAAAAATTAGAAAGCTACCTTTTTTATGACTGTAGTGATTGTGTGGTATATGTGTCTCTCTATATTTTTGAGGTATATACAATATATGTCATGTGCATATTTAGGTATAAGTGAATGCGTGTGTGTGAGCATGCAGACAGGCCAGAGGTAGACATTGAAAGTCTATAATTTTTCACCTTAATTTTAAAAGGTGCATTCATTTATTCGGGTTTTTTGTATGTGTGTGTGCGCTGGTGGAAAAGTATGAATGTGGGTGCATGTGTATCACAGCCAGTGTGCAGAAAACATAGGACAACTTTAAAGAGTTGATTCTCTCCTTCAACCATGTAGTATGAGTTAACAGGCTTGATGACAAGTGCATCTGCTCACTGAGTCATCTCACGAGAACCTCTGCTTTAGTTTTTTAAGGTATGGACTCTCTCTGGAATCAGGTGGGCATAGCCACATCCAGCTTTTCTGGGGATCCCAACTCAAGTCCTCGTAATAACACAGAAACCAGAGCAACATGTAACACTCTGTTGCCTATTTACTTATACTTGTTAAGCTTTTAAACAGCAAATACACAAAAGAAGTTAACCTGTATTGTTACCATAAATTTCTTATGTCTATTAGTGGACTAGTCCTGTCCTTATGGGTGAGAAAATGGAGGAAAAGAGAGACCCCAGTTTCCAAGAGCCACGCCAGGAAAGAGAGGGATCAGCTATGTGCTTGGGTTCTGTTGCCTCTCTCCTTCTTGCTCAGAAAAACTCTCTGACACAATAGAAACATGTGCCTCTGAGGCAGGCCTTGTGAATCCTGCCTGTAATCTCTGCATTCTGGAAGCTGAAGCAGGAAGATTGCAAGCTGGGACCAGCCTGGGCTGTGTGGGATGTTCCACCCACCCTTCGCTACATAGTGAAATCAATCCTCCCACAAACCAACAAACACATAATAAATAACACTCACCTCGCACACTACATTCAGAAGTGTTTCCTCTGCCTCATACCCTCAGCATCTAGTACAGCCTGATTTACAGGGACCATGGTTGTCTCCAGTTCACAGACAAGGAAACCATGAGCACTGATAGTGTGGCTGCTTCCAATCCGGACCCAAAGGAGTAGAAATATGGTGGAACTCCAAAGCCCCTTTGTTTCTTGCTAAAATCTTGTTTCCCTTCATCTCGCTGTTCCTCAGGGATGCTGACCAACAGCTGGACCCTTCTCCAGCCACCAGCCTGCCCACATTGTGTAAATGTGCTTCTGCCTGTGACAGAAGGAAAATCAAGCCCACTGTGGAAGAAACAAGCAGGAGACTTTTGGTTGCCACCCTCTAGCTTTGCACTTAATTCCAGAGATAGTGTCACCCAGAAACCAGTCTACAGGTAAGTAAGAGAAAAAGCAAATGTTTCAGTGGGGCTTCTGGGATTAAGGGGCAGGATGGGAGCCCTGGGTAGGAACAGAAGAACACAGACTCCGTGTCTACCTCTTTGTGTTTGCAACACATTTAATTCCTCTGCATTCTTCTTCCTATGGTGCCTGAATAGATTCTAATAACTGATCTAACAAGCAGGTGGAGTGTGTGTGTATAGACATATTCTCTGCCAGATACAAATAGCTCCAACTTAATTTATAATCATCCTTCCTCCATTGAGAGACTCCACATCATAAGGTACCATTAATTCAACTGCTCTATGGTATAGATTCACTTTATCGGGGATAATGGAGACAATCTCTTAGCGGAGATTCACTGCGGAGGACCTTTCCAAGTGAAGTGATGATCGGGCACGGTGTCATGAGATGGCATCAGCTAATGGGCCATCAGCGCGACATAATTATGCTTTATAGATTTTAAAGTGAGTGGCTTCCCTGGAGTCTGACATTAGTGGGTTTCCAAGGTGTTTGATTGTGCGAAAACAGGGTGGTTTGCTACTGTTTGCCCCGAGGCACAAAAGGTGGACCAGACCAGAGAATGCTAGAAAGGTTGAAAAAGAAGGAAGCAGTCCAGGTGCTGGGACACACAGGTTATCAGACCTGCCTCTGCCACTGGTGCCTTTCAGGCTGCAGCTGACTGCTGTAGAGAAGGCAAACTTCACAGCACTTGATCCCAGTGTTGTATGGGGATTCAGTTGAGAACTGCAGGAAGAGAGGAAGAGGTCTAAGGGAAGGGGTGAGCTGGAACAAGGGAGGGTAATAGAATACCTGCAACATGAAATCCAAAGGAGGGGCTCAGTGGTTAAGAGCACGGGCTACTGTACACTCACAGGGCATCTCACAACCACCTGTAACTCTGTTTCCAGGGGTTGGTTCTGATGCCTTTCTTCTGGATCCCTCCGGCACCAGTCATACACGTCGTACACATGCTTATATGCAGACAACACATTCATATGTATAAATAAAAATAAATCATTTTTTAAAACATAGAAACCAGGAGCGAATATTTGAGGGAGGAGACCAGCAAGCCGGACAGCAGTGATGGAAAAGAGAGTGGGGAGCAGGACAAAATATAAGAACAAACTATAATAATACAGATATATGAAAATGTAACAATGAAACCTATTAATTTAAATGCTAGACAAAAATGACATGTGATGCATAAGAAGTAACCAGAAAATATCAAAAGTTACCTTTCATTATTTTAGAAGGCAAATCTTTGCACAATGATTTTACATAAGAGACTTTTCATGCCCTCTTTCTGTAAGTCTCTCTCTCTCTTTCTCTCTCTCTCTCTCTCTCTCTCTCTCTCTCTCTCTCTCTCTCGTCATCTCTCTCTTCTCCCTTCCTTACACATTCTAGGAAAACACTTGACGACGGAATAACATCACCAGCTCCTGTCAGGCACTCCCCGGGGAAACCATTCATCTTCTTGGAGGATCAAAAGAAAATATTCTTCAAAACATGTTTGTAACAGATTTTCTTAAACTCAACTGGACAAGTGGGGAACCTACCTGTAAAAGTTGTATATGAATTGTCTGTATACCAAACCATACTTTTTTTTTTTTTTTTTTTTTTGGTTTTCGAGACAGGGTTTCTCTGTGGTTTTGGAGCCTGTCCTGGAACTAGCTTTTGTAGACCAGGCTGGTCTCGAACTCACAGAGATCCGCCTGCCTCTTTATGGTTTCCCCTACTCTTCCACCGTCTCTGTGTAACAAATCTCACTTTTGATGCCAGCTGGCCCTGCTCTTGTTTGTGTCGATACCCAGATGCTTCCCACTGTTCCTTTGGAGCCCTCTTCTCTCCCTGCTCTCTGATGAAGCACTTAGAGCCTCCACACTCTGAGTCCTCAGCTGAAGAACAGAAGCAATGGGAGATAGAAGACTGTACTAAAGCTCTGGGTCCTTCACTCAAACTAATGTGCTTCTACAGGTGATACCCTTCTAGTTTCTGCTCTTGTTTCTTCCCTTTCCCCTTTAGGACCTTCGGATGGGCTTGAGAGCACTTGCTGCTCTTACAGAAGACCTGGTTTCAATTTCCAGAATCTATCTGGCAGCTTATAACCATTTGTAGCTCCAGTTGCAGGGGATCTGATACCTTCTTCCAGATTCCATGGCACATGGCATGCATTGGTGCACAGACACATAAGCAGGTAACACGCCCATTCACATGATAAGTAATAATGAAAAATAAGATGCATTTAAAGCATCACGGTCTTGCAGAGAGTTTATTTTGGCTTATGGTTCCAGAGGGGAAAGACTTTGTCATGGTGGGAGGCATAGCACAGGCAGCAGGCATGGTGGCAGGAGCAGGAAGACAAGAGCTCACATTGACTGCACACACAAAATGGAGAGAATGAACTGGAAATGGAGCAAGACTATGAGCTCTCAGAACCCACGTCTAGGGACATATTTCCTCCACCAAGGCAGCACCTTCCCATAACCCCCATAAACAGTGCCACCAGCCAGGAATGAGTGTTCAAATACAGAAGCCTATGGGAGAAAATTCTCACTCAAACCCTGTGCCCCATCCATAACTTTTCAGGCAACCCTTTCCTGAGTTAGTATAATCATTTCTACTATCTATTATCCGTTTCTTTGTCATTTGTCAACAATGTCCAGTTATGTAATTATGATTCCTCTTTCCTTTTGATATAGATTCCTATTATACTTTTCAGGGTTATTTTGATTGAAAATGACAGAAACTCAATTCATGAGATGTAATAAAAATGAATGTGATTTCTGGGCATATTCCAGAATCTTGATGTTATTGGGCACCCTCCCTCCCCTCCCTCCCTCTCATCTCTGCTTTCTTTGGTATTATATTTTCACTCCATGGGTTAATCTAGATCTTAGAAAAAAATAGCCACCAACCCTAATAGCTTACATTAAGTGAACAAAAACTACTTCTATAATGGATTGTGTCTCTTTCCCTCCATTTCAGCAGGCGTTTTCACATGGCTCTAACTGTCTTGGTTGTTGGCAGTGCCAGAGGGGTGGGCCTTTGTTCAGCCAATGTGATCAAATGCTTTAACACAAAGGACTGGATTGATCACACAGGCCATGGAAGCTGCAAATAACTGAAAACACATGGCTTTCCAAAGAGTGGCTAGTCTGGAAAAGTAGAGTACATTAATTATAATGTCATAAACTCATTTTATTATTTAATATCATTGTATTTGTATTTCCTCATTATAGAAAATAATAGGTTTTGTTATCACACTCTCCCATTATACTCTCTTGTTCCCCATATGCCATGATACTTCTACATTGGTTAGGATTTCTATTGCTGTGAAGAGGTACTATAACCTCTACAATTCCTATAAAGGAAAACATTAAATTAGGTGGCTTACATTTTAGAGGTTCAGTCTAATATTATGGTGAGACATGGCAGCACACAGGCAGACATGGTGCTGGAGAATGAGCTGAGTTCTACATCTTGTGCAGGCAATGGGAAGTGAACTATTTCACTGGGCATGACTTGAGCACATATGAACCCTCAAAGCTGTCCTCCACAGTGACACACTTCCTCTAAAAAGGCCAGACCTCCTAATAGTGCCACTCCCTTTGGGGGCCATTTTCTTTCAAACCAGCACAACTTCTCAAATAACTACTTTCATATATTATGTGTTTTTTACTTTAAATTCCATATATCACATATGAGAGAAAATGTATTTGTCTAATTTATGTTGTTTAACATAATGATCTCTAGTGCTATCCATTTTCCCACAACTGATATTATTTTGTTCTTCTTTGCAGTAAGTAAAATAGCACTGTGCATGTGTGCCATATTTTTAATCCATTATACATCTGTTGACAGACACCTAAGCTGATTAAACAGCTTAAGTATTGGGAACAACAGAGCAATAAACTCAAGTATCAAGGATCTCAGTGGTATACTGATGTGGAGTCCTTTCAGATCTCTGGTCAGCCATGCTAGAGCTGGCTCCTGTAGTGGGTCTCAGGTCTTCTGAGAAGCATCCACACTAATGTCCATAGTAGCTGAACTATCTCTAATCTAGTAACAATATGTAAGAATTCTTCTTTTCCTACATCTTCACATCAGAATGGTGTAAAATATAATTTTATTGTAGAAAAACTTTCTCGTAATAAGTTTGGTCTCACCAAATGATCCCCAATTTCTTTAAAAAAAAAAAAAATAGTCCTTCAAAACCTGCTTGGAACCTGTGGTGGTTTGAAGGAAAATGGACCCTAGTGGGAGTAGCACTATTAGGAGGGCTGGCTTTGCTGGCATTGGTGTGGCCTTGTTGGGAGAAGTTTGTCACTGTGGAGGCGGGCTTTGAGGTCTCATATATGCTCAAGCCATACCCCGTATCTCAGGCTACTTACCGTTGACTGCAGGACCAAGATGTAGCTCCTCCTCCAAACTCAGGTTTTTCTCCAGGACCATGTCTACCGTTAAGGTGCCATGTCCCACCATGATAATAATGGACTAAATCTCTGAAAATGTAAGCTACACAAATGTTTTCCTTTATAAGAATTGGCATGGTCACAGTGTCTCTTCACAGCAACAAAAACCCTAACTAAGGCAGATCCCATATCCTTCACCTCAGACTGTTCTGAATATAGCTGTGCCTCTCTCCTTCACAGAAAAGTTCAAAAGCAAAGCACAGAGAAACTGCACACAAGGCAACCAGTGAATGGATGCACAGTAGAGCACACCCTACCCTTGTTGCAATGGTGCTTTATCTTGGATCATAGGCTCACCCTAGCACCTGAGAGATTTCCTAGGACTAAGACTTAGAAACCAAGAATGAAAAAACAGATGACATCAGCTTTTAAGGAAAATACGAAGCTTAGAAGACAAGAGTTAAGTGCGAAATACAAACAATGGGCAGATCGTCAAAGATTAAGTCATGACCAGTCGGTCATATGAATATCATATGGTCATACGAATTTCCAGGGTCCATGCACAGCCCCTGCATTTGTCCAAGGATACAGTGAAATGGCAGTCAGACATGATTCTTTTCTTCCAAGGGTTTATGGAAAGAGATTCAAACAAACAGGAACAAAACAGTAAGGTTTAAGTGCAAAGAAGTGAACACTCAAGTAGTGCAGGAATAAGTGCAAGCATGGGGGCTTAGCATCTCAGAGGTATCTAAGGAGGTGGGCAGAATCGGTGTACATAGTCTTTGTTATTTATAAAGAACAGAGATTTATTTAGTGCATGATTATGACACCTAGAACATAGCCTGACATCTGAGGAGCACCTTACTGCTACACATAACATTGTAAGGTGAGCCAGGAAAAATGAGCTCACTATGTGAGGACATTAGTGCTTTGGAGGAGTCGGTCTCATGCTATGATCTCATCTACTTCTAATTACCTCAAGGCCCTGCCTCCAAATACTGCCAGACTTTGATTTGAGGTTAAATTTCCAGAATAGGGAAATAGTGTTTGAGTCAGAACATAAAGAAGGGAGAAGGTTTCAGGCTTTTGTACAAAGACCTGGAAGAGGGAAAGAAAAGGGTATGTGAGGTAAAACTAAGAGGCTCATGTGCCTTCATGCACTCAACAAGCATCTATGAGTCAATTATTGGGAGCCAGAAGTATTTTAAGAGAGGATGGAAACTGATAAGAACATAAAAATTGTAGAGCATCCTCTAAGAGAAGAGCAAATCGGAGCAGGGGACCTCACAGGAGTAAGGGCATGTGAGGCTCTTTCAGAGAACCCCAGATCACTTCTCAGCACCAGCATCAGGTAGCTCACAATGGTCTGTGACTCCAGTGTTCCAGGTGATCTGATGGCCTCTCTGGCCTTCTGAGGCACCAGGTGCACATAGATGCATTCAGGCACATAACATAAACACTGAAGTAAAATGAGAAAGAGAAAATGCACAGAGAAAAGCAGGGGGGTCACATTAAGGCAGTGGCGGAAAGACCCAAACCAAGTGTTAAAAGATGACAGGGAGCAGCATCTGTCCGAGGAAAGGAAAGAGCATCCTATGGGAGAAAACAGCAAGAGGAAAACTGGGATGGACAGGGTGGTCTGATTGAGGAAGAAAACAGGCAAGTTTGAGGAAGAGGAAGTAGCCAGTGTTGAGATCCATAAGAAGAGAAGCAGTTTGGGGTGAGACGGCGATGGAGGTGGGTCTTGTATTTATCTGTTGCTTTCATTGGTTAATTAATAAAGAACACTGCTTGGCCCTGATAGGACAGAAAATTAGGTAAATGGAGTAGAGAGAACAGAATGCTGGGAGAAAGAAGCCAAGTCAGGCAGTCGCTATGATTCTCCCACCAGACACAGACATATTTTAAGATTCTCCCTGGTAAGCCACCAGCTCATGGTGCTACACAGATTATTAGAAATGGGTTAATCAAAGATGTGAGAATTAGCCAATAAGAGGCTAGAACTAATGGGCCAAGCAGTGTTTAAAAGAATACAGTTTCTGTGTAATTATTTTGGGTAAAGCTAGCCAGGTGGCGGGAAGTGGCCCACCACCACTCCGTCTACAAGACAGACTGGCTGATTAGCCCATTAACCAAGCCTGTACATCTAGGGGCTTGGACCACTGTGCTGGCTGGTAGTAAAGCAAGAATCTCAAGGAAGACCAGGAAGGATATTACCTAGCAGCCAAAATAAGAGATGACAGCGGCTTAACAAAGTTGAAAGTTGATAGTCGTGGGAAATAAAGAAAAGTGGAATAATCTGTAATGTCATCTCATGAGTAGGTCCAGCAGTATCACCAGGATGGGGTGAGGAGGGTGAAAATTAACTGTCGAGTTTGAGATCATCCTAGGCTGGAGTCCAGTGTGTGAAGCAAGAGGTGAGCTTGCTGTGGAAGCAGGGAAAGGAAAGGGGAGGTGTACAGAAGCTGAGCAAGGAAGCTTCTTACAAGTTCCACTAAGGAACAGCGTTTTCACCAAGTGCAGTGGAAAGACATCAGTGGCTTGAAGAGGTTGTTTTGCTGTTGATCGTGTGTAACGGTATTTCAATAGCATTTTAATAAATAAAGACAGCCTGCAGATCTGAGAGTAAAACAGTCCCACTGGTCAGCCTCACAGACCAGGTTGTGGTAACACACACCTTTCATCCTAATAGCCACACTAGTTGCCATAGTAACCAGTCGGTACATGCCTTTAATCACGGTAGTGCATGCCTTTAATCCCAGCCCTAGAGAGGATTATAAAATGGGAGGAAACAACTCTCAACACGCAGTCTCCTTCTGAGATTCCAGGAGGCAGGATCGCCATTTCAGACTGAGGTTGAGGTTAAGAGTCCGTGGCTGGCTGTTTTGCTTTTCAGATCTTCAGGCTGAACCCCAACTTCTGACCTTGAGTTTTTATTAATTGTGCTTCTATCATGTCCGCTATGCTGTCCCTGGTATCCGGGAATCCATCCAAAAGGGCCAAAAATGGTAACGAAGGGGAAGTGGAGAAGGTGCTGCATTGCTGCCAGGAGCAAAGCCGGAGCAGCGGAGCAGCGATGGAGTGCAGGCGGGGGAGGGGCTATGTGCCATGCCCTGCAGTGACTCTAGGCTCTAGGCTCTATATCCTCAGGCTGTGGGAGTGAAGTACACTTAGCTCTTAAGCACCTGTCAGGATACCCTCGTGAGTCACGTGGGGCTGATGGTGGAGGCTGGTCCTTTTCATGTCTCCAACCCCAATCCACAGCCTTCAGCCTTCACACCTCTCCTGTGTAGCAAACCCCTAGTGATTCCACCTTCCTGTCTAGGATGGACGCACTTACACTCCCAGGAAACACCCAGAAAAGGCTACTCAGGCTTACTCCCATTAAATTTAATTTTCAATTACTGTATTGTTCCTCCACAATTACATTTCTCTTTGAGATATTGCATTAGTCAAACACCGTCCTCCTGCTCTCAGGACTGTAATTATCACAGCCATGTAATCTGTTAAGAGAGGGATCAAAGTGCTTAATATTTTTAGCACATGGATTTCTAGGACAGGGTTTCCTAAATGTCCAACCTTTGCTAAATGAAGAAAAGCACAGAAGCCGGAGAGATGGCTCAGGAAGTTACAATGCATGACTGCTCCTCTAGAGAGCCCAGCTTCCACTCCCAGCACCCCTATGGTAGCTAACTCTGGGGGATTGGGACCCCTCTTCTGGCCCCCTCAGACATTGCACACACATGATACACAGACATACCTACAGACAGACAAAACACCCATACTTATAAAGCAAAAATAAATCTTTAATTTTTTAAAAGAATATATGACCATTGTATCTGGAGAACAGATGCCAGCAAATCAGCAGCGGGTGGGTGGTCTTCTGTCTTGTATCTTCCTTGCTCCATGCCACAGAGCCCAGCTTCAGCCACTGTTTGGGCCACAGACTCTGTCTTCACGTTCAGCCCTGACACCACCACTAAGGTGGCTCGACTCCAGCCAGCAACTGCTTTGGTACCCTGCGCAGCACAGAAATGACTGGCGTGGTCAAATCTGCAGCTTGCTTCTGTCTCGTCTCCCCAGGTTGTAATTAGTTCAAAGCGGTGGTGTGTGATATAAAGGCTGGGTTTTCATCTCTCCACTGCGGCGCGTGTTGAAATGTAGTTCTTTTGTGAGGTATTAAGAGGCACAAGTGGGACCCCAGGTGGTGACTAGGTCACGAGGACTCTGTTTTATTAATGGTGGAGCCACATATTATTAGTGGATGAATGGGTTGTCTAGAGACAAAATCTGTTATGGAATCTGGTGTGGCTCTCCCTCTTGCATGCAGTCCCTCTAGCCACGTGTCAACGTGTACTGCCTTGGGACGTCTTTGTTCCTTGTGCCATCAAAGGACCTGTGGTTATGTAGGGGGGTGGGGCTTGGGGTGGGAACAACTACTATTATTCTGATAAGAAGACATCGTGTGAAACTGACTTTTAAAGACTTATTGTTCAGACCACAGAATAGTGCACTTCTTAGCCCTCATAGGCCAAGTTTCTTTTAGCAGACACTGATGACCACAGGCCCACAGCTGGGCAATGGGCAGAGAATAAGAAACTGTAGAGTGCTTAGTCCTAAGTGGATGTCTATATCACACAGAGAGAGACATAAACACGCACATGCACACCCTCCCAGTTCTCAGGGATATGGAAGAGGGCGCAGAAACGGTGTAACAGACAGAGGCAGCAGATAACTACAGAGAAATGGCATTTTCCCGATACAACAGGGAAGCTACACACATAAATTCATAGCAGTTCTAACACCATACACAAAATCAAGCCACACAAAAATCCCAGCGTGGGTAAAAATATCCCATATCGAACTGAGAAGCTATTGGCAAGGAAAGCAGCTGGGAGGACAGTCTGTTTTCTTCAAGGAAGCAGTCCTTGGAGCACAACCCATGACCTAGGAGATGGCCCTGTTCTCATGCACATACGTCAGCACCAAACGTACTTACTGAGTTAAAAAAAAAAAAAAGCAAGAAAGGAAGAAAAGAGCACATGCAAATGGGATAGAAAAGTCATGAGGAGATAGAGGAGAAAATGGAAAGCAAGAAATAGGCAGTGGGTGTAGCCAAAATATGTAACACACATTGTATGCAAATATGACATTCTCAAACAATAAAAAAAAAAAAACTTTCTTGGGGAAAGTTCTGACTGGTTGGTCATGTACTCTGGTGTGAACTGAGATACTGGCTTCACTGTGTATGAGGAATCTACAATACAGGCCTAGAATTCAGAACTTTGTGATAGAAGAAAATACATTGTTTTTGTGTTCAAAGAACCTTGAGTTGAAGAGGGTGAAAAGAAAGGCCTGTGGTTAAAACAAACAAACAAACAAGCAAACTTGGCTACCAAGGTAGGGTTTGCTGGGTTGACTCCACTGGCCTGGGTTCCAGGCAGAGCCAGCTGGGCTCACCTTTTCTTCTCCATCTCCGCAGCCCCCAGCAGCACATAATATTGTCCTAATTTTGAGCAGACTCACCCAAGGAAGAAGAAATATCGGAGGGCTCTTATTGACTCAAGAACCTTTAATTTACAGGAAGATTTCCCACTAAAGGCTTTGGCTGAAGTTGCTATCCAACTTGATCCTCAGAGAAAGAGAGGGAATGGGCAGGAGGCTCCATTCCCAGGGGGCCACGCTGGCCAGTGCCTGTGAGCATAGCTTTAGACAGCCCTGAAGCCTGCCAAGCCCCGGATTCCAACAGTCACAAGGCAAAGCAACAGAAAAGCTGGGTGCTTTTTATGTTAATGGATCCAAACCAAGTTGGATAACTATTTAGAAAAATGATTCAGTTTTCCTTTGCTTTTCACTTTTTTTTCATTCAATCAGTGATCTAATTATGAGAAGAGCGAATGGTATTAAAACTGCACCAGGCACCAGCGTCTAAAGCTTGAGAGGGTAAATACAATTATGCATTGTAATGAAAGCAAGCGGAGCGCCTTCCAGCCTCTGCTTCAATGCATTCAGCTATGCTTTTGGAGAGGCATAAACAATGCAAAAAACCCTGTAATTGCTGTGTCAGTCACAGCATCCATTCAGAATACCAAATAGGACTCTGAGCCGCCAGCTCCCTGGCTTTGAAGAGGGTACAGAGCCACACGGTCCTCTACTGGGAGGGCCTCAGGGCCATGTATCCCTAACACCCTCAGAATCCCTCCCTGACCAGGCTTCCATCACCACCCACAAACATGTCAATAAGCATAAAACACCCACCCAGTCTCTCACAAGATACAGAACTCAGAAAGGATGGGACTGTGAACAGGTATTGTTTCTCTTCACTTCTTCCTATAGACCCTCAACCTCAAGCCCTATGGATATCATGGTCTTCAGGCTACCTAACTGAAATGAAATATAAGGGGCCAGGTGTGGTGGATCACACATGAGTGTGATTCAGTGCTAGGGAGGCTGAGGCAAGAGGTTCACACGTTCATGAACAGCCTGGCCACACAACAAGACTCTGACTCAACAAACCAAGACCACGTTGTGTCATTCAACGGTAGAAGGCCTGATTGGAAGGAAGAAGACCAAAATTCTGTTTCTAACGCTGAAAGTTTTTTTTTTTTAATATGTGATGCAAGCCACGTGTGTAACTTCATGTTTTCAGGTAAGCAAACTAAAAATGATAATTGAAAAACACAAAAGAAACAAGAAATGGGTGATACTGTGTGTGAGACCCGGTATCTTATATAATCACAGATATCCAAAATATTATCATTTGATGTGTAGGACATAGAAAAGGCTATTAATAGCTAGATACTATGGAAGAAGCCTAGAATCCCAACATTTTGGAGTCTGAGGCAAGAAGATGGAGAGTTTGAAGCTAGACTGGGCTACATAGTTTCTGTCAAGCAAGCAAAAAATAAAAAAGATTAACAACAACAAAGTTTTAGCAAAGTATTTGGCATCAAGAGGCTGGAGATGAGCTCAGTGGTTAAGAGCACTTCCTACTCTTCAGTTGCTTAGTTTCCAGCACCCACAGTCAGGAGGCTCAAGACCACCTATATCTCCAGCTCCAGGAGATCTGAAGCCCTCTCTGGCTCTTATTGGCACCACATTCATGTGCACAAACCCCACACAGATATACATATGCATAATTAAAAAATAAAATTAAATATTAAAAAATTGGAATCAAGTATGTATGCACAAGGTTCCCGGGTCTTGTGAATCTGAAACTATTGGCACACCATCCCCTTCCCAGAAGCTTTGGAGATAGAGGCAGGGAAGGGTGGGTCTTCATTATGTAGGGAGAGTACTGGGTCTTCATCATATAGGGCTGTGCTCCATGCACAACACAGGGAAGATTAGCCAGGCATAGGGCTGTAATCCCAGCTATGTGGGAGGCTGAGGCAGGAGGTTCAGCAGTTCAGGTACTGTCTAGACTACTGCTGAGTTCCTTGGATACGTTGGTGAGATCCTCTGTCAAAATTAAAAGCGGAAAAACATGTGGGGATATTCGAAATTAGCCTAGTGTTCATCTGCAGATGAGAAGATTAAAAAAAAGTTGGCATACATACACAATGGCAATTTAGTTAATCACAAAAAATGAATAAGATTATGTGATTTGAAAGAAAACAAATGTAGCTGTCAATGGATGTTCCCTGGAAATGCCACACCGGTGATTCTGCCTACAGACTGACTGGTTGGAACTTCTGATTTCTGAGAGTCGGAATGTAAAAAATCAGAATTGAAATTTTTCTTGGGCTACTTTAGTCCTTGTCATAGCCACATGTAACCCACCTCTGCATCTGACTATCACATAAGGGAAGTCCTCTTGTATACATTTGCTTTGAAAACTGTTGGCTTCCCGCAACCTGAGAGCTCTGGATGTCATTGTATCTGAAATATGTAGCAGATTGCACAGTTTTGCTGTCACCTGCCTTTTCGTTGCATTTGCTAAGTGCATTGGCTTAGAACTTTGTTTTGTTCCTATAAAATATCCATGTTACTAATTGTATGGTAAAACCTGTCACTCAGGGCAATGGGAATCTATATTTCCAGGCCCTGGTCACCCATATTTAATTCAGCCATGCTCTCCGCTCCCGAGCAGACGCGAGGAAGCTCTGACCCAGGATGGACGTGGTTAAGATCTTCCCTGGTAAGCCACCTCGTGGGCTACACAGATTATTAGAAATGGGCTAGTCCAGGTGCGAGAGTTAGCCGAGAAGAGGCTAGATATAATGGGCCAAGCAATGTTTAAAAGAATACAATTTGTGTGTTGTTATTTCGGGGCATAAGCTAGTCAGGCAGCTGGGAGCCGGGTGGAACACAGCCCGCAGCTCCTACTACAATAAACTAGTCCTTTTTTATCCCCTTTGGAGAGCTGAGGTTTTTGCTATTTTGTTACCCAGATGAAACACTCAACATGATGCACTTTTACCAGGTATCATCCAGATCATCACGAGGGACCAGCATGAGCCCTCTGGCTTGATCTGCTGTGTTATCTCCTTGAATGGATGTTGATGAGCTCCTTCATGAGGCTATTATATGATGCAGTAGCACCCATCGGACTTTTTCTGAACTAGGTATTAAATATGCAGTTATTTGCATCATAACATTTATCAGAAACTTTGTTTGCCTTATTTCTGTTAACCATTCCCACCAGCTCTGAATTATACTTTCTTCTTTCCTATTATTGCACACACATGCATCGCCTCCAAACAATGCACATAGCAACCAACCAATTAGTAACCTAAGACCCCCCCCATCTGCATCTAGCTACATAGAGCACACTCTTAATATTGGAATAATTTCTTTTCCCTAAAATAGTCCTTAATGATAAACAAGTTCTATTCAAATATGACAAATCAAAACATTTCCAATGCATCCTCACAATAGGGTAGGAGGAAATATTAATGAGGCCTAGAATGTGTTTTGGTACCTGTTCAAAAAAGACTATGGGGGCCAGTGTGATGTCTCAACAGGTTAAGGAACTCACTGCCAGTCCTGACAAGAGTTCCATCCCCAGAGCCCACATGAGGAAAAGAGAACACAAATTCCTTTAAGTTGCCCTTTGACCTCCACATACGCACTGCAGAATCCATGTGCCGGCATACGTAAATAATAAATAACACAATTAATTAAATAACATAGGCCAAACTGTCTTCCTTAAGTGAACTTTTATGGAGAATATTTCCGATAGTATTCCTATGCACAATCGGGCAAGCCTATGACTAAAATCAGATTTGCTATGGGCAGGGACATGACTAGTGAGCAAAGGCTTATCTTATCCAAGATCATTGATCGAAATTCAGAGTTACTCATGCTATGTCCCTTAGCAATCAAGTCATTCTTCTTTGGATCTCCATAAAATTGAGCACTAATCAAAGATACGGGTCACTGAGTCCTCATTCATGTGGACTGCTGTCATTCTTGACAGCGTGACTCTTTCTGATCTGTACTATCAGGTACTTTTGAGTGAAGTTTTCTGTATACTTTTGCTATCTTTATGAACTGTTACTTCAGTTCCATGAATAGAAGGCCGAGAACCAGGAAGCACCTGGTCCAGGTCCTGACCCTCAGTAACAGAGTGTAAACGGAAATGCCCCAAGATTCAAAGTAGCCTCATTGGGAAGTCAATAAAAAATACATCATCCCTGGAAAGGTTAGTGTCTCAGCTTTCAAGGCACACATAGGTGTGACCACACAATTTCTTGAGACCTTTGATGTTCCCGTGACCACTCAGGATAATCCAGAGACAGCTAGAAGAAGTGGTCTTGGGTTGAGATTTTAAGTAGCACATATGTCTGTCCTATACAAAAGCAGCAAACGCTCTTGTAAAGAATACTGCAAGAAGGTTTGTAAACTATAATACTTAAATATATACATGAATTAAATACTTCCTATTCAAAATTAAATATACTTCTATAAAACTAAAGCCCTGTTTTTCATTTACAACAATAAAGTTATCCTTTGAGGAGGAAAAGTGTAAGGGATGGGTTTTGTTTCAGTCTTTGTCTGAATGGGGCAATTGAAACCTGATGATTAGGGTTGACCCAAACACCTCTGACTGAAGCATAGAAAATGTCTTATGTTGAATTTGTATCCTTCCTTTGTTGAAAAGCTATTACCTAAACAGTAGGAAAAAAATTCCATTAGGAAGAATTATTCCTTCTTGGGACATTTCTTGCAAACTACACAGTAATTGCGGAGCTTGCTTCCTGGCTAAGTACTTAAACATATTTGTTAAAGTTAGCCTACCTGCGGAGCGGTATTTTCATTATGTCTGTGACCTTCAACCCTCTGAAGTGGTTGAATGAACAAATAGCACTATAAAAAAAAAAGTGAGTTGGCAGCCTTCAGTGACAGAAGCCTTCAGTGGCTTTAGTCAAAGACACTTCCATTAGTACCCTTAAACCTAAGACCCATACCATTTGGAAAATATCAGTGATTTTATAACGTAACTACTGGGCATCCTATGAAAATGACAAAGGAACCATATGAACCATCCCTGCTAAAGGGAGATAGGGCAAAGTATGACAACAAAGTTTTAGTCGCGGTAACTAAAATTTCAGTATTGGTCAGAGTCTTCCCACCATGAGCTCCTGGAACAGGTAGTGCAGCAGAGCAACAGCTGACACTGGTGATTTCTGTCAAGTGGAAAAAATATCACATCAAAGACTCCTTTCAGCACGGATGGAAAGGACCTGCTCAGGTCCTCTTAGCCACTTCCTGTGCCGAAAGCTTCAGGAAATAAATGGTTAGAGTTGTATTTCTCACCAAAGCTTGTGCCAACCCCTCTGGGGGACACAGACACAAGAATTTCAGAAGAACTAGGTAGAACTCATCTTCTGCCTGTTAACTGAGTTCCTCAAATTAACTGAACTTCAAACTCAGACAACATTTCTGCTCTCATTCTTTTAACTTTAGAGCTTTGAAAAATTGGCTATCTGGAATTCACTTTTGTGTGGTTTCCCAAATTATAAGTGTCCTAGCTAGCTTTATGTCATCTTGACACAGTAAAAGTCCTTTTCGAAGAGGGAACCTCAATGGAGAAAATGCCCCCATCAGATGGACTTAGGGGCCAGCTGATGTTACAGTTTCTTGATTGATGATTAATGTGGGAAGGACCAGGTCATTGCAGATAGCACCACGCTGAGGATGGTGGTCCTGGGTGCCATAAGAAAGCAGGCTGAGCAAGACAGTTAGCAACATTTCTCCATGGTTTCTGAACTCAACTTCTCTTGAGCTCCTGGATAATGGACTGCAAGCTGTAAGTGGAAATCAACCCCTTCTTTCTGAAGTTGTTTTTGGTCCTGGTGTTTTATCACAGCAATGGAAACCTAAGACAGTATGGCTAATGCTGGTTTTGGTTTTAGAATAACTAGAGATGAGAAGCTTTCACTGGCTGCTTACTTCCTGTTTAAAAAGAGCCAATTTCTTTTTTGCTATTTTCATAAAAGAATTTTCTTGTGTTTCAGTGAAATTTGGATTAAAAAATAACTACA
Source organism: Microtus oregoni (assembly GCF_018167655.1). NCBI lineage: Eukaryota > Metazoa > Chordata > Mammalia > Rodentia > Cricetidae > Microtus > Microtus oregoni. The sequence goes on along the minus strand of NW_024543097.1, from coordinate 9,637,683 downwards.
ATTTTTGATTGTAACAGACCTATTTTAAATCTTCCAAGAGGAACTCCCAAAGAGGAATAGCTCTATTTTAGATACAGAGCTCTTACAGCCCAAAACAATAGAATTTCTTCCATCAATTAAACAGAGAAGCCCATTGGCTCTGTCCAATAAAGTAGATTGCTGTGTTACCATTGATGCTTGGGATGTTAATATACAATGAGTTCCTGGATATAATGGCCAATCTTTTGTAGCTGCCTTTACCTCCCATCACAGCCTAACCTGTCCCAATGACCTTGTAAATATGTTCAGATACCCCCACACTGTGGGGCCTCTCCAAACCTATCGGCCACACAAACCCCAGTATATAGGACTCAAATTCCAGATGCACATGTTCCTGTCAGGCCTGGAAGGCTCTTGGAAGCCCCATGATAGATATTTATCTCTCTCAGAGTAAATGTGACAATATTAGCTATTGTTAGGAACACCTAAAGATTTGGGTATTCTATCCCAATTTTATTATAACAACCAGTCTCAGTCTTACGGATAGGTTTATCATTGTTGGTCAAATATTAAAGCCAAAGATAACTTTTCTGTGGGTATAGAAACTGGATAATGAATTTTAGGATGGAATTATTAAATAAAATAAAAATGAAATACTTTATAAAGGATTTGTGTTCAAAAGTCAGTCATAGAGAAAGAATGCTCTTTTAAAAGGGGAGAAAAATGAGGGCACTTGGAGTATAAGAGACTGTAGGCTAAGATCTCATGATTCCCAAGTAAATGTGTCTATAAGAAATTCCATAGAGTAGCTAAGATTGAAAAAAGCAGTACACAATATTTATAGTGCGGATCAAATAAGCGTTATTACAAAGTGACTCCTCGTATGTCTCATTTCTCCTTGTGATTAGAAAGTAAAAAATAACATTATTTTTTGCTCTCCAAAATCTGTGGAAGTGCAATATATCCTTAATCCATTCCTCTAACACTAACTATATTTGGTACATGAAGAAAAGATGATTTTATTTGGAAGAAATTAAGTGTTATCTGGCTTCTTCTGTATTATGACTTCTCACTTTATAGAACAAATAAAATTGACCACAAATCACTATAGTAATCTGAACAGTAAAAATTAATATTTCCTAAATTTAAAATTAGTCAATCCACACAAGGTTGGGGCTACAGAATCAAAATGATTAGAATGAAATGGAAATTTAATAACAAGCTATTTTAAATATTCAAAAAAATAGACTTGGAAGAGAAAAATGTAGTCAGTTTTTATTAAGAGGACAATGGCACTGACAGAGTATTTTTATTAAGATACTGGTATCCATCATCTGCTACTTTTATGCTACGCCATTTGCTATTTGTATGTGTATATATATAATGTGTGTTTATTTATATAATGTGTGTGTGTTAAGGCAAACGCACGTGACAGCAATTGAGAGTGTGCACATCCAAGGACAGCTTTTCAGAATTGGTTCCGTCCTTCAACTGTTGGATCTGAGAGTTGAAACTCAGATATTTTATATTCTCTGCCACCTCACTTTGTGCTCTGCTTTGTGCTTGTGGTTCAGAATGTGATCTCTCAGCTTCCTGTTCCTGCTACCATGCCTCCCCTGCTGTTATGGACTCTCTCTGGAACATAAAACAAGATAAGCGTTTCCTTCCATAAGTTGCTTTGGCCATAGTGTTTTATCAAAGCCATAAAAAAGTAACTATTACAGAAGTACCGTGATATAGGTTTATGAAAATGTTTTGATGAAATCATTATTTTGTATGATAACTAAAACGTGTTGTTATTTGAAAAGAGGTTGTGGGTATAACACAAGGATAGAGTGCTAGTCTATCACACATGAAGCTCTAATTCGATACCCACTGAAGGCATGAGAGAGCAGAAAGGGGGTGACATTTGTATTGGTGGTCTACTGGTCTAGCCCTCCCTTCATCATCTCTTGCTGCAGGAAAACACCTCTCTGCATTTTGCCATCCCTGTTAGTGTCAGCTCAGCCTGTTCCCTTCCTCTTTCCCCACCCCCTCAAGCCAGCTTTTTTATTCCCCTTGTAGATGTCCCACAAAGAGGCCCCCTTGGGCAGCTAGCTGGGCAGCTAGCTAGGGATGAAATAAATGAAATAAGATGAAGAGAAAGACCAAGCTTCTTCTTCCTCAAACAAGAGAAACCCTAGTTCGCTTGCCTCTCACTAGCTAGCAACCTCCTGAACCAACACCCTTCTGAAGAGTCTCAGGACACTGCCCCTTTAGCCCCAAGGTCCCCAAGGCCATCTTCCCTCTCCTAAGTAGTCTATTCCCACGTTCTCCTCCTTATATCCCACCTCCTGGTGATGGAGAGATATTTATTTTCCTGGTTCAAGGAAAATCGTACCTCTTGAGGGCCTGGATCATTCTTTACCCTATCCTCACCCCTCAGCATAACCTCTCCAGTCATCCCTTTAGTCTAAGTCTCTACTGTGTGGAACCCCAAATAAATTCACTCCTTCTACCAATCACACAGTAGCATAACAGCCTTCTACTTTCTGCTTCTGGCACTTCCTGCCTTCCCATGCCTCGGCTCTGCTCTTCCTACTACCAGTCAGAGTCCTGAGTATGATTCTTGTTCTAAACTGACCTGCCTCTTAGCTCGCCATAGCCAACGCTCCTTCCATACCTACTCTCTGAATATCTCACAGGCACATACACCACCCCCAGACAGAGATTAACATCTTTGCTTCCCTGTACTAGGATCTTGATATGAGAACAAAATAACAGTTGTCAAGGTCATAGATGCCTTGATATCAGGAGAATTACAACCACCTGCTCATCTGTGAGCGGAAGTTCTCTGAAGAAGTCATGTTTGTATTGAAATCCTATAGGCTGACAAACTGACTGACTGATTGACTGACTGACTGACTGACTGACTGACTGACTGACTGACTGAAGAACTCACTGACTGAGGGACTTAATAGGATTTCCTGATTGTGAAGAGATGGAATTTTGCAGATTGAGGGCCAGAATCCCATCCGGGCTATTTTTAAGTTTCTTTAGAACTATCTGTGGCTGACTTTCCCTTGAGGAGTCCATACCAACATTCTCAGTGTGTCTTACTCTCTTCCTGAGTGCCTTTCTTCCTTCAACCCTAATGCTTAAAATATGTGTTAAAATTTAATAAACTCAAATTGTGCTTACAACAACAACAACCAACTAAGGTTTATAGACAACATGTATTGGAACTAACATCTTTGTGACTATTAAGTAAAACATTTGTAGTATGCTAGTTACTGTACTTATAGTATATGCCTCCTGGGATCTACTTCCTCTGACTTGGCTCCAGGCCCTGAAGTTTCCACCATCTCTAAAATAACACTCTGTGCTAGGGATTTTATGGGAGCCTCCCAGAGATGACTACTCAGACACAGTATATTGCCAATTGAAAGTCTTTGTTACAGCCCATTAGGAATATTCTCATCTATATTACTATCAGGAACCAAGTATGGCTTGGAGTGTTTAGGGTAAGGGGTTTATAAAGGCAAAATCTAATTCCTGACATCTTGCTTGATAGCTGCAGGGGGAGGTTTTGTGCAAGCAAGCACTTTAACAGAAGCTAAAACAAGCGGTTAGCTGGAGGAAGAGGTTTGCATAAACAGGCAGTTTCAAAGAAGCTAAGTTAAGTTACCTGGGGCACCGGACCTTAGGCTCCTAGAATAAGGTTGGGTAATTTTTCATGGGATTTTCCATCAAGGAGATCAAATCCTAAAGCCTCAGCAAGAATACAAGATGGAGGAACCTATGCACTGTCTTGCCCTGTCACAGGAATAAATGTTTGACATGTAATCCTGTAGGACACCTTTCAGAAAAAAAATGCATGTCAGTCCACAGCTATGCTTTTTAAATATCAGTGATGCCAAGATACTACTTAGCTACATATCAAATGAGTGAATTGCCTGGTATATTCCTTACAGCTCAATAAATCTGAGAAAGAGAGAGAGAATTGAAATGAGTTAAGTCTGTTAGAAAAGGTATATAGTCCCTATCCTGGGTAAGCAAGAGACAGCAAAGATAGCATTGAGGCTCTCAGAGGTGTATACTTATCACACCTGTTGCTCATGCCTAACTGAGAAGGTTCCCAGAAACCTTCCTCAGGCATGCGAAACTTCGGAAGCTGACCAGAGGAAGTTTAGTCTACTTAAATATTCAGCATCCAGTTTCTCTTCCTTTAGACTAAATTCACTGTACTGTCTACAAATGGAAACTGATATCTTTAATTCAGTCCTTCCTCCTAGGTCACCTGTTCATGGGCCATGGGGAACTGGTAGACCCATAGAACATCCACTCAACCCCCAAACTGTGGACATTACAAAGAGCCCTGTTCCCCCTCTGTGTTAGCTGTGTAGGGCTTCCATCCTTGAGTGTTCATAAAGCCTACTGTGACTCATTGCAGTTGTTCAGATCAACAGCCTACATCTCTCTTGCTCTTCTTTTAACCACTTGAGCTTGTGTGGCTATAGTTGACCCAAGTTGAAAGTGTGACATGCCCTTCAATCCCACCTCATTGAAATAACAGTTTCCTCCATTGACTTATCTCCCCTACAGAAATATCTAATCGGTTTTAAAGAATGACATTTCTTAATGTCTGTGCTGCTGGGGTTATACATAGGAAGTGGTCTCCTGTGCCCATGTGTTGTAGAGGACTTCCCACTTTCTCTTCTATCAGGTTCTTTGTGTTCGGACTGATATTGAGGTCTTCAATCCATTTGGACTTGAGTTTTGTGCATGGTGATAGATATGGATCTATTTTCATTCTTCTACAGATTGACATCCAGTTTTGCCAGCACAATTTGATGAAGATGCTCTCTTTTTTCCATTGTATACTTTTAGCTCCTTTATCAAAAATCAGGTGTTCATAGGTTTGTGGGTTAAAGTCAGGGTCTTCTATTCGATTCCATTGGTCGACTTCTCTGTTTTTATGCCAATACCAAGCTGTTTTTAATACTGTAGCTCTGTAATAGAGCTTGAAGTCAGGGATGGTAATGCCTCCAGACAAACCCTTATTGTATAAGATTGTTTTGGCTATCCTGGGTTTTTTGTTTTTCCATATAAAGTTGATTATTGTCTTCTCCAGATCTGTGAAGAATTTTGACGGGATTTTGATGGGGATTGCATTGAATCTATAGATTGCTTTTGGTAGAATTGCCATTTTTACTATGTTGATCCTCCCAATCCAAGAGCAAGGGAGATCCTTCCATTTTCTGGTATCTTCTTCAATTTCTTTCTTCAAAGACTTAAAGTTCTTGTCAAATAGATCTTTCACTTCTTTGGTCAGAGTTACCCCAAGATATGTTATGCTATTTGTGGCTATCGTGAAGGGTGATGCTTCTCTGATTTCCCTCTCTGTTTCCTTATCCTTAGTGTATAGGAAGGCAGCTGATTTTTTAGAGTTGATCTTGTATCCTGACACATTACTAAAGGTGTTTATCAGCTGTAGGAGTTCTTTGGTAGAGTTTTTGGGGTCACTTATGTATACTATCATATCATCTGCAAATAACGAAAGCTTAACTTCTTCCTTTCCAATATGAATCTCCTTGATCCCCTTATGTTGTCTTATTGCTATTGCTAGAACTTCAAGCACTATATTGAAGAGGTGTGGAGAGAGTGGACATCCTTGTGTTCCTGATTTTAGTGGAATGGCTTTGAGTTTTTCTCCATTTAATTTAATGTTAGCTGTCTGCTTGCTGTAAATAGCTTTTATTATATTTAGGTATGACCCTTGTATCCCTAATCTCTCCAAGACCTTTATCATAAAGGGGTTTTGAATTTTTTTGAATGCTTTTTCAGCATCTAATGAAATGATCATATGGTTTTTTTTCTTTCAGTTTATTTATATGTTGGATTACATTGATAGATTTGCGTATGTTGACTAGCCCTGCATCTCTGGGATGAAGCCTACTTGATCATAATGGATAATTTTTCTAATGTGTTCTTGGATTCGGTTTGCCAGAATTTTATTGAGAATTTTTGCGTCAATATTCATGAGTGAGATAGGCCTGTAATTCTCTTTCTTGGTTCGGTCTTTGTGTGGTTTTGGTATCAGGGTAACTATAGCTTCATAAAAGGAATTTGGCAATGACTCTTCTGTTTCTATATTGTGAAATACATTAAGGAGTATAGGTATTAGCTCTTTTTGGAAGTTCTGGTAGAATTCTGCATTGAAACCATCTGGTACTGGGCTTTTTTTGGAAGGGAGATTTTTTTTTTTTTTTAATAATTTTTTTTATTAAGAAAAGAAGAAAAAAAAACATAAACAAAAAACAAGTTTCCACCTCCTCCCAGCCTCCCATTTCCCTCCCCCGCCTCCACCCTTCTCCCCCTCCTCCCACCCTTCTCCCCCTCCCCCCACTCCTCTCCCCCTCCCTCTCCAGTCCACAGAGCAGTCCAGGTTCCCTGCCCTGTGGTAAGTCCTAGGTCCTCCCCCCTCCGTCCATATCTAGGAAGGTGAACATCCAAACTGGCTAGGCTTCCACAAAGCCAGCACATTAAGTAGGATCAAAACCCCGTGCCATTGTCCTTGGCGTCTCATCAGCCCTCATTGTTCGCCATGTTCAGAGAGTCCGGTTTTATCCCATGCTTTTTCGGTCACAGTCCAGCTGGCCTTGGTGAGCTCCCAGTAGATCAGCTCCACTGTCTCAGTGGGTGGGTGCACGCCTCGTGGTCCCGACTTCTTTGCTCATGTTCTCCCTCCTTCTGCTCCTCATTGGGACCTTGGGAGCTCAGTCCAGTGCTCCAGTGTGGGTCTCTGTCTCTGTCTCCATCCATCACCAGATGAAGGTTCTATGATGATATGCAAGATATTCGTCAGTATTGCTCTCGGATAGGGTCATTTCAGGTTCCCAATCCTCAGCTACCCAAGGAACTAACTGGGAACCTCATGTTGGGCACTTGGGAGCCCCTCTAGGGTCAAATCTCTTGCTCACCCTAAAGTGGTTCCCTTAACTAAGAATTGTGGTTCCGTGCTCCCCTATCCACCTTTCCTTTATCCCAATTCTCCTGATTCCCCAAATCCCCCCTCCTTCCCTTCTCCAAAATATATAAAGAACTCAAGAAACTAGACTTTAAAATGCTAATTAACCCAATTAAAAAATGGGGCACTGAACTGAACAGAGAATTCTCAGCAGAGGAAGTTCAAATGGCCAAAAGACACTTAAAGTCGTGCTCAACTTCCTTAGCAATCAGGGAAATGCAAATCAAAACAACTTTGAGATATCATCTTACACCTGTCAGAATGGCTAAAGTCAAAAACACCAAGGATAACCTTTGCTGGAGAGGCTGTGGAGGAACGGGTACCCTCATCCATTGCTGGTGGGAATGCCATTTTGTGCAACCACTGTGGAAGTCAGTGTTTCGGTTTCTCAGGAAATTCGGGATCAACTTACCCCTGGACCCAGCAATACCACTCCTGGGAATATACCCAAGAGATGCTCTATCATATGACAAAAGCATTTGTTCAACTATGTTCATAGCAGTATTATTTGTAATAGCCAGAACCTGGAAACAACCTAGATGCCCTTCAATGGAAGAATGGATGAAAAAAGTATGGAATATATACACGCTAGAGTACTACGCTGCGGTAAAAAACAATGACTTCTCGAATTTTGCAGGCAAATGGATGGAAATAGAAAACACTATCCTGAGTGAGGTGTCCCAGACCCAAAAAGATGAACATGGGATGTACTCGCTCATAATTGGTTTCTAGCCATAAATTAGGGCCACGGAGTCTACAATAGGTGAACCTAAAGAAGCTAAGTAAGAAGGTGAACCCAAGGAAAAACATATAGTTATCCTCTTGGCTAAGGGAAGTAGACCCAATTGCCGGGGAGAAAATTAGGATCTTGGGGGTGGGGTGGGATGGGGGTAAGGGGAGATGGGGAGAGAATAGGTAGAAGGGAAGGAGGGGGGATTTGGGGAATCAGGAGAGAAAAAAAAAAAGAGATTTTTGATAACAGTTTCTAGTTCTTCATGACTGACGAGGGAGGGGGGCTTGATTGGGGGAGGGGGACGGAAATGGAAGGCGGGGAAGAGACAGAAATCTTTAATAAATAAATAAATTTTTAAAAAAGAGAAGATATAGACAAAAATAAAAGAATGACATTTCTTCATCAAGTCTGGTTAAAGCTGTGGCAATGGGCCACATGCCAAATTGCAGAACTGTGTCCTGATCATTGAGCCAGAACCTGGCCCACTGGGTGAATTGTTACTACTTACCAAATGCGACTTGTTTCTGGTCCTAAGACAGTATCTTGGTTATAGCTGATATCTTGGTTATATGTGGCACCTGCTCTCTACTCCAATGTGGTCTTGCACTCTCAGCAAACTTTTTGTTTCTGCCTCTTGAGTACCTGGGTCATAGGTGTGCCCTGTCATGCCCTGGAGGGGTCCCCATCTGTGACATATTCATTTCTTCAGAAAGGCTGTTGACTTGTCCAGGGTCACATAGCCAGTAAACACTAGACTAGCCCCCTTTCTTTTCATTCTCAGTCCCCATCTTTTCCTTCGCTCCAGGCTACCTTTCATTGTCAACAAAGGTCTCTTGCCTCTGATTAGGAAACTGAAGTGGAGTTCAAAGGGTGAGTAAAATGTGACACTTAGAAATCATCGCCCACTTTGTGGATGAGCTACTCTGGACAGGATGGCTTCGTCTCACTCTGCACTCTGCTTGCCGAGGCTATGAAGACACTGTGGAGCTATACAAATTGATACTCTGAGCCACAGGAGTAGGCTATGCAGTCCAGTTTAGGAGAGAGCTCTATCCTGGATGGCAGGCAAAAAAACAGCAAGAGAGGAAAGAACATGTGTAGTGGAAGATGCCCAAACCTGAGCTGTGTGAACCTCCAGCACCTACTATGTCTTAAGGACTTTACACCTCACCAGGATGAACTTTTACACATCCATGAACAATACCAACTTCGCAGCATTCAGAGAACTGACTCTGCAAATGTCCAGTTCATTCAAGTACGTTTTATGCTTTTGTTTGGAAAGTCCTATAGCTCTTCTTGCACCTCCCCTCCCTGGGTGTCCTGGGCTGCTTAACTGTACCTGGAAGGGGGCACACACTCACATTTCATGTCATCCTCCAGTCCAGTGCAGTTTGCATTGTGACCTTCCAGTTCAGAGGACTCCTAGACTTTGGAGACTAACAGCCAACCATGCCTCCTGATTCTGTCAGGGAACTCAGGAAAACAGTGACAGAAGCAGCCAGGATAGGGCTAAGGAGAGTTTCCTATCATCTTTAAAATGGTGCCTACCCTGAGTTCCCCACTTTAGCTTCTTTCATCCCTCACATTAGAGAAAAACTAAAGTATAAAGAAGAAAGTATGCTGTTTCAGGCCTATCGCATCATGTGGTACTCAAATGGCTGAGGTGGGAGAATTTTGGTCTTTGAGGAGATCCTGGCCTGACAAGACTGTTTCAAAACAAAATAACAAAAAGTCACTGGAACAGTTGGGGGGGGGGGGGTCACAGTTTTTTGCTGTGGGAACACATTCCGCTCCTTCAGCCAATAGCATTTATGATACCAGCCCACTTAGGCATGGTTTCTTATATTGTAAATGCAGCTGTAAAGCCTGCGCTCACTCTTTTGCTTCCAGCTCTTGCTTCTAGCTGCTAGACTCTGTTCCTGTTCACGCAAAGGGCTGTGATCTAGGACAGTGATCTGTAAGTTTCCCTTAAATAAACAACCCTTTATTTTGATTCATAATTCTGAACTGGTGTAGGATTATTTTGTGACTTCCACCTTCAGTTTTTCTCCTGTGTAAATGGGAGCAGAACCAATAATCCTACAAGATGATTTTGACAATAAGTGAAGCGGGCTAAGTGCCTCTCTGTAAAATCTGTGCACGGTGTGAATAAAGTTTGACTGCGCAGGAGAGATGCCAAGACCCAGCAGGAGTTCTGGGAGGCCTCTGGCAGGACCTGGAGCCATGCCTACATGTCCTCAGAGTTAGAGCCCAGCCCTACTAAGTCCTTGCTGAAGTACCTGAGGTACTCCTGCCTGCACAGCATTTTCCTTTGAGGCCCTTCCCACTTGGTGCTCAAGTTGAGTGTCTGGCACCAGGGAATATTGTCAGCTGAGCTGTGTTTTGTGAGACCCTTCAGACACCTGTGCTTATAAATTCCCCTCGGAGTTAAGCCGAGTGATAACTGGCTTCAGTCACTGGAGGTCACAGATTTTTTTCTAGCGTGGCTGGATTTAGAAACAGTGGCATAGAGGGTGGGGCTAGGTCTTGGGTGTTAAGAGGTTTCATTAGCTGAGCTGTCCTAGGTGCAGAGAGCTCCAGGAACTTACTGCACTAGCACCAATGAAATTTTTCTCATACTGACTGGTGGGCTCAAATGAAAGACAGCCATGAGGACATGCAGCTCAACTCCTGGCTGACATATGGCTCTCAGACAGCCTCAGAGATGCAACGAAGGCCAGAAAAACGTGACTACAGTGTATCCATGGGTGACTTGTACTGAACCTCGAGAGTCAAGGTGCTTCAGACAAAAAACTAGCTAGCACTCACTCTGAAGTTCATTTTCCTCCGGACTCCTGTTTGAGCATTGATGAAGATGCCACATGTCCCGTGGTTTGCATATGAGAGTTTGGATAAGGAAGAACCGTTTTGATCATGGAATGTTCTGTCAAGGCTAAAATGAATGGACTATTTCCCAGCCCATAAAGATTCCTAAGGCAGATTGTCTCCTTGCCTCCTGGGAACTGGGACCATTCTAGGTAGAAACCATATCCATGTTCAACCCTGGCAGGCAGATCTGGGCCACCACTGCCCATCACAGTATTTCTAGGTTTTAATATACAGGCTCCAGCTGCCTGGGGTTTTCTTGCCCTACCTCTGCTCTATTTCATTTCCAACCTGCTACAAACCAAAAGGGTTCTTTTGTCAAGTCATGTTTTATAACCATTTGGGGGACTTGGAGGCAGAAACCAGCGTTGTCGTCTCATTGAGCTTTCATAAACTGCAGCCATTTCCTTCTGCCCAGAGGATTGAATCCGTCAAGCTAGGAAGCCTGAAAGGCTGCATAATCGTGCTCCGATGATTTATGTGTTTGGCAGAATCAGTCTTCAGTCCAGCCTCAACACACAGCACAAAAGAAGCCTAGTCTGTTGGGAAGTGCTCAGCCATCAGCTGCTTCTCCTCGACCACTTTTCACATAGCTCTCCCTTGCCAAAGAGACAGCCCTCCTCAAAATTGGGCTACAGGATCTGGATGTGAAAATCTGTCATAGTACATTTCTAACGTGCTGCCTTAGCGTGTTTTTCTTGATCAATTAAAATGTCTGGTGTTGGATAGATTATTTTTAAAAACTGAATGTGTTTAGTTTATGTTCTGACCTCTGGAAGGTTCATCAGTTGTGGACCAGCCCTTCCAGCAAGGTCTGTAGCAGGACATGCCGGACAAGGTCTCATGATCATCTGGCAGAAACGCATGCAAAAGTGGTTCTGAGAAAGAAAAGAAAAGGGAACCTGATTCTCACAAGAGCTAACTGCTTTCCCTAAGGAAAAGCTGTTCTCCTTCCCTCACAAGTGTCTGGTCTAAACTCCATCCTGAAGGTCAGTTCTGCCTCAGCTCACACCAAGGACCAGCCTTCACCACGAGTATCTGTGGAGATAAATCACTTTCAGTCCTTGCTCTTTAAAGCCACAAAGTCTAAAAGCTAAACGTTCTCTGATCCATTGGGTTTCAAATATTTTTCTGCACTGAAAAGTATGATTTTTTTAAATGAAATATTTATATCAGTGTCCTAGTTAGCTTAATGATCCACTGGAAACAGCCTAGACTCATCTGAGGAAGGACGATCAGTTGAGGGATTGACCAGATCTGATTGGCCCGTGGGCATATCCATGGAGAAGTGTCTTGATTTTTAGTTGATATGAGAGTCCAGCCCATTGTGGGCAAGACAATTTCCTGAGTTGGTGGTCCTGGTGAAAGACCCCCCATGTGGGGAGACTCTCACTTGAGTCTTGGGATAACACGACTCCCCAGTAACTCACGAGAGACCGTCCTTGCTGTGATCACACGAGGTTTATTTGGCAAGACAGGAACCAGTGCACTGGGGCTGAGACTCATAACCCACACAGGGGAGGAGTTTGACCCTGAGTAATTGGGAGAAGGGGTTTTTAAAGGAAGAAACCACAACCCAGTAATCCAAAGGGGGTAGGGAGGGCGTCATAGAAAATTTCGAAAATACCAGTGATGACCACAAGGGGGTAACTCCCTGTTTCTCAAGATTATTCTCAAGATTATAATCTAACTTTATCTTCAGCTAGTTCCTGAAACAGAGTCACTGAACCTAGATTTTTGGCTCTATTTTTCCTGCTAGAGGGGTCTGGATTTATTCAGGTCTTTCACTGGATATATACCAAAAAAAAAAAAAAAAAAAAAGCTAAGTATGGGCTACTGGGCAAATTATAAAGTAAAATTCCTCCTTGAAGCATAAGCCAAATGAATCCCTTTCTCCTGTAAGTTGCTTTTGATCGTGGTGTTAATCATTTTGATGGAATGAAACTAGAACAGGATTTGGTATTACAGAAGCGAAGTGCTGCTCTGATGACCTTGGCCATGTGAGGTTCCATGCCTTCTGCCTGTTTTGTTGGAAGACTATGGAGGATTTGGGAGATCCGGGAAGAAAAAGCTAGAAGTTCATAGGATGTTCTTGTGGGAGTTTGAAAGTTATGAGTTCTGAGAGAAATGGGGGCTGTGGAGGCTTGGCTTGTAGTTTCAGACCAGAGCAAAGACTCCAGCTGACCTGAGCCAGCAGCTCTTTGTGTAATATTTTGGCGGAGATTATGTGACTCTGTGTGCACTGATCACCTGGAGCTAGAGAAACAGCTGTGGCTAACAAGAGAGCATTGGATGAAATCATCTGTTCTTCACTAGGTCAATCAGAACATGTGTTCTCAGTGTTGGCACACAGAAGCTGTGGTCCTTGAAAGCCAGGGCTATACTTCCAACTGAGAGATGAATTTGACACTGCACAATAGTCACCCACGTGGTACTGATTTTGAAGGTGCAAAAGTGGCAGAATTGAAGGAGTCATGGAGAGATGCTAAGGCTTGGCACTGTGTTGTTGCGGGAGGTCCTCCCGCTTCTCCAGCCTATAGCTGCTGAGATACCAGCCCATTGGGACGTGGCCTCTCTCCCTTTAAAAAAGCGGCCACTTCCCTCTCCTCTCTCTCTTCACTTCCTGCTCCGCAGGTGACTAGACTCCCTTCCTGGTTGTGTAAAGGGCTGTTGCCTGGGACAGTGATCTGTAAGTTTTTTCCCCTTTAAATAAATACCACCCTATTAATCATAATTCCAAACTGGTGTGGCATTGTTTGTGACTTACGCCTTCACTGTGTGACAGGGTTAGAGTCCCGGAGGAGAGGCCAGGAAATGCCTCATGTTGCCCCAGGTATGCCATAATATTGGAGATTTCAGAACTACTGGATAGTCACCAAGGATAGTGGCAGGCGTGGAGTGCAGTCTAAGCCTACAAGAATAGCTATGTGTGCTGTAAGTGGTAGAGATGGAGAAAGTGGCACTGCCCAAGCCAAGGTTATTGATGAGTCTCAAATGCTGAACATTGAGCTACACAGGAATTTAGATTTACATAGCTGTGTTTTGGTTTTGACTTTTTGCTATGCCCCAGTTCGTCACTTGTGGAATGGGAATATTTAAGGATATAACTTGTTTGTTTGTGTTTGTTTGTTTATAGGAGCCAATGGCTAAGAGACTGAATTTTTAAAGAGACCTTGAACTTCCAAAGTATTGAAATATTTAAGGACTATTTTATTTTATGGTATTAACATGAGATCTTGCAGATAAGGAATAAACGGTTATAGATTAAAATGATATGCTTATATGTCAAATTGAAACATCCTTACTTTTATTTGTTAACCTGACGCAAACTAGAGTCACCTGAGAAGGGAGTCTCAACTGAGGTATCGCTTAGGTCAGATTTGCCTGTAGGTGTGTCTGTGGTGAGCTGTCCCACTGTGGGCAGCACCATTCCATGGGCATGTGGTCCTGGACTTTGTAAGTAATCTCGCTGAACATGAATCTGCAAGTGAGCAAGCATGTGCATTCCTCAGTGGTTCTGTTTCAGGTTCCTGTTTGTACAGACATCCTGCCATGATTTCTCTCAATGAGAAACCATGTCTGAGAAATGTAAGCCAAATGAATTCTTTCCTCCAAATTGCTTTAGGTCAGGGTATTTGTCACAGCAACAGAATGAAGCTAAAACAAGCAGAAAATGTTTACTAATCTTGTTTCCTGTGTTATCTTTTGCTAAGTGATTTCCGTGTGTTTATTACTTACATTTTTCAATAGAACTATGTTATGGTCCCCCTTATTTTACAGAAAAGGGAGCAAAGTCATTTATATAAATCCCCACAAACCTATGAAAAGGATGAACACAGGAATTATTTGAAGACGGGACTGATAGCAATGGATTTCATGTGGCAAGGGACGTTTTGGGACAAGAATATAATACAGACGACACAGGCCAACCTTGCACTAGAAATAAAACACAGAAGCATGGAATCTTTCTTAAATATTCTAGGAAATGCCTTTTGGTAAGTTACCTGCAAAACTCCCCCATCTCTCTGTACTCCCCAAAGTCCATTTCTAAAGCTCAGGACACACATCCATATGGATAACTGAAGGCCCTGGTAGGCATTAGTTGGATCTCAGTATAATATTTTGCTATCAGTTTCACACACTGCCCTTGTTGGCTGCATATGTAACAAGTGGAGAGGTACCCTCACTATGAACAAATGCGGCCTAACTCAGGAGACTGCCACGGTTACAGCATAAACTCCTCTGCTAAGTAGCTTAGCAGCAGTCTATGGACGTGTGACTGAGAAGTGTGGGCAGCTGGGCTGCCACTTGGCGTAAAGGATAAGACCTGTCTTCAACCATTTGACTGGTGTTTATTGAGCTCTGACAGCCATGTGCTAGAGAAGCGGATTCCTTGGTGGGAAATCGTGGCATTTAACTGATCGTGGGAAACGAGCAACATTCAAATAGAAAACATAATGTTGCATGGCGAGGAATGCACGGATGAAATCTGAACAAGATTTTGAGCGCCACACCAGTGCAGAGGGATGCGATGTGGAAAAACTTGATCCTCTGGAGAGAAGACACCACAAAGGCTGGGGAAAGGAGTGAACTAGGGGGGAGAATCCATTCAAAGGCACTGGGAATGGAATGAGCTGGGCATTTGCAAACAGCAGGAAGGGGACTACCGTGGTGGGCTTCAGGGGCA
Source organism: Microtus oregoni (assembly GCF_018167655.1). Classification (NCBI taxonomy): domain Eukaryota; kingdom Metazoa; phylum Chordata; class Mammalia; order Rodentia; family Cricetidae; genus Microtus; species Microtus oregoni. Next base: position 9,622,410 of record NW_024543097.1, on the reverse strand, counting down.
GGAGAGAGTAATCCCACACATCAGAAAACAAAAGGACTTACTGTGTGATCATTCCTCTGTTCTTGAATATGCCCCAGCCTGATGGGGATCCCCAGAACTGCTCAGCAGTCACAGCCCTGTTAGCTCTTCGTTTCACTCTCTCACACTGATCACAGTTTGCCATGGGTGGTCACTCTGCTCCACGCCCAACCCCCATCCCCACCAACATACAGCCTTTCAACAAGGAGGCTAAACTTCCAATCTCCAGCTTCATTGGATCCAGGCCACCAGATAAATTATGTTCAGTTTGGAGTATATTTGCTCAGAAACTTTTCTTGGGTTCCTGAAGGCTGCAGAACCAATACCAAGTGCTACAGTGTGGCTTCTGAGGCCAAGTCTATGCCAGCCCAGCCTCCTGTGAATCCCATTTCTCCATTGCTCCCCCTCAAAACTCTGCCCAATCATAGCCACCTACTGTGCTTGCTGATTTCATCAGGAAATCCTCTGTCCAGGTTCAGGACCTTGGTGTAAGCTGTGCCCTCCTCATAAAATAATGTCTGTGTGCAAATAGCGATAGGTACACTTGACAGAGGAGTGCTACGTAGATGTTCACAGAGCCCTTTCTTATTTGTCATTTCTTCATCTTTACAATTTCCTGGATGGGTTGCTTCCTACCAAATGGCCCCACAGTGGTCACCATATGTAAACAGAGGTTTCTCTCTGCTGGGTCCCACAGTTGTTCAGTCCAAAATAAACACACAGAGGCTTATAAGAGTTACAAACAATTTGGCCTATTGCTCTGGCTCACTACCAACTGGCTCTTACAACTTAAATTTACCCATAATTCTTATCTATGTTTAGCCATGTGGCTTGGTACCTTTTCTCAGTACGGCATTCTCATCTTGCTTGCTTTGCATCTGGCTGGCAACTGTCTTAGCCTTTCCTCTTCCCAGAATTCTCTTAGTCTGGTTGCCCTGCCTATACTTCCTGCCTGGCTACCGGCCAATCAGCATTTTATTAAACTAATACAAGTGACAAATTTTTACAGTGTACAAAAGCATTCTCCCACAGGAAGTCCCATGGAGGTCTACATTATTCCAGACAGCGATCCCTCAGGAAACCTAAATCTTTCCTCCTTTTGTATAATCTAAGCCAACTGTCTGCACATAATAATATTCCCCATGTTCAGCCATTTATATTCATTAATGCCACATTCTGGTTCTCTCCACAGTAACCCACTACCTTGAGGATGAGGACTGTGACCAGACAGACCATGACCATGGCACCCAAAAAAGGCAGAAAATCAGATAATGCTGTTCATTGAAAAGAACATCAATAGCCAAAAGTGAGTCTATACAGGATGAATGAGCACATGAATAAACCCCAAGTCCATTCTTTATCTCTAAAGATGAGGAATAAGACAGTTGAGCATGGTAGCACACCCCTGCAGTCCTCTCATTTGGGGAGCTGAGGCAGGAAGATTGCAAGTCTAACACTAGGCTGGGCTCTTTAGATCCTGTCTGAAAACAAACAAACCCTTTTCTACAAATACAAACTTTAAATCTCAGTGGATATTTACACTTCAAGTAATCAGAAGATATTTAAGAGATAAGTAAAACCACTCCAATGGATTTAAGACATTGTTTGTTTGTTTTATACTTATGAGTATTTGCCTGTGTATTTGTCTTTTCACCACATGCATGCAGTGCCTCCAAGGCCAGAAGAGTGCATTGGGTTGCCTAGCAATGGAGTTACAGACAGTTGGAGTCACCCTGTGAGTGCTGGGAATCCTTTTGAAGAGCACTCTTAACTGCTGAGCCATTTCTCCAGCCCCCTTTGGCTTTTATTGCAATCCCAAGACAAAATTCCAGCAGAGGACAAACTCCTTTCTTCAGACTCAAGCAAGACAGTCAAAAATTCACTAATAAATTGCAATGTGGACTCTGAATTAGTTTCTTTTTGTTGCTTTGGTAAAATACCATGACCAAAAGTGACTTAGAAATAGCTTTATTTTGACTTACACTTCCAGAGGGAGAGTTCACAATAGCAGACAGCAAGCATCTGGAGCAGGAAACTGAGAGACCACGTCCTCAATTACAGACAGGAAACAGTGAACAAACTGGAAGTAAGGCAAAATTATAAACCCTCAAAGTCCTCTCCCGGTGACATATTTCCTGCAGCAAGTCTTCATGTCCTAAATTTCCATAACAGCCCCAAACAGCACCACCAGCTGGGGATCAAGTGTCCAAATAAATGAGTCTATTGACAACACTTTTTCATTCAAACCACCCCAGATTTGGATAGAGTGTTGTATACCTGGAATTTTAGAAAAGAATCTGTTAAGGAGTTTGTGACCCCTGGGAAAAGACCATAGACTCGAACCAGGTACAATTAAAAGATTTATTGATTAGCTGCTAGCAGGACTTTATCCTTAAAGCCCAGTCTCAGGCATGTCATGATGGAGGAGTGTAGGGAAGGGCTTTTAAAGAGGACACTGCTAGAAGAACTCCAATATCTATGTGAGCAAGCAAAAACTGGTGTGTTCTGCCAAGTTAAGTGATTAAAGTGACTCAAAACAGTCTCTGGGTATCTGCGTAAGCAAGTTACAGAAGCCCAAACAAAACAAAACAGTTAGTCATAGCATACATAGTAAGTAGATAGGTCAGGATCACTGGGAATTTATCTTCCAGGTGCTGGAGTCAGACATAAACACTTAGTGAGTATCAAGATGGATGCCTGGCATAAAATGAAGTTTCATTATCCATTACAAAGCTAATGCAAAAGGATGGGGGATTAAAGGCCAGCTTGGGCTACATACCTAGAAATAATAATAATAAATAGCATGACTATTGCTATTTATTAATTAATATGAGGTAGGAAAAAGGCAAGAAGAGAGGGAAGGGTTAGAGGAAGAGAGGGAGAAATTGTAACATGTGTCCTATAAAAGCCTGACAAGAACTTAGCCTTAAGTCTCCCCTCCACGCTTACAGCCATTTAACAGCAAGGGTGCCGCTCACGCTCACTGCTACATGTGGAATGTATTCGAGCTTACACATGTGAATCCTTTCATTTCATTAAGGCACGAATTTCTAGGCACAGAAACAAACCCCTCTATTCCTACAAAGACCGTATGGCCCAGTCCATCATCCATGAGCCGATAGCAGTGCCTACCCTCCCCGCTACATCAAGAACTTGCCAAATGCTATTCAGAACCACTTCATCAGACGTGAAGCCATTTCCTATAGCTTTGACATGGTGCTCTACTTTGCCACTCTGAACTTTCCCCCAGTCTTGAAGTCAACTGAATAACAGTGTCAGATAGCAGCATTTTCTAAGTATCTATCCATCACTTTTTATATCAACCCTGCAGGGAGGTAATATTGATAGTTTTATTTTATGTAGGGTGAACTAACAGACTTAAGCAGCGCTACCACAACCATGGAACTGAACCCAGACAGTATGTTAATCTTCCTTTTAAGGTCCAAATCTCTAAGGTCCAGAAGTTGATGGTCTCTCCTGCTTCCCCAGTATCTGCAAAGAGGCAGACCAACCCAAACTACCGGCCCTGAGATTTGATGGCTGTCGGGATATGTAAGGATGATATGATACAGAGTCAGCAGAGGAACACACGCTCTGCCAAGCTGGTGGGACAAGATTTTTTTGTTGTAGAATATTATAAGACTTGTTACATTTGTTTATGTTGTAGAACTTTTGATGATGCAAAGATGTGCTGCATTCTTTTATGTTGCATTTGTTTAACTCTATGAAGCTGAGTTACTTTGCCTGCCTAAAACACCTGATTGCTCTACTAAAGAGCTGAATGGTGAATAGCAAGGCAGGATAAAGGATAAGTGAGGCTGGCAGTCAGGGAGAATAAGTAGGAGAAGAAATCTAGGGGAAGAGAGGTCGAGGAACAAGAAAAGGAGGAGAAGAGGACATCAGGGTCCAGCCACCAAGATACACAGCAAGCCATGAAATAAGAAGTAAAGAACGGTATACAGAATAAAGAAAGATAAAAATCCCAGAGGAAAAGTTAGATGAGATAAGTTAAGAAAAGCTGTCTAGAAGTAAGCCAAGCTAAGACAAAGCATTCATAAGAATAAGACTCTATGTGTATTTATTTGGAAACTCGGTGGCAGGCACCCAGAAGAGTTAAAAACCAACCAACAATACTTCTTCCTCTGGGCCTCTAAGTCTCTTCTGCCTTATTTGTACAATAGAGTTAGTGGTAGTATGACCTGGCTATTTCTCCAAGATGCATGTGTGGCGTGCTTAGGGCACGGCAGATGTTCAGACAGTGGTCCTGTTGTTTGCTTGTGCCCCCTGAACGCGGATTCCTAATCTGGTAGATCCTGCGTTGTTCTATGCAGAGGCACGCTCAGAACCTGACAAAGACAAGTCTACCCATCTCACTACTGAAATAGACAGGCTTCCCCGGGGATCAGGTAACTACATAAAATCCTGATACATAGAGTCCTTAGCTGCTGGAAGCTCTGTGGCCTTGGAGATCTTTAGCAAAAAGTCAATAATGTCCTCTGAAATTATAAAAGATGTCCATTGCTGAGGTCACAGATGGGTTCTGGCCTCCCTAAAGTAGGAGCATGATGCCAGAGCAAATTGGATGGTCAGCCAGTTGTTTCCTTTGTTTCCCAGTAAGCATGGAGATTTCCCAGGCAGCTACCCCTTGTAAGAAGCCGAATTCCCCGCAAAAATGACTACTATTTACCGAGTGCTTGCCAGAGTTAAGTTGCCTTTCGGCTGCTCTCACTATTTCCTGTATTCGTCTCATGACTGCTATTATTATTTCATTTTATAAATGAGAGAAACAGAGCTTTGTGGATTGTCCAGATCCACCTAATCAAATTAAGTTTGATTTCCTGTCCCATCAACTATTGAACAATTCCAAAGCCTAATGCCCTCACTCAGTGCATCACCAAGCTTTAAAGTCAATGACATCAGCCCCCTATTTTCGGTCACACCATATGCCTATATCACATGACCCTCCCTTAAAGTGACAGGCATGGGCTGATGATATCAGCTATTGTCCTTGTCAATGCAAAAACATGGGAGCCAAATATTATTTATTCAAATTAACTTATTGTACTCTAAGTAATTTTATTATTTAATTTGTTATTACTATTCTGAAGCCAAATATTAATGAGCCTGGTCTAAGGAACATGAATTAAGGTTGCCTCAAGTCCCATATATCATCATGGTTACCATTTCGTGAAGTTTTTCTATTAACAGAATACAATGAAGAAATAAATCAAAGCATTTTAAAAATACATTAGTGGAGACATCAGATAGGTAGGTTACAACAAAATAGGTAAGTCTTTGCTGTAGTTTGGGATCACAGAAAGCCAAGTGTGAAAGAATGAATTCCAGGAGAAACACGGAGGTAGGCACTAAATGGCTACTCAAGGAACTAAAACTGTCAAGAGATAAGTTGACTCTGGGCCTACAACACTCCAGCTCTCCACAATAAGAGAACTGAGAGCCCTGCACATTCTCCTTCAAAGACATCACTTTGTGCACTTTTGAATTTTGTCAAAAATGTGATTATTTCTTTATGATAGTTTGGGACCTCCTTTCTTGGTCTAGATCAAGCTTTTAACCAATAAAATATATACAGGACTTTGAGCATCACAAAGAAACCAACATGTTTTTAAATTTTTATTTATTTTCATTGTATGTGTATGTTTTTTTTCTGTATGTATGCATCTGTACCATGTTCATACATGGGACCTGTGACGGCATTACATCACCTGGAACTGAAGATACAGGCAGTTGTAAGCCACTGTGTGGGTGCTGGGAACCAAACTTGGGTCCTCCACAAGAAAAACAAATGCTTTTAACCACTTAGGCATCTCTCTATCCCCCTGGCAACATATCATTTTATCGGTAATTATTCTGTACAATCAAGCAAGTACAATTCTGTTTAAATTCTTTAAAGATATTTTGACTACTTCCCAATATTAAACGCTCTCTGAAACTACATATTTGGCCTGATGTGGCGGCATGCAATTGCAATATCAGCACTTGGAAGCTGAGACACCAGGATTTTGAGTTGTAGCCAGCCTGAGCTATATAGCTAAGCCATTCTAAAAAAACAAGGGGTTGTTGAGATAGCTCAGCAGGTGAAAGGACTCACTGCCAGGCCTTATGACCTGAAGTGGATTCCCTGGGCCCTACATTATAGAAGAGGAGAACTAACATGAACAAATTGTCCTCTGACCGCTACATGTTTGCTAAGACATGTGTGCACAAAGTAACACGTAAAGTAATAAAAAAAATTAGAAAACAAAGCAACACATGTCTATCTCTACTCCAACGCAAATCTGCGCATAATGAACAAGAGTTGTGTTCTTCCTAGAATGTGTTAGATGGTACATTACCAAAAACCTAAGGCATGCTGGTCAAGCAACAAGGGGTGCCATCTTCTGCAATAAGCAGAATGAAATAGAGGATTTCCCAAATTGTGTAGTTCTGATCAAACCATCATTTTCATCATTTCCTGCTGTGTGTGCCACGCTGCTCTGATCCTCAGCTACACTCTTGGCCCCAGGATGGCTATTGATTCAGGCATCAAATATCACAGTGCCATGTACAGAGGCTAAAAAGAAACAACTTCTTCCATACGCCTTAAACATTTCTCCCTGATTTTATAGTTCAGAGGTCCTGACAATCTTCCTGTCTTCCTTTGCAGTTTTGTCTAAGAACATCTACACCCCCATAAGCTGTTTACTTGAGGAAGGAGTCCTTTTCTCAGCCACTGGTCTGAAGCAATCATGTGAATCCATTTCTCCTTGCTAGAGGCAGGACCAGGAATGGCATGACATATGCATTTAGACAGTGAAATAAGAGGAGAGATGGCAACCTATGAAAAGGGCAGCAATATGGATGAGGCTGGATGACGTGTTGGCAAGAGAAACAAGGCTAACATAGAAAGCCAGTATAAAGCATGATATTTGTTGTTGGGGCTTGGGGAGGAGTGGGGCTGGAGGGATTGCTTTGTGGGCTTGCTTTTATCTGATTCGATTCTTGAGACACGCTCTTATTGTGTATCCCAGGCTGACATTGATCCTCCTGCCTCAGCCTTCTCAGTACTAGGACTAGAGTCATGCACCATTACACCCTGTTACAACATGACTATTTTTGTTCTTGTTTTTATTGCTTTGTTTGTTTGTTTGCTGCTGTTATTGTTCTAAGACCGTGTTTCGCTATGTACTCCGGCTAGCCTGGAATTTGCCATGTAGACCAAGTTTGACTTGAACTCACAGACACCTGCCTGCAGCTGCCTCCCAAGGGCTCAGCTTAAAAGTACACCACCACATCCCACTGATGTCTTGTTGTATAAATGCTGTGTGAAATTATTACTAAAAGCACGTGAATCAACATACTCATCGCCTCCGTTTTCAGCGTGACCGTGTGAGTGTGTGTGCATGCATGTGCATGAACACAGCCCCTGTGTGAGCGGTCAGAGTACCTGACTTCTAATCCTTTGGCAAATTTCACATAGCAAGCATTATTATAGACTATAATCACTATATAGACTATCTGATCACCAAAATGAATTCAGTTTATGCCTGAAGTTCAGACGTTTGATCGCTGTCTCCAAATTTCCCCAGCCCTGACCCCTGCGTGTACCATTTCACCCTCTGTTTCTGAGTCTGACATTTTTTATATTTTCATATAAATGAAAACAGGCAACACTTACCCTCTGTGTCAGCCCTGTTTCTGCCATTGTGCCCTCCAGCCTCATCCATTTTGCTGCCCATGACAAGATGCCTTTCTCATTATAAAGCTATTGGAGACACCTCTCCCCAATGCCCACAGCTACTATCCCTCCTCTTGTCTTATTGTCCAAATACATATTTCATGCCCTTTCTGAGCCTGCCACTAGCAAGGAGAAAGGGATTTGCATGGTTGCTTCAGACCAGTGATATTCTTCCAGGCAGCTAAGGGATGAACTCCTTCCTTCAAGCATACACACTTGTAAGAAATAATAATAATAACAAATATAATAATAATAAATAAAGACTTAGATATAACTGCAAGTAAAACGAAAGGTCATTGGGCTGCTGGTAGGTGTGCAAAGGTGGCTTCCCTACTACTGAGAGATTACACAATGGTCCAGAATTTACAAACATTAAAGAGACATCTTTAGATATTCAAATTCTAAATCCTGGAGAGTTTCTTTAAAATCAGCCAAATTATACTTTATTCTGGCAGTGCAAAGAAGTTCCCATAACAATTGAAATGAAATACCATGATTCAGTTAGGATTAAAAAGTTGTAGAGAATCAAACATGATGAGCCAATTTAAATAAGGGGTGGGGACTAGTCTAAGGACAAGGTAGAGCTCACAAGGCCAGATCTTGAAAATCCAGCATCAGAATACTATAAGCTAGAGTCATCTGTAGGCACTACAGAGAACACACTGATAAGGCTTCTCCCCTGGGCCCTCTTCCTGGCTTAGGAAGAACTGTGAGCTCAGACCCCATGCTCCCTGTCCCCTTTGCAAACAGCCCTCAAGGACTGAGAGATGACTTTCTAAAACAAAAGTATGGTTTGTAGTTGAAAGGGCTGGGAACTAGGTGGCCCCTTGAGGAGACCTGCATCACAACGTCCTTGTCTAAGAGAACAGATTCTGACTCAGCAGACTCGCCTTTTGGACTCAGAAGATGAGGGTCTCAGGGGTAGCCAGGCTCTTCATGAGTCCCAGAGGCTGAACAGCCAGTCTCACTTAGATACTGCTGGCCCTCAGGATGCCCATACACCCACCTAAGTTGCTGCTAGGCAGTTCATTCGGAGGCTTTTTGTAACCCACTGGACTTGCACGAGCTGAAGCGTGGGAGAAGTCACAGGTGTTTTTTGGTTCACTCATCTGCATGCCATGGAAAAGCAGAGTTGCAAAGATCTTGTTAACCCTTGCTTCTGTGAAGAGGACAATAAAATCACCCATTTGCTCTTGAAGAATCAGTAATGCAAGTAAAATGTTTACAGTCCTACTGAGATCGCTCCACATCTCAGATAATATGATAGAAACTAAAAGCTAACACTGTGGCCTCTTTGTCAGGTACTGAAGTGGATCGATCAATCAAGTGCCCATCACTTTGGAGTCAGTCTGCAGCAGACATGGAAAGCTAGTCTAGTAACCATAGCAACCTCCATACTTCCCAGCTTATGTCTGTCTTTGTGATTATTTGAAAAAAAAGTTTTAAGGTAATTATGGAATTTCCTTTAAGAAGTAAGACTCATTTATCTTAGAAACTAGGCTTGCAAAAGCTTAAGAAAGGATACAAAGAGTGGATTCAAACTCCAAGGCACATGCGTGTTGGCGGTGTGCCAGTGTCACCCTGTATGGCATGTCAGGAGAACAAAGTTTTTCAGTATAGGAACGGGGTGTCTGGAGTTTTTGTTTTCTTTTTTATTTGGGGGGAAGATCTCACTATGTAGCTCCTCTGCCTTGAATTCAGGATACTCTTTTTTCAGACTCTCAATTACTGGCTGTATTCATCAGGGTTCCCTAGAAAAACAGAACTAATAGAATGAACACACACACACACACAGAGATGTGTGTGTATACATATATATGTGCACATATATATTCATTATGTACATATATAAAGGGACTTGTGTTAAGAGTGGCTTACAGGCCGTGGTCCAGCTAGTTCAATAATAACTGTCTACCAATAGAAATTTCAAGAACCCGGTAGCTGCTGCTCTGTCTATGAGGCTGGATGCCTCATCTGGTCTTCAGTATATGCTGGAATACTGAGCAAGTGGGCTCTAACGCCACACAGGGATGAACTTGCCAGAGAGAGGAAGCAGAAGCAGACAGAGAGCAAAGACTTCCATCTTCCGGGTTCTTTATATATTCTGCCACCAGAAGATATGACTCAGATTTAAGGTGGGTCTAAGAATTCAAGCAATGATTCTAATGTTTCAAGGAAGAAAAATCCCTAGAGGTGCTCCCAGATGCTTGGAGTTTCGGTAACTCCAGATGCAGTCATGCTGACAAGCAAGAAAGGCCACCATGCTGGCATTAGAGGTAAATGTCACCAATTCTAGTGTTCCTTGATTGTTAGATGCCCCAAGAGGTCAACACCTCCCTCCAATTCTATTCCCTTTCCCTTGGGCAAAAATTTAACCATTTGTGTCCCTCACACACACACACACAAAAAAAAAAAAACCACCTTGGATTATCTTCTTGGCCCATTCAAGGTGTTAATTTTTCAAAGGGGAAAACATTGTCTATACTTTGCCCAGTTGCCATGACAAATCAACAGTTGTTTCAGATGTTGTTGTTTCAACCGTATGGTTTCATAACAGTTCAATGTTTCTGACTTAGCAAATGACGAAGGAGAAGATCAGTCTGGCAGTCTGGCAGCCGGTAAAGTAAGGCCGCATGGCTACCATCACTCAGCGCTTCACAGCTAGGCCATGATTCCCTGCGGCTGCTTGCCAAGACTGGAAAGAAATGATTTCAGATTCTCCCTCTTTATTTGCGATGCCAAGGCAAGATAATGCAGTATTTCCTGTTCTCATTTGTCTCAGAAGCACAGTCCCTGCCAGGGATAATATGTGGAAGTGGCAAGGGCCTAGTGCTTCCAATTAATCAGGCCAAGATTACTCAACCAAGAAATGAAAGGGAAATTTTAATAGTTGGGAACTGAGTGAAAGTTGTAGCCAGGTGTGATTAAAATACACTCCCTGCTTTAATTTCAATGGCAGGCTCCATTTTATTAGTCACCTAATTCTCCTTGGATTTCTCCTGACACGAAACCAGGAAGTTATACGTGTAGGGGAGGGGGTTCCCCAGTGTCCTCAGGAGAAACTGAAGGCTTGACTCATCAAATGAGATGGATTTGTGGCAAGCCAGCCATATTATCACTGGATGTCAGCAAGACACTGGGTTCTTGAGTTCCACTTGGTGTGGATGGTATCCTGAGTCCTGTAGAGCCAACTTTGTTTCCAACTACAAAATCCAGAATACGGCTGTGGACTTTGAGGCACAGGACTGAGAGAGCCCATTGGCACTGGCATAGCTATTTGTAATCCTCTGGTGGTTTGAGCAGGCTCCAACTCCCAGAGCATCCCTCCTCACTGCCCTTCCTGTCAAACCTCACGATCAGAGCACGGTCAAGCCATGGCCAGGAGGCCGCCATCACGAGATAAACTGATACACACTTTAAGTCCGGGGGACCAGCTAAGCAGAGACTGGATTTATCGTGGGTAATTAGCTGTAGCACTTTATAAAATAAAGGCCTAGGTCCCTGGTTTGCAGGGAAGTAAGTATAATTACTAGTGAGATGCGCTCCTGAAGGAGGTCTTCGCACAAAACAAACTACATATTCTGTTGTCTCTATTGCAGCCTGACACTTGTTGGTTCATCCGCTCTGTGTGCTTGGAGATCCCGTGTAGCCCCATATACCAAAGCACGAGTGGGGTGGTGTGCAGGTACATACCCACTAGCTTTTGTCTCTCGGTGAGTTTAGAAATATTGTTGGTGCAAAGCACGCTCGTAAGAATAAGAACTCATCTATTCTGCAGTCACATATCAATAACCATGGCTCTGGGAACACAGGCTTAGGTTCCCTTAACTACAATGTCATGAGGTTTTTGTAGTTTTAAGGTGGGGTATATATTAAATAGATTTGTGGGACCATCCAGCATAACCGGGAAGCCTGTCCTAAGAGATAGGTTTTTTTCTGGATTACTAGGCCTGAAATGGCCAACTGACTTTAGACAGGACAAGTGACCCTATATGTAGCAAAAGTAACAGCTGAGCTTTAGAGCTAGGGCAGGTGAGTCTCAGGGGACAGGGAAACTAAAGGAGAGGCACGGAGAGCTACCAACAGATGCAGCACTTCATTCACCAGGGGCGAGAGAGCATGCCCTAGGTGCCAGGGCTTTTATAAAGAATGCAGAAAGTGTCTTCTTGTCAGGACTAGCAAGTCACACAACAGGCACACTTACTGCTTATGTTTGCTGCCCTAGATAATCGAAGGCAGGGCTATGTTGCCTAAATTTTATTTGGTCTTCACAGCCTTTATTCCCTTCAATAAGTCTCACATGCCCCACTCTTCTACCTCTGCCTTATAGTATAGGTCACACATCAACTATGCCACCTTCTCTGCGATACAGGACCTCCCATTCTCTGGATGACCTAAAAAGGGGACAGTATGCTTATCCCTTACTTCAAACTTTTACTATGTCGCTGCTGGCTTAATAAACCTCTGGCGTGAAGGAAAATTAAGACTCAGTGCCTCTCTCCTGAAACATCCTCTCCTATCCCTCTGCCCTAGTTTGTTTTCTATTGCTGTGATTAAAGCAACCTGGAAAGGAAAGGGTTTATTTTGTTTTATAGCTTAGAGTCCATCGTGACAGGAACTCAGGGCAGGCCCCAGGAACTGAAGCAGAGACTACAGAGGAGGGCTGCTTACTGACTTGCTTTCTATGGGTGCGCATCTTGATTTCTAGCACTACTCAGGATCACCAGCTCAGGGGTGGTACCACCCAAATTGGGCTGAGCCCTCCCAGATCAATTACTAGGCAAGGAAATGTCCTGTAGATTTGCCTCCAGTCCAGTCTGATGGATGCTAACCTTTAATTAAGGTTCTCTCTTCCCATATAATTGTAGCTTGGGTCATGTTTACAAAAACTAAGCAACACACCTCTTTACTACCTAACAGGTAAGCCTTAATAAACCAAGATCATATCTGGATCTGGGCCTCAGATGCTATCTGAATACCTGCTTTGCTTTGGGCTTGGTGGAAGCTAGGAGATGGCTGTTACACACCAAAAAGGATTTTACCTGATAGTCACAGTAAATTATATCAGGCAGTTAGGTAGGCAATGAAGGGCTATTAATGCTATCAAATATCCCAGGAAAAGTTGGGTCCAGACACATAACATTCCAGATCTCTGTAATTTCACATTTTCTAATAAGCTGCCTTGTGAACTCTTTAATGTAGGTGTGCCTTTTTTTTTTCTTCTGATACTTTCAATTCACAATGTCCTGAAGCAGACTGAGGGTAATCCAGGTGCAAGATTGGTATGGGAGGGACCTTAGTGGATCCCATGGTAGATGAGGAACATGGGCAGGAAACAAAATATGCTGTACAGAAAGAGCTTGGGTAGTATGGAGTTTATTGGGAAGGTGGGGGAGAGAGAGAGAGATAAACAGAGAGAGAGAAAATGAGAGAGAAGAGGAGAGAAGGAGAGAGAGAGAGAGAGAGAGAGAGAGAGAGAGAGAGAGAGACTGGGAGTGGGCAGAGCTTCTCTTAAAGGAGTCTTTGCATCTAGGACCCTGGACTGGCCAGATCACCGCCTGGGTACATCCTGCCAAATGGCACGGCAGGCTAGCACAATGCCTAAATCTTAACACTGGGTATATCCTGCCAGGTACACAAAAGCCTCGGGACACAGCACGTATGAACAAATTCATGCCAATGGAAGGCCACAGTTTTGAGAAGGGTACAGAAATTTCATTCAGCCCCATCCAAGGCTAGGGAAGGATCAATTCATTTCCAGTGTGTAACTATAAGTCTTAAATGTCAACCTGGCATAATTTAGAATCACCTGAGGAGAAAGTCTTGGTGAGAGATTGTCTATAGGTCAGGGAGACCTGTAGGCACTTCTGTGGGGAAGTCTCTCGACTGTGTTAATTGAAGTGGAAAACGCATGCATTATGAGTGCACACAGCATCCGTTCTCTCTCCGCTCTTCTCTGAACCTAGCTAGCTGCGTAAAGTTCCTGCCTTGACTTTGCCACAGTAAATGACTGCCACCCGGAATTGTGGGCTAAAATACATCTTTTCTTGCCTAAGTTGCTTTTGGCCAGAGTATTTTACCACAGCAACATAAATGGGTCAAGGACACACACAGTGTGACCAACAAGGTCTTAAACTTCCCAAATTGTCACAGTGTTAAGGGGTGAAGGCAGATGGACAAGAAAGTGAAAATCAGGTGCTTTGGTATTCATATGTAATCCCAGCACTTAAAATGGCAGCTTTAAGACAATCCCGGGCTATATACTGCAACCCTTTCCAAAATTAAAAATGAAGAATTTTTGAAAAGGAGACTGGATGTCTCAGTGGTTAATAGTACCTGCTGCTGAAGTCTCAGGTTCAGTATGCAGCCAACACACAGTGGCTACTGATGGCCTGTAACTATACTTCCAGAGGATACATCACCCTCTTCCGGCCTCTACTGACACAAAGCACACCCACAGTAAGTAGACATAAATACTGCCAAAATACTCATATACATAAAATGAAAATAAATATCTTTTTTTTTGAAAAAAGAGAGAAATAGAATGCCCCTACCCCTGATACATAGAATCAGAAATTAACTACTCAGAGAGTGAAAAAAAAAAGGTAGCTGTTCAGCATATCTATTCATGAACAAGTACCTACATCTGTGTAAACACACTGTATGTCTAAATGGAGATAATATATATCCATTTCTGTTTCTACAGATCTGTGTGACCCTTTCTCGGCTCAATTAGCTTTCCTGGTGCCAGAAGCCATCATATACAGATGCTAACAGACGCTCTCATGTCATCATGCTGAGTTCTGATTAAAAGCAAGTCATTGTTATATATTTCTCCATGAGGCGTAAGTGCATCTGATTTTCAGTAAGACCTGACCCTGACACAGTGCCACCTCTGGGTTCCAGTAGTAACTATCCCTGTGCTCTTGGGGAAACTTGGGGACCAAAGTTGAGTTTTCTCAGGGTAGCAGACTCAGCAGCCTCCAGGCATGATTAGTTTTGTGGAGAGGATTGCCCAGAGTCCTGCAGGTCTCGAGACTAATCAGACCACACTCTTACCACCCCGCTAAGAGACGATGCCCCAGTGTTCCCCTTTTAAATATTATTAGCACACACCATACTTTGAGCAACACAGATTACTTAAGTTGCTATCACCTCGATCGTTTATGGTCTTTGCGGTGATAATGTTCAAAAGTCCTCTCTACTGCCTTGGAATATACGATACAACAGTGTTACATCATCCTCTCCATAGCAGAATGGCAACCCTGTCTTAGTACCTAGTAAAATATCCTGCTGTGTCTTAGTATCCATTAAAGCATCATTCATCAAATGTATTAATGGAAAAAGCAAGCAGGGTGACCATGGAAGTAAGGATCTCTACCCATAGGAAAAGGCCAAGCCTGCCTGGGACCTTTGCTTTGGTGTCTGACTTCCCAGGCAGATTGAAGTTATCTGTCTGTATCTTCTGTAATCAGAAATAGTGCAGTCAGCATGAAATTGCTTGAGATGTCTGGACTCTTCACCTAAGGCCTCCTATCTGACATTCTCCCAAATCAGAATACCCATAGTTTCCCAAAGCCTCTCCTTCACCAATATCCCGCATTCTGTTCCCAGTGGTTGCTATTTCTCGAAGCCAGGGGAAACACCGTCGTCTTGACCTGTGCCCTGGTTCTCTTTAACTGTCAGCTTTACCCAGCCTAGAGTTATCTCAGAGGAAAGCCTCAGCTGTGGAACTGCCTACATCATATTAGCCGGTGAGCACATCGAGGGGAGACTGTTTTGATCACTGAGGTAGGGCCCAGCTCACCATAAGTAGCCCCTTCCCGAGGCAAGTCTTCCTGGACTGTCTAAGAATACCGGCTGAGCATGAGTCAGCAAGAGATGCAGCAAGCAGCGTTCTTCCCTGGTTTCTGCTTCAAGTGGCAGCCCTGACTTCCCTCAATGACAAATTGTGACCTGGAAGTGTAAAACAAATAAATCCTTTCTTCCCCTGAGTTGCCTGTGGTCAGAGTGCTTTATTACAAAAACAGAAATCAAAAGTGTACCAACCCTTTTGTTCTTCCCAAAGAGATCAGAGAAGAGACTGCAGTTGGGGTCATACGCCCCACTGCACACTCTCAAGTGACATCTTTTAGTATCGTTTCATCCTCATTCTGCTACCAGAGCTACAGCAAGCCATAGCAACGAGATTTACCACTAGAGACTTTTTTTTTAGTTTTTTTATTTATTTTTATTATTCTTTACATATAATTTATTTTTGTTGTATTCTTTCCATTGTCCAACTCCTCCC
The DNA here is from genome assembly GCF_018167655.1 of Microtus oregoni. NCBI lineage: Eukaryota > Metazoa > Chordata > Mammalia > Rodentia > Cricetidae > Microtus > Microtus oregoni. The sequence goes on along the minus strand of NW_024543097.1, from coordinate 9,606,364 downwards.
AGGTCTTCCTATCTCCCAACCCAACTAATTTCATGCTTTCTTCTCTACCGCCCCCCAAAAGCATAAAATAAAGGTTAAAAACAATCAAACAAAAAGAAATATGTTTTAAAAATACCAAAAAAAAAAATCCAAACAGTCCACTGAAAAAGCAAGGAATCTGGTTTCTATAAGACCACTCCTTCTGGCTTACCCTGGCTTACAGTTGACAGCCCAGTGGCATACCACTGGAGAAAGCTTATTTTCCCTTTCATTTTCCCAAGAGCTTCTTGGTTAGGGGTGAGCCTTTGTGTCCACTTCCCCTTCCCAGCCTGGATGTTTATCTGGCTTGAGCTCATATAAGTCTTATACCCACCGTCACCGTCTCGGTGAGCTCTTGTGTGCAACAGCCCTATTGTGTCTGACTCTTACAATCGCTGTACCTCTGCTTCCACACAGACCCCCGAGCCTTACAGAGAGAGCCTCCCATTTAAGGCTGACATGTTTCAGAGGGGGAGACCTAAGTGGGTTATAGCTTAAAACTCTGAGGGAGGTGCGAATGCCGGTGAGCCTCAGTGCTTAGGCCAGTTACTCTCACCAAAGTAACTTCATCACCTCTGAAGGTGAGTGGCCGTTTTCATGTAGTTTCACAGATGCTTATTTCAAGCTCATCTGGCAGTGACAGCAGGGCACCCACCTGGCTCTCAGGCCTCCCACTCACATCCCTGTGGTCCTCAGCTCTGCTTTCCATGGTACACACAGCACAAGCGTTCCTTCTGCCTCGGAAACACCCTTTCACAAGAGGACCCTGCATAGCTCTCCTCACCCAGAAGGATTGCATTTTCTTCTTGAGCCAAGATCTATCCTGAAGCCATTTCTTTCTTCACATTGGCTCCATGAGATCATTTGAATTCATTTCAATAGCTTGGATTTCCCAGGATCTGCTAACTGCTCAGAACTCAGGGGTCTGTAGGGACAGCAGAGACGGCCTTTCTGAGGTCAAGGTAGATTTTGTGTATAGCTTCACCTTCACTTACACATTCAGTAGTGCCTGGTCTGTGCTCAACTGCACCAGCCCTGCTGAAGCACAAACACCAAGCATAGTCATGCAATGCTCACACTGTTCACAGCACAGCCCAGGTCTTAGTTTGCAGGCACGTCACGCCTCACAGCATCTTGGCATCCTCCGGAGGGCAAGCGCACCCAAAACCCCTTCCCACTGGCTTTGCCATTCTCACACTCCCCAGAAGCAAGCTCCCTCTCTCAGACTGGAGTAAATTGCTCTCCTCAGGTCTCATTTCAAACCACATTACCCATTCAGGTGTCTTCTAAGGATTCCCTTGATGTCTTGGCTACCTTGGAGGCTTGGGTCTGTATTTTGGACCACTATGACAAAGAGAAAGTGATGAGAACGGAGATGTGTGCCTCGGGCAGAATACAAAAGGGAAATTAAGGGGAGTTGGGACTGAAATGAAGGCACTCAGCCAGAACGTGGTTGTTCTAGAGTTTTCTATCACTGTGATAAAACATTGACCAAAAGCAACCTGGGGAGGAAAGGGCTTATTTCATTTCATCTTACAGCCTACAATTCATAACAAAGGGAAATCAGGGCAGGAACTCAAGGCAGGAGCCTGGAGGTAGGAAGCATAGCAAAGACCATGGAGGAACACTGATTACTGGCTTGCTAAATTTGTATTCTAATACATCCCAGGACCTCCTGCTCCAAGTGACACTGGCCACAATGGGCTGGGCCTTCTCATATCAATCATTAACCAAAAAAATGCCCTCCACAGACTTGCCTAAAGGACAATCTGGTGGAAGTATATTGTTTTTTCCTTTTCCCAGATAACACTAGCTTGTGTCGATGTGGAAAAACGAAACAAAACTAAACTAAACAGCATACTGCTTCAAATTTCTCATGGATATAAATCAAAAACATCAGCGGAGCAGCCAAAGCCAGAGAAGAATGCCTCCTTTTTAAAAGAGTCACCACAAATACCATGAATGAGAGTGTTAACCTAATAAATGCTGGCTTAGAATGTGTACCAGCTTGGATTTCCCTTTACCACAATCCCCTCATGCTCTGGAACAATCTATCCTACGCCTACCTCACAATCTCAATCACAAAAGAGGACTCTTCCAGGTAAGAGCAAGACATCTGTGAATGGCTATATATATATATATATATATATATATATATATATATATATAATCACTTTTGATAGACCTCTCTGGGATGCAGGATGTGCCATCCCATTGGCTGGAGCCCCCAGAGGAAGCCAGCTGAGTACCTGCATTCAACAGTTTCTGTTTCCTGGTTGCGGATGCAATGTCACCAGCTGCCTCACATCCCTGCCATCGCAATGGTGGACTGTGCTGTACCCTCAAATGTTAAAATAAAGCCCTCCTTCCTTAAGTTGTTCTTGCCAGGCATTATGTCACAGAAACAAGATAAGGGATGGATACATCAGTTCATATTCTTTACCTAATTTTTAAACCACTCCGTTTTTTAAATTCACTTTATCTTTAAGGCTTATTGCAAAGTGCATCCTTTAAGCAATTTAAATTCAAAACCAGCAATATCATAGATAGCAATCACTGAGATACATGGGTGTGCCTTTCCCACTAGATATAATTATATATAATACATATTGAATATAAATTGTGGCTGGGTTCTCATGCTCCAGCCTGCCTGAAGCATCCACAGGCCTGCCTGAAGCATCCACAGGCCTGCCTGATGCTATTTGGCTCAAGTGGGCACCATTATGATGAGCAAGCATACGGTGGAGAAATGGGAGAGAAAGAGGCAGGATGGTTTATGTGCTGTGGTGAGAGTATGAAGAAGCAAGGGTGGTGAGCAATGCGCTGATGTTGGTGGCCTGTTTGCCACCTGCGACCGAAGTGACGTCTGGACCTGGACTGCTGCCTAGGGCCATATCTGGGTCCATGATTCTACTGCAGCCAGGATCTGTGTTGATACCCATGACCCATCTCACAACCAAGGCCATGGTGATGCTCAGGGGTTTGGGCCACCACCTGTGGCCATTTTGGTGTCCAAGGGCTGTGCCACCACTGGGACCATGTGGATCTGAGTGGTCTGTGCTGCCACTGGGGGACTTGATGACATCTGGATTTGGGTTGCTACCAGGGGCCATGTCTGGGTTCATGGCCCTGCAGCAGCCATGATTTGTGTTGACATTCATGGCTTCAGTAATCACTGAAGGCTGTGTGGATGACCGGGGTCTAGTCAAACACCCGAGTCTGTGTTGGCCTCTGAGGGCCATGCTGCTGCTGGAGCCATGCTGTCTGAATGGTCTATGCTGCTACTTGGGCTATAGTGCCACCTGAGCTTGGGCTGTAGCTTAGGACCATGTCTGGGTTCATGGCCCTACCACAGTCAGGGTCTGGGATGCTATCTGTGGCTCCTCGTACCATCGAAGGCCATGCAAATTCCCTGGATCTGAGCCATCACCTAAGGCCAGGTGAAGATCTGAGGACCATGCTATAGCTGGGACCATAAAGGTCTGAGTGACCTACACTGCCACAAGGTGTGTTGGTGATGTCTGTCCGGGCTGCAGCTGAGGACCACATCTGGGTCCATTGTCCTGCCACAGCCAGGGTCTGTGTTGATGTCTGCAGCTCCTGATACCATCAAAGGCTATGCCAATAGCAGGAATCTAAGCTGTCACATAGGGCTATATTGGTATACAAAGGCCACACTGCCAACTTAGCCATGCTGATCCGAATGACCTGCATTGCCACCTGGGGCCAAGCTGATATCCAAGCCTAGGCTGTTGATGAGAACCATGACTGGGTCCATGGTCCTACTACATCCACTGATGTCTGTGGCCCCATGTTACTACCAAAGGCCACATGGATGCCTGGGTCTAGGCTGAAATATATGACAACATTGGTGCCCAAGATCCATGCTGCCACCAGGGCCACATCTATCTGAATGGCCTACACTGTCACCTGAGCCTATGGTGTATCCAGGCCAGGGCTGCTGCTGAGGGCCATGTCTGAGTCTGTGGCCCTACCACAGCCAGGACATGTATTGATGTCTGTGGTTTCTGATGCCATCAAAGGCAATGCCGATGCCAGGGGTCTGGGCTGGCACCTGGGGCAATGGTATCATCCAGACCAGGATTACTGCTGAGGGCCAACTCTGGGTCTGTGGCTCTACCATATCCAGGGTCTATGTTGATGTTCATGGTCCATGGTACCACCAAAAGCCACACAAATGTCCCGAATCTGGGCTAAAACCTGTGGTCATGTTGGTGACTGAGGACTGAGATGCCACTGGGGCCATGCCAATCTGGGTGGCCTGTGCTGTCACAGGGGGCCATGATGTTGTCAGGCCATGGACTGCTACCGTGGACCAAGTCTGCGGACCATTACAGGGTCCTGTGTTGATGGTGTACTAAAGGCCTTGAACTAGAACAATAACTCACTTCAATGAACATTTTGCAGGTGGGGCTGATTGGAGAAACGGTATACAGCATGACACATTGCTAAGGTGTATTGGGAAGACAGAAGAATGAGGTGTTTTGTTTGCTTGTTTTATTTTTAATTAATTAAGTGGCCATGATGCTGTGCTGAGGAGCAGATATGGAGTGACTGGGAGGTGAGGTTGGGTGCATTATATGAAATTCCCAAAAAAATCAATAAAGAATTATGCTAAAAAATATATGTAAAACATGTACTGTCTCTTTCTCTTGCCTTTATTTAATAAAAGCAATTTTCTCTCATGCTAACATGGCCTGAAATTCTTCTCTACGGTTTAAGTTAGGAGCCAGTCACACCTGTGGAGGGCTCCTTCAGGGAAGTAGCAACAACAATCTGCCACTGAGAAAACATAAGAGAGAAGCTTTTAGACCAAAACTTAGTGATAGTACTATAGGCAACAATATAACCAACCGCACCCCAGTATACACCCCATACCAAGACTCACACACACAATCCATTTTTGAATTAAAAAATATGAGTTTCCCTCATTTTTAGTAGTTCCCTGAGAATTTTGTACAATGTATTTTGATCATCTTTTTCCATCTTCCCACAATCTCTTCACTTACTCGACTTTGAGTTTTTTTTTTTTTCTTTGTTTTTTCAAACTCATCAAGTAGAGTTTGTCCTGTCCTTATACTCTTGGATGCCTTTCCACTGGAGCGTGATTGACCTACCAGAGGCTCACCCTTAAAGAAAACAGGCTCTCCCTCTCCTACTAGTAGTCAATGGCCACAAGCTCCTTAGCTAGGAGCTTCCCCTCCGTGCTCAGATTGTTGTCTGGCTTGTGCAGCAGGATGTAGATTGCCAGGTAGAAACAGGAGCATGATACTCCATCCCCCACCCCATGCATATTTGAATGGTTTTACTCTTAGGCCTTCTAAGTCACTTTTTTCTTCCACCAGTCATTCACAATTTCTCAGTTTTTCCATTATTATTTTTTTTAAATGGAAGACTGCTCACCCTAGCAACATGGGTACTAAAAAGAGACCAATACTCGGAAAATTAGCATGCCTTACAGAAGGTAACACACTCATTTTACAAAGTCATCCATATTTTTTTCACAATAGCCAAGATACTGATTCAGCTTAGGTGTCCATCAGGAGATAAATAGGTAAAGAAAATGTGGCATTTATACACAATGCAATCTTAATTCAGTCACTAAAGAATATGAAATTATGCCGGTTTCAGAGAAATGACTAAAACTGTGTCATCATCAAATCATGTGAAATATGCCAGACTTTGAAAGATTAGCATATGGGACTTCTATTTTTTAAAAGAGACATGAAAGTAGAAGGGGCACTATTTGAAAAGAGGAAAGGAGGAACTTGGGAAAAATCAAATCAATGCATGATATATATTCACAAGAATGTCATAACGAAGCTCACTATATTGTACAATGAAAATGTACTAATTTTTTAAAATGATCCATGAGATTATATATTTCCCTTGAAAGAAAATGAAACATTAGTCATGAACATGTACACACCCTAGAAAAAGAAACCGAATCTGACCTAGTTCCTAGATGCAGCTATTAATTTGAAAGAAATACAAAGAACTTTCTAGAGGAACAAATACATCACCATCACTAGGGAAGTAGTTTCAAGAGAGCCTAGAATCAAGAAAATTAATCAAACATTGCCATGACCAGATCCCCACACCCCAATTCCTTGAATTGTGAAAATACCAACTTCTTAGGTGTAACAGAGAATTGGAAATTTGAACAAACGTTTAACATAGTTTGTTTTAGCTGTGGGCAAAGATAATTGAATTTTTTAAAGGAAGAGTGGGTAAAAAACAGAAAAACATGTTTTCTGTTCCCATCCCTTTCTTAAGTGGCTGTGTCACTGAATGTCAAAGGAAGGAAATTGAGAACATTCTGCTCCTGGTCCTCGGTTGCACCCTTGCGCCTCACCTCCGGGACACTAGAAGTGCCTCTGAGAGCTTCCTCCAGCCAGGGAGGACAATAGGACTTACCTCTGCTCAGCACCCCATTCTGCAGATCAACTGATTGTTGAATTTCTTTGTCAGCCAAGATTAACTTCTAAGGTATGAGAGGGGGAAACAGACTAGGAAGACATAGACAGTGCCTTGGCACCCAAGCCTGCTCATCTCTCTCTGGCTACTGAAGACAGTAACTGCATCTTTCTTAACTCCATTTCTACCAAACAACCAATTTAATGGGTACCACCTGCTCAACAGAGATTAGTAAAACCTGCCATCCCTAACTGGCAAATGTGGTCATTTTAACTGTGGATGTAGCCAGAGGTTTTTAAGGCAACAATCTGGCCTCCAGCAACCCCAGCATGCTAGGCTTGACAAACCTATTTTTAGTTTTTCTTTGTGGGCCTAAATGAGGAGTCTGCATTTTAGCAAATGCAGCACCTACCAAACTCCTGTCTCATACAGCACCCTCCTACCTAGAGCTGAAGTCCAAATTTCTTCCTTACTAACTAGTGGTAAAATTAAAAGCGCTTTTGTCCTTGAGATTTCTCTGCAACAACGCCGCTGTGTTTTTGTGGCCAGGGCCAGTCAGTGTTCAACTGGTCTCATTGGCCTAAATGGACGTGTTCTCAATCACTGTGTAGCTTGACCAGTTCACAGCAAGTTCAAAAGGAGACTAGCTGGTAAATTCTATGAAGAATGGTAGTGAAAGTTCTCTCACACTTCCATAAAAGAACTGGAAAACATAATGTAGTCAGAAAAAGCTTTTTTAGAATTCTGGAAATTAACCAAAGGCTGACAGTGCCTGAGGGACTATTTATGCAAGAAAAGTAGCTAAGTCTTAGGGAAAAAAGAAGAAGAAGAAAAAAAAAAAAACAGGAAGCTTTTATCAAAGCTTAGGCCCACCCCTATCTTCTGCCCTAGCTCAGCAACCTGAGAAACAGATTTCTTTTTCACAATGAACTCCATTAAATGGGTCTGTCTGGTAGTTTACTGGAAGATCCACCTAGAAAGATCTGTCTACATTAGTGGCTCAGTGTTAAGAGCTTAGGAGATTCAAGACATTTGTCTGAAACTTTTGCTAGAAACTGTCAGAACAATATGGCTGTCTGAGGCAATGGGTGACCAGATATGTCTAATGACAAACTAATCCAAAGCACACAGAGAGAAACAGAGGATTGAGCTGTCCACTAGAGCTGTGCAAAGTTCTGATAGCTCTTGGGGAATCTAGAAGACCCGAGAATCACCACATAAATTGTGCTCGTGTGCAGTACGTGAAGATGGCCCTGGGCAGCTGCCACAAGGACAAACACGGGACAAACAAAAATGTGTGTTGGGGCAGACAGAGACTCACACATGTTCTCTCTTGTCTGTAGGTCAGAGAGTCTGAGGTTGTTTTCACTCTTAAAGTTGTTGACAACTGCTGTGGCTACGAAACAAGATATCCTGACCTAGGGTGTGGGTACTTGGTGTTTGGGACATTGAGATAGCCCAAAGAGGTGGATCCATTCCAGGCTGAGCAAAAGTCAAGAGAATTTAAATATACTCCTGTGCTCCTTTATTTAAAAGAGGAGGTTTGACCTAAGGAGCGGCTGCCTACAGAATACCTGATATAGGGTGAGTTCACTGCCCCAAACATCAAATGCTTAACTTGGGAATTAATGGCTTGATATATCAAATATTAACAAGTAACTGTTTTGGTTGTCCTTTGTGTCTTGTTAAAGCAGTCTTCCACCACCACTCCCACCCCCGCCCCCAGCTTTTGTATTAAAATATAAAAGTACATGGAAAATAAACACCAAATTCAGAACTCAGAACTCAAAATTCAACATTCAGTATTCAGTGAGTTGCCCTCCTGGTACTATCCTATGTCTCTGTGTTTCTTTCTTATTTCTGTTCCTCCAAACTAATGTTTCTAATCCTTATGCCCCTACCCTGAAACGTCCAACCTTGCTGTGCCTAGACCACAGCAAAAGTCACCCCAAAAAGGTGGCTTACAGTGACTGTGATCACAGGTATTTGCCATCCCCACATCCACCTCTTCAAAATAGCATAATGTCCTCTGCAGTTCCCTGTGTTGTCACAAATGGCAGAAATCCTTTGAAGGAGAGAGTAGAAAGGGGTAAGGGTAAGAAAGGGGTGATGTCTACCAAAGGACACAAAGTTTCAGTTGACCTTCAGGAATAAGTTTAGTAATCTAGCACCAGAATGATGACCATAATTAATAATTCCACAACTACTAAGAGTAATTTTTCAACAAATACACATACAAGCAGCCTTTGTAGTGAAGGATGTATTTATTAATTATGATCCTATAACATAAACATGTCAAAATATTTCACAAGTACATAAACTTACTAAATATCAATTTACAAAACCCCTTAAAATTTTAAGTTTATTTAAAAGCAAATAGACAAAACATTTTCAAATAACCACAAATTCTAAGCAGGTAATTAAACCTAAGAAGGCCCTGTGACCTTAGAGACTGCAGGTTTGAAAAAAAAAAAAAAGTTAAGGCCAAATTGTCAGCTACCTCATTGAGACTTGCCAGTACACATCTGAACACACAGAGAACCCGTCATGGATGCCTCCTCTTCGAGCTTCCAGGCTATCTGGGAAACTCTAACCATTCTCTGGATAATAAGATAAACTGAAGGCTGACTTCACTGGCCATGTGAGGTGAGGCTGCAACCAACAGCCTGGGGAACTCTTCCTCAGGAAACTGTATTCACATAAAGCTGGGTTCTTGACTACACCTCAGGAAAGAATCAAGATGTGTGTAAATGAAGCAAGGATTTTGAAAAGAGAACAGTGAGATGTCTTAGTAGGGAAATTGTTTGCTACCAAGCCTGAAGACCTGAGTTCAAATCCCAGGACCCACAAGAAAAAAAGCAGAGCACTGCTTCCATGGATGTCATGCTTCCTCCATAGCAAATATGGACACACAAAAATAAATGAATAAATAAATAAATAAATAATAAATAAGTATAATTTCTTAATTACATAAAGGAGAACGTTGGAGATGTGGCTCAGTAATAGAGTGCCTACCCAGCTTTCTTGAGGCCCTGGGTTGAACCTCCAGAACTGCAGAATAAGAAAAGGAGGAGATGATTGACTGAGCCTAAGTTCTTTTGACAGAACAACTTATTGCGCTAGGGGCTCAGTCGTGCTTCATTTGAGGTAAGAAAAATAAAATGGCATAGATTTTGTTCTTTTAAAATAAACGAACCAAAAGAAATTCCAGATTTGAAAAGTATACTAATTAAAAGGGAAGGCACCAAGGCAGCTGAACATCAGATCTGAGCAGGTGGGATGAAGATGGGGAAGTCTGAAGGCTGAGTAGCTGGGGTTATCTCATCTGGGAAGATCTGAAGGCAGAGTAGCTGGGGTTATCTCCTCTGAGAAATGAGGAAGAGAGTGAAGAAGCATGAGTAGAATCTGAGACCTACTGACCCCACCAGGGACGCAGCTTGAGGAACACACAGATATCATGGTATGAGTCCGTGGTGCCAACCGTGTGACTTGGGATGGACAAATAGCCCCTCAGTGTCTGCACAGTTTAACATAGGAATTTCCCTTGTGTGATAGTGTTTGAAGACTGAAGCAGGAAAAGCATGAGTTAGGTCAGCATGAGTCTCATAATAAAAAAAAAAAGCAACCAGCCAACCAACCAATACCAGACAGGAGACGGGGGGGAGAGGGGGACACGACACAGAACATCTTTTTGTGGCATGTGGATTGCATCTCAATAAAAGTCAATAAATGCTTAAAAGGAACCAATAATTCAGCCTCTTAACACTGGCAGAGACTCAGGTGACTTGCAGAGGAGCTGTGCCCTCCTCTCCCAGCCCTCACCCTGGCATATAGACATTTGCTGTAGATTCTTAGCATGCTTCCTTTTTGGTTTTCCTTTCTGGATTTTCCCCCCCTTTTGGGACAATAAAAAAGAGAGGACACTAACCCCAAAGCCAAAACAAAAGAAGCAAAAAGAAGGCAATAGGGCAGCTATCTGGAAAAAGACAGTCTGCGTTTGACAGTTCTGTATTGGGCTGTTCTGCTTTTACTAAGTAGCTTCTTCCAGTGCAAAAGGTATAACATCCCTCAGTGAGGAAGAAAAGCTCAGAGATGGGGTTCGGCTGGCCCAGGTTCACACAGCTGAGAAATGGCTCACTGGGGACCCCGTTCAGATCTAAAGGTAGAGTACAGCTCAATCTGCACCCACCACTGTGAACAATGGCAGGACACTCTCTTCTACTCTTAAAAAAATTACTTTGATATAGCAGAGTTGAGTTCACTGCTTCTCAAAACACAACAAATTGTGTGTGCCAATAGATTGTTTTAGAGTTGTCAAAACCCAAGTTACGCCCAAACTGAAGGCAATGCTGTCATGGAACCCTTGGGTGTGGGGTGGGGCTCAGTCTGGGTCCTAGGAAGCAGCAGGAAAGAGTCACATTTAAAATGAGACTTGTCTGGCCATATACATTTGCATTAGGTGTCACATGTGGCCCCACCTCCAGTCGTCAGTTCCTTCCATGGAAACAATGGAATGACGCTGAACAGAACATCAAGAAGACTTGATGATTCTCCCTGCCCATCCACAGGGACATCTCACTACTTAGGCCCATTTTCCCAGTGTGTGGTGGAGAACTTTCCAGCCCCTCCCTGCCTTAGCATCATTGAGACAGACATCTAGGAATTCCTGGGACACCACAGCCTACTGCTGACCCCTTCAGACACTGCAACCTTCTTCTAGGCTTAGGGTGGAGATTTATAGCTACAGCACGTGGCTGCAAGAAAAGGTGGCCCTTGGTTCTTAGGAAGAGTCACCCGTCATAGCCAGGCAACAACACAATATTGCATAGTGCGACAGTGCCATCAAGTGGACAGAAAACCAACACTTGAAGAAATGATTTCCAAGAGTGTGATTCTGAGGGAAGTGTTCAGAATCATGCATGGCATCAGTTCCCCTCCCTGTCTAGAGGCATAGCCATGCACCACATTCTTAAATGTAGTCGCTCTTTCTAAAACCTTGGGCTTCCTTGGGCATGCCGTTGGTCTCACTCTGGAGAAGACGTACGCAGCCCTATTGCGAGGTAGTTGCTCTTGAGGATGTATTTCAAACCCCTCCTTCAGAACTCTGGATGGTGTATCATCATCCTCACTAGGACCTTGCATGAGAGTTATGGATTAATGGATGACACAGATTCATAAGAAAGATAGATGATAGATGAATGCATGAATAGAAAAAAGGAGGGAACAGGGAAGGAGAAAGGGGGGAAATGAAGAGTCGGCTAAATAGCTTGGCAGCCCAAGTCATTGTCTCTACTAACAAATCCAAAGTAGCATATTTGGTTTCTGTTTTTGCAAGATTCAGTGATTTTGAACCCAAGAACACTTCCATTAGTGCAATCAGTAAATTTTACAGCCCACAATTTTTATTTTTACAAAAGTGCGGTTTTCCTGGATACTGAATACATGCTTCACCTTTCAAAAAATTTCTCTTTGTGTGTGAAGCTGCTTTTGTCATGCAAGTCTCTCAATCAGCCTTTCTTGTCTAAGTTTGGAGCACTTGTCACCCAACTGTAGAGGGTCCCTAATGACAGAAAAAGAAAGAACATTTCCCTGATGAGTTTGGCTATTCCTGAACCTACAGGCTCCTTCGTGATCATTTCCTTGTGTTTGGTGTTGTTGATTTTGCCAATGTGAGCTATAAATGCACCTTGTCGACAATGGGTATTCACTTAAATAAAATCAAAACCTTCAGATGAAATTGCTCACATTGGTATTTTGCAAGGACATCATCATCTCTCTCAAACTAAAATAAAGCAATAGTTGATACTGAATTATGGACTCATTCACATGTAAATAGCTTTGGCAGGTCACCATGGAGGTGACATTGCAAAGGAACTCTGCAGTGCATCTGCAACTTGCTGTGTTACTGTCTCAAAAGACAGACAGGCAGTCTAAAGGAACTATTCAGGAGTCCTCCAGCTTCAACTTGTGTTCTCAGCCTCTTCACTGGACAATTGGACAAAAAGAATCTGCCCTCGGAGGCAGATAGAGATGACAGGTTTCTCAGCTATCCAATGCATGACAAACCTAGGTAAGAGCTCCCTTGAAAAACGCAAGAGGAAATTCATTTAGACTTTTTTACTATGCAGACTTTTCAGGGCTTATTTAAGGAAAGTCAGGCAAGCATTGGAAGTGGCATTGGTAGCCTCGGGACTGGAAAAACACCATTTTATCTGTTGGCAGTCACTCTGGTCTTACTGTAAATACTCACAAATACCTAAAACAACTGCCTTGACCAGCTTTAAACAAATATGAATTATGAGTAAATCTCACCTCATGTCACAGTTCAACTCTACATGCTCAAGCACTCCACACCTGAAAAACAACTGTTAAGCGCTTACTTAATGCTTTCTTCTCACTACACTGGAGGAGGGAGGTGACATTGCGGTGACGTCTGCCTAAGCTCAAAAGGTGTTAGAGCTCTTGGAAGAGTAAGACTTTAAAAATAAATTCCACAAAAAATGAAAATCTCCATCAGTTGCTTACTATATTAGGCATTTGACAAAGGACTTCAACTTGTAATCTTTCTAATTTTGTGTGTGTGTGTGTGTGTGTGCGTGTGTGTGTGTGTGTGTGTGTGTGCATGTACACATGAGTAGAGATGCAGAAGCCCGAAGAAGGCATCTAATTCCCTGAAGCTGAGTTATGGATGATTTTTATCTGTCCAAATCATCCATAACTCGGAATAGAACTTGGGTCCTCTCTAGAAACAGAACATACCCTTAGCCACTGAGCCCTCTTTCTAGCCTCCCCTGTCTTTTGTGACAGTGTCGTATCATGTAGTCCAGGCTGACCTGAACTCCTTTTTACCCTTTTATTCAGACTGGACATCAAGTCTACCATTCTGTAGGTTCTTCCCTCCTCAGTTAGAAATGCCCTCACAGGCATGCCCACAGATGTGTTTCTGGGGAATTCTAAGGCCCAGTCAAGGTAACAATGAAGGTTAATAATCAATCCCTGAGTCTACTCAATTTAAAACCATAGTTCAAGAGGTAAAGATGGAGGTTACATTCCTAAACCTGTTTTGCCCAGAGTCATGGAGCTCGTTTAAAAGTTTCACATGACAGAAACACTTTTGTTCATGCTGAACCATTGTCATAAAGGCAAGAACAGGGAGCATGCAGTGGGTGGGCCAGCAGGCCGCCAGGAGAGGACACCTTAGCAGTTCAGCGGGCTGCGACAACGGCAGTGGTCTCCAAGGTTGTCTGACCACTAGAGCCTTAGCCTCCACCCCAACTGCAACTGGAGGAGTAGAGACCAGAGCAATAGCCACCTTGCTCCAGGAAGGGCAACCATCTAAACCACTGGGCATGCCCAGCAGACAGAAACTTAAACAGATGTTATGACTCAAATGGGCTTAACAAATATCTATAGAACATTTCACCCAAACATGAAAGAACATACCTTCTTCTCAGCACCTCATGGAACCTTCTTAAAAAATTGACCACATACTTAAATAACAAAATAAATCTCAACAGATAAAAAAATTGCAATAATCCCCTGTGTCTTATCAGATCATCATGGCTTAAATTAGAATTCAACAACACTAATTGCAGAAAGCCCACAAACACATGGAAACTGAACAATGCTCAAATGAACCACCAGTGGGCCAAGGAAAAATAAAGAAATTAAAGAGTTCCTAAAACTCAATGAAAATGACAATACAACATACCCAAATCTATGAGACACAATGAAATCAGAGGAAAGTTCACAACACTAAATGCCTACATAAAGAAGTTGGGAAAATTCCACACTAGTGAATTAACAGAGCACCCGAAAGCTCTAAAACAAACAGAAGCAAACTCACCCCAGAGGTCTACATAACAGGAAATAATAAAACTGAGAGCTAAAATGAACAAAATAGAAACAAAGAAAACAATACAAGAAATCAATGAGACAAAGAATTGGTTCTTTGAGAAAAATCAACAAAATAGACAAGCCTTTATCTAAACTAACCAAAAGGCAAAGAGAGAATATCCAAATTAACAAAATAAGAAATGAAAAGGGGGACATAACAACAGACATGAAGGAAATCCAGAAAATTCTTCACAGACCTCGAAAGAATAATGTTTGACTTCATGTGGAAAAACAAAACAAAACAAAAATCCCAGGATAGTCAAAAAAAATCCTGTACAATAATGAAACTTCTGGAGGCCTCACCATCCCTGACTTCAAATTCTACTACAGAACTACAGTATTGAAAACAGCTTGGTATTGGCATAAAAACAGACAGGAGGACCAATGGAATCAAGTTGAACCCTGGATATTAATCCACACACCTATGAACTCCTGATTTTTGACAAGGAAGCCAAAATTATAAAATGAAAAAAAATAGCATTTTCAACAAATGGTTCTGAGACAACTGGTTGTTGACATGCAGAAGAATGTAAATAGATCCATACCTATAACCATGCACAAAACTCAAGTTCAAATGAATCAAAGACCTCAACACAAAACCAACCACTCTGAACCTCATAGAAGAAAAAGAGGGAAGTATCCTGGAACACACTGGTACAGGAGACCATTTCCTAAATATACCTTCGGTAATACAGACACTGAGAGCAACAATTAGTAAATGGGACCTCCTAAAACTGAGAATCTTCTGTAAGGCAAAGGACACAATCAATAAGACAAAATGGCAGCCTACAGAATGGGAAAAGATTTTCATCTGACAGAGGACTGATCTCCAAAATAGACAAAGAACTCAAGAAATTGGACACCATAATACCAAATAATCTAATTAAAAATCGAGGCACATATCTAAATAGAGAAATATCAACAGATGAATCTCAAATGGCCTAAAGACATTTAAAAAATGTTTAGCTTCCTTAGCCATTAGAGAAATGCAAATCAAAACAACTCTGAGATACTATCTCATACCTGTCAGAATAACCAAGATTTAAAAAAATGCTGATGACAGCTTATGGTAGAGAGGATGTGGAGTAAGGAGAACACTTCTCCATTCCTGGTGGGATTGTAAACTTGTACAGTAGCTTTATAAGTCAGTATGGCAGTTTCTCAGAAAATTAGGAGTTAATCTACCTTGAGACACAGCAATACCACTTTTGGGTATATAACCAAAAGATTCTCAATCGTATCAGAAAGATACTTGCTCAGCTATGTTCATAGCAGTATTATTCATAATAGCCAGAACCTGGAAACAATCTAGCTGTCCCTCAACTGAAGAATGGATAAGGAAAATATGGTACACTTCCATAATAGAATACTACTCAGCAGATAATAATAATAATAACATCTTTAAATTTACAAGCAGATGAACAGAACTGGAAAAACATCTGAGTGAGGTAATGCAGACCCAGAAAAACAGATATAGTATGTACTCACTCAAACGTATATTAGACATAAAGCAAAAGATAACAAACCTACAGTCTACAACCCCAGAGAACCTAGACATCAAAGAGGATCCTAAGAGAGAAGTGCGTGGATCACTTAGGAAGGAGGAAAGAACAAGATCGCCTGAGTAAATTTGGAACATGGGGGATAAGAGGGGTAGAAGGAGAGAGGGGAGAAAGGAAGGGGAGTGGGATAAATGTATAGCTCAATAAAAACAATTTAAAAAGAACACATATACACAAAAAGACAGGGAACCAGGATGCTAATGGCCCCATTAGGCTTCATTTTCTCAAAAAGAACATCAGCGAAGCTAAATGAAAAGATTCTTTGATGCTGACTTAATGTGGGAATTTGACCCTGAGGGTCACTGCCTAATGCATGAAACAATCCCACACCAGTTTGGAATTATTATTGATAAAAGGGTTATTTATTTGAGGGGAAAAACTTACAGAACACTGTCCTACACGACCAGAAAAGGAGCCTAGTCACCAGAATGAATGTCCAAAGCAAGAGATGGACAGGAGGGCTGCCGCTGCTTTTCAAAGCAAAAGAGACCATGCCCCAGTGGGCTGGTATCTCAAAGGCTATTGGCTGAAGGAGCGAAAGGAGCTCCCACAGCAACTGCCTCACCTAACTACTTGATGAAGAATAGCACCTTCTTCATTTCTGTCCCAAATATGTCTGCAAAGATCTAGAAAGGTTACCTCCTTAAGGAACTCAGCAGCAGGCTGAGGACCAGAGAAGCAGTTTTAATAAAATAATAGTATTTATAATCAACCATGTCCGCAAACATTTACAAGAAAACAGCTAATAAATGGGCTCCTACAAACCCAGATCTGACTAATCGGCCTGATGCAATCTTAAGACACTGCACAATCTCATCTGAGCTTTAAAAATCATCCTACAGAATAGTCACTTATCTTTCCTAAATTCAAATTCACAAAGCAAGTTAGCAACTGTGGTAGGCTAATTGCCAGGTTGTAACTAACACCAGTTCTGGCTCTTAGCAATAGTACTGGCCACCTTTTCAAAGGCTTAAGGCTATTGTGCAACTGAGAATGTATCTGCCTACCTGTTGGCTGACACACATCCGATTCTACAAACACTGAAAACATTTGCTGACCTGAAGATGCTTCTAGTGCCTAAAATCAACAAATAGAAAAGCATGATGCCAAAGCACAATTAATAAAAATTCAGAGACAGAAACTGGGATTCAACCTGAAGATCTGAAAAACAGAACAGTCAGCCATCGGCTCTTACCTCGACCTCAGTCTGAAATGGCGATCCTGCCTCCAGGAATCTCAGAAGGAGACTGTGTCTGAGAGCTGTCCACTCCAGTTTTTTAGTCCTCTCTAGTTCTAGGATTAAGGGCATGCACCACTCCCACCTGGTCTCTATGGCAAGCTAGTGTGGCTACTGGGATTAAAGGTGTGTGTCATTGCTGCCTGGTCTGTAAGGCTGGCCAGTGTGGATGTTTAACTTTTCTGATCCTCAGGTAAGCTTTATTTATTAGACTACAAATGAAATGCCACTGCATGATGCAACTGCCTTGGCCATCCTCAGGAACCTTCCAAAAAAAAAAATGCCCTCAATAGGATGCTTTTTGGACATGTTATCTTGTTATCTTGGGATGTTTTCTAAAGAACTGCACTGTATCTCCTTATTCCCTTGATTTCCAGACCAGTTCCTGACAACTGCCTGAAGGAAAATATAAATGAATAAGAAAGACTTCGACGAAATGGGTCCTGATGGTGATAAAGCCATCACCATTAGAATTTTATCATTTTCAAATATCCCTGCCTAACACCAATTGGCCTTATTTGCCTGAGAACTCTCTCTTCTCAAGCCTGAGGAAGTCCGAAGGTGTCAGGGCTGTAACTTCTAGAAGCTGCTATTGTCTGACAGCTGCAGGGAGTTGGTGAGGAAGCACCCCAACACCCACACTCCCCGTGGATAACTCAGAATTGATTCAAAGCTAGGTCCCAGAGTACCAGTGTTCACAGTAAAAT
Source organism: Microtus oregoni (assembly GCF_018167655.1). Lineage (NCBI taxonomy): Eukaryota > Metazoa > Chordata > Mammalia > Rodentia > Cricetidae > Microtus > Microtus oregoni. Next base: position 9,588,506 of record NW_024543097.1, on the reverse strand, counting down.
CTAGACAACTTTTCCATTAGCATCCATTAATTATACAGATGTTTCTATGCCTGAATACAATAAATTTATTACCATATTTACTTCTTAATCTTTTTTATCCTGCTCCTCTTGTTCCCTTTCCCTTTTTCTTCCTCACTATTTCTCTCTCCACCTTCAGGTTCTTTCTCTTTTCACCCTAGGTTCTACATATAAAAGAAAATCAAGCATGTTTATCTTTTGGAATTGATCTTATTTTACTTAACAGGATGTAGTGGTTTATATTCTACCATTTTAATCTTCAGTAGTTTAATTCCTTTTTAATGTACAATTCTCTAGTGGAAAAAGCACTGACTCACCAAAAATGTTAATTTTAAAACAATTGCCAAGCCTAAGGCTAAACCAATAACTTAAGGTCAACTTCCTGAAATGTCCTCAGTTAAGGCTGAGAACCATTAAGTTCTGAAAACTGAAATGGCAATTGTCACAGAAGTTGAATGTGAATCTGGAGATGATTTTCAGGTCTCCGAGGTTTGGTTCTAGAGTAACTCTCTGGATGGTGGAAACCCGGAGTCCTGTTTTGAACATGGCAGTCTTCTCTTTTTCCAAAGCCAAGTAGTCTGCTTTCTTCTGTTACCACCGCAGGCTTCACACCAAGGTACACAGTAATGATAGCAGGTGTCTTCTGATAGCTTAGTATTAAATATTACCTATCTCCCCTGTTTTCATTTTACATCACTCTACGAAGAAGAAAGGTTTTAAACTCAAGCTACTTGAAGCCTCGGCACATTTCCATTATTAGCGGGGCTGCAGTGGGTTCTGTTTGCTCTGCCATCTACGCAGATTTCAGCCCAAGAAAGGTGGGACTAGGTTATCATTATGTTTTGTTTAGTTTTATGTTCTCCTAGGTTCATCAGCATCTGCTCTTAACAGCTGCTGCAGAGAGACTACAGAAATGCAAAGCAAGACACAAAGCGCCCAGTAGCTATGTGACCCTCAGAAAACACCCAGGCTGTGCTAAACATGGTTGAGGATTTTTATTCCAGTTGTGCAAGTACATACTACCTCCATCTTCCAAGTTCTGGGTTTACAGGTATCTCCCAGTGCACATGACTGTTATTGTTTTGCATTAATGAAGGGGTTTTCTTCCCTTCGCATTTAATTGCAAAGTACAACATTAAATATTATGAAGTAGCATTAGCAATAAATGTTATTATTAATCCAAACAATACAGTTGCTGTCTGGAGCCCTCCACTCTTAACCTTTCTTTTCTACCTATCCTGTGAGCCTTTCTTTACATATTTCCCCTCCCTTCGCTGCTTATACATTTCTTTGCAAACTGTACAGCCAACAGCACCAGTGTGACTCTGGCACTCTAGACTTTTCTTGCACAGCAGTTTCATCCCCAATAACATCAGAATCCTCCCAGGGCACGGTCCCTTGCCTGACAGCCTGTCCCAACTCCAACAGCACATCACTCACTTCTGGACTGCTGTGCTAATCCTACCCAAATCAGTGTTCCTAGGGCACCCGCCCAAGTCAAAACGCAGACTGTAGTGCAAAGGGCTTAAGACTTTGTTTCTCCTTAGTAACAGTGGTCACTATGTCCATAGGATTCTGTTTGTGGTAATTTCTAACTTAACCTACAGCAAAATGAGCAGTAGCTTAAAAGAGGATTTTTAAATATTATGTAAACTTATTTCCCTGTCTATGTGAACTCACATGTGTGCCTAGTGCCTATAGAGGCCAGAAAGAAATGAGAGTCAGATCCCCTAGTACGGGCATTACAGTTGGTTGTGAGTCCCTCTATAAGAGCAGTCAGTGCTTCTAAGTACTGAGCCATTTCTCCAGCCCCAGGAATAGTGGCTTTTAAATAATCCTTTCCTGCAGTTAAATTATACCAGTAATTCAAGCACTTAGGAGGCAGGGGCCACAGGAGCTGGGCTGTGTGGTGGGAATTTGCCTTAAAAATGACAAAAAAGGGACATGGGAGAAAAGGATCAGTCGGCAAAGTACCTTCCATGGAAACATGAAGACCTGAATTTGAACTCTTGCACACACTTTTGAAGCCAGAAAAAGCCACGTTCGGTGATACATGCCAGTGCTTAAGCGGTAGAGACAGAAGGATCTCTGGGGCTTGCTGTCTAGGCAAAGCTCCAGCTTCAGTTAGACACCCTGCTTCAAAAGATATGGTGGGGGGATTAAGTGTCAATCTCTTGCTTCCAAACATATGATACATATACATGCAGCTTCACATATGAGAACACACACGAGCATACACACACACACACACACACACACACGGGGGGGCAGGGGGGAGGAGAGGGAGAGAGAGAGAGAGAGAGAGAGAGAGAGAGAGAGAGAGAGAGAGAAATTCTCCCTGCAGTTCAAGAAGAAAGGTCCAAAAACATACATGATCCAGAACAAACCAGTGTGACTCAGCACAGCTGCTTTCTGTCTAGAGAGCCCTGCTCTCCATCGCCTGGAGTTTTTAGGGGTGACCTTGTGAGAGAGGAGCTGTGACGCAGGAAACAGACCATAAGAACCACAGCAGCAGTGCGGCCCCCAGAGTTTCCAGTTATGGTAACAAGATTCCTTTCTGTGCTTCGCCTACATTTTTAAGAAAAGTTTGAAAGGGCTCCCTCTCAACTGCAATTTAAAGACTGACTTTTGGCCAGGTGTGGTGGCGCACACCTGTAATCCCAACCAGCACTGGGGAGGCTGAGGCAGAAGAATTACACATTTGAGGCCAGCTGGGACTACAGATTGAGAGTCTGTCTCGAATAAGCACAAGCATAGAGTTTGAGTTTTAGAAGCATCTAAATAAACGGGCTAGAAACTTCCACCAATAATATTCATTACAAAATTACCCTTTCTTTTAAAAGCAATCTTAGGGTCATGGTTTCATTTCATTTTCCAAGCAACCAGTGAAGAATTAGAGCATTCGTGTTACAGTTGGTGATGCCCATCATGTGGGACCCTTGGAGACACACTGCACAACTCCCTATGAGGGCCATATCCTTTCTGCAGTTGGTTTCCCAAGTGTCATTCACCAACTGCTAAGGTCAGAAGGAATCCTGTTATATCCCTAGTCCCACTCAAAGCAACGGTGTTGAGATAAGGCCCAAGTGACACCTTTCTACAAGTCAGTTTTTTTCCCCGACACAGTAAGGGTGCATGCCCCACAATGCCCCATGATGACTAACATTCAGATTTCATAAACCCACTAGATGGATGAGAAGATTAGGAAGAGATTACTTTGGACATCTTGAAACACAGTAGGTAAAAATAACTCTATGAACTTCTGAAGAGTGGGTGTCTGACTGATACTCAGCTGTTTCATTGTATTCTTGGATTTCAGTGGCAGGACTGCTTTCAAAACCTGTGGGGTCATTTTTAGCTCCTTAAATCAAAACTAGCCCCCAGGTAGTTTACTTATTATTTAGTGATATTTCATTTTTATTTTAATAAATAAAGCTTGCCAGAAGATCTGAGAGTAAAACAGCCAAAAACCTAAACAAAGGAAATTAGATTCAAGGCTCCCACCTGTACCTCTGCCATGAAGACAGACTCTCAGAAAGCTACATAATGGGGTGGAAGTCAGGCACCAAAGCCGTAGCTTTAATCCTAAAGATGCCGTTTAGTAAATTAAAAACTCAAGTGCTCAGAAAAAGAAAAAGATAGATTTATACAATAAAGACAGATTCAGATACAAAAAAAAAAAACCAAAAACAAAAATACACAACCTTTAAACAGTTTGCAGTGTGTTAAAAAATGTAGGCTTGGGAGAGAACAGAAAGGGGACAGATAAAGTTCTTTAAAAAAAAAAAAGAAATATGGTAGTCAGGCATGGTGGCACATGCCATTAATCACAAGACTTGAGAGGCAAAGACAAGCAGATCTCTGTGAGTTTGAGGCCAGTCTGGTCTACAGAGTGAGTTCCAGAACAGGCAAAGATACACAAAAAAAACCCTTAAAAAAACAATAACTAAATAAAAATTAAAAATGAAAGAAATAGAGTAAGAAAAGGCAAAAATCACATAAAGATAGAAAATACACAGAGTCTGGATATAGTATGTTATTGTGTTGACTTTGAATTGTTTGACTGCTGAGGGAGAAGCAATAGCTACTAAAAGACATTTGAGTATAAATGCTGCTGGATTAATCCAACCTATATATTTTGAAAATGCCTTGAATTCAAATTTTACGTCAAAAGATACGTTACTTTGGAGAAGAGGTTTTGGTTTTGTTTTCACAGGAAATGAGAGGCAATGGATTTATTTTTGGTTAAGAAAAATAAGTTTTGATCAAGGAAGACCCCCTTGTGGGAATGGATAACCTAGATGATCCAACATTTCAGAGTACAGCTTTTGTAGTTTCTTTTGAATTCTGCATCCAGAACAGCTTCAAGGCTGCTGGCTGAGATGATCAAACCTCACAGAATATTCCAGTCAGGATTTGACCATAATTCTAAATTTTCTTTGAGTCCCCATAGATTGTTAGTGACCCCAATCAGCAGGAATTAGCCAAGAAAGCTATGCCGACATTCCCCAAAAGTGGCTTGTGGATGTTTGTTTTGTTTAGTGTGTTGGTTACAGGTTGTTATAGACTATGGTCAGGAAAACAGATAAGATTAGATTCTGGTTCTTGATTTGAAAATATAAAAGAGGAAATTCTATGGGATAATGTTTTTGTACACTGTAAAGTTTTTTTTTTTTTTTTTTTTTTTTTTTTTTTTTTACTGGTATTGGTTTAATAAAACACTCATTGGCCAATATCCAGGCAGGAAGTATAGGTGGGGCAACCAGACTAAGAATTCTGGAAAGAGGAAAGGCAGAGACACAGTCACCCACCAGACACAGAGGAAGCAAGATGAGAATGCCTCACTAAGGAAAGGTACCAAGCCACGTGGCTAAACATAGACACGAATTATGAGTTAATTTAAGTTGTAAAAGTTAGTTAATAATAAGCCTGAGCTAATAGGTCAAATAGTTTGTAATTAATATAAGCCTCTGTGTGTTTCTTTGAGACTGAATGGCTGTTGGATAGGGCAGGACAGAAACTTTGGTCTACAAGAACGATTTTCTCAGTTTGGACTTCAACAACCCTAGAAAATAAAGAAGATATTTCATTAACTTTCATTTTAATAATTTTATCAATAATATTGGAACTGAGGCCCAAACCATGTGAGGAATACATGTCTGATATTGCAGACCTAGTTAAACTCCTATGGCTAGGGAGTTCAAAAGCCCTAGGCTAGAATCTACTACTGTTACATTAGATGGACAGGAAGGCATACTGTTTTCTAAATATTCATAACTTCTTTATAAATATTCATAACTATTTTATAAATATTTATAACTATCTTCTAAATATTCACGTTTATTTTCATGTACTGGTTTTGTTTTCAGCCTTATATAGAGAAGCTTCTTTTTGCAGTGTGAAGTAATTAATACAGATTCTTACATAGTCAAAATGTTGAGAATATGTGATTACTGAATGTTCAGTTTCAAATCATACCCAAAGGCTCAGGGAAAATTATGGAAGGGGATAGAGTGGTATAACAGTTGAATGATGATACCTCCAATCCATCCTATCATGGTTTGGGAGACTCGAGACATCCCACATTTCATTGAGCAGCTATCTATAAACAGAGACTCTACTTTTGTTTCCTGGCTGCCCAGACTCAAATAAACACACAGAAACTGTATTAATTATAACACTGCCTGGCCAACAGCTCAGGCATATTCCTAACTAGCTCTTACATCTTAAATTAACTCTTTTCTATTATTTTATATTTTACCATAAGGTTCATGATTTACAGGTAAGATTCTGGTATCTTTCTTATTCAGCAGCTACAAGGTGTCTCTTTGACTCCACCTATTCTCTCTATATATTTTTATTCGGATTTTCTGTCTGTCTTTATTCTGCCCTGCCACAGGCCAAGGCAGCTCCTTTATTAACCAATGGTAATAAAACATACTCATAGCATACAGAGGGGAATCCCACATTCGATACTAACAATTAAGGGTTTCACAGGGAGAGCTGTTATTTTCTTCAGTGTTGTAGCCACTAATCAATTGCCCATTCTCCATGAAATAACCAAGCAACCCTTATTTAAGCTTAGTGGGAGATTGGAAGAAGACATGTAGATAGAAAAGAAATGACATGATGATAATATAAACACACGTCTCTTGGCAATGCATACCAATGCATATAGATTGACTAACAAAGATAAAGTTGTCAAGAAATGAACAAAGAACTTAAAAGTAAAGGAGGGAATGATTAGGAATGGGAGATAGATAAGTGGGTAATGAACTTTGAATATGGTCAAAACACATTGTATATATGTATGAAATAGTCAAATAATAAAAGAATACAAAGCCAAATGTTTGTGGTAACAATATTTAATGAAGAAACAAGATTCGAACAGATTATAAGTATTCAGTAAAAAATAATATGGAGCCAGGTTGAGCCCAGCACTTAGGAGACAGAGGCAGGCAGACTCTGTAAACCTGATCTATAGAGAGAACTTGAGGTCAACCAGGAATATATAGTGAGACCTTGTCTGAAAAATGAAGGGAAGGAGGAGAAGAACAAGAAGAAAGAAAACAATATATTTCAAAATACCACATGGAAATACTGGACTGTCACTTTGTGTTTCCCATTTCTCTATTTTATAAATATTCTTGCATGCAGATATATTACTTTTTATAATGAAAATCATAATGCAATAAAATGTTACATAATATCTTTGAGGATTTCTACGAGGATGGCTTGGAGATAAATTATGTAATTGGTATGAAGGAATTTTGTTCTTTTTAAAATGTGGTCTGTATATCAGCTGTCACTATGATCAGCGTTACATTTTGCCAGGTCCCGTCACATTTATTCTCAGTACAACACAGCTGTCTCATTTTTTTTCTCCTTCCTGGAAATTAAAGGAAAAGCATACAAAGGCAAATTCTTATCCAATTCCATACTTAATTAAACTTTCAGGATGTTCTCCTCTCTTGTAGGGCTGATTAACTAAAATTCACCAGAGGCTTATTCTTCTGTAGAGCAAAACAGGGGAGGTAATTCTTAATGGTTACCACATCAATGATTAAAAGAAATTGAATAAGTAACATGTGCTTCACAGGACCAAGATACTCTTCCAAGCTTCCTCAATTCAAGACCAGTGTATAAACCAAGCTTCAGCCTTCACGTCCTACAATTCAGAACCAGGGGATCCATAGACCCATCTCCATATAAAGGGCTGAGAGTTAAAAAAGACTACAGAGTGAATGGGAAGCTGAAACTGTTCCTCGGCCACATGACAGTTCATATGCGGAACTTTATCTTTTCCACTCATATCTTGCCAGTCATTATCCTTTTTGGCTCTGGGCCACAGGACACCTTTATTCATGTTTCTTATAACAAACATCATTTTTACATAAATAATGTCTGTCCTTAAATTATCTAAATACTTGGACTTTTATCATGAGCAAAAAGGAGCTGAGAAATGAGGAAATGGATAAACTGATGTTTTTCCTTTGATATTAGCAACTAGGTGACATTCACATTATTTTATACCTTTTACACTGAGTTAAGAAATAGAGGTACTACTTTTTACACTCCTGCTTTAAGGTTTCACATGTTGAAGTTATATGCAAACCAATAAAACTGCCGTCTGTTGAACAGACCCTTCTGTCTTAGTTACTGCTTTATTGCTGTGAAGAAACTCTATGACCAAAGCAACTTATAACAGAAAGCATTTAATTGGGGGATTGCTTACTGTTTTAGAGGGTTGGTCCATTATCATCACAACAGGAAGCAGTATCTGAGAGCTTTACCTCCTGATCTGCAGGCAGAAGACAGAAAGACAGACAGACAAAGAGAGAGAGAGAGACTTTTGAAACCTTAAGCCCACTCACAGGGACATACTTCCTTCAACAAGGCCACAAGTCCTAATTTTTACAATACAGTTTCTCTCCTGGTGACTCCACATTCAAATATAGGCCTTGGGGGGCATTCTCATTCCAACCAGCACACACAGACATGCATGCATGGCCACTGTGCCAGGTTTTGTATGGGTTACAAGATAAGAAAGCTATAGAGTTTGAGGCTTAGCAAACAATGAAAGAAAATGAACTCACTGGGATGAATAATTTTTATTGCCAACTTGAATGGATCAGGAAAGGTATAGTAGGGAAGCATGCCTATGAGTGTGTCTGTGATGGTATTGCTAGACTATTAAATCACAGCTCTAATCAAGACCTCAGCTGAGATCAGAGATTTCATTTTAGAAAGAAACTTTCAGGAACAATTTGATCTGTTTTTACTGATCCCATTTCTTTTATAATCAAAAGTCATCAGGGGCACTGTGATCTAATCAATGGTTTAATCCCTTGATGGATTTATAATATGATGAGCTTATACACTGGGGGCTTGTCCTTAGGATTGGATCTTGCCCTGGCCTTTTCCTGTTTTTGCTCTTTCTTTACTTTCTAGCTACCATTAATTTTTCTGTCATTCAGTTCCATAAAGAGCTGACACCTCTGAAGTCATGAGCTAAGACATTGGATATCTTCTCACAGCAATGGACAATACAACCAATGCAATGACTTCCATTGTCTTAGTTAGGGTTACTATTGCTGTAATGAAACACTATGAACAAAAGCAACTTAGGAAGAAAAAGGCTTGTTTTGCTTACACTTCTATGTCATTGTTCATCATCAAAGGAGGTCAGGGTAAGAACTCAAGCAGGGCAAGAACCTGAAGTCAGAACTGATGACACCTTTCCTGCAGCATTCTATTTCTTTGTGAGCTTCTCCCTAAGACGGGAAACTTTAATTTTAGTGAAAACTGCTGCACAACACATTGATTGGAAATAGTTTGATATCCATTTTCCCTTCATATTTATTTTGTTGGATTTGCCCTGTTTGAGTGACATAAGGCCTTGCTGTGCAGGTCAAAAGCCTGAACTCAGGATATAGACCAGGCTGGTTTCAAACTGGCAACACTACTCCCTAAACCTCTGGAGTGCTGAAATTCTAGGTGTGTGCTGCCATATTTGAATTCCTATTGTTATTCACAGCTGCTTGTGTCAGGCAGCCAGTAGGAAGTAATTTGTCCCAATATTCCCAACCACTGAATTGATTAGAGATATGGAGATAAGCTAGAGGGGAAGAAAGATCAATTGAGCCACCGGGAAACTGGAGAGAACCAAGAGCTCTTACCATTCTCACGGACTGGAAAGACAAGGGACTGATACTAGGAGTCCCAGGACGGTCAGGTGCTGCAGGTCAAGGAACACAGCTACCAGAACATGAGCACGGGCAAGAAGAGGGGAGACATTACATTTGTCTCTTCTCCCTCTTTCTTCCATCTATTGATTTTTTTTCTAGTACCTCACACTAGTCAAATCCAGCATCAGCAGGCAGGTCAATCCCCGTTAATGAGCTTGGGGCACAAAAGGCAGAGACTGGAGAATATATTCGAAGGGGTTGTGGAGGTAACTGGATCATTATCAGGAATTCTCACTCTGATCCTACAAAGAATATTTTTATCAGCTAAGAGTGAGGAAAACAGAAGTTTTCTTTACTGCATGCAGAAGCAGAGAGCAGAAGCCAAGATGCAGAGTCCATTGTTTCCCACCCAAAGACAGACATGCACATGTACAGGTGCATATGTACAAACATACACTCACACATACCCAACAGACCCACGGACACCACGGAGCATCACAGCGAGCTTAGAAAATGAAAACAGGAACGTATTAGTTCCTCTATAGTGCTGAACTAAAACACTATGGCCAAAGCAGTTAAAAAAGAAAGAGTTTATTTGGCTCCAGATGGACCTTAGGTACTCCTCCATGATAGCCAGGAGACATGGCAGCAGAAGGAAGCTGAAACATCACATCCTCAAATGCAATCATGAAGTAGAGAGAGTGAACTGACAGCTACAAAAGGCTTTTAATCTCAAAGCCCACTCTCAAGTGATATATTTTCTCCATCAAGGCTGTACCACCTAAACTTCCCCCAGACAACACCACCAATTGGGGACCAAGTGTTCAAATGCCTGGGACTATGGAGGACATTTTTCATTCAAACCACAATGAGGAATATAAAAGTTAAAATTCTAAAGACTGAAGACCTCGGCATTCATAGCTTACCCCCGATCAATGCTGTTTTAACTTTTCTAGGAAAGTTGTGAACAAATGTTTATTTATAACAATAGCTGTCCAAAAAATGGTAGTGATATTTTGCTTTTAATGTAAAAAATAAAGTTTGCTTGAAGATCAGAGTGCAGAGCTAAGCCACTAGCTAGCCAGAGAGGCCAGGCAGTGGTGGCATACACCTTTAATCCCAGCTCTTGTGAGACAGAGGCAAATGGATCTCTATGAGTTCAAGGCACCAAGCACTTTAACCCCAGCACTAGAGAGGTGGAGACAGGAAGAGATATGGCTGGCTGAGTAGAGGAATATAAGGAGGGAGGAGACAGGAGCTCAGATGTAGACTGAGGATGCAGTCTGAACATGCAGTCTGAGGTTTTCATAAAGACAGCATTCAGTCTGAGAATTTCTAGAGACAGGATTGCTCCTTTGGCCTGAGCATTGATAGAGGTAAGAACTCTCTAGTGGCTGATTGCGCTGCTGCTCTGGTCTTCCAGCTTTCACCCAATAATATTTTGTTATGCCCAAAGTTCAGAAACCCAAAATTCCAAGAGATCAAATATGATGTAAAAGCAAACAGTCTTTTTTTCATGTTAACTCAGGCCTCTCTGTCCAAAGCAGCAGCAGCAGCAGGAGGAGCAGAGCAAGAGAGACCTCAGCAGTGCAGGGCAGGGATTATTATAGTGGCCAGGCAAAAAAGGCGAGAGGGGCTTGGGGAATTTCAAACCTGCATAGCTCCAGACTCAGGATTGGCTCAAGCCCTCCAATACTGCATAGTTACAGTTTTGGGATTGACTCAAGTCCCTGCCAGGGGTATCTGGACTGAGCTGATTGGCTGTTCTGGGTCTAGAGAAGTTGCAACATGTTTTTTTCAGCACGAGGACATCTGGATTTGTTTGTCCATTTCTGATTGACCTCCCTGTGGGGTGAGATGTTCATGGTTTCTGTGGCTAGGGCTAAGGCCACATATGGGTCAGGGACAGTCACGTCTCACTAACTGGGCGGGGCTGTCTCCTGCTCAGATCAGTTGGAGGTCAGGGGCAGTCACATTTTACTGACTGAGTGGGGCTGACCCTGCTCAGGTCTTTGTGCTATGGCTACTGTTCTGCTGAGGCCTGGATCTCTCAGTCTGACTCTGGGCTTTGTATTTATTAAGGTCAATTAGAATTCATGCTACAATGAGCTTACTGAAGTTACTTATAGAAATGTGGTCCAAGATGAATTAATCAAAACAGTAGTAAACAAACAAACAAACACGTCACCATGGGTGACAACTTGAAATCCCTGAAGCCCTCTGCCCAACTTGCAGGCAGTTCCATTGAAGGGTCTCCCTAAACCCCAGTAAATTTTTAGTACTTTTATAGCCTTTGAACAGGAGCTTTGTGAGTGTTATAAATTTCATGAGCTTCTTGGGTCTTTTGAACCGTACTTCAGGAAGAAATGCTTTCAGTTCAGAGGAAATAACTCTGCAATAACCAAGATCCATGTTTAGAGTCTGGTGGAATATTAAAAGAGACTTTCCTGAAGATTCTGACTCAGAAAAAAAAAAAAAGAGGATTTAAGGTAAGTGGAAGGCAGACACAGAAGAATCCCTGGACACTCATAATGAACAAGGAGGAGACCCTGTCTCAACAGGGAAGAAGATGACTACTGAGACTACTGACCCCATATGTTGTCCACTGACCTCACCATTTGTGTTGTGGCACAGGTCTGCACTCACACAAACATGTACACAAACATATGTACACACAGTCATACAAATGTACACACACAACATTAAAAAAAGGAAAGATGTGGATTGCATATGCAGAGAAATGTCATTCTTTTGTTTTAGAACAAAAGAACCCCTGCTGTTTATGATAATTGGATGAGCCTGAAGGACTTGATGTTGTATGAAGTAGCCAAAACCATCCCAAAGGTATGTATAAAAATTAACTCAAAATGGATTAAAGACCTAAATATAACAGCTGAAAATTTAAGATCCTTAGGATGAAACGCGAAAGTAAGTCTTCATGACCTTGGACTTAGTGATGGAGTCAGAGATATGGTAGGAACAGAATAATCAATAAAAGCAGATGGTTGGACTTCAAATTTTTTTTATCTCTATGTGCCTTCAAGTCAGTGTGAGGCTATGTGAGTTTGAGACCAATCTTGACTACACTGTAAGATCCAATTGTTTTGCTTCCTTTTTTCTTTCTTTCTTTTTTTGGATGGATGTGGTGGCATGTGCCTGTAATCTCAGCAAGAAGCACATGTAGGGATAAGTCCCGCCCCTAAGGGAGGCGTGTTTGCCTCGGGCTAATGTTTGCCTATAAATTTGGCGAGCAGTGCTCCCAGCCACTGCTTCTGCTTTCCTGGTCTCCATGGGAACGGTGGTTCTGTAAGTCTATTTCTCCATTAAAGCTGTATATATATTTTTACAATTTGTCTGCATTCATTTACACCGTTACATTTTGGCGCCCAACATGGGGCTCGAACCCACGACCCTGAGATTAAGAGATGCCATGCTCTGCCGACTGAGCTAGCCAGGCCAGATGCACGCACGACCCAGGATGGATGTTGGCTAGAATCTCCCTGATAAGCCACCTCGTGGGCTACACAGATTATAAGAAATGGGCTAGTCCAGGTGCGGGAGTTAGCCAAGAAGAGGCTAGATAGAAATGGGCCAAGCAGTGTTTAAATGAATACAGTTTGTATGTTGTTATTTCGGGGCATAAGCTAGCAGGCGGCCGGGGTGCTGGGGATGCAGCCCCGCTGCTCCTATTACTACAGGCACAGGCAAGAGCAACAACTTCAAGCTTGCTCTGCTTCTCCATGGTGAGTTCAAGGTCTACAAAATGAGAGTCTGCTTTGAATAAAGAGAAGGAAGTGGAAGAGGAGTAAGTAGAAAGTGAAGGGAAAAGGAGGTAAAGAAGAAGAAAGGGGGAAAGGAGGAGGAAAAGGGCAGAGGGAAGAAGGAGAGAAAGAGGAAGAAGAAAGGAGGATGAGGAAGGGTAGCAAGGGAAGAGGAAGAAGAGGAGAAAGCAATAGTAAATCAAGATAAGAAATAAGGAACTTAGAAATGGGTGGTACAGTTAATAGGACATTACTCCAGAGAGGAAAAAGATATGAGCACCAAGCACCTGACATGAAAAGATACTTAGCTTAACATCTTTAGTCACTAGGGGATACAAATCAAAAGTACTGTGAGATATCACTCTATACCCTTGAGGATCATTCTAATTTAAAACACCACAAACAACAGCAACTGCTAGGACTATGGAGAAATCTGGGTTCCCATACACTGATTCATGATGCAAATATGAACTGCTTTAGCCTCCAGAAGGAAGAAGGCTTGGTAGTTCATCAGATAGGAACATGCAATTCCCACTGACCCAGCAGTCTGCTGATAGGTATATACGCAAGAGAGCTGAAAACACGTATGCATGAGAGCGTGTGGCTTTACTGATATCATACAAGAAGTGGAAGCTTAATACACAGAAAGCTGAAGAAGGATGTGTTATGTGGAGGAGCTGAAGAGTAGCTTGACATGAGACTTCGTCTTAGAAAATGTTTTCAAGGAGCTGGGGATGTGACACAGTGGTAGAGAACTTACGTGGGGTTGAAATGACCTGAGTCCCATGCCCAGTTCTTCAAAAATATTGTAGAGAGAAGAGGAAGGGAATAAGAGAAAGAAGGTAAGAAGGACAGAGGGAAGGAAAGAAGAAAAGTTGAACATCTACACCCATCAACTGATGGCCAACAGAATGGAGCATATCCTTTTTATGGACTATTGTTCAGGCATAATTAAAACTGCAAAAGTAAATAATAAAAGCGTGAAACATGCTAAGATGAGAGAACCTTGAAAAAAGATCCTAACCAAAAGAGGCCACGTATTTCAGTTACAAACATATGAACGTAACCAGCTATAGAGAGAGTGAGTGACTAGGGCTGGAATAGTGGTGACTGTTTAATGAGTGTGGGTTGCTTTCTGGGTGGCTGAAGTTGTTCCAGAAGTAGATATTGCTCATGGTTACAGAACATTGTGGGTGTACTGAGAGACCCTGTGTTTTACACTAGAAATGGTTGCATGTTTAAGACTATCAAAGTTTTAATTAATGTTTTAAAACTAGCATTGCTTACTATTTCTTCCTTTCTAGACGTATAAACTTATCTTCATTTTATCTTGGAACTGATTCAGGCTTGTTAGTATAGCCAAGGCCCTAGGCGCAAACCATGGTCTTGCAAACAAAAATCAGAAACAAATAAATAAAATTTAAAACACACATGCATTGTGACTCATCTCCTTTCCCCATAAGAAATTTTGTTCTTTCTGTCAGGCATGATGGTCCATGCCTGCACTTGGGAGGTGGCACTAGGAGGTAAGGGTCCAAGGTCATCCTTAGAAAGGAAAGAAGGAAGGAAGGAAGGATGGGAGAAAGGAGGGAAGGGGGAGGGAGGAAGGAAGGGAGGGTGGGAGGAAAATGAGAAGGAAAAAAAGGAAGGAAAAAAGAAAGAAAACCTATTCAATTGACAGAAAGTCACCCCTTTGCCCGTGTCTACATTTTCCACAACATTGCTGCTGATGAAGCTGGAGGTCAAGTGCAGAGGCTCAGCAAGAGCCCTGCTGAGTGGGAATCTATCCCCTCTCTCGGGCTTTCCTACCTTTCATTGTTTGAATAAATGATCATTGCAAGTGTTCTTGAAAAGCTGTTGATTAACATGCTTTTCATTGCTAAAAGCACAATTATTAAATAATGCTCAAGATTGTCATTCTCTCTGGTGTTACGGGACAACAAAAGACACTGTTAGAAAGTCGTCCTGAAAGTATGCCTTATCGTGGCGCTAGCAAACGTTGCAGAGTTTGGTGGGAGTTACAGAAATTAACTGCACATAAATTCATGAGGCTAACCCCTCTTAAACGTTGTCGAAAGACTACTAAACAAAATAGAATTTAAAAGCAGCATGGACTTATAAACAGCCTGCTGTTTGGTGGAACTTGTCAATCTGTGACCACGTATGTATTTTCTCTAACAGCTCTCTAATTAGCCCTAGCTCTCTCTACCTCTGCTCCAACATGTTTATGTTGGAAGTTACAAATTACTGTCTAATTATACTGGCTACTTGGTTTTGCATAAAATATAAATAAAATCCCGTAAATGCTATAAAAAAAAGTGCTGTCATCACTTTTTCGATGGGATGACTAAGAAACTTTTCCAGCTTTCCGCCAAATATGAGCAATGAAAAACTTTAATTAAATGTGGCAGTGTAGAAATTCATGACCACTTCCTCTAGAAACAGATCGCTTACAAGTGTGAAAAGTTTGCCAGAGTCAAAAGATAAAATTTGAGTGGAAAAGCAAATTCAGCATCTGGATTGCAAGTTCCAGAGGATACTGTTCAGAAGGTTTCAACTTTTCAGCTCTTACACTGAGAAAGGCTCCCTCTCCCTCCCTCCCTGTCCGTGTGTGTGTGTGTGTGTGTGTGTGTGTGTGTGTGTGTGTGTAAAAGTTTGCTGTTGCAGTATTCACAATAGCCAGGCAATGAAGCCAGCTTAGGTTCCTGTTTTGTTTGTTCTAGTTTGTTTGCTCTTTTATTTTTTAATTTAGTAGTTTGTTTTCTAAAGAGAAAGAAGGTATGGAATTGGATTGGTGGGGATACGGAGGACCTAGCAGGAGATGAGCTAGGGGAAACCGTGATCAGAATATATTTTTCTTTTCTATATGGTCTCAAGGGTTAAGGCATGAATTTGGCTTTATGCATGATTATTTGATTGCTTTAACAGTTTTCTTTAAAATATCCCCAGGAAAATAGGAATACTGTCTTTGTGGGAGACAGCTCTCTCACCGCAGGTTCAGACAGTTCTGTAGAAATTCTTGAGTCACAGCAGGAGGCTTAGACTCATACTAGAGAGAATTCAACTCTTTCCCTCCTGGTGAGCCAGCCTGCCTCCATTTTGGGCTTAAAAGTCATCCCATTGTTCATTCCTGAACAGGTTCAAGACAAACTAGGTTCATTCCTGCTTCAGATTAAACCTGTTTCTCAAGGATTGGGCTACGCCCTACCTGTAACCTTAACTACAGATGGTTTGGTACTGCCTGTTCCAGGAATGGAAGCCCTGCCTTCGTTTCAAAAGGTTGTTTATAACCATCTTGCAACACTACATTTGTTGAAAAAGGATTATTATGTCTATCTACTGTTATGCCCACCTTGCAACCATGTTTTTTCAGGAGGGATTAACTTGCCTTGCTTATGTTCTGCTCCTATAGCCCCATTTATTTTTGCCCACCAAATACCCTATTTGGAAGCCTCCTACCCCTGAGCAGTATAAGCCTTGTCTTCCTCATATCCAATGCTTGTTGGCCTTTCAAACTCTGCCTTAGGGGAGGCAGTCCGTGTATACAAAAAGCTTACTTTAATTAATTGCTTGCTTTAATTAATCTGATCATGATGATTTGGGTCAGTGGTGTTTTTCCTCCTATCTTTGGGATTAACAATGTAACTTTGATTTCCTTTTCTTTCTAATATACAGAAAATGAAAGTTCTCATTCACTGTTCTTAATCTCAAGAATAAAATAATCTAAAAATGAACTTTGATTTTAAAAAATGGAAGCACAAGGATAATTTTATTAGAATTTAAAAGAAAAACCCTGGGTCTGGTAAGTTGTAAACTTCAACAGCTGTTGGGAGGAGAATGGAGAGGAGAAGGAAAAGGTCACGCTACATAAGCTGACATTGAAATTACAACATATGGCAGACAGGTAGCCACATGGTGGGGTGGGGTGGGGGATTTTAGAGGAAGAATAAAAAAATACCCCAAATGTTGGGGTTAGAAGATAAAAACTGTTAGGAAAAGTATGCTTTAAAAAGAGAAAGAAGAGGACCTGGAGAAATGTCTCAGCAGTTAAGAACACAGGCTGCTATGCCAAAGGTCCTGAGTTCAATTCCCAGCACCCCCATGGCAACTCACAACTATCTATAACTCCAATTCTGGGGGATTTGACATCCTCACATAGAAATACATTCAGACAAATAAATAAATCTTTTTAAAAAAGAGAAGAAGTAGAAAAGGAAAAGTTGGGATTTTCAGAAAAGCAGGCAGACTCTTTTAAGGGGTAGGGATTCTGGATAAAAAATACAAAATCTTAAAAAATAAATAAATAAAATTTTAAAAAAAACAAACAAAAAAAGAAATACAAAATCTTAAAGAATAACTTATTCCATTCATGTCTTTAGCGTGGCTTAACGTGACCCCACCAGTACTGGGGTACCTGAAGAAAAAAATCTCCCAAGATGCCTGAATGAGTCCAATGGAGTTTGTGTTTATTGCTGCCAGTAGGACAGTATCAAGCAGAGCCGCAGGGAGTAGCATCAACTCCCAGTTTATTCACGTTTCTAAAGGCAAGGACATAATTCTGTGATGTGGACATCTGCAGCAAGTGTTGTTTACAGAAGCAGAGAGACAGCAGTTAAGTGGTCAGGTAGCTAAGCTTTAGGTCAGAGTTACATTGTTTAGGAATTTATAGTTCATCCAAAGACCAATTTACCTTAGGAATGTATGGTTGGTCTATGTGACCCGTTTTTACCCAAGCTAGTTTTTGCAATTAAGGTCTCCTAAGGAACGTTTTCATGTGTGGCAAAACTATAGTTTAGTAACTCACTACACCACCTTCCTAAGGATGGTTGGTCCCTTAGTTAGTGATTGACCCAAACCAGCTGAATGCCGGCCTCCACCCAGCCCAGAGGTTCTTTTCTCTTGACTGGGAGTTTTCTTCAACTCTAACATCTCCATCCTGCCTCAACAGGACAGAGGATTGGCCAGCCCAGAAGACATCCTGGTTCTCAGAAACTGGTTACAGGACCAGCCTGGCCCCAGAAGAGTGAGAGAGTAGAAGTGAGGCCTTTGTGTGTCTTTGGGAAGAGAACTCATCATTTTTCCAACCCATCATGACCCTGAATCAGCAGCTTGGGTAAGTTACTGGCAGCTGTCTTGCCACAGTGTAATTTGATCATGTTACCAAGATAAAAGAATGGAGGGAAATGAGATTCATTAAGTTCCTAGACCAAGAGTTCACCTGACTCTAGTCTTCTGGTTTAGCATGTGACATAATAAGGCCCTTCTTCCTGCAAAACTGGATTGAGTTAGTGCTGTTTGGATTACAAAGGTTAAGCCAGGTGGGTGCACCTGTCTAGTTCATTCTTCTGGTTCACATGCTCTAAACCAGCCGCTTACAAACGTGGAGCAGGTGTCTTTAGAAGAAACACCAGCAGGATGCTGCCACTCGCTCCAAAAACACGGCACCAAACCCATCATGTCAGACTCCAGGTCTCCAAGGTGGCAGCAGGAGGCTCATTCTGGACAGAAGGGCAGAGTTTTAAAGTCAGCTGTGACCTTAAAGAACACCATATATTTGGGGGTCTATAAAGATGCCAAGCCAGGAAGGAAACATGGACAAACCAAAGGTTGGGGAGGATAAAGGCAGCAGCAGAGGCAGCAGAGTAATGATGAAAGTGATGTTCAGTCTCAGATGCCAGGTAAGGGAAGCAGCAAGAGGCACAAGGCTGAGGTGACAAGAGTTATGCTTCTACCGACATCAGCAGCCTCTATTCTATGATAACTCTAGATGAAGATGAAAGGATGCAAGATTATTTTTGAAATCTTTGTGCAATTACTTGTTGCCAAGTGATTTGATATTTTTAAAAACTAGGGCTCCCATGTAACGTGTTCAGCCTACCAACTAATGGAATAAGCATTGTACAGATGGCACAAGGTGGTGGGCCAACAATACCCACATACTAGAAAATTACAAAGGCCAGAATGCATGTCAGCCTTCTCATCTGTTCCAGTCATTGGTTTACTCAAGGGATGGAAGAACATATATTAACAAAAAAAAAATGTTTTATACTTGATAGGCAATGCCAGCTTATACAACATCTCTAAAGACAGTAAAAACACAATTCTAGCCCTGATGATATAGGGATTCAGGACTATTGCTACTAAAAATAAGAAAATTAATGTTACTGGTGGTTAAACGACTTTCCTGAAGTTGAGTAGACATGTAGAAAGTCATAACATTAGGACATGATCCAACGTCTAACCTCAGGACCAAATCTGCTTCCTCCTTGGTCCTAGATCTCTGTGAAAGGTAGATTCACCCCAATACCCTCCCTCCAGCCACCCCTCCTTCCTCCTCTCTCTCTCTCTCTCTCTCTCTCTCTCTCTCTCCTAACTCATACACAGACACACATACACACACAGATAGAATCTGTCCCTCTGTTCATAGACTTACTGGTCGAAGGACCTTGGTTCTCTCTGAGCTGATCTTCCCAGGGGTTTAAACCTGTAATTAGCCTTTATCTGGTCACTGTTTTGTTAAGAAAAAGAATCCAGAACTATCTCCTCTGGGTCTGTGAAAGCATTCTGCTTGAGGGGTCTTCAAATATGGGTTTCCATCCACCTGAGATGCCCACATCTAGAAAGGATTTATTTTCATATAATACACGACATTCCATTTGGCTCTAATTTCCTCACACTATAGTCTTTAGGTTGCATCGTTACTGAACATTTTCACTCCAGATGGTTATATAACAGCAACGCTAGAGGTCTTTGCACAATCAGTCATGAAAAATTGTTTAATGATCATGAAATAAAGATCAACAATCCTTGGAAGTAGAGCCAGATAATTTTATTAGCTTCCTAGGCATTTGGGAGCCAGGGATCTACTCAAAGGGTGGCTTTTATTTTTAATATATATATATATATATATATATATATATATATATATATATACTTTTCCACCTTAAAAAAAAATCACTGTTCCTCCTCTCCTGGAAAAGTTAAAGTCATTATTAAAAATCACACAGGTGGCTAGGCAATAATGGTGCACACCTTTAATCCTAGCACTTGGGAGGCAGTGGCAGGCGGATCTCTGTGAATTCAAGGCCAGCCTGGTCTACAGAGCAAGTTCTAGGACAGCCAGAGTTACACTGAGAAACCCTGTCTCAAAAAACAAAACAAAACAAAACAAACAAACAAAAACACACACACACATAAAACTCCCCGTACAGGAGTATAGGTAGGCTTTATTTGTGCATGATAAAGAAAAGCTTTATCCACTTGAGAAACACCCACACAGCCAATCTATTTATCTCTAACCTCACTGGCCTGCAGTTTCCCTCTGGGTTTGTACTTTAGAAATACAGAGGAGACTTAGGCTTTTCTGCTGACAACCCTGGGTTCAAGCCTTTGTATTGCAACTGGCTGGAGCGTCACTCTCCTGAAGTTTCGGATGTAATTAGATATAAGGTATGTATTCGTATCTTTTATTTGAACAAACATGACTAGGATATGTCGTGGTGGGGGTGAGAATGAAAACCCAGTAGAACCAGCTCTAGTCAGTCAGACTAGATAAAAACTGATCCCACGGTTTAATATTCACATACCTTTAAACATACTAAAAATTCGTGGGGGGAGGCGGTTGTCACGTGGCAATTCTCATACCAAAGCTTCAGTGATGACTGCATTAAAATTCTCTTGCAAAATACTCTATGGTTTACACTTTTATTTAGCTATTTGTGTGTGTGCTGTACATATGTGAGTGCCCGCAGAGATCAGAAGAAAGCATCAGACCCCATAGAGCTATAGTGATGAGCAGTTGTAAACACCTAATGTGGATGTTAGGAACTGAATGAGAATCCTTTGGCAGGGTCAGAAGCCTTCCTATAGCCACTTCCACCCCTAACTTCTCTTAATACGATTATCTCCAGGCGTATCTAATTTCTGACAAATGGCATAACTTTATTCTTTATGGTTGAAAGAAATTCCATTTTATATTTAGGCCACATTTTGTTTCTCTATTCCTCTGCTAGGCAGACATCCAGATTAGTTCCACGGTGATGTAGCAAATGCTGATGTGCATGTGTCTCTGTGATGTACCAGCCTATAGCTCTTTGGATAAATACCCAGGAGTGGGACAACTGGGTCATATAAACAATAGTGTCTTGAGGAACTTCAATACTGGTTTCTACAGTGGGTGGACCAGTTTATACTCTCACAGGCAGTGCATAGGAGTTCTCTTTCGTCCACAACTTCCCCAGCATTTGTTACTTGTTTTCCTAATGACCACACTTCTCAATGTAGTCTTGATCTTTATTCTTTTGACGGCCATTAAGGATTTTGCACGTTTATCAGCCATTACTGCTGCATCTTTTAAAAATGTTCTCGTTTGATTTCTTGTCTGATCTTAGTCCTTTGTCTGACTGTAAGGATAGCAAAGATGTTCTCTTGTTCTGTAGGCCATGCCCTGATTGTTTCCTTAGCTGTGCAGGAGCGTTTGGTGTCACAAAGTCCTGTCTGTCAGTTGCTGGTGTTATCTCCCGAGCAATTAGAGTTTTTTTCAGAAAATGTTTGCTTATGGTTACATCATGAAATCTTCCCCCTACTTCTCTTCCTCTATTAGTGTCAGCATTTCATGTCTTACATTAAGAATTTTGATCCATTTGTAGTCAATTCTATGAGGTGTGAAATAGAGATTTTTTTTTCATTCTTCTACATGAAGACTCACTTTTCCCAGAACCATTTATTGAAGAAGGCACTTTGGCTCTTCTCTACAATGTATATTTTTGGCAAAAAATTAGGAGATCTGCCTTCCTCTGCCTCCCAAATGCTGGGATTAAAGATGTGAACCACCACGGCCCAGCCATTCTCTACCTCTTAATCTTTAAGATGGGACCCTGAAATGATTGTCCTGCAGTTATAAATGCTGAAGGACTAGCAATGACACTCCAGAGCTGATGGATAAATAACCCAGAATCCTTTCCTTCTGGAAGACATGATTCTGAGTTCTGTTCTATGTTTTTTTTTAGCATCCACCCCTAATGAATTTGTTTCAGGGATTCACCACGGTATTGGCTTAACAGCCCACTCTTTACAGTCTACTTTTCTTTCCAATATCACTTCTCCCATATCTGTTCCCATGCCATGCAATTGTTTAAGAACAAGGTTTCTACTTTAGAAGAGTCCAAAAGAAAGACATTCTCTTTCATTCAGCTTTAAGGCTCACAATGCCAATGTATGACTCATCTGCCATGGTTCACAGCCTTGTGTAGTCTCCTAGGCAGGCAGTCAGAAACAGCTCAGGGAAAGGAGGGGGCACCTGTCATCCTGGCTGCTGTAGTTGATGGGAAAAGCACATCTTGACCTTCACTGAGTAAAGTGTGCACTTCATCTCCGATTCTCGGTTCTAGGATCCCATTTTTTATTCACTTGGGTAAAAATGAGAACATAGTCATGAATCAAGGCTCTGCAAAGTCAAAGTTCTATGCAAAGGTCCGGAGACAAAGATGACATTCCTCAGTGTGACAGTTTCCAAGGGTGTCAGCTCTGACAGACCTAACAAGACTTCAGGCACAGTTGGCCACAGTCTTCACAGTCTCAAGAAGGTTATTCAGAATTAAAGTCAAGTCGACATGCCAACCCTATAATTGAAGCTGAAAGTAAGAGACATTGTAGATACAGTCTGTGGCAGAAAGGACAGGCATGTCACCTCTGGAAAAGGTATGAGTCAAGTCAGCATGTCACCTCCCACTGCCAGCTCTGCAGAGATTTTAATGAAACATTCTTAAGGTTAATCCATACCAAAGACTTGCTTCACCCAGCTCCTGACAAGGGGTAATTTCTAGCTTAAATGGATGTCACTAGCTTTAAAAAGTCTTCAGATCTTGCTTTAAAGTCACTGGCATCTTACAGGACCCAGTTTTTCAGAAGAACTTTTCTACTGCCTGCACATTTCACCTCCTTCAGGCTTGGGAGTGGTGGTGGAAGAAACAGAGACTAAGCTTTCGACTAGGAAGGATTTTACCAGCCCAGGAGCCCTTAATCTAGCTGGTTGTCTCGGTCTGACAAGCTGTTGGGCCCAAAGCTTCAACTGTTTTCCATTTAGAGCACACAGAATAACCACAAAACCTAACCAGGCAATACAAAACCTAAAACAAGATATTTATGAAAAAGTAAGAGCTTTTCAAAGTAAAAAAATACTAATTTTAAATGACAAAAAAATAACAACAAATGACCATGTAATAAAAGTACATTAGATTAAAAATATTGATGTTAGAAAAACTGGATATCAACATATAGGAGAATAAGACTGGACCCTTATCTCTAGCCCTGCATAAAACTCAACCCCAGATGGCTTGTAAGTGAATTGTAGGTTAAAATCTATGGATCTGTATGTTTAACCTGGAGTACCTGGAGTACCCAGGAAACCAGAAAAGGGTCATTAGGTTGGGAGACGCCTTCAGGGGCTAGCCTAAAATAAATGATATGAAAACAAAGGAGAGTTTTGAAGGAGATGGAATAGTAAGCAGGGATGAGGTGGGGTGATAATGGAGATGGGAGGGAGGTTTAACTAAAGTATGAAGTAGCCATATGGCTGAGGAGGTTTTAAGTTCTAGGGGCAAATTTACCAGTTGCTCAGCTAAATTGTCAAGGTACTAAACCGCCTTCTAAATACTTTTGTTTATAGCTGTATTGAAATGCTACTCTCGACCTTAATCAGAGAAGATTTTCTCTTCAATGAATGGCAAAGAATGCAGGGGCGTCCTGCTGCTCAAAGTGCCCAGGATAAGTGATGACCAAGTGCTGATCCCTAAACAGAATATTTATGCCTTCACCACCCGTAAGGCCCAGGAATCCCAGCAGAGGAGAGGACATAAATAATGTAAGAGCCAGAGATGTGGAGAAGGACCGTGAAATGCTGTCTCCTGGACAAGCTGCAGCCAATGCAGTGTCAACCTCAACAGCAGAGACAGCAGCCTGCAGTGACTCTACAGGAGATTGTGTCAATCAAGAATCAGGGAGGGTCTGATCAAGTCCTTATCTTTGCTAAACTATGGGCCTCTGAGGGATTGTGGGGGGAGCAACATTTATATGTAAACATATATCCATTGACAAGTCCATCAGGTGCCAATGGATAGATCCGAACCCACAGTTACACAGATCATCCTGGGTAAACTCAATGGATCCTTTAAAGAAGACATGAATATGGAAAAGAGACTTGTATAGGGGCAGAGGAACTAAAGAAGGTAGGGAGTTACACAATGCACTATATACACGTATGAACTTATCGACAAATTTAATGAAAGTTATTTAAAAGTTTCACCAGTATTTCTTTCTTCTTTTGCATGAAAGGGTAGGGAGGATTGAATTAGTTCCCTGCCTTTGATATTCTATATAGCACACTGCAGGATGAAGAGGGAGGTACAATTTACAAATCCTGTTCAAATCTATGAAACTGTATTTGGTGTGTGTATTGCTCCAGTGTGCTTTAGATCATCATGTGGATTAACTTTCTACCACAAATGTGTTGAGGTGAATCTCTGTTTTCTCCTTCATTATGCTTCCTGCTGAGTGAAGTAATTTTGGGGGGTGGTCAAGGCAAACTTTCAGGGGGTTCTGGGCCATTATACCTTATTAGTCTGGAAGGATTCTACAGGTTCTCGTCTTCTGTGGAAACAAAAGAAGAACCTCTTTTTCAAAGCAACATATCCTTAGACTCAAATTTTGAAGTCAAGAAACCTTTAAAACGTATTTGTTGGTTTAGCTTAGCAGTCCCCAAAATCAAACATTTGTCTGTGAAGTCCTTGGCCAGCAAGAGGCCTTGCCCCTGTACCAGAAGGTCCAACTGGAGGGGTAAGTGTGTGCCCACCCATCCGGCTGGATGCCCCGGGAACAGAGTACAGGCACCCTCCAATCCCCTAAACTTTCTGGCCATTCAGTGGGGCTTCTCCCCGGCTACCGGCTTTATCTATCTATCCTATCCCAGCTTGCCCCGAAGCAACCCTTTCCATCTGCAGGGTTCTAGGATCTTCCAACTCAGCCTGCTTCAGGGCTGAGGGTTTGGGGACACAGTGCTAGCACATGCCAGAGTACCAATTCGTAGTAAATAAGAAAAGTGTCTTAGGCCCACACAGGGCAGAATATATAAGTAGGCGGGAAAAACTAAACTGAATGCTGGGAGAAAGAACGTGGAGTCAGGCAGCTGTCAGAGGAGAAAGACACAAGCCGCCAGCTGGAACCTTGCCACAAGCCTCTTGGTAAAATATAAAATAATAGAAATGGGTTAATTTAACTTGTAAGAGCTTGCTAGGAATATGTTATAGTTAGTGGCCAAGCAATGTTTCAAATAATATAGTTTCTGTGTGGTTATTTCGAGAATGAGCAACCAGGAACAAACAAGAAAAATTCTACTGCGCATCTTTCACTCTAGAACCACAGATATCAAAGTGGATTTGTATGACTAGACATTCTAACATCCCTATGTCACAAGAACTAAATTAGCTGTTTTAGGAAAGCTAAATTAGCATATATATATATATATATATATATATATATATATATATGATTAGATAACACTGTGCCCAGCATACAGATGTTCAGTAGAGCCTCTTCTTGGTGAGTTGACCGTGAATATTAGCCATCCTTCAAACTCAAGTTAGAAATAGTCTTGAAAATGGGGATGTAAAATTTGAACTAGAATCAGCTTTCTGACAAGCTCATGCTGCCTGATTGGGCCAGTTGGGACTAAGTCTATGCAGGGTAATGTTCTATTCAGCCCGATAAGCTATAGTAAGTGCTTTAGTGCTTACAAGTTCCCTTGAGGTGTCTTAGTTAGCAGGATGATATCAGTACCACACCTTCAGGCTTCAGGTAAGAGCGACAACCAGCCAGCCTCTAGAGTTCTCAAACCTATCTTCCAGAAAGGCCTTTAGAAACTCATCCAATGTGAGTGGCCTTGTCCCCGTGGCTCAGGAGAGTGACACTGGGGAGCACTGTTAAGAGTCCCTGAGTTCCCGATGGCCCAAGGGTACTTAGGCCATCTGTAGATACCAGATCTGCATCTAGAGACACATAATCTCAACAGGCAAACAGGTGCCTAGATTCAAAGCAGGCAGGCTTCATGTTATTTCACGTAGATGTCAAATTTCTCCTAGACACTGCAGTATTATCCCAGGGCTTGACTAGCAGGTGGACATCCAGAGATCAGGCCTGGGCACTAGATCCAGGCCCTACAGTCCCAGTGTATCTGCTGAAGATCATACATGATTATGCTTATGAAACCCGCTCAAGATAATTTTGTTAGTAACATCACCACTATTCTATCAAGAATTTTTTTTAACCACAACACTGAGTACAAAAAAAATGGAACTTTCTGTAACTGAACCCAGCTGTTTAGTTAAATTCATACTTCACTTACTATAAACCATTCCCTATCTACTTCCAGAAAAAAACCCACACTCTAGCAACTGTGTCAAGGTAAAAAGTCTATTTTCTCTTCCACCCTCTCCTTTGGAAGATGGACCTTGGCTATCCCTGGGTGGGGGTGATGGACACACTAAGTTCTTATTTGAGTTTTGGCAAGGAAGGGTGACACTTGGTCCAGCCAGTCTGACATCCATAAACTTTAGTCTCAAGGGCCTTCTCCTGACCATTTCCAAACTGGTCTTGGAAACAAAGGATGTTTTGTTGTTTGTTCTCTGTATTTTTGTGCAATCCTTTTGGACTCTTTAGTGTCTAAACAAGGTCTGTCATGCAATCATGAAGATCAGGAGAAAAAAGCAGGATGAGAATCCAAGCAGAGGACACAGTATATAGAAAATGGGCACTCACCAGCTTTGAATTCAAGGTCAAAAAGGCTAGATCACCATCAATAGGGGAAAAAAATCAATTCTTGAAGATCATTTTGAATAACTGGGAATTAATCTAAATAAAGTGTAGAGTCATGGAAATATTTGTTTTTTATCAGTAAAGAGCTTTTTTTAATCAATAATAATATGGACTTTAAAATTTTTGCCACAAAATTTTAACAAGAATTCTTAATAGAGATGGTGGAATTATCCCTAGGAGACATTTGAAAACACATAAAGGCATGGTTGGTATATAGGATTGGCATTTAGGAACACTGAGCATCCTTCAGTGTCCATGGTGACTTGAATGATAAATTCCCCTAATAGGCGTGAATATTTAAACACTTGGTCTTTTGCAGTGCAATTAGGAGTATTGCAGGAGAAAGACCATCACTAGAGGAGGCTTTGAAAGTACAATCTCACCCCACTTCCAGTGAGTGCACAGATGTGTGGTTGAGATATGAGCTCTTCACTTCCTGCTCCTATCATTTGCTGACAGGCTTTCCCCACCATTATGGCATCTTCCTCTGGGACTGTAAGTCAAAATCAACATTTTCCTCCCTAACTTGCCTTTGATCATAGTATTTTATCATGGCAACAAAAATAAGAAAGTAATACAATGTCCTACATATCTAAGAATGACCCCACCCCAATTCTCTGACACTCCTGATGAGTGCTACTGGTTGTCTATCTATGTGGAAGCAACAAGAGAAGGAAGCCATGCGTGACCACAGGGATATTATGGGGAAATCACTGTGGTGGTGAGATACAGTGACCAGAACAGAACTGGATTTCCTTAAGGCCTAGACCATGGAAAAGAAGGCAAATGCAAGTCAGCACAGCAAGCTGACCCAGATAGGTCTTTGCCAGGTTGAATCGAGTCCTAAAGTCTTCGGCACCTCCTAGAACTGTTAGCTAGGGTCTCGAGGTCACATTTAAGGTGGCTGATGTGAAAAGTTTCCTGACAGGTCATCAAGAAATGGAATGATGATTATACAAAGAGAAAATGGGAAGTAAATTATTGAATCATTGGAAGTTCTTTCAGGAATGTCCCCAGTGAGATTCCTGAACATGGGTAACTGTATTCTCCTGTTTTAGAGGTTCCCTTCTAAAAATCAACCAGATTTAAAGTCCAACATGTTACCATGTCTCTTCCCCACTTCTGCTTCAAGGGCCTCATAGCAATACTTTGAATGTTCTTCACAATTTAAAGATAAAGTCTCTAAATGCTTGCCTAGCACTCAGAAAATTAGCTGTCATAGATAATTAGGTTAATGTGACATAATACCCATCTGAAATGGGAGCATGTTATTAATAAAGAAAGCAAACATATGGCACAGTTGTCCTTGCTCTGCTGAGAAAGGGTGGCTAAATCATGAGCGTCACACACAAGGTCTCACCAGTCTTTTCCCAGAGAAGCCAGCTTAGTTAGAAAGGTTACACAGAGCCCCAGACCCTGACAGAGCACCTTGCTGTCCTGTGGAAATGGGATGACGGTTCACCACTATACTATAAAGAACTCTGCCCTTTGGGAAATTTGAGAAACAAATCCATTCAGAATCTGTAGCACTTACCCTGTCTCTTCTGTCTCTGGATTAGTTCTTATAAAGATTAGGGATGGATTCCTGAAATTAGGTGAACCTGGGTCTTTCATTTTCAGGAATGAAATGAATGAGGCAGGAATATGTTCAGTAGAAAAAAGAAAATGCGGATGAGTGGGGTTTGTTGGGGCTTGAACTGCCTGCACCTTTAGCGTTTGGTGTTTGAAGTTTGTGTGTTGGAAACTCAATCCTCAATACAACTGTGGTAGGAAGCAGGGCCTAGCAAGACTTCCTCATTGTTGGATTAATGCTCATGTGGGAGTTGCATGGTTATTGTGAGTGAGACTGGATGATAGGAACAACTTTCAGATCTTTTGTGTTCTCCTCCTTTTTCACAATTGTTTGTTCGTCTGACTTCTCCCCCATAGTGTTGAGGAGCATGCTGTACCACAGAGCATCTCGCCCTAAGACAGAAGAATGAAAGTATAGCAGAGAAAGAATTTACTAAAGCATGACCAATAGTTATCAAGAAAAGTCAAATTCTGAAGCTCCTTGGCAGCTTCTGGGGCTCCTGTGCTCCTACCAGGCTAACCTTGAAGAAATACATTTCAAGGCATTTGTTTTCTGGCAGTTACTCCCTTCAGAAACATTCTCAGTTCAAGGTCTTTCTTTTCCAATGAACTTGTACTTTTTCTTTTCCTTCTTTTAAGAAGGAACCTTTAGTGTGTGGATTCCTGCCCTTTAAAAAAATATAGTTTTTTTTTTCCTCTGGATCAACTTTGTCTAAAGCTTTAAACTTCTGCTTGAGGCTAGATTGATGGCTCCATGTTTAATGGTATGTTCTTGTATGGGACCTAAGCTAAGTTTAATTCCCAACACACATATCAGGCAGTCATTGACTTCTGCAGACAGCTGCACACACACACTTAAAATTAAAACAAATATTTCTAACCCTCCTTTTGCCTCCAAAGAGCACATTCTTCATATCCTTTTATTCATTTTCTAGATTCCTTTCAGCAGAGACCTGGGCAAGAGTAGCAACACCAGCCTGGATGTTAGCCATCCTGTCGAGATTTCTTGGACAAATCATGTGCATTAGGTTTTAATTCACCCTCTTTGAGTTTGGGAAGAACTAAGATTCTTTGCCAGGTGTGACTCCCATCTCTCAAGGGCATCCTTACTAGCCTCTGAAACCTCACAAGCTAGACTTTCCAGTCTACATTTCTCTCTGCATTTTGGTCTTCTGAACTCTAGTCAGAATGGCCCATTTAGTGTTGTTTGCAACATTCTAGGGCTTTCTAGCTTGGAATTCCAAATTCTTCCACATTCTTCCTGAGAACCAGTTCAAAAGGTCTATGAATTATGAGGTCAGGTTTATCATAGTAATGGTCCCACTCCTCAGTACCAGTTTACTGCTTGAGTTACTTTCCCTCACTATTGTGACATGACAAATGCAATTTGAGAAAGGAAGGTTTATTTGGATTTCAGTGTGAGGAGACATAGTCCATTATGGGGGAGGAGTCATGACAATGAGAGCATGAGACAGCCTGTCACATTATATGCAGTCAGAAGGCAGAAAGGGATGAAGGCTGATGCTTGGCTCACCTCATTTTTATTCAGTATGGGACCCCAGCTCATGGATTGATGTGACTACAGATAGAGTAGGTCTTCCACCTTAATTAGTACTATCAAAATCTCCCTCAGGGGCATTCCTTAGAGATTTTTTTCCCCTCATTTC
Organism: Microtus oregoni; assembly: GCF_018167655.1. Taxonomy (NCBI): domain Eukaryota; kingdom Metazoa; phylum Chordata; class Mammalia; order Rodentia; family Cricetidae; genus Microtus; species Microtus oregoni. The sequence goes on along the minus strand of NW_024543097.1, from coordinate 9,558,434 downwards.
TATTTCCCATTAGGCTAACTGAATTAGCCATCACATACCACAGAAGATATTTCTCCAGAGAAGAATGACTAGAAATGATCTAAGGAGTAAGAAAAGTTCAATTTCACCAATCAACAGGAAAATAAAAACTAAAACCATGAGATACCGCTTCGCACTTGTTGGGAACCCCTAAAGGTAAGTGTTGTCAACGGTGTGGAGACTAGGGATCTCTGGAGCATTTGTGGGAAGGCTGGAGAACGCTCAGTGGTTAACGCTGTTGATTGAACAATCCTAAGGAGAAGTGTTGGATTTCTATAGGAAGTCAGATGTCTGAGGGACCTAACACTGTCATTGGTATCTGTGTGCAGCACACGTGTGTACATGTATACCATTACATACACATGTGCAAATACTCAGATACACACATTAGTAAAATAGATCTTAGCCAAGCGGTGGTGACATACACTTTTAATCCCAGGACTCAGAAGGCAGAGGCAGACAGATCTCTGAATTTGAGTTCAGCCTGGTTTACAGAGTTAGTTCTAGGACAGCCGAGCCTATACAGAGAAACCCTGTATTGAAAAAACAAAAATCAAACAAACAAAAATACATTTTTTATAGAATTAAAAGTAGTATTAATAATATCAAATATCCATTAAATTACTATATGTTGTCAAATGTTACATATGTTCTTGAATTCTCAGTATTCCTCATTGTCCGCTATGTTCAGCTAGTCCGGATTTATCCCATGCTTTTTCAGACCTAGGCCAGCTGGCCTTGGTGAGATCCCAATAGAACATCCCCATTGTCTTAGTGTGTGGGTGCACCCCTCGTGGTCCTGAGTTCCTTGCTCGTGCTCCGTCTCCTTCTGCTCCTGATTTGGACCTTGAGATTTCTGTCCGGTGCTCCCGTGTGGGTCTCTGTCTCTGTCTCCTTTCATCGCCTGATGAAGGTTAATATTCCTGAGGATGCCTATGTGTTTGTCTTTGGATTCACCTTATTTAGCTTCTCTAGGAACATGAATTATAAGCTCAATGTCCTTTATTTATGGCTAGAAACCAAATATGAGTGAGTACATCCCATGAATACTGAGAATTCAAGAACAATTGCAGTGGGTTTTTGATCCTACTGCACGTACTGGCTTTGTGGGAGCCTAGGCAGTTTGAATGCTCACCTTACGAGACCTGGATAGAGGTGGGCAGTCCTTGGGCTTCCCACAGGTCAGGGAACCCTGATTGCTCTTCGAGCAGATGAGGGAGGGGGACTTGATCGGGGGAGGGGGAGGGAAATGGGAAGCGGTTGTGGGGACGAGGCAGAAATCCTAAATAAATAAATAAATTTAAAAAATAAAAAAAAGAAATTAAAAAAAAACAAATGTTACATATGTGTTTACTAAATAATTGTGTTTGCAACCTACAAGCACATATTTTTTTTTTACAAAACAAAGAAAATACACTAGCAGAAGAAAAAAAAGCTAATTAAATTAAATAATGGCAAGTGGAACTCACTTTCAAGGACAAAATTAAAGCAATGCAATATTGTTTTTTTTGTGTACACATTATACTATATTCCAACCCCCAACCCCAAGCTTATTTGACATAATTTGATTTAGTTTTGGTTTCTGTAGTAAACACCATAACCAAAAGCATTTTGGGAAGTAATCATAGTTAATTCAGTTGTCACCTTGACACACTTGGAGAGACAGAACCTCAACTGAGGAAATATCTCTGTCCGACTGGCATGGCCATGTCTGTGGGGCATTTTGCTACTTATTGATTGTTGAGGAAAGGCCTAGCGCACTTTGGGCAGTACCATCCCTAGGCAAATGGGCCTGGGCTGTAAAAGGAAGTTAACTGAACATGAGTTCAGTAGTGAGCCAGTAAACAGTGTTCATTCATGGTCTCCTCTTCATTCAGCTCCTGCCTTAGTGTCCCTTGATCAAGGACTGGAAGTTGAAAGATGAAATTAATCTTTTTTTTCCACATTACTTTTTGGTCATAGTTTTTGCCACAAACACAGAAAGCAATATAGAACAAGAAGAAAGAGCTATTTCATCTTCCATGTTAAAGTCTATCATCCAGGGAAACCAGGGCAGTACTTGAAGATAAGAGTTTGGAGCACAAACATGGAGGAATACTGATTATAGGTTTTCTCCCTTCGCCTCATGCTCATCTAGTTTTCTTGTACAACCCAGGACCAACTTTCCAGGAATATCACTGCCCGTTGTGGGATAAGCTCCCCCCATCAATTAACCTCAATAAAATGCCCCACAGACTCGCCCACAGACAAATCTGATATGGCCAGTTCCTGAACTGAGGTTCTACCTCCTTCAGAGAATGCAGTTCATGTCAAATTGGCAATAACAAATAACCCGCTCACTATGTCATTGTAGACAATGGTGTTGTGACTAAGACTGGGTGGGGGTTTTGACTATATCTAGTACTGCTGTTCAAGTTTGTATCTTTCAGCTTAGTCTTGCCACATATATCTGTTTTGTCCCTTATAAATACCAAGCTCAAAATACATCCAATAAGATGCTTGCTGTAGTTAATTAATAATGAAAATTGGAAGGACCCAAGTGCCAATCTAGATCTGGATCAATATGTGATATATGATGATATTTAATTTCACATTGCATACATTTAAATCAAAGTAATCCATAAATATATTAACCATAGTCATTGTGTTATAGAATAAACTACACAAATATTTTGTTACTTTATTGCCCTTATGACAAGACATCACATCTGACTACCATAAAATTCAAAATTCCTATTAAGGAACACCAGGGCTTGAGATTTGAGTCGGGTGAGAATTAAAGGTAATCTTGTCTTAATTTTCACAGAGAAGATTCTAACCTACTATGGAGAATTCATTTGAGAGGGACAGTATAAGTATTTGCTTTTGGTCATTGCTCCAGACTGCCAATTCAATCCTCTTCTTTCCCAGGAAATCTAGGGAGACGGATCTTCCATCCCTCACTTCCCTTTGGTCTCCATCGTCTACAGAAGACAATACGAATAGTGTCTTGACAAGCAGGTTATCAGGGGCAGTATCAGTGACTAAACGTAAATGGATGGCTCACCTAACCCAGGGTGCCAGTATGGGCTGTCAAGACACATGGATTTCTGAAATAAATCATATCCTTGGCCAAATTAATGATCAAATGTAATAAATTGCTAAAAATCTATACCTTATGGCCAAAAGTCTGCCCCACACCATAGTATAAATTTCACAAGATTGTCTTAGGACAACTTTGATATAATCTCCTGAACTCTTAATCCTTATAGAATTTATGTCCATGGTTCCTTTAACAACAGATCCTGAAATGCAGATTTATGAATTAAAATATTATTCATGAGTGATTTCAGGAAACAAGGGTGCATGAACAGAACATTGGGGGCAGGAGACAGGGACCAAGGGTGAGCTTGTCGGCCAGAAGGATCCCTTTGCACATGATGAGAGGCAGTCCAGGAAGCATCCCACTGTGAGTTATCTATGAGATGCTTTCTCTCTCACCAGGTTTTCCAAAGTGCAAAATAGAACAAACTCTGATGGGGGCACAGTCATGCCTATAGTCCCAGCTGAGGCAGGGAGATTATTGCTCTCAGATTATTTCATCTCTTTGAATGATTTTCCTGAGTACCATTGTGAGACCCTGTCTCAACTTTTAAAAGAAAAGGGGGAAAAGGTGAGGTAGGATCTCCAGAGAAAGTCCTCAAGCAATTAGAAAGCCCTTCTGTAAAATTAATACCTGAACCAGTCTGGCTAAGACACAGAGTTTGCCTTTTACACACGTTGTTGAGAAAACTAGTTACTTTTCAGTAGACAGGGAAGACTGAATGAAGATTTGTATCTTGGGATAGGACTTTAAAGAATTTCGGCTCACCCCCGTGCTATGATTGTATTTCTTATCCAAACTGCCTAATTCATGCACTCCCTCATCTCTCAACATACAGACTTACAAATTGCTACACCTTAATCAGAAATAAAATATTTTGTCAGAATAAATCACTGTGGATGCAAATTGTTGCTTCTCTGTGAGAGAAAGTGCAACCAGGCTCAGAGGCCCCATGTATGCTTCATTGGCCCTAGGAAGGTGCCAGGGAAGCAGAGCAATATGGAACTAGGAGTGGGCAAATGGCCTTTAGCAGCTAAGTCTGCTTGATTATCACCAGAGGAGTCTCTGGGCATGTTCCACAGCAGATACCATCTGTGGTTATTTGGGAAGATATCTGCCTAGCTCTGGACTGGCTTCACAAGGAGGGTCACAACGCCACTTCTGAGTGTCCCCATATGATCCTAACCTCATCACAAGTGAGGTCAAGAAGCTGTCTCCCTGGTTGCTACTCCAGTCGTGGGGCAAGCATGGATGAGTCTCTCTCCCACAGAGAGGACTTCCCTGGTAGGGGCTCTGAGTCTGGCTAAGGAACCTGTTTGAGGGAAAACGGGGTCCCAGAGGGAGGGGATATGTCCCTTACAGTTCCAAGTTAAGATCGAGGAAGAAATTAAAAATTCATGAGCCAAATCATTGCTTTGTAACTGGCCTTTTGATGCCAGCTTTGGACCAAGAGAAAGAGATGGAGGGAGAAGAATGCTTATGGGAAGTAGTTACTGGTCAGAGTTGGTAGAAGTGTATTTCTGGCTAAGCAGCCACTGGGGGTGGTGATTGTCTTTGGATTACGGACTAGCCAGTGTCTGCCATTAAGCCATTCGGCCTTGAGAGACTCCCATTTAGATATCGGTCATGCACTTCATTTGAAAGAAAGTCTTGGTGGAGAGGATTTGGTATGTGATTTATTGACTCTGGGCAGAGGTGAATCTGGGCTTCTAGCTCATTTCACCTTCTGTCTGTGCCAAGAGCACCTCATAAAGTGTGAATCTAATGGCAGGGAGCAGGAGACACAAGGACAGGCAGATTCTAGCATGGCGTGAAACTGCTAAACACTCCCACTCTCCACCCGCTGACTTTTCACTACACCCAGAAGTTCAACGCAAGACATTGAAAAGCCTCTCACTTGTAATAACAACAAATGGGAAACTGAGGCAAGAAGTATGTCATGAGTTTAGGCCTAGCCTAGACCACAAAATCTTGAAATTAACAACAACAAAAAAAGAGATTGTATGAAAAATATACAAATAAGAATATTTAAAATGCTTTCCTCAAAAGAAGCAGAAAAGGAGCTAGAGAGATTGCTCAGTGGCTAAAAGCACATATAACTCTTCCAAAGAACCCAAGTTCATTTCCCAGCACCCATCTGAGAGGCTCACAATGGCCTGTAACTCCAGTTCCATGAAACCCAACACCTCTGGCCTTCGTGGGCATACACACACATGGCATATACTCACACAGACACACTATTAAAAATATACCTTAAGGAAAAAAAGGTAGAAAATCCATTCATTCCTTGTGCCACGGTGCATACAACCACAGATTCTGGGAACAGAGTTAGAGGGTTGGGGCAAACACTGTGACAGGCGACTGAGCATGCCTTTTCATGAGACTTGTGTTTTTGTAAAGGACAGCCTGTGTCTTCTCCCCCAGTATGCCACTTGCCACTCTCCACTGTCTACATAACCTCCACGTCCTGTCTTCCTAAGATAGGTTCAGAAGTTAAATCTCAGTCTGTCCTTCCCTCAGTGGTCCCTCTTCCTTTCCCTCCCTTTCACAAGATGATAAAACAAATTTCCAGTCCTCTGAAACTAGTATGCCAATCCTTGCTGTCATAACAATCAGAGAAGTAGGTTTGTCGATGGTATCAACTCTCTTCCTCCCTCTAGAACCACAGTAGACCTTTTCCTGTGTTGCCACCATGTTCGTGTGTCTCTCTGGTACAGCTCCAGCAGCCCCCTGCCTTTTGATTTGCTAATGTATATCCAAAATTTCCCTTTGGAATGTGTCCTAAAGAAGCAGGATGTATATGATTTGATCATGTCTGCTCCTGTGTGTGTATGTGTGTGTGTGCACAAGTATGTGCACACACCCCTTCAAGTAAGATAGAAAGTAAATTCTTGCTGAATGAACATATAAATAAGTAAATATTTCCCCAAGTTCCTGATACTCTTTGCTTTAGTTGTTTTCTATATTACTGTGACCCCAAGTACTTGCAAGTACTTGAAATAAACAAGTTCAATGAAGAAACATTTAATGTAGCTCATGTTTCCAACACGAACAACCTGCAGTTGCTTGGCCCCATGCACTTGAGCAGAAACCATTGCATCAGGAACACGTGGCAGACGACCAAAATATCCCCAAATATTCTTTTCCCTGTGAGTTACTTCCTCCAACTGACTCCACCTCCTAAACATTCCCCAACTCCCCAGATAGAGTCATCAACTAAAAACTGAGTGGCTAACACATGATCTACTGGAACATTTCACATTCGAACCGTAATACCTCCACTAAAACTTGAAATGTGATCCTTAGGATGTCATTTGTTGAACAACTGCTGGCTACTTGATTTTGGGTGAGTAGTTATGCATATGTTTCTCATTTGAAGGTATACATGCTCTCATTCTGGTATTTAATTGCACTGTGGCTAGTGTGAAGACCAATGGAAGTGTGATTCCCATTGTCGTCTGTGGATAAGAGTAAACAACCAGGTACAATTAAGTTGGACACTTGACTGAAAAAAAGATTACACTTCCAAAAACATAGGCATTTCAATGTCATCTCCAGATACTTCTAGGAATAAGCTCATGAGCCACACACCTGGTACAGCTACGTTACAATAGCTTTGGCTGTGTCTCTACCTGCTTGTGGCCAGAAGCCCTCACCAGTAGCTGTAAAAAATGTATGTCTCAAGCCCTGCCAGACATGATGGGGATTATATTAGATGCAGGAACTCTGTCTCCATCCCATGCTGCTGTTCGTAATGGATGAACTCCAGGAATGTGGTTTGGAAGCTCAAGTTATAAAAAGTGTAGTCTGGCTTCTGGCCCATCCTTCATAGCCATAGGCTACACAGCTAACTCAGGCTATGCCAGGCCTTATAAAGAGTTCTTCTTCATTAATCCCTGCCTACCTGTTCCAGTACATCTCCCAGCCTCTCAGTTATGAAATCCCCCATGAATTTAACTCATGTGTAATAGATATCAGAGATAGGAGGCAGAGATGGGTGGGCATCCCTAGCTTCCCATGTAGCAACAAGCTTGGAAAGAAAGTATCAGCACAGGTTCATTTGTATTTGCCAAGCTCTGGGGTATGAACTTTGTATTTGTTTTGCAAACTCTGCCTCAGTTGTATGAAGGCATCTAATGTTGACTCCTGTTTCTAGACTGGGGAACCAACTATCTGCAAAGGGTTAAACAAGTTAACACGGGTCTCAAAACTCGTGTCAAGGCTGGAATCGGAATCTATTCTGAAGTCTTTCTCCAAAACTAGGCTTTTAATAATACAATAGGCCACTCTTCATCTTAGCCTTTTTCCTCCAATTAAGCTGCCAGTTTCTTTTACACTTGCCTATCTACCGATCTCCAGTTCGTGGGCTTACCCCTGTTCTGAGTTAACTGAAAATTCTGAAGTCATCCTAAATTGCTCAGAGAAGTCACCTTTCCGAGAAGCCTATATAGTCCCTGGGGAGCTCCCTGTCTCCTTCCTTTAAGCAGGAAATACACATGAAACAAGACCTTTAATTAGCCCCCACTATTAGCTCCTACATCCTGTAATAATTATCTTTGGCGATGTCATCTTCTGTCCCCCGGGTAGCATGGATATTATGGACTATTAGAAGCTGTTCTGAAAGCTGGCCATCAGTCTGATTCATATTAGGCCAATTACTTTTACTAAAATTAAAATTTGTCAAGGATACTTTGATGAAGAGTCTTGGCAGCTGAAAGGAGCCCTTAATGAGCTATACAGCACTCTTTGGCATGAGTACAGGGGTTTCATATCAAGGGGAAGGCCTGGTTCTTAGCAGAAGAAACTTAAATCAAAGGAATACACTTCCCTGCCTCCCATGGACACTGCCAGTTAAACTGAGTCAGAAAGTCTTTACTTGTCTTATATTAACGTGGTAGGTTCGGGTGTCCAACAAAGACCAAAGTAGAAAACATGGACACTGATATGCCACCAGGATATCTGGTGTAACGAATCTAGCAGTTGGCTACTCTATACCTATGTCTTTCCTTTACAGAAGTTGACAGAACTTTGCTTTTGCTAGAAGTAGCAATGTGATGGCTCAAAGTCATCCTTTCGCATTCTTGGTAAAAGAAGTGAGCTTCAGGTTTCTGGCAAAAGTTTTTCTTTTTTTGAAAAAAAAATTGGCTACTGTTTTGTCTCTCCCCTTCCACACTGTTTAGAATGAACACACCATTGCCAAAAGTGATGCTGTCGTCTTGAAACACAAGGCTAGAAGTTTAAAGACAAAAATACAGCCTGCTCCAAATGGGAGAACAGCAGCCAGAAGTGCCCAGTTTCTTGAAGGCTGCCGGTGAGCAGTCTCATAATCACTGCCCTGCTCGCCCCTACAGGAGAGGGTTACAGTTCCGTTCTGTATTGCATGTTGTCCGGAGCATCCCCGACTGGTGCAGCTAAGGAGACCACCAGAACAGAATCCATAATGAACACAGCCGAGTGGGACCAATAAAACAGTGCAGTTGGCGGCTCAGCCTGGGGCCAGCGCAGGGCTGAGTGTAGAAGCCAAGGATGTAGTGCTGAGGCTCTGTGCCTGTTGCAAGACTTGTTCACTTGTTCATCTTCATGTGTGGAGTGACTGCCATGTCTCCATGCTAGACAACGGCTGGGCAGTAACTAAAGTAGGACAAATCCATAGTTATTTGCACACTTGCCCATCTGTGGATTCTACATAGTTATTTGCACACTTGCCCACCTTTGGATTCTACATAGTTATTTGCACACTTGCCCACCTGTGGAGTCTACATTTCTAAGGTGTCCAGGGTCCCACTTCTGGCCATCTGGGACACATAAGCCTCTTTAGCCAAACCCCTGAGAAGGTTCTTTTCCCCATGTGAAAATCACCTGGGACTTGTGCACAACATCACCAGAGACACACCACTAGAACATTCCAGAGTAGAAAAACACTAAGTCTGCCTACAAGGTTACAGGGCACTGAAGCATCCAGGGCTCCAGCTCTTATAACATGTCACAGGGTTTCATCTTCACTTTCCATGACTGACATTGATATAACAAACATGTTGTGGAAATTCTTTTTAAAATTGACTCTCTGCAAATGCTAAAGGGGTATGTTATGTCCATTATTTTAAAATTTATTATCATTATTATTGTTGTTGTTGTTGGTGGTGGTGGTGGTGGTGGTGTGTGTGTGTGTGTGTGTGTGTGAATACAAGCATGCCATACCACAGCTAGCATATGGAGATCAGAGAGAACAAATTCCTGGATTTTGTTCTCTCTTCCTACCTCGTGGGCTCCAGGGATCAAACTCAATTCAACAAGCTTGCACAGTGTGCTTCTAGTTTTTACATCAGCTTGGTACAAGCTGGGGTCATCTGGGAAGAAGGAATCTCAATGGAGAAAATGCCTCTCTAAGATTTGCCTATAGACAAGTCTGAAGTACACTTTATAGGGCCCAGTTCAAGGAGAGCTATTTCGCCCCTTGGCAAGGGGTCCTGGATGGTATAAGAAAGCTGGCTGAGAAAGCATTCCTCTATGGTCGTTGCATTATTTTCTGCCCCCAAATTCCTGCTTTGAGTTCCTACCTTAATGGATGAACTATAAACTGTGAGATAAAATAAAACCTTGCCTCCTCAAGTTGTTTTGGCCATGGTTTTTTACCACAGTGATATAAACTCTAAGACACACAGCAAGCACCATTATGTGCTGAGTCAACTCATTGACTTCACAATTTCATTCATTTGTTGTTTTTCAAACAATATTCTGCTATATTTAGCCCTGGTCTGGCTTATGTAGACCAGACTAGCCTTGTCCTCACAGAGATCTCCCCTGACTCTACTCCTCAAGTGCCAGATAACAGTCACATGCTGCCCCTTCCTGACTCCCTGTGTTTTAAGACTGAGTTTAAACTCCTTTGTAAGATGGCTATTTTTCTCCCTTAAAGCTACATTATTGAACAATATATTTCTATACTTAAAAAAAATAAAATCTTGAGACAAAGTCAGGAATTATGCAACGTTCATCTGTGCTAATGTAGTCAATGCTAAGCTTCCTAGAGCTCAGTCTACTTGAAGTTTCTTCTGCTCTACTAAGTGGAATTCATCTCTTAAGACATTTCAGATTTTTTTTTAAAAAATGTATGTACCTTTCAGGGGATTCAAACCCATGACCTCATGCAAACAAGGCAAGTGCTTTACCACTGAGCTACAGCCCCAGCCCTTCTTTGTATTCTTCACGTTCACACTCACAGCCAATCCTCTAGCAAGTACCTTGACCCTCCTTCCAAAATACACCTTGTGCTTGATGCTTCCCACCACCTGATCTAGAACATCATCCGTTCTTGCCTCAGCTACTGCTAGAGGCTCCTCACTGACCTCTCTGCTCCTGCCTCACCTCCCTGTGATGGTTCATACAGCCGGGTAAGGGGTCTTTTCCCTATGCAAGTACAAAGGCTCCTATCTCCTTTAAAGTGGAAGCCAAAGTCTTTCAAAGGCCAATAAAGCCCTGCATGACCTGGTCATTTGTGCTGTTTGCCTGACTCCTCTCTTTACAGTTGGCTCATTCACACTGGCCACCTTGCTGTTCCATGAAACCTTTACACAGGCTGTGACTTTGGCCTACAATGTTCCTGCCAAGGTGTGTTGACTAACTACGCTTCTTTTTTTCCCGTCCCTCAGCCTGTGGTGCTGTTTGGGGATGTTATGGCAACTTCGGAAGAACTAGGCTACTATGGGTCTTATCTTGTCTTGACACCCTCCTCCTCCTCTCTTATCCACTTCTCTACCATGTCCTTCTGCCTCACCACAGTCCCAAAATAATGGAACGAGCCAACCCTGGACTAGAATAACAACATGGTGGCTCATAACCATCTGTAGTTCCAATTTCAGGGAGTTAGATGCCTTCTTCTGGTCTCTTCAGGAACTAAGAACACACATGATGTACATATAGATATGAAGAAAATATTCATACATAAAATAAAAATATTTTTACTTTCAAGTATATTGCCATTCAACTAACACCTTCAGTTTTCCACAAGTACTTTATATCTTGTTTCTTTTAAGGGCTCTACAAAGACAGTTTTCATTCAACTTGTATTTCTGCTTTTCTCACTCACTTATTAGTAGGAAATTTGGATGTATATGAGAAAGGAGGATGAGGAGGAGTGTAGGCTTCTAAGAACCATTACTTGACAACCCTTGTCTGTCTTCCTCTTTAAGGCTCGGATTCCTCCGTTCTCTGGATTCAGAGAGGCTTGCCCAGAATATCACTCCACCTAATGGATACTGGCCATCAACCCTGTAGCTTCCTGTGTTGCTGCCTCTTCCTTAGCCCCAGGTATCAGTTCACAAGTAAGTGCCTTGACTGGCTCACCTTAGGGCTGTATTCACCTCTGAGCCAACACCCAGCCAGGAGGCAGGAACACACAGAGAAACTATGTGGTCAGGAGAAACAGCAGAAGAGGTATGAAGTAGGTCCCAGAAAGAGTGAAGCAATGGACAAACCAGACATGTCCCCTTTGGGGAGCTGTGACCATCCCATTATATACATGAGCGATGGTAGACAGATGAACATGAGGGGGACCATCCAGCAAAAGGAACAAGGGACCATGAGCCCTGTGCAGGCCCCATGTCTACGTGTTACTATATCTTCTGCCTGCTCTGTTAGCCCAGAGGACAGATGCAAGTAGTTCAGCCTCCTGCCTCTGTCTGTCCTGAGCGTAGGGAGGACTCTCTGGTCACTGAACTGTGTGCTGCCCTCACCTAGTGGGCCAGTGATACCAGGAAGTTGACCAGTAAGAGTGACAGGTCCTTACCCTTGTGGGGAACAATTCTCTCGTGTACCCTACAGAGTCATCTGGGTGGCCAGTGGGTCAAAACCTGCTCACGAACCAACCCATCCTCGTTCTTTGTGTCTTCTCTAATCTCAGCCTCATCCTTCATGTAAAGCTCTTGAAGCTCTTGTGATCCATGTTCACCAGCGTCATACTTTTCAGATTTTATTTTTTTAGGACAAGAAAGAATGCAAGAAAAGTTTCGAGGACTCTGTAGAAAGACTAGAAAATATTCACTATACTTGTCCTGATCAGTAGAAAAAGAAAGAAAGAAAGAAAGAAAGAAAGAAAGAAAGAGAAGGAAAATGTTCATTAATGCAGCAGAAGAGACCAGAGCACAAAGATTTCTATTTTCCAAGAGATGCCTGAGCCCTCAAACCTGGCTCTGATTATTATCTCAGCAGCCACCATGCACAGCCATCAATCTCCTGCCTCAGCAGCACTCAAGCAGACAATCTGAAGGGAGCCTTTTAATTATCCTCCAGCTCAGTCAACAGATCAAATGTGCAAACTAGTGCCCACTCCTTACCCATTATTGCTGCCCCTACCACACTCCTACTGGCAATCCCTGGCCCACATCCAGGACTTTGTTTGAAAAACAGTAGAAATAACAACACAAATTTTCTCTTGGAAAAAAAAAAAAAAGGATACCCACTAAGCTAATTTTATTCCCTGGGCTGACAGTCCTTTCATAATCTCTTGTGAATTAGAAATTAATTGGGTACTTGAATATACGTTATTCTGTAGGTGATCACTATAAACATCTGAACTGTCTTACAGAAGGGCAACTGTTTCCAGGTAGGAGAATTTTATTTTATTTTTGCCTTGTCTCTGAGACCTCCTTTGGCAATTCATTGTTGAAATGCTTCATTAAAATTCCTAAGCGAGCCCCTTTCTTGCCAGTGAGGGGTACACAGGAGAACCAGCAGTGTCACCTTTGAAGAGGTTTTCAAGGCACAGTCTGCCCCAACACAAGCTCCAGACTCTCCAGGAGGACTGGAGATTAGCTATGGGAACTGAGAATTACTCCACAGTACAACGGAGACCACTTTCCAGCTCCTCTCTAAAGAAGGGTAAGAGATGAGGCCTTAATGAGAAGTACCCTAAGGAAGACTACAGGAAACCAAGGTCGTCCTATTGCATTTGAAGAGCACTAAGTTAGATTTTCACCCTCAAGGTGTTGTTGGGGGAGGGTGTTTGCTTTGACACAGGGTTTCATTATAGACCATGCTGACCTCCAGATAGAGATCTCTCTTCTCTGATAACCTGGGATTACAGTCAGGTGCCACTATGCTAAATTCCACTCTGTGTGTGTGTGTGTGTGTGTGTGTGTGTGTGTGTGTGTGTGTCTGTGTGTGTTTGTGCATGTTTGTCTGTGTAGTTTGTATGTGTAGGGTGTATGTGTGTATGTGTAGTGAGAGTGTGTGTAAAGTGTGAGTGTGTGGTCTATGTACAGTATGGTATAGTGTGTGCATATGTAGCCTGTGTGCATAGGGTTTGCGTAGTATGTTTGTTTGCCTGTATAGTATAAGTGTAGAATGTGTGTGTGTAGTGTATTGATTGTATGTGTGTGTTTGTGTGTGGTATATGTATAGTATAGTATAATGTGTGTATATAGTATATGTATGGTATGTGTGTTTGTCTGTGTAAGTATGTTTGAATAGTGAATGTATAGTATATGCATATTGTGTGTATGTGTCTGTATGTCTGTGTGTTATGTGTGTTAAGCATGCATAACGCATGTTTGTCTGTGTAGTATGTCATTATAGTGTGTGCATAGTATGTGTATGGTTTGTGTGTGTAGTGTCAGTTTGTGTGTCATGTGTATACAGTAATGTGTAGTATGTGTATACTGTGTGTTTCTGTATGTGTATAATATGTATGTAATTGTGCATATGTAATATTTATTGTAGTGTGTATCATATGGATTGTGTTTGTGTGTGTGTGTGTGTGTGTGTATTATTCTTCACTTGTGTGTATGCTTATGTGTGAAGATGCCCTCCTCAAAATCTGTCCACATTCTAAATTGAGAAAGGATCTCTCATTTAAACCCAAGAACTCATGTATTTGGGTAGTGTCCCAAGCCAGTTTGCTCTGTGAATCTCCAGTCTCTGCATCTAAAGTATTAGGATTACAGAAGTCTACAACACTTGCCAAGTTTTGACACGAATGCTAAGGATCTTAACACTGGTTCTCACACTTGACCTGCTGAGCAATCATCTTCCTTCCTTCCTTCCTTCCTTCCTTCCTTCCTTCCTTCCTCCCTTTGTTCCTTCCTTCCTCCTACTCAGATTAGAACAAAGCATATTTTTAAATTGTTTTTAAATATGTATGTGTATAGGTGACAACAGAAGACAAAGGTGTTGGATCCCCTGCAAATGGAGTTACAAACAGTTGTGAGCCATCCAACATGGGTGCCAGAAAATGAACTCAGGACCCTTGAAAAGGCAGCAAATTCTCTCAACTGCTGAGCCACCTCTTCAACCCCTAAATCAAAATGACTGTGCTGATACAAGTGAGCATGCTGTTACCAGACTTCTATTTAAATGGGAACTCACATCTCTTCACCTTAGACAAGACACCATGGCAGGTCAAAGAAACTATTTTATCCAACTCTGGCTTAGTGAATCAGAGGGTCTAGTGGGGTTGCTTCCAGAGCAAGGGTTACTAGAAAGTATCTATATCATTAGAAGCCCACCACAGCACTAGTGATGACTCACAAAAACTACATCTCTGGAGATTCCTGGAGAAGTTGCAGACATCTTGGCTGAGCTCATGAGTTTCCTGCCCAGCAGTTATTACTGCTGATATAACCTTGGGGAAGGGTACTGTCTCAGCTAGGGTTCCAATTGCTATGAAGGGACTCCATGACCTTGGCAACTCCTATAAAGGAAAAAATTTAATTGGGGTGGCTCACTTACAGTTCAGAGGTTCAGCCAATTATCATCATGGTGAGACATGGTGGCATGTAGGCAGATCTGGTGCTGGAGAAGTAGCTGAGAGTTCTATATCTTATGCAGGCAACAGAAAGTGGTTTGAGATACTGGGAGATATGTTGAGAGTATATGAGACCTCAAATCCTGCCTCCACAGTGACACACTTCCTTTCCTCCAACAAGACCACACCTCCTAATAGTGCCACCCATTGGGAGGCATTTTCTTTCAAACCTCCACTTTCTGCTTCCTGGCCCACAAAGGCTTCTAACCATATTATAATGCAAAAATGCATTCAGTTCAGTCTAACTTCAAAAGTCCCCGTAGTCTATAACAGTCACAAACTTATTTAAAATCTAAAGTTCAAAGTCTTTTCTGAGATTTATGCACCCTCTTAACTGTAGTCACCTATAAAATCAAAAACAGAAAGCAGATCATATACTTCCAACATATAATAGCACAGGATATATATTACCATTCCCAAACATAGAGAAGGGAGCATAGTGAGGAAATACTGGACCAAAGCAAAGCAGAAAATCAAATGGACAAATTCCAAATTCTGCATCTTCATATCTGAAGTCAAAATTTCTTCAGATCTCCAACTTCTTTCAGTTTTGTTGACTGCAACATATTTCTTTCTCCTTGGGCTGGTCTTAATCCCTGTTAGCAGCTCTCCTCATCAGCTATTTCACGGCTCTGGAATCTCCAACATCTTGGGATCTCCAAGGCAATCCAGGCTTCAACTACACGGCTTCCTGCAATGGTATCTCTTGGTCTCTCTATTCAGGGACATCTCTGACATATGCATGCAGGTGGAGACTGCTCATTCCTTCCCTGGCTGCTCAAACCTGAATAATCACACAGAAACTGTATTAATTACAACAGTGCTTAGCCAATAGCTTAGGTTTCTTATTAACTAACTCTTACATTTTAAATTAACCCATTTTTTTTTTTTTTTGGTTTTTCGAGACAGGGTTTCTCTGTGGTTTTGGAGCCTGTCCTGGAACTAGCTCTTGTAGACCAGGCTGGTCTCGAACTCACAGAGATCCACCTGCCTCTGCCTCCCGAGTGCTGGGATTAAAGGCGTGTGCCACCACCGCCCGGCAAATTAACCCATTTTTATTAATCTGTGTATCATCATGAGGCTATGGCCTACCAGTAAGGTTCTGCAACATCTGTCTCTTTTGGCAGCTTCATATCATATCTCTGACTCAGCCTTCTTTTCTTCTCTATCTTTGCTTAGAATTTCCACCTTGATCTACTCTGCCCTGCCATAGGTCTAAGATCTTCTTTATTCATTAACCAATAAAAGCAACACATATATAGAAGGACTTCCCATACCACATACCTGGCTGCATCCGCTTTCCTTAGTCTTGGAGGGAAATTCCACAGCCCATTTCTTCTGTCCTTAACTCCAGATCCACATGACCAAAGCTCCCAAGTACTACTGCTTACTGGGGGGCTGGAACATGGCACTGCTATTCATTCACATCTTCACCAGCTTTCTGGTTTCCATGGTTTCCTTCACTGGTTGAACTTGGCTGCTCTGGAATTTGTTCTGTAGACCAGGCTGGCCTCAAGCTCAGACGTCCAGTGGCCTCTGCCTTCCCTGTGCTGTTTACCACCACACCTGTCTCTAAGCTTTTCTTTAATTCAATTTCATATGTTGGAAACTTAGCAGGGTAGGATCTTGCCCCAAGATCACTACTCCCTTTATTCCATTTCTTCTTTTTTATTAATACAAGTCTTTTATTGTTCCAAAAGACACCCCAAATCGTACTTAAATTTGGAGTTTGTTGTAGGAGGCTGTTCATTCATTCCTAGCTGCCCAGACCCCCAAAATATTCACACAGAAACTGTATTGATTAAATCACTGCTTGGCCTATTAGCTCTAGCTTTTTATTGGCTAGCTCTTACATCTTATTGTAACCCATTTCTATTTATCTGTGTATCACCATGTGGCTGTGGCTTACGGGCAAGGTTCCTTCTGGTGTCTCTCTCTGACAGGGCTACATGGTATCTCTGACTCTGCCTTCTTTCTCTTAGCATTCGGTTTAGTTTTCCCCTCCTACCCCTTCTGCCCTGCCATGCCCAAGACAGATTCTTTATTAACCAAAGGTATTCACAGCATACAGAGGGGAATTCTACATCACCTCCCCTTTTCTGTCTAAATAAAAAGGAAGGTTTTTAACTTTAACATAGTAAAATTACATGAGAATTATAGTTACAATATTTATATCTACTTTATCTTTTATCATAACTAAAGAAAACTATAACTATATATTCTTCAACTTCATCAAAGACTCCAGAGAGATATAATATTACCTAAGTAAACAGGAAGTGCATTGTAAACAACTTCCAAAACTAGAATTCACAGAGACATCTTGCTGCCTGGACAGTCACCCAGTCTTTTGTAATGTTGTGGGCACCCATATTCAGCCCATAGTATTTAGTAGACTTTTCCACAAAGCCAAAAATTTCAGATAGTTTTGCCTATATTGGCAGTTTGTCAGTCACTTTCTTCTGTGTCCTGTAGAATGTCTAGCAGACTCTTTCATGAAACAAGAACCCGAAAGGATCATCTCACCTTTAGCCAAAGTTGGTTGCTTCAATATTGCAAATGAGACTTCGGGTGATTGCTCAGGTAGCCAGTTGTCTCTGTCATATGTTGCACATTTTAGAAGCTGCTTGATTGCACTTCTTGCCTACTCAAGAAGTATTATTTCCCTTCTCAGGCCTTTGATGCGATTAAAGATTAGAAGATCATAGTTACCTTCTTATGATTTAGCCAAGCCATTTCCAATGCAAGACTTAGACTCTTTAGACTAGAATGTTTATTAAAACATTTTGCATGTGTTCCTTGCTTAATATTATATATGTTGGTTGTAATCCTAATTTTATACTTGATATCTCTTTCTAGTGTAAGTAATTTGTATTGGATTTGGAACTCTCTCATTTAGACAAAAGGGGGAGGTGATGGGGAATCTCTGTCAGCCAATGATCTTTAAGAGGTGGGACCATGTTAGGGTGTGACCTTTTGGGTACCCAGAAAAGAACTGCCACCCCCCCCAGGGTTCTCTCTCTCCATGGTTCCTTGCTACACAACTGAGGTTGGACTTCTCGTTCCTGTTTTCCTGAGTTTGCCCCTTATAATAAAGAAAATATAATTGGTTTAACTTGGAGTTAGCCTGGGATTTTTTGACCCACGTCCTTCAACAAGAATCTTATTTTTGGAGCTGGGTAATGTAGATCTTACTCATGAGCCTGCCTGCAGCACTGCTCCCTTTTCAGACACATAGATACCATGTAAAAGTGTTCTGATATCCTTGTCTTTAACTGTTGTGGCTTGCTGAATCAGAGCCGCTGAATTTGAAATAAGTTCAATATCATTTATTTCAATCATCCCACTTCTTTTTTTTTTCAAGAACTTAACAGTTTTTTTAATTGCACCATGTGGGAGATTTTACAAGAGGTGTCTATCACCCCACATCTATGGATCCTTCTGGGATTCGTAGTTTTCATTGGCACTAAATGGTTTGATAATAGAAATATGATAAAGTCTTTACTAGACGAATCCAGGATTCTTAAGGCAGAGATTGAACGCTTAAAAACAATTAAGAATGACAACAATCTTCTCAAGAATCAGTTTGAAGTTCTCCATGAAGAGAACAGATCTTTGTTTAACATGACTCGATCAACTGAGCAAAATTCTAAAGTATGAAGTTTGTCCGTTAGAGATAACATCTCCTCTTTGGATATAATTTTTATGGCATAAACCGTGCCTTCTTGTATTGACAATCTTTCTGCCAATCTGTCATAAGCTTTAGACAAAATCCGATTGTCACATTCAGCAGTTTTGATTCTCTCAGTTAATGTTTCAGTTCCTACAATCATCCCGCTTCTTAATCAGTTTGTCTCCTTGAACACAGGCCTTTGCTCCATTCCACTTCCTGGTCCTCTTTTCTCCTCAAACTGTTCTACATCTTTGTATTTTTCATCTTGTTCAGTTTGTTTTCATTCTCGATATTTATAAGCGTGAACACTAGTAACCACAGGACAGAATCTATACTAGGCTGTTTTGAGATTTCCTTTGCCAGTGGAATTAATCTAAAACTCTACACTTTAGCCTCAGGCAGACTCCTCAGACAAGGACAAAAAGCAAATTTTATT
The DNA here is from genome assembly GCF_018167655.1 of Microtus oregoni. Classification (NCBI taxonomy): domain Eukaryota; kingdom Metazoa; phylum Chordata; class Mammalia; order Rodentia; family Cricetidae; genus Microtus; species Microtus oregoni. Next base: position 9,539,428 of record NW_024543097.1, on the reverse strand, counting down.
TCACTAAAATATCACAAGAATGATCTCTAGGCCACATATTAATATTCTTCTCTGAATCCTCTTGACTCAACCCCCTACAGTTCAAAGCGCCCTCAGCACTACCGTCTTCCACGTTTCTACTCGTACGGCCCATTAAGCAGCATTCAACTGCTTTTCTAATCCATAGTTCCAAGGTCTACATTCCTCCAAACAAAAACATTGTCTGGCCTATCACAGCAATACCCATGTCTGCTACCAACTTCTCTCTTGGTTAGGGTTTCTATTGCTGTGAAGAGACACCACGACTATGGCAACTCTTATAAAGGAAAACACTTAATTGAGGTGGTAACATACAGTTTCAGATGTTTAGTTCATTATCATCATGGTTGAATATGGCAGCATGTAGGCAGACATGGTGCTGGAGAAGGAGCGAGAGTTTTACATCTTGTGCAGGCAACAGGAAGTGGTCTGAGATGCTGGGCGGTATCTTGAGCATAAATGAGACCTCAAAGCCTAACTCCACAGTGATACACTTTCTCCAGTAAGACCAGACCTGCTCCAATAGGCCATATCTCCTAATAGTACCTCCCCCTTTGGGGGCTATTTTCTATCAAACCACCACAAGTGCATCAAGTGCATGTCTCCTGCTGTTTCTGGACACATGCAAGCCAACAGTCTTACTATCCTGAAGCACCATGATGGTCCTCCTCACTTGACCAGCCTGGCCTTTCTCATACTATGGCCTGGGTCAGGGCTGGTGCCTCAGGGGTTTTACAAGAAATACCAGAGTGACAAGATGCCATGACTATACATGAGGAGGAAGGATGAACTTACATTGTTGTAATTCATACTTGGAGTCTCTTAATCCTGATGTCACCCTTTATGGCAGCTAGCAAAGTTCTGTCCAATCAGTGTCACTGAGCCACAAAGGGGACATGATCTTGGTATGTGTGTGTGTGGGGGGGGGGGGGTGCTCTTTGTGAGACTTATACATAGAAGCAAACTGTCCATTCTTTGATAATGATCCTACTTTTCATAACTTTTTCCACTTCTATTTTATGTACATGGATACAAGTATGCCTATGTACCACGTGTGTGCAGTGCATGAGGAAGCCAGGAGGGAGTGCGGAATCCCTTGGGACTGGATTACTGTTGGTTGTGGACCTCCACGTGGGCACCTGAAATCAAACCTGTGCCCTCTGGAAGAACCACTGAGCCATCTCTACAGACCCTAACTGTCCTGCTTTTAAAATTAGTTCTACAAGAGTCCCCTACACCGCTTCAAAGCTAGATCTCAGGCCAGCTAAATCAGTCAAATAACAAGCTTGTAGCTTGTCAGACAAGACAACTGCCTGTCATGCAAATGCAATGCAAATCAATCACTACCAGGGAAAGCATCCAAAAAGGAGGCCAGGGACCCACAGAAGGAATACAGTGATGGCTTAGCCAGGTGCAAGTCTCCTGAGAGAAAGGTGTCCTCAGAAGGCCTTGAGAAACCGGGAATTCATTAAATATTTTAGCAGAGCTCACTTATCTTAAGACCAATTACTCTGTAATTAGGTTTTCAAAAGACTGATTTGCTCTTTTATGCAAGATTGCTTGCTAAAATGAAGACTAAATTAAGTCTAAGATAAATAAACAAGGGCAGGCAAGATGGCTGTGAGTAAAGGTGACTGTCACCAAGCCTGTCCACCTTTTGATCCCAAGAAGGAGGGAGGCCAACTCCAGGAAACTGTCATCTGACACTTAGCATGCCTTGGCAGTGACACACACACACACTACATTAAATTTAAAAATGCATTTTTAAAAGTCAAATCTTACATTTATTATGAAATGCTCGTGTTCATTCTTTAGATTTTTTTCCAGGGGAAAAGGGCTGTGTTTCCTGTGGATATAACCTATAGCATATTCCCACCCCCACCTTCCAACAACATACTACCAAGATATGGACCAAGATTTCCCTGTGTTGGGTGCCTGAGACACAGGACATGGAAACTTGTTCCAGGAAGCAGCTTTATTCATGTTGGCATCAACTCAGCAAATTCATATCCAAAGGATTAGGTCTGAGTGCAGTGTGCTTTGCCAGATAGATAGATAGATAGATAGATAGATCTCATTTATCTTAATATGTATATATGTATGTATGTATGTATTTTTTTCATCCCTTTGTCCCTCTAATCTGGTAGCATACATTTTTACTGGTTATTTCCTAGCTATACAGCTATGGTACAAAGACTATATGAATGTGATAGGGTTGCCATGACAATGAGAACACAGGAATTCAATAAGAACGCACATATGCACACTAACACTGATGGAACCATCGTATTGTCTCTTCTGAGTCCTAAGGCCCTTATCATATATGAAGGCTATAAATTAGATTAATCAAGTTAAGCAATTGCCCACAGTGTGTCATGTCTCACTGCCTCTAGGGCAGTTCTTTGCACTGCTGCAGGAATAAGAAACAACTTTAAAATGAGATTGAGAAACAGTGCTACCTACAAATAGCTCCCAGGGTCCTTGTTGCTGAGAGAATGACAGCCCTATCTGACTGTGGTGAAGAGAATCTGTGCCCCACAGACCTAATCCCACCCATCCCCTAATCCTGCAGCCTCCCCCTTCCTGATCAGCCCCTTCGGCCCCTGTATTATCAGGTTTACACATCATCCTGCTCTAATTCTGGGAGCTTAGCCTCTATATTCTGTCAGTGTTATGGGTTTTGTTAATTCTCAACTTGACAGGATCTATAATCATTAAAGAGACCAGTCTCTGGGCATGTCTGTGAAGGATTATCTAGAGTAGGTTAACTGAGGTGGAGACACACTCTAAATGTAGATGGTGCCGTTCCTTGGGAACCTGTCACCTGAATAAAAAGGAGACCAGGAGCTGAGTGCCAACATTTGCTTCTCTCTGCTTCCTTACTGTGGGTACAATGTGACCAGCTGTCAAGCCTTCCCTGCCATGGTGGACTATAGCTCCGGAAACTGTAAGGCAAAATAAACCTTTGCTGCTGCGCACTGCGCCACCGTGTCTGCGCTCTGTGCGCTGGCACCCAGTTCGCGAGCTTCGGGCAAGGGGGCTGGTGGTTAAAATACACAGACGCACACAGACAGAGAGACAGCAATACGGGTCATCCTTGAATTTCCCAAGAATGCCCCCTTTATTGTGTCCAGGGGCAGCTTATATAGGGATAGCCACGCCCCCAGCCAAACACACCAGAAACCACTCTCCTGCCATCAGGAACTTTTGAAGGTCTCGTGCTTAGAGCAACTGTAGGCGCTCAGATCAGGGGATTACAAGAAATTCAGGATCTGGGGTCTCACTGCTCCCAGCATCTTCCTTAAGTTGCTTTGGTCAGTATTTCACTTCACCCACAAAAAGAGTAACTAAAACAATCACCTTTCCCCCACTGGACCCATGCTGTGACCAACACCCTTAATAAGGGCACAAAGATCACAGGCAGAGGTCACAGGCCGTTCTAGACACAGTGAGCAGGATGATTCTGGATTTAGCACGGAGTCAGAAATGTGACAGAGGAGGGGAATTTAATCCTCACTCTTCACTTAGCTGGTGACACTCAAAAGTACGTCACTCAACTACAGTGAGCCTTGAGCTTCTTCCATTAAAACCAAAAGTAACTGGTTTGAAATGAGTATTTTACTTAGTTCTGACAAAAGTTCTAAAGAAAAATCTCTACCTTGAATCCTGGGAGACTGTTGAGAAACTGAGCTCATGAGACCAATTAAACTGTGATCCTAAGGAGCTGGAGCAATGGCTTAGTGGCTAGAATCAGCTGCTGTTCCAGAGGACCCAGGTTCGAGTCCCAGAACCCACATCAAGTTGGACACAACCACTTACAACTCCAGTCCCAGGTGAACTGGTGCCCTCTGGCCTAAGCAGGCACCTGTGTACACACAATGCACATAAACTCACTCAGGCACATAAAATACACTAGAAATAAATGACTAAATAAAATTGAGACCCTCAAAAGAAATTGTTACCTACAAATACCCCCAGAACCCTGCTTAAGCTACAGTAACCAACTTTGTTTTCAAGAAATGGATATTTCAGACCCAATAATTTTAACATCAGTAATGAAAATCAAATAAGAAACACGATTATCTTACCAATCCAACAAACCTATTGCCTTTTGTCATTCTACTTCAGTTTCTGTGCAAAGCCGAGCCCTCCCTGCCCCCCTCTAACTGACAACAGTGCATATTGTATTATGAATTCTGTGTCCCTCTAGCTATATTTTTATCACCATCTGCAAACGTGAACAAAAGACAAGATCCACTTTCTCCTTTTTTACACCCCCTACAGTCTCTTCCATGGACAGAGGGTGAAAAAGATGTGCTTAGAGCTGATGCCATATAAAATGAAGTTTTAAATTGGGAAGGGGAGGGAAAAAAATCAAGCCACGAGTGGAAGCACTGGCCTGTAGTCTCAAATTCATAGGAGGCTCAGAGAGAATACAAGTCCAAAGTCTGCCTCTGAAATTTGGTACGTCTGGGTCTAAAAAAGGATTGGAAACCCAAGACTGTCTGGGCAACAGACGTTGGACTCAATTGGTTTTACATTGTAAAAAAAAAGAATATGAAGTTGGGTGGAGTGAATCTGAGAGAAGTTGGTGCACAGGGGCATGAATATGATCAAAATACATTGTATGAAGTTCTTGAGGAATTAATAAAATATAATTTAAAAAATAGTAGAAGAAATTTTTTACAGTTTCAAAATATGTAATAATAATTTAAACAAGCAAATTTAAAATAACACAAGAGAAAAAAATAAAAGGGTTCAGACTCCCTATCTTGTTGATTTATGCTTTAGACTAGAGCTGGAGAAAACTATTTTGTCATTTGTATTTTTAAATAAAGTTTTACAAGAGCACAAACAGAAGGAGAAAAGACAGGGAGAGCTCCAACTGTTCCTCCAGGGTAGAGCGCTTGCCTACAGCACTCTGTTCAGCCCCCAGGGCCACAATAGAAAACACATCAGAGAAGTACCATTCTGAGGTTAAGAAAAAGGGAGAGCGGTTTAGTATTTTCATTAGCCGTAAAGGTGACACGTGCCCATACGTGGCTCTAGGGACAGAGAATATGGCTACTACAACTGAGAAAGCGGACATTTTGTTTTCTAGGCTTTGTTTTGTTTTCAGAAAGAAAAGTTAACTTCTTAGACTACAGTGGCAGCGCATTGCAGAGTAACAGAACTGCCTGCAACTTCTATTTCGTTTCAGTTAAATTTTAATAACCACATGTGACCAGTGACAACCATACAGGACAGCATGGGAACACTCAGGCTGAGCAGAGGGCTGGATCAATCTTCATAGAACATCTTAGTGTGAGCCAAAACCACGTTAGTCCAGAATTCTCTGCACTAAACCAACTCATTTGAGGCTGTTTCATGTCTGTACTCTTTCTTAAAAGCACCAGAATTTCCTTTGGTAGTCGTAAAATGTCCACGAGACAAAAAACCCAGTGTCTTGTCTTCTGCTGTGAAAAACAAGAAGCCCCAGTCAGGGAGTGAGTGTGTGACGCAAGCTCCACGTCTGATGATTTTCCCCAGGGTTTTGAAATATTTAGAATCCAGAAGAAACTCTAGCTGTCCAGTGTGGTGACAGAGTGTGATAGGTGATGGCTATGTGGCAGTGACCACGATTTCCTATCCATGGGCATCTGGAAACTGCCCAGTCCTGCTCATTTCCAAACCTAATTCTTCAGCCCACATCACATGGCCCATGAATTTCACTGCACACAAACGGGGCAGACGCTGTCGTTTGCCAAACACTACAATGGTCAGCACAAGCCCAATGTCCTATGCCAGTTCTCACTCTGTAAGTGCATCCAGCATCCACCATCAAACCCAGGGACTCCTTCACCCTCATTTCCTCCTTCACCCTTCATGGTCTGCTCAGCAGGAAGTGACTAACCTCGGGGTTATGGATACTTCCAGCTCCAAGTACATCGAAGACAAACGGCTTTGCCTTCTTTCTGGAACATAGAGCCACCAACTTTGACTATCAGTCTGCTCACCATCTGCTGCCCACAGGTGACCACGGAGTCAGTCAGAGGAGGCCACAGTGGGGTCTTCCAGAGCTGATCCCACTGGCTGGCCCCCAAACAGCTAATCTGAGCCAAGAAACTCTGTATAGAAAAACAGAAGGGTCTCACTGATGCTTCTCCATCTGCTTGCAATGCTCAGAAGATCAATACTTAACTCATATTCCTAGACACAATGTAACTCTTCCAAGAACTGCAGTAATCACAGGGGCCGGGTATTCCCCACGCGCCACTCAACTCATTTCATTAGTATGACATAATGACGAAAGGACGCAGCTTTGCTTCCCATGTTCTGACACACGGAAGACAAGTGCTGATTACCAACAGCACAACCAAGAAATGGTCCTACGGGGAGCACTTTTCCACATATTTACCTAATTAGCCCATTATAAAGTGTAATGTGATTTTCCTGCAATTAGTTTGATGGGTGTCTTCAAGAAATGACAGAGACAGAGAAGGCAAAGGCACACTGTACCCGAATTCACAGGCTGACATTGAATTTAGTAAGGTATCCATAATATTGTCTCCTTCTCTCCCCCAGCGCTTGACACGGGGCTTGGTTTCTTTGGTGGACTGTGGGGAGAGGCTCCCCCAAGCCATTTCCCATGCTCATGAAGATGATGTCTAGACCTAATCTCTGTGCTTCAACCCAAAGAGCTTTGCAGAGAGGAACTCGGCCAATATGGTACAGGTAGTGAGGCTGGCTGCAATCTCAGATATGCCTTTGAGAGAGAATCAATGGCTTCAGCACTTAGCAATTCCTAGCCTCTGATGCATCTTCAGCTGCATGGTGGGAATACAATGTCCATCTAGTCCGGTAGCATCATTGTAAGTCCAGTAGACAGAGGGTGTGGATGTGTAAATCCCAGCAATGGTTAATATGCACTGAGTACTTGCCCCATGCCAAGCATACCTGAATGACCATCCCATAGCATAAGTGACACACCAAAACCTCTCCTTCATTCTAATGCAGTGGTTCTCGACCTTCCTAATGCTGTAACTCTTTAATACAGTTCCCCGCATACTGTAAAGTGAAACTTTAATGCTTTGGAATCTTGGGAGTGTCAGATTCACAAGACCCTCCTCATGAATCCTCTAGACGCAGCTCTCCAGTGCAGCCTGAAAGCTGGGCAGAAAGCTGAAAGCAAGCAGCTCTCTGAGACATTCGCCATGCTGGGCTGGGGTTTTAGTGATACAGCTGCTATGGAGTCACCATGGACTAGTATTTCAGCCCTCTCCTCTGCTCCTGTAAGCAACCTTAGAAAATTCATTGGTTCAGCAAGTAAGACCTGAGTTGTTTCTTTGGACCATAGTCAGTGCCCACGCTGGGCTGAGCAGATAGTCACATCTTCCCAGGAAAAGCCACACAGCTTGCTCCCAGCCTTTGCTTTCTCCTCTTGGAATACAGATTAGGGAGATGACATGTCAAAGTCACTGAAAAACATGGGTCATCCAGTGTTGGTCTGTCTTCTGGCTGTTGAGTTCAGAGGTCCCAGGCAGTCATCTGGTTTAGGGGTGAAACAGGGGAGTTCCTTTCACCTAGAAGACAGAAATTCCAGTCCTAGCATGATCATTGCCCTCTTAGCCACATAAGAGAAAGGAAGGCTGGAGCTGGATGCGGGGTACCTCTGCACAATCCTTGGACCTCCGAGTGATGACTCCCGTGGCTCGCCTTTATGAAAAAAAAGTTCCCAAGGAGGGCAGTGTCAGGAAAGTGTCTGGTCAGGGATAATAAACTAGTGGCTGCCAGGTAAAGGTCACTGGCAAAAACACTTTCCTTGGCTGTACAGACTAAAAGTTGCTTTAGACAGGTTGTGTTCTCCATTTGGCCCGTCACAGGAAGACTCATCTGGCATCAGAAAGCCAAATCCTCCTCATGTGGGCTGCTTGGCCAGGACTGGTTCAGCTCTGGACTATGATTGTCTCATCTTACGTTTCCCAGGATTACAGGCTTACAGAATGCAGTAGGGCATTAGAGATAATCTATGCATTGATGAATCATGGGCTTTACTCTTCCTGGAAAGGCTCTGATAAGGGTGGGAAGATGGATGGCTGGTTTATAGACCTACAAAGCTTTGCAGACTCTGACTTCCACTCTTTGGACAATTCTCAAAGAGCCAAGGAGGGGAGTCTTGGTGGCTGTCACTTCTGGAATCTGTAGGCTGCCCTAGACTGCCCTGCTTCCCATTGCGGTGGATTAGGCTAGCGGTATAGTGTTTCTCCAATGGAGAAGGAACCACAAGATTCTGGAGACACAACAAGAGGTGGGCATGCAGTCCATTCCAGCCCATGGGAAGCTGAGGCAGGAGAATCAGGAGTTTAAGATCAGTCAAGCGGTATAATAGGACCCCGTTAAGAAAATAAAGAAGGAAAGAAGGAAAGAGTTGTCTTAGTTACTGTTCTGTGCTGTGATGAGACACCATGAGCAGGGTACTTTCTGGAAGAAAGCATTCAACTGGGGTTTGCTTACTTTCAGAGGATGACTCTGTGATCATCAGGCGAGGAGTGTGGCTACATGCCACATGGGGCTGGAGTGGAAACTGAGAGCGTATATCCTGACTGACAGACAGGAGGCAGAGACAGCCTGACTGTGTCTGGCATGGGTTTTGAAACCACAAAGCTCATCCCCAGTGACACACCTTCTCTAATAAGGCCATACCTCCTAATCCTTCCTAAATAGTTTTACTAACTGGACACCAAACATTCAAATATGTGAGCCTATGGGGGCCATTCTCATCCAAACCAGCAAAAGAGGGAAGGAAAAAAGGAAGAAGGGAAGGAAGAAATGAGGGGAAGAACAAAAGGGAGAGGGAAGGAGAAAAGGGGGGTGGAAGGAAGAGAGGGAGTCAGGTAAGACCCCTGGGATGAGAGAAGAAAGAGGAACATAGTAATGTCAGTGAAAGGTTTTGTTTTTGTTGTTTTCGGTTTGTTTGGTTTTGTCTCCAGCCATAGACAGGAAGTTTTCATTTCTTTGTGGCTTATTTTTGGGGGAAGGGGGTTATTTTGTTGTTGTTATTTATTTGTTTTGGGGGCAGATTATTTCTTTTATTTTTGAGATTATAATTATATCATTTCCTCTTGCCTCCCTCTAAGCCCACCCAAATACTCCTCCTTGCTCTTTCAACATCAATTGTTGTTCCATATATATATATATATATATATGTATATATATATGAATATGTATATGTATATATATGAATATATATATGAATATATATATATTCATATATATATTCCTAAATATTGTCAGGTAATGCCTCGGGTCATGGGGCATTTAGTCAAGCTGTGCTGGGCTAATAGGCCCTAGCCATAAAGAACTACTTAGCCCTAGCCTGACCGCCCTGCTCCACTTGTACTTGGGAGTTAGAGGCAGGCAGATCCTTGATTTTGATGTCACCCTGGCCTACAGAGCTAGTTCCACAACAATAAGGACTACACCTGTCTGTAATGAAAAATCAATTACATCAGTGTGTGTATAAAATTATATGCACGTGTGTATTATTTATATGTGTGTATGGATAGACGTATGTATGTATATAGATTTGTGTATATGTCTCAGTTTCCTTATCTGTAGTAATGAAAGCCAGCACCCTTCTAGTCTTCAGTTCAGAAAACCCTCTTTCTGCCTTCCTCAGGATCACTCCTTCGGGAACCTGGAAACCCTCTAAGCTCACTATTTAGACCTGAAACCTCTGGTCTCTGTGGCCTCTGCCTCTGTGAGTAGTGCAAATCCTGTGGACAGTATTTCAGTTCTTGGGGCTTTTTTGGTGCTCTGTGTAAACCCAACTTGACCCCATCCTCTGCTCTCCTCCCAGTCCTCTCAGTCCATCTTCCTCTGACCTCTTCCTCCCAGACTCTCTGATCTTCTGGCTGAGACACCTTTTGCCATTTGATGTCTGCCATCCATTCAGCCAGATTCTACAGGACAAGGTTAATGTGTGTGGCTGGGTCTGCCTCAGAGGCCCTCACATCCAAGAAGCCCAGGGAGCATCTCACCTGCCAGATCACAAAGTCACAGAGGTTACTCTTCTGAGAACCTCCGATGTTTCCTCTGACTTTATGATTCCCCCACTCTCCCTGCTAACATTTGTGCATGTTTTCTTTTTTCCTAAAAGTCTGGGGCAGGCCTCAGGCATCAGGATAATATATCCCACCAATCGTGCCTGTCAAACCTAATTTAAAAATGGTTTGCAAACGTTCCTTTTTAGCAAGTTCCGACCCACCAAACTCATTCAGTTATCCACTCAAATCTGGCCACAGCTCTTTGGTAAAGACCATTGTAGCCCCAGTTTGGAACTTTCAAGTTTCGCTTTCTTACAGACCTAGAAAACTTCCTAATGGGAAAGGATGGGATGGTCTTTTTGTTCTTGGGACTTCTTTACCTCATGCCTCTGATCTGCCTTTGTTTCTGCCCCACTGAACCTAAATGTGTGCTTTTATTTCTACTTTCCAGCTGCTTGTTAGGAATTTCAGGCTGCTTGTCCGCATTCACAGACACATACAAAGAGGTTATGGAGCTGTCAATCACTGGGTTATCGTACAGAGATTCAAATGTCTTTTAAATATGAATAACACTAAATCATTGTCACAGGCTGTTTCGCTTCTCTGAAAAACCCTGAAAAAAAAAAGGCATTATGTACTTAAAAACAGGTAAAGGTAAGCTGTTTCCAATAGAGGAGACTACCATTGTTTATCTCATGGTATAAGGGTATCTGTAATAAAACCAGCTAGCAGGGTACTCATACATGGAAAATATAAAAGAGATCCTCTGTCCAAATTCTCCCAATAATAACTCCAATATCAGAGTTTTGACAGGTCTCCCTCAGCTTAATTCTGCTAGATGATGAAAACATAAATTTAATGATGATTATGATACAGAGAGTCTGTGCTACATTAGTTGCAAAGGCAGTCTTACATCTTCTGTAAGGTTTACCTGGAATCGCACAAGACCTAATGGTTTTGCAGTCTACTCAGGTAATGCTAATTGGCTGCACCACTCTGTGTGTGCGTGTCATCTGGGTTCAGCCTTCTATTATTAAGGTGATATTACACAATATCTCCTAAGCTAAACAACTGCTATTTTAAGGACTCCAAGTATGTCTGCTTAAAATAATTATAGCCAGACTTGTTAAATGTTGAAAAGAAGAAAAAGACCTAGACAGGTCATTGGGTGTAGTAATTAGGGCGGCAGGGCTGCATTCCCAGCACCCCGGCTAGCTTATGCCCGAAATAACAACACACAATCTGTATTCATTTAATCACTGCTTGGCCCATGTCTATCTAGCCTCTTCTAGGCTAATTCTCACATATTAATTTAGCCCATTTCTAATCATCTGTGTTGCGCCCCTAGGTGCGCTTACCAGGAAGATTCTAGCCTATGTCCATCCTGGGTCGGAGCTTCATAGCGTGCGTCTGCCTAGGAGCCAGGAGCATGGAGTATCTCTCTGGCATCTGCTCCCGAGAGGAGAGCTGTCGAGTCTGACCTCACTTCCTCTTCCTCCCAGCGTTCTGTTCTGTTTTCTCCTCCCACCTATCTTCTAACCAATAAAATGGGCCAAGGCAGTTCCTTTATTAGACAATGACCTTCCTCCATCATTTCCCCTTTTTTGGTTTAAACAAAAAAAAAAGGCTTTAACTTTAACATAGCAAAATTACATATAACAAAACAGTTATCAAGTAAAAGTTACAATAATCTTTATCATAACTAAGGAAAACTATAACTATAACTAACTATTCTTAACTCCATCAAAGACTCCAGAAAGATACAATACTACCTAAGCAAACAAGAAAAAAGCAACTTTTAAAACTCTAGAAATGACAGAGACATCTCGCTGCCTGGACAGTCACCCAAAGTTCCTCTGTACCGTTGGGGCATCCATCTTCAGCCTTCAGGCCCATGGTATCCAGCAGACATTTCCATAAAGCAGGAAAATTCAAAGTCAGTTCAGTCACTATCTGTTGTGTCCTACAGAATGTCTTGCAGACTCGTTCATGATTCAGGAACCCCGAAAGATCATCTCACCTTAGGCAAGTTCAGTAGTCTTCTCTCTGTGGGATCTCTGTGTCCAGTTTATGCAATAGTCCAGGCAAGAGCAGTTTCTTGCCCAAATGGCTATCAAACTCCATAAGGTGCCTTTTCGATGCCCATCTTCCTCTTGAAGTAGATTGGTGCTGCCAGGAGCAGAGTGTCTCATTGTCATGAAAAGTCCTCAGTTATTAAAACATCAAATGTCCTATTCTGTAATCTTTGAAAGACATGAAGAATGTCTATCTAAAATATATCTCTATATATCTAGAAAATCTAACATGACTACAAGCTTTACTATTATCGATGATTATCCATTAACAACCTATATTTCTTAATTATACAGTACATATTTAAATGAACTACACAATCACAATACCTTAATCAAAATCAGAAACACACACATATATATATATATATATATATATATATATATATATATATATATAACAAAACTGACCTTAAATCTCTATCAATAAAGCAAAATCTATACTAATGTAAATTATTCATATCTATATCATATCCCCCTTTAAATATAAAGAACATTTATAAACCATATTTGGGAACATGGGCACAGTTTTTTCTCTCCAAACTGCTTCCTACTGAATGGGGGTGTCGTTAATTAGGTCTTTCACGGTATAATCTGTGTGCTAGTTTCATCTCAGTTGGCAGTTGAGCGAAGCAATTTTCTGAAGATGTTCACTGCAACCCTTCAGGAGGGCGTGGTTCATCATACAAAATCGGAATAGAAGAAATGAACAGTATCTCATCCTCTGTGAAAACAAAAGAAGAATCTCTTTTCCAAAGTATCATATCCTTAGATCCAAATTCAAAATATATATGTTGGATTAGTTCAGCAGCATTTAAAAACAAATATCTTTTAGCATCTGTTGCTCCTTCCTCAGCATTCAAACAATTCAAAGAGAGCATAATAGCATACAGTATCAAAAATCTCTGTCTATTTTCCATCTTTGTACAGCTTTGTTTTACCTCTATTTCATTTATTTTTACTTTTAACTCTATGCTTTTTGAGACAGGTTCTCTGTATCTTTGACCTGAACTCTGTAGACCAGGCTGTCTTTGAACTCTCAGAGATCTGCCTGTCTCTGCCTCCCAGGCATTGGGATTAAAGGCGTGTGCTACCACACCTTGAAGTCACAGAGGTCTATCTCCCTCTGCCTACCAAGTGTTGGGATTAAAGGTGTGTACCACACACAACAACTCTCTTCCTTTTTTTTTTTTGTTTTTTACTTTAAGAACTTCAACTTTTAGTCTGCATATATTTTTAACACACTTTAAACCATTCAGAAATTTTCTCTGTCTTTGAATCTCTCTTTACTGTATATCTCTCTCTTTCTGACCACACGAGCCTTTAAATTACTGAGCAATATGGGTAGGATTAAAGGCGTGGCTTTGCCAGCTAGATCCAGCCCATTCCTTAGCTTTGCAGCCTCATGGCTGAGGTACCAGCCAGAGCCGCATTCAGTGCCACAAGCCTACAGTGTTTCAATGTCCCTGTCAGCAGGCAAGCTTAAGCAGCCTGTGCTTGCAAACCGCACAAACCGCCTGTGTAAAATAGTCAGAGTTTGCCCTGGCAGGACAGCCCAGAAAGCCGGCATTTTTAAACAGCGCAGCTTTTTTCCTGCTATGGCTGAAAACCAAAAAGCATGCGTTCAGCTTTTCATCAACACCGTTTAAGTGTTTCGTGGCAGGACCTCTTAATGAGCTGCAGGCTTTGCAGCTAAAGCTGAGTCAGGAAGCCTCTCTTAGATGAGGCGCTTGCTTGCCTCTAGCAAGCAGAGTAGAACCGAGAAATTGCTGCTACCAAGAAACCAGGCACAATGCTTTCATTTTGTTCTAGAATTACTTCCCAAGCTGTCTCAGGCTTTATGTGGAAGCAGTTGTCCACGTGGGCGCCATATGTAGTAATTAGGGCGGCGGGGCTGCATTCCCAGCACCCCGGCTAGCTTATGCCCGAAATAACAACACACAAACTGTATTCATTTAATCACTGCTTGGCCCATGTCTATCTAGCCTCTTCTAGGCTAATTCTCACATATTAATTTAGCCCATTTCTAATCATCTGTGTTGCGCCCCTAGGTGCGCTTACCAGGAAGATTCTAGCCTATGTCCATCCTGGGTCGGAGCTTCATAGCGTGCGTCTGCCTAGGAGCCAGGAGCATGGAGTATCTCTCTGGCATCTGCTCCCGAGAGGAGAGCTGTCGAGTCTGACCTCACTTCCTCTTCCTCCCAGCGTTCTGTTCTGTTTTCTCCTCCCACCTATCTTCTAACCAATAAAATGGGCCAAGGCAGTTCCTTTATTAGCCAATGACCTTCCTCCATCAATTGGGACCTTCACCCTTTCTATCCAGTCACCCCTCGTCAGCAGGTTAACTGAGATCAAGCCTTCATGATATGTGCGCTCAAGGTTTTCCGAGTATACAGGTTTCCCGGATGTACAGGGTAAAACTAAAAATAAGAAGGAGGTCCACCTATACAACAATGGAATAACTGTTATATGAACTGAATAAAGGCTCCAAATATTGCCTACCCCCCTTACAAAAAATGATGAGTTTGTTACTGTTATGTATCATGGTATCTTTAAAATTCTTAATTAAGAGATATGTATATATAAAACTTAAAATGGCTGAATGTAATTATGGGTGTCCAGGTCTCTGAAAGCCTCACCATCTTCTTAGTTCTTGTTAACTTAAAACAGACAACAAAAAAGTTAATGATTAAAAATCCATATACAAGCTGGGCAATGGTGGTGCACACCTTTAATCCTAGAACTTAGAAGGCAGAGGCAGCTGGATCTCTGTGATTTCCAGGACAGCCTGGTCTATAGAGTAATTTCCAAGCCAGCCAGGGCTACACAGAGGAACCCTGATTGGAAAACACGCACCCCTCCCCCACATATACACAAAGAAAAAAACTATATACAGATAACCTTAATCTGCTACAACATGCCATGTGTTAATTTCTAAGTTTATAATGATCCAATCTTGTTAACAAAATTTGACTTAAAGATATATGTCTAATAGCTATGTATTTATTAGTTATTTAGAGAAACTGGGTTATATTAAAAAACTGTGATATTTCATAAAAATACACTATAAAATTTTTAAAACAAGGTTCCCAGTCTCTCTATAGATTGTATTTATGGTTTAAAACTTATTTTTATACTAAAAGAATTATAATTTTTAAGATTCAACAGAGAGAAAATTATAAACACCTAATATTTACTTATTACAAACTGTTAAAGATAATTAAGACATAGAGTTAATCACTTTATCAAATGTAATGTGCTCAGGATTATGTTTATAGTCACACTAAGTTCAAACATAACTCATTTACAGAGACAAGCTTGGAGAGAGAGACTAATTTATACCTCCCATTATATATTATCAAATTTAATCCTGAAGTGAGTAACTAAAAACAAGTTTGAAGTAAACTTAGAGTTTACTTAATGCTAAATAATATTTAGAATCAGGTGTGTTTTTTAAAACTAGTTATAAAAATTAAATGCTTTAGGAAAATGTGCTACATTTACATACGCTTGCACCTTTTTTACCTACCAAATGGTACCTTTTCCCTTGGATGGGACATAGTCCCGACAAAATAAATTGTATGCTGAACTCAGTATAGAATGTGTGAGGAAATGAGAGTCACCAAAATTCACCTGGTCTTGTCTCTGTCCGTATAG
Source organism: Microtus oregoni (assembly GCF_018167655.1). Lineage (NCBI taxonomy): Eukaryota > Metazoa > Chordata > Mammalia > Rodentia > Cricetidae > Microtus > Microtus oregoni. Next base: position 9,523,656 of record NW_024543097.1, on the reverse strand, counting down.
GTGACACCAGAAAGCCTCCTCCTTATCTATAGGAAAGATGAGCTATTTCTCACTTCTCGCATGACAGGGGGTTGGATTCTCCCACCCAGTAGAGGATCTTAGAGTCTACACACACATCTTAAATGTCTAAACAACAGAGGCAAATAACAATTACTCTGTCCTCGGCGTCTACTGAAATGATATACGAGAATGCTGTGGGCAGGGGAACCTTGAATCTGCTCTGAGCCGCAAGCACTGTACAGTAAGAGTACAGCTGATAGACCACTAGACAAGCTCAGGAGAGTGTGTTCCATCCAATGAAGAACCAGATTTGCACAGGTTCAGACCACTTGTCTTTTAGATAGTCCCTGTTAATTCTGTGGAAAACTTGTGAAGCCATGGCTCGTCTCCTTCCATAATGGAATGCATCCTGAAATACCCCAAGAGTGTACAAATCACTCATTGAGATAACTTCTTCCTGTAGGGGCAACTGGATGATCTCTTTCACATTGTGGGACCCTGGTGTGAAAGCATTCACTCAGCAAAACCTTTGTTCTCATAGTCAAATCTACATAAAGCTGGACTCACCCCCCCAATTATCTTTATTGACAGGATTTATTGACAAGAAAGGAGCTCTGATCAGGAGGCACTGAACAGAGAGACAGTATGTCTGCCCTTACTGATGAACAGGTCTGGATGGTCCTAAATTCTCTAACAGCTAATTTAGGAGAGTATAATCTACTGGCCTTTGATCTACCCTAATAAGCTATTAATATTCTGTACTTACCTTCACCTTTTATTTGACACAGGTCTTAGTCTAGGAAATTAACTGTTTGTTCCTTGGATCCTTGAATAAACCTTGGATCACTAAACTGGCACCAGAGAAAGAAATTTCTTCTCACGTAGGTACCAGCAGATACAGCATCCTTATGCTTAGCCCCCAGGGTGGAACCTCACACTCATGCCACTTCTGAGACACAAGGCACCCACTTTGTCATTCTTTTATCCATCTTGTTAGCCCTAAGAAATGCATGCTTGGTACCATTATGATCTCCTATGGAATTGCTAGCTATGTCTGTCTGGGTATATAAACTGGAAACCTTGTGGGATGAGAAGAACAGTGAAGAACATCCAAAGAGGAAAATCAAGGAGGAACATCGAAAGGGGAACATCAAGATAGCATTAGAGAGTGCATAGAAAGAATAAATGGTACATGATAAAAAGACTTATGAGTTAATTTATTTACCCTCGGATATCTTTAGCCAGTTTTTGTCTGCTATAGTGATCCTTCTGAATCCTGAAAGGCTTAAGGGGATTAACTCCCCAACATAAACCTTGATACGTATCTAAGCCTATCACCTGACAAGAATGGGACCTGTATGCTAATTCAGTTGGCCATGCCCTTTACCCTGACATTCAGTTCTTCCTTTTAGCAAAAACTTACTCCATTGGTTCATACCCTAACCACTCATGTTCTTTGATAAAAAGAAGCGGACAGATACTCTGTCATCACACTCACAGTTTAGGGCATTTACTCAAACTATTCAAGTGGTTGAATACTTTGTAGACTTTGCTAGGCAATCCTATGAAAACGACTCGAAAGGAATCTATTTCTCTTTTAAACTGACAATAAAATGTTGAATTTAAGGGACTTCTTTCACTGCAAACTTCCAGGTGCTTATTTCTTACGCAGCAATCTAATGCAACAAATGCTAATTGCAGTCACTGTGTCCTACAAAAATCGGGTATAAGGTCCAGTCAGTTGTACGATAATATCCAACTTAACTAGCATTCAGGTGACCTCTGAAGGGGGAATACTACTCCAATCCAAACGGTCTTTTTTGCTACCCTGGGCATTTGAAGGTAGGGGGACTCAGAACTAAAGCAACTAGACAGAGCTTTTGCTACATCAATTAACCTCTCTGTCTTACCAGTTCACAAAAACCCTAGAGAAATTTCAGATCAGCTTAACAACCTTCAGAACCAGCTCAATGCTTCAGCTGTTGTCTTCTTCCATGACTAGGTCGGACCACTGCTCACTAGGGGTGGGATGTGTGCCCTCCTCTGAGCACAATGCTTCCACACCAACAAATTCTAAACGGGGACCAAAGACACGAAGATCAGACACAAAGTCAAGCGCAAGCCTCCGCCTTTTAGTTCCCTCCCACTCTGGCTTCTCCCCAATCACCCCTTTCCTTCTTATTCTTGTCATATTTACATTTTACCCTGTCTTTTAAGTGTTTTACCCTCCAGACGTTCCCCTATACCCAGACAAAAGGTTCCACATAAGCCCTCTCAGTAGCTCTTAGGCTGAGGACGAATGATAGGACTCCGACAGGTACAACACAGCCAACTGACCAATCAGATCAAGGAAGTCCTGATCCTGGCAAAACGAACAATCACCCTACAAAAATCAAGTAGATTCCCTGCCTGCAATGGCCCTCCAAAAACACAAGGGATGAGACTTAATGACTGCCCAACGGGAGGCATTGGCACCTTCCTAGGGGAAAAAGGCCGTTTTTATACAAATCAATCCAGCCTAATACAGTCAAATGCCAAATAAGCATTAGAAAAAATTAAAAAACAGAAAAAAAAAACAGGCAATACTTCTGTTAGAATACCTTACTGCTTGGTAGAGCACCTTCTTGGCAGGCTCAATCATTATGACTGTGTTACCTTTACTCTTTGGTCCCTGATCTTTCAGCTGAATCACAAAGTTCCTCCAAGAAAAACTACAAACTTTCACCACCCACTCCCTGCTACTGAAAGAAGAAAATTGGGGGAGATGGGGAATCACCAGGCAGGACACTAAAATAAAACAACAACAACCACAAAAAGAAACAAAATAAAACAAGAAAACCACTCAAATCCCCTTAGCATTGGTGGTCTCCTCAGATCTCTGGGCTCTGTTCTGTATCTGAGAAGTATGTAAAATTTGGCAATATTGGCAATAAACTTTCTATTAATCCTGACCTATCTTGTATTTTAATTTTTTAACTGACCAGAAAAACAATATACCTGCTAGCCAGTAAGGGGAATGAAAGAAGGAATAGGGGGAGGCGGAGAGGGAGAGAGGGAGAGAGGGGGGTTAAAGAGGAAGGGAGGGAGGGAGGGAGGGAGAAAGGGAAGAAGGGAAGGAAGTAGGAAAAGTTAGAGGAAAGTTAAATGCTAAGCAAACCACCTTGCACTTAACATTCTGTCTAGTCATTCCTGTAACTGGCAGGAGACAGGATGGGTGAGTCAGTTTTGTTGTGCTCAATCAGTTCTGCCTTGGTTTCAAAGTCAGTTCGAAAAGCCTAGGATGTGTAGCCTGTCACGCACATACCTTGCCTAACTCTGGTGCATCTCTAAAAGTGACTGTCATCTAGCAGATGTTCACATGGTGTTTACACTCCAAAGAATAAACCTTGCTTCTGAAAATGCAGGCTCTATTGAGTTGTCAGGCATTCATACTGGTGAAGAAAGGGTGAGTCTAAATACCGCTTTCTAGTGGGGTGACTGCCTGAAGGAGGCACACCATCTTCACAGGCCACTGACGAAGTAAACTCTGGTATTGGCAGAGGGTTGACCTGACCTGTTGTTTGGTAATGCAAACCAAGAGACAGAGTTAATGGAGTTTGCCCCCAAGGTCCCCAGAGTTTACCCAAGACAATGGAGCTGAGTTTCTTCTTCATTCTGGGAGGCATCTGCTCACTCCAGGATACACCGCTCTAAGCACACTCTTGGAGATGTTTGCTGCTGTGTTTGTGATTAAAAAGACCCATTTTAGTGAGTTTTTCAGTATTTGAGACTAAGGAAAAATCTTTGTCATATTTTCCCAATTTCCTATTTTTTCTTACTCTTGGAAGCCATTTCCATAAAACCTTTTGACAGAAGTTTTGAATAAACAAACATTTTATATCTCTGACATCTGCTGGTTTGCTGCTGGGCTCTGAGATTCAGGAATCTGTCTTTTCTTCTTCTTCTTCTTCTTCTTCTTCTTCTTATTATTATTATTATTATTATTATTTTTCTTTTTTTTCTTCTTCTTCTTCTTCTGTTGTAATATGGAGCGGCGGGCTGCATTTTCTCCCAGCTACCGCATGGCTAGCTTATGCCCAGAAATAATAACACAGAAACAGTATTCTTTAAAACACTGCCTGGCCCATTAGTTCCAGCCTCTTATTGGCTATCTCTTACATATTGATCTAACCCATTTCTAATAATGTGTGTAGCCCACGAGGTGGATTACCAGGGAAGATCTTAACCTGCGTCTGTGTAGGGTGGGAGAATCATGGCGACTCACTGACTCAGCTTCTTTCTCCCAGCATTCTGTTCTGTTTACTCCGCCTATCTAAATTCTACCCTGTAAGAGGGCCAAGCAGTTTCTTTATTAATTAACCAATGAAAGCAACAGATTAGAAAGAAGTCACTCCCACATCATTCTTCCTCTTCCTCTTCCTCCCTTCCTCTTTCTTTGCCTCCTCCTCCTATTTCTTGTATCTCATTGTAAGTCATTTTAAAAGTAGCCTTGCTATAAAACACTATAAGAATAACAACAAGAATATAAATAAAAATCTTCCCTTGTCATCAACTGATCAGCTAATCAAACAAAGACTTATAAGTGCCCCTTCTTATGCCTATGTAATCCATGTGTGTTATTCTGGATGGGCACACTGCATTCTAGGGAGTCTTTCTCTTCTGCATTTTTCGACTTCATGAAAGGAGACCTGAGTGTCACTGTGGACATTGCACAAGCCCACATTTATCTTTTTCTGACTTTCCAGCCAGGGCACCACCCTGTGCATTTGCCACCAATCAGAAGCTCTTCCTTACAAGTATGTAGATCCAGGGAACTCTTGCCAGTTCTAGAAAGAAAGATTTCCCAAGACAGTAGTTATCACCATGATGAAGGTCATGCTCAGTATTAATAGGTATAGGAAGCCATCTGTGGAACCCCAACTTGGTACCCTTCCCTTCAACTGCTTTTGAGGTAGAGTCTCAGTATGTGTTTCAGCTTGATCCTCAGTCCCCATGTGGCTTATAGATATATTTCAATATGATCCCATATCCATTATTCTTTTATTAAATTGTATTTCAGCTTGAATCAGTCAGGCTGTGCCCTATCTAACTGATGATATATTCAAAAGTTTGATTTTGTAGTGTTGTAATACCTGACAGTATACCATATGCTTTAATATTGTAGCACATGTAGTTTCCAGATAGGCTCAGTCCTTAATCTTTGTATATAAGGAGAGTCATAATAATTATCACTATCTGAATACTCTTCTTCTGGGCAGCCAGTGTTAACAGTTCCATGCCAGATATTGATGCTGTACCTTATCTTGCTGTCCAGTCTGGTTAGACTTCTTCTTCTTTTTTTTTTTTTTTTTTTTTTTTGGTTTTTCGAGACAGGGTTTCTCTGTGGTTTTGGAGCCTGTCCTGGAACTAGCTCTTGTAGACCAGGTTGGTCTCGAACTCACAGAGATCCGCCTGCCTCTGCCTCCCGAGTGCTGGGATTAAAGGCGTGCGCCACCACCGCCCAGCTAGACTTCTTATTTCACAGGTGCCTTGCAACAAACTGGCAATACTTAGTGTAGTGGGCAGGAGGACCACATATGCCAGAGACAAAAAGAGTTACAGAAAATTTGGGGCCTGGTTTTTTCCATTTCTAAGGAGTCCATTACTCAGGAAAGGGGAGTGACTTAAACAGGTGATTCTCTGAACACTTGTGCCTGGTTTTTTCCATTACTAAGGAGTCCATTACTAAGGAAAGGGGAGTGACTTAAACAGGTAACTCTCTGAACGCTTGTGAAGAGCAGGACCAAACGCCTGTACAGGATGGTGTTTTATAGGGCTCTCACTAGAGTAAGAGAACACTGTGGAGTGTATTGATATAAGGTATAGAATGTTGATCTAAAGACCATTGTCCAAAACTGTAAAAGTAAGGATTAGCTATTTGATCTGTAAATATTATACAGAGACCAGCAAGGCTTGTTACCAGGCAGTGCGCTAACCTGTGTTGTAAAAGGACTTTGCAGAACTGTTCATTCATAGAGAACCCATAATATATGCAGTGGCATTTCATTTGTATTTCAATAAATAAAGCTTGCCTGAAATTCAGAGAGAAAACAGCCCCACTGGTCAGCCTTACAGACCAGGCAGTGGTAACACATACCCTTAATCCCAGTAACCACATTAGTTGCCATAGAAATCAGGTGGTAAATGCCTTTAATCCTAGTGGTGCATGCCTTTAATTCCAGCCCTAGAGAGGATTATAAAACAGGAAGAGACAACTCTCTGGCTCAGTCTCATTCTGAGATTCCTGGAGGCAGGATTGCCATTTTGGACTAAGATCAAAGTAAGAGCCAGTGGTTGGCTGCTTTGCTTTTTGGATCTTCAGGTTGAACCCCAATATCTGTCTCTGAGTTTTTATTAATCATGCTTTACATATGTTAGTATATTATAGTATATATGCTAGTGTAAATGACATCATTGATCTAATCTGAAAGCATGACCTTTATTCTCCCAAATGTATAGCCTTAAACTAGCAGAGAGAGCAAGTCCTTGCAATGGTTCTTTCTGGGCTATACAGAGTTCCTACAATGAAAGGCAATACCTGCATAGTTATATAGTACTGTTACAAAATGCATGGCATAAATAACTTCAGTGAGGAAAAGCTGATTTTGGCTCACAGTCTCATGGCTGGGAAGGTGTGACAGACTTCATTTCCTCTATAGTGTGTGGCTGAGATGTCTTGGATGGCAAAGACTGGGAGGAGACAGCAAGTGAAGACCATACAACCAGGGACAACAGTCAAGTTCTACTACTTGGTATGGCCCCATTCTTCAGAGTTACCACAGCCTCCCCAACTAGCGGCACAACTAGGGACCAGATATACAAACACCCGAACCTGTGGGGAATGTTTATGACTCAAACTATAAGGATGGACTGAGCCTGGCTTTATAGCTTTCCTCTTTAAATATAGGTGGTCCATGCTATTTGCGGTGGTGCATGCATGTAAGCCCAGCACTCAGGAAGCTGAGACAGGAGTATTATGAGTTTGAGGCAAGCCTAGTCTAAAAAAAATAATATCTTGTCTTGAATAGAATCTAAGCAGATAGACAGACAGACAGATAGTATATCTGCATTGGTCTCCACCTTCTGAAGGTCTTGAAACATGAGGCAGAGAAACACATTCTCTGTATCATGGGACTTACAGTATGATGGTGGATACAAAGATTAAAGATTGAACTGAAATGGAAGGCACATGTGCTTGCCCCTTTAAGGATTAAAAGTCAACTTTATCTAATATTTATTTAGCAACATTTATGTGACAAACATATTCTCTATCTCATGCGTTTTACAGTATGATGGAAGAGACGAATGAAACTAATCAAATTTTAATCCAAATTTTGTCCACACAGTACATATTTCAAGGGCTTAGAGAAGGAAGAATGACTGCCACAAGGGGGGGGGGTCAAGACCCATTTTCAATGGGGGCATCTCAGCAGACCTTCCTGAGGATACTGATTTGAGCAGATTGTCTATGAGGTTTTCACTAGAATAGCAGTTCTCAACCTGTGGGCCCCAACCTCCCTGCGAGCCACTTATCAGATAGTTACATTGCTATTCAAAATAGTAGCAAAATTACAGTGATGAAGTAGCGCCAAAATGATTTTATGGTTGGGGGTCACCACGACATGAGGAATTCTATTAAAGAGTTGTAGCATTAGGAAGGTTGGGAATCACCGATCTAAAGTAAATGCTGGTCAGGAAGGAGACTTTCTTCCCTATATGGGCTAACTTTGATCCGGGATCGGAGCTGAGGGATCAGTGTAATCGCACCCAGACTTCAAGGATGGAAGATGGAGAATGTGATGGTTAACATTACATTTAAAGTTTAAACTTATTATGTGTGGGGGACTGAAAGACAAAAACAGTCCCTACCATGGAAGCCCCTAGCTTGTACGAGCTGTACCCTAGCTGCCTACTTCCCTTTTCCCCCAGATGCTGAAGACTATTCTTAAATTGACTGATTTTGTAAAATTTGTTGTTCTAAGCAAGGTAGAGCCTAAGACTAACTGTTGTCTCTGCTTTTATAATCAAACTTGCCTACCCTGCTCAATGTCTAGGACCATTACGGAACATGTATTTAAAATTAGACCCTGCCTGCACGTAGGCAGCCTACATGTAATCTTCTGGGGTCTTTCTTTCTTTCTTTCTTTCTTTCTTTCTTTCTTTCTTTCTTTCTTTGCCTTGGGCTGATATGACTAAAGCCTGCTTATGAATCTCTCCCAGCGATCTGAGACCCATTATAGAGAAGTGGGTCCCCAGTGAAAGTCCAATGCTTAATGAAGAGAAGGAGGCGTGGCACGTGTTGGGTGTTCCCACCAGCTTTCTGCCCTGTAACATAATACCCGAAAAGGACAACTTAAAGAAGTCCATGCTTAATTGGCTCCGATGTTTGAGGGTCTGAGGTGAGGCACAGCAGGGAGCTGGGCAAAAGTGCCTACATGTCCTTTAGGAAGGGGAGAAGGGGGAGGAAAGGGGGTGAGGGACAAAGACAAAAATAGACCCTTTAAGCTATCACCTTGGCAATACGCTCATCTCACTAAGCCTCATCCAACTATGAACGAAACAGTTTATCAATCTGCGGATGAACTTAGCCCATCGGTCATCCAGTCACCTTTTGGAGATCAGGGCTTCAACAATGGTGCTAGAAAAAAATACCTTTACGTTTCAAAGGGAAACTTCTTCAGGTGAGGATGGCCTGTGTAGCACCCTTAATCTGTCATTCACATAAACTAGAAAGGCACTTCCAGGTTGGGGTCTAGGTGGGAGCACAAAGGTTACTGTGTTGAGTGGTGGTGTATTTGTAGAAAGGAGGGTGGTTTGATTAGAGCGAGGGCTGTATCTGTGGGAGGCCACCGACAGAGCCATTGGATCAAATGGCTGGTTTCAAGCTATGCAAAGTCCCAGAGGACACTGGGTTTCCAAGTGGCTTTGAGCAGGAAACTGCCACAGTCTGTTGTGTGATGTTTTGATTGCATTCTGACAATAAAGTTTGTTTTGTATCCGAGGGTGGAGCTGACCAAAATTAATGGTAGAGGTTTTGGAGGGCTGAGGAAGAAATGCACTGGTGTCTGTTGTGAGAACCGGAAGGTGGTGGCACACGCCTTTAATCCCAGCACTTGGGAGGCAGAGGCAGGCGGATCTCTGGGAGTTCGAGGCCACCCTGGTCTACAAGAGCTAGTTCCAGGACAGGAACCAAAGCTACAGAGAAACCCTGTCTCGAAAAACCAAAAAAAAAAAAAAAAAAAAAAGAGAGAGAGAGGGAGAGAGAACCAGAGGCAGAATATGACAGGTGATAGAGTTAGGTAAAGTAAGAAGGTATTCTGCTGTTCAGTCTTGATTGGCTTGAGAAGCATCTAGCAACTAATAAAGTCTACCTCTGAGTGTATCTGTGAGGACTTTTTCAGAATTCAGGGGACAATCTACCCTAACTGGGAATAGCACCATCCTGTTGGCTGACCCTCTGCCCCAATGAAGTAAAATGGGAAAAGGTAGGGCATGCTAGTGCGGGTCTGCTCCCTGGCTGCTTCCTATGGGCTGTGGTGTGAGCTTCTCTGCTCCCTTCTTGGCGTGATAAATACACATTCAGAAACTTCTGAAATAATGAGCCAAAATAAATCCTTCCTGTGTTTAGTTTATAGCGACAGGCGATTATTACTCTGATGGGCAGCTTACTACAGATGCCAGTTAGCTATTGCCATGATAATACTGAGTAACAGTTCCAAAACCCAGAGATAAAAACAAATTCCAAAATGAGCCCAGTAATCTTGGCATTCTTCTACAGGTCTTCCGGGAATTAGATTTCAAAGTCAAGGTAAGGTTGCACGCCCGCACAGCCATCTTCCTGGAACCAGAGGAGCACCCTTCTCATGTTAGCGGCAGATGTGGGAGCACAAGCCCTGCTGTGCAACATACTACACACTCCTCTTAAGTCACACCTGATGATGTCAAAAGCCAAGTCCCAAATGAAGGCAAAGGAAGTGCCCCTGCTCTGTTCCCACTGGGAAGAAATGACAAGTCACTTTGTCCCTTGGACACACCCAAGAGAGGGAAAGGGTAACGGAGTGAAGAAGTTAACAAGATGAGGTATTCATTTTCCAAAGGAATTTATCTCAAAGGATGCTTCCTTCGGGTCAACTCAATCAGAAACTCTTTTAGTAAGATTACTACCAGAGTTTTCCTACATTTAAAAAGAAAGACAGTTCTCCCTTGAATTTTGCTTTGAGTACCAAGTATTAAAGCATATTAAAGTAATATCAGAAATATGATGTAATGTAATGAAGAGATGCCTGTGTTCTCTGCATTCTAATTGCAGGCACTAGTGTTTGCCTTGTGCTCACTACTCTCCTTCCACAGAATTAAAAACATTGACTCTGCCAGCTTTTCAGTATTCTGATCTTATTTTGACAATTTTTGTACACACACACACACACACACACACACACACACACACTGTATCCTAGTTACTCTCATGTTCACCCTCATACCTTCCTCTCACCCTTGCCATCTCTCTTCCTCACTACAAGTCAATTTCCTACATTCATGAATTTTTGTTTATTTTAAACAGTACCTCCTGTGTGGACCATGGGGCCGGAACTCTCCACTAGAGCCTGGTGATATACCTCAAGGTAATGACTGTCTCTTTCTAGAATTCATCAGTAGCCTACAATAGTTCAGTAGGTGGAGAGTAGGCCCCATGAGTATCTCCCTGGTTGGTGATCGGCTGATGACAAGTCCAGGCTCGTATAAGTCCAGTTGTGATGCCTGCGTATCTCCTAGCTCTGGCATTCTTTTTTCTCCTCCCTCTTCCACAATGTTCAAGAAAGTGTTCACTTTAATTCAGTGCAAGCGTGCGGAACATGTTGAACACTCAACCATTGCTTTTCTCAGCACCTTTAAGCAGTCTTGAGTCTTTGCACCCATCACAGCCCATTGCAAAGCTAGCTTTTCTGATTAAGGCCTAGAGTAGCATTTGTCTATGGATATGAAACAAATATGTAAAAAACAGTCTGGTGCCATGTATAATTATCTGAACACAAGTAGTAATTTTGTCCTCTGTGGCCTAAGACATTTTCAGGCAGGAATTTTTGACTGGGTGTGCAGTATCGAGCAGGCAATCGCTTCTGCAAAGTAGGCCTTAAATCTGACTGAGTGGCTGGTTACATAACAGTAGTGTCACAACATTCCTGAGCCAGGTATGGGACATCTCCTTATAAGTTGTCAGTCAAGAAGACTCCGGAGGTTTCTGAAACAATTCAGGCTCTTGCCATTCCTCTTGATTATCCATCAGAACTGGATGATAAGACCCTACTGCTGAAGGCACCATATACCTTAGCAGCAAGATAGGAAGCTGGAACTGAACTGGATGCTTCCTCTTCGTTGACTAGCTTTTGTATAGAAAACGCTATGCCAGATGCTAGATAAGAAAACACACCAAAGGTTTTACAGTGGTGAGCCCTGAGAGCTACACTGCCACCCTGCCAGGCATAATGTGCTTACTGATGCAATAGTGGCCTGACCGCATTTTACCATCTGAATCGTAATATTTTTAGTTACTTTAAACCTGTTATTTTAAAAGCGTCCCATTAAAGAGTTTCATACACACAAACATAGCAGGGTGAAGATAGAGGAGCCTCTGAACGGCAGTGTATGCTTCCCTGACTATAGGAAACCTATGCCAGTGTATCCTCTCTTTCCAGATGCGCTGTGACCCCTCAAGGACTCCTGTGTGTTTCCCTGAATTTGTTTGGAGGGTATATTATTGGGTCTGAGTGTGAGCCAACTGAAAGCATCTGGTTCTGTGTGTTGGAAAGCACACTGTCAGCCTGGGAGGGGTGTCTGGGAGTGGAGGGTAGATTAATGTTCATGTTTGCTGAGGAACCCAAGTGAAGGTTGTGTTGGATTTCTGAGTCCGAGTGCATCACCCTGTGCCGGATTCTCAGCTTCCATTCATGGACAAGGCAACAAAGGTGCAGATGTGGATACTGGGTGATAGATAATCTCATGTAGATTTGAATACTGAGCCATGGATCCTGGGGATGTCATGTAAAACCAACTCACCCCATGGATGCCAGCCAATCAGTTTTTCTATAGGAGATGGGCAGCAGGATTGGTCAGATGAAGGAACGGGAGAACCCCAGGGAAGGATTACGATCCTTCTCATATCCAGTAAAAACTCTCCACCAGAGCCATCCAGCTCCAGGATCCTCAGTCCTTTCCAGGCTTGGGTAGCTATTTAGCCAACTATTTGAAAGCTGAGCTTCTGGTAGAGGACCCTGTGGCATTGGAGTGTCTCAGTTAAATGCAGCCCTGTGATCCCTGACACCTCCCACTCAACTGACTTGATGTAGGGCTCCAACCAGGTTCTTCAATTTCCCCCCTCTGAGAGACCTCTCAGGAAGTGGTAGGGTTGGCTTGGTTCCACCCCTGACACTGTAGCAATCTTCACGTCCTCCCTGGTCACTGTCAGGGCAATGGGTTGCATGGGTGTGAGTGTGGAAACAAGACCCAGGAGCTGATCAGGGATGAAAAGCATTCATTTGCTAGGACTATAGCAAGGTGACACCAAATTCATCATCTCACAGTCTGGAGACTAGAAGTTTGCAGTCAGGGTGATGGCAGGTAAGGCGTTGAGAGGAACCCCTTCCTGTGTCCTCTTAGCTTTTCAATGGTATACTGGTAGCCCTTAATGTGTGTATTCTGACTGGTGTATTGTGTGTGCTGTAATTGCTGTGGCATAATTCCAATTGCTGCCACATCCCCATCTGGTATTCTTCACATGGCCATTTCTCGTTAGGATATAAGTCTTATTGAATTAGGTACCTATCCTATTCCAGTATGACAGAAACCCAGGTTCTGTTTGCAATAAATGGTCCTCTTTCCAATTAAGGCCATATGATGGGAACAAGGAGTTAAGATTTCAACATGCCATGTTTCATGAGACCACAATCCAAGCCATCATGCCAATCACCTCCTCATCACCCTCATACTCTTCATCTAATCCCTCTTTTCAGATAAACCCATGGCAGACTCAGAGCTGCAGGGCCCTTATGTGTTCCTTCTGTGTCCCTGCTCTCTCTTATTACAGCTGATTACCAACCGAGCCTCAGCTTGAGTATTCCACATTCAAAACAAACAGTGAGGAACCAGGATGGTTCGCAATAGCAGCAGCATTATTATCCATGTTCTCAAAAAGCAGCACAAAATCCAACCGCAAGGAACTGGGAGCAAAGAGCCAGCACCCAATTACTACTCCAAATCACAGGAAATGAGTGATCTCTTCTCCAATAATGATGGGGCAGAACTGGACGACAGCTCCCTTATCCTTGTACCAGATGACTGAGGTCTAAAAAGACACTGTTAATCTATTCTCTTTTATTTCATTTCCTGTCTTTTGCCACTAGATTAAAGGCTTTCTCTTCTAATGCTGTAAGCCATGGTGTGCAGCTTCAGACTTGGATTGGGAAAGCATTTATGCTCTCTTTTTCTTTACGTAAAAAAGGAAACTGCTTCCTAGCATTGACTCCTTAGTAAGGGTATATGTATCTAGTATCTTTTATGTTGTGTGTGCATTGTATGTTGTGTCTTCTATATGCTGTATGTTGTTTTCTGTGTGGTATGTGTATGTATTATGTAGTATGTGTCCTGAGTATGATGCATATTGCATGTGCTGTATGTATTCTCTGTATTTTGTTAGTTCATGTGTGCTGTTTTGAGAAGTGTTGAATATGTTGTATGTGTGTATTGCATGTATGAATATGTTCTATGTGTTTAGTGTGTGTTTGATGTCATATGTATTATCTGTGCTGAATGTGCTGCTTTTTTATGTTGTGTGTGGCATATGTTATGCTATATGTTATCTACGTTGCTTCTTATAAGTGTTTTCATATTATGTGTGCATTGTGTTATATGTTATGTGTTTGTGTGCAGTATGTTTACTGTGATTTGTTTAGTGTGTGTATTGTTTATTGTGTATTTCGTGTGTTTTGTATATATTATGTATGTTTAATGTGAGTTACATGTGTGCTATGTGTTGTTTTGTTTTGTGTTGTACATGAATTGCACACACATTGTGTATTTGTGTGCTGTGTGTTGTTTCCATTCTGTGTTGTCTGTTTCACATTGTATAAGGATACACCTGTGGATATCTATCAAGGACTTCACACGTTGTACAATTTAGGGGCTTGGAGACAGGTTGGCTTCTCAATAGAATCATCAGAGGCTACGCTGTTCGGAGATTAAGGAGATCTGAACAACTCTGAGAGCTTTAATGACAACATTTAAGATATTCAGTTTTGAAGAGGACAGAGGCCTGCAGTGTGGTAATCTCTTCTCTAATGTGCTGCTTTAATAATTATTATTTTTATTTAAAAGGGAAAGGATGGATAAGCCATATAGTTGATCTTGTTAGATTGCTAACAGAGCAACTTGGGAAACATTGTTCAATCGCCGTGTTAATATAATGATTACAATAATAACACCTATGCTGCTGGAACGTTGAGAACGAAACAAAAACTTGTAGTGACATGGCTGAGAAAAGTACCTGGCAATCATGGATGTCCACGCCTTTTGTTCAGCTCCAGTGGCTCTCAAAAACTAACCTGCTTCCCCATCCTTCTCCCAGGAACATCAAAGGAATCTGCAGCTCATTGTCTCCTAAAGTTCAGGGATGGCCAAAATTTGGGAAGTTCCCTCACCCTTAAGAAAGATGCACAGCCAAGGAGATATGTAAGATCATTCTTAAAAGGGAAGAAAGAGAGGGAAAAAAAACAAAAGGGAAAAGTATAGAAAGAAAAGTCAGAGAAAAACAGAAGGAGAAAATGTTTAAGTGTTCCAGAAATCATCCTCATTCAAGTCACCTTCAAAACAAATCATATGTTCCCGACACTGTCTTAAAAATATTTTCACATAAAAAAAAATGAAAGTGTCTGAAATGTTACCTCATGTCTTAGTTAGGGTTTTATTGCTCTGAAGAGACACCATGCCTACATTAATTCTTATAATGGAGAATAATTGGAGAGGCTTACAGTTTCAGAGGTTTAGTCCATTATCATCATGGTAGGACACGGTGGTGTGTAGACAGACATGGTGCCGTACTCCAAGAAAGCCACACCTCCGAGTAGTGCCATTCCCTATGAGTTTATGGAGGCCAGTTACATTCAAACTACCACACCATGTATTTCAACAGAGAGTTGGCTAGATTTGGGAGTAAGGAAGCCACAGGAACAATGGCCAAAGCAGCCGGGCAGTGGTGGCTCACACCTCTAATCCCAGCACTTGGGAGGCAGAGCAGGTGAATCTTTGTGAGTTTGAGCCCAACCTAGTCTACAAGAGCTAGTTCCAGGACAGCTAGGGCTGTTACTTAGAGAAACCCTGTCTCAAAAAAAAAAAAGAAAGAAAGAAAGAAAGAAAGAAGAAAAAAAAGAATGCCTGAGCTGAGGCTTCAGTTTTTAATAGGAATGATGAATGGATTTGAAAGTCACCTACCCCACCTCTCCTTATTTCCAGCCTATTCATTCAATCAAAACAAAATGATTTATTTCAATATCATTTAGCTATATTCAACCAAAGAGGAGCCTTCTTTTTGCCAAAATCCATTGGGACTCACTTATGAGAAAGAGGTCATGGCTATAAACATCATCAAATTCTCTCTGCTAACTGTAGTACAGCTGCTTCACGTGTCTTAGTAGATATAGTGATATTTTATTTGTGTTTTAATAGACAAAACTTGCCTGAAGTTCAGAGTGCAAAGCTAGCCACACTAATCAGCCGTACAGGCCAGGCAGTGGTGGCACACACATTAAATCCCGGCAGCCACACTAGTTAGCCATAGAGGCTGAGCTGTGGTGGTGTACACCTTTAATACCAGCACCAGGTATGAGGCGAGATAGTAACTCATTCCCTTTTCAATCTGAAGATTTCATAGAGGTCAGAGTTCTCTAGTGGCTGACTGCTTTGCTTCTCTTCTCTTTCAGCTTGAACCCCAATATCTGACTATGGGTTTTATTACCCTATCTGGCTTTCAGCTTTTCTGTATATATAGTATTTGTCTGTGTTTCATTATTCTTATTATACATAATGTACTGACATTATCAGTATGATCATGGTGTCCAATATCTAGCTTTTTTTTCAAATTACAAGTGTGAGCCTTTATAAAAATTAAATGGGGGTAGTCAGATATGGTGGCCTATGGAGGCTGAGGCAGGATAATTATAAATTACAGGATTTCTTGAGCTACACAATAGTCCCTGGACAGTCTAGAATATATGCAAGAATATATCTCATAAATAAACAAATAAGAGAACAAAACAAATGGAAACCTCAACCAATCTTTCAAATGAGGGCTGGTTTCCTCCCTGTGACATTCTCAGCACCCTACTCACTGTTACTTAAGTATTCATTTCTCAGCTATATAAAGAAGGATTTTTTTCCCCAAGAATATAGAGTAAAGGAAAATAAAAAAGGAACATAATAGCTCTGCCCATGGCTGTGAATAAAGAATATCAACCTATTTCAAATTCATGGACTCCTGAAGAGAAGGTAATAACATTTATGAAGGGCTTAACCCCTGGGCATAGCAGCCTTCTGCCTGCTTACTGTGAACACATTGGTGTTCCCGCACTGAGGGAATTTCAGAAACACCAAGAGGGCCCAGGTCTTCCATGAGTTCCTAAGCTTCTACCCACAGAGCCACTCATTAGGATTACCTGGAAAATATTTTCCAGCTGTCATGCATTGTAATGCAGATGTTTCCCACATACTGCAAGGCAGCTGCTTTCAAAGGGAAGCCATACCTGTAAGGCAGCCTAAACCTGTTATCTTTAGGACAGCTGGACAGGCTCAGCAGAACGAAAGAAAACAAATTGCTGCTTAAAGCCCTTGGAGAGCAGTGTATCACAGCAGGAAACCATGTGACTTCTCAGAAGTAAGGCTTAAGAGCACATACCAGCATCAATCAAGATGGCCACTAACTGTCCTCAGCTGCATCATGATACCATCCTGTGCCTTAGAGTGCTTTGCAAAATTACATTTGCATTGTGCATCTGATACCATGCCATGAATAACCCAACAGAAAGCAAAACAGGGGAGGTTCAGTGAGATAATCCGCCATAGTTTCTGGCATTTGGATACTTGGTTTCCAGTTGATGCTGCTGGTTGAGTAAGTTCGATAGGTGTGGCCTTGCTGGAGGAAGGATGTTTCTGAGGATTAGCTTTGAGGTTTCAAAAGCCATATGCCCGGTTCAGTCTTTGAACTTCCTACTTAAGGTTCAAGACATGAGCTCTCAGTTGGCATGAAAGTGAAGAACTCAGCCCTCTGGAATCATACTTTGAAGTAATACTTCCTACTCTGTCATGGTGTTTCACTCACAGTGACAGAAAGTTACTGATAGAGAGGAATATCCTATCTTGTGAAATCCCCATACACTGCTGAACTTTCTTGCCCCTTTTCCCTACCTTAAACTCGCTAACACTTTTCCCCTGCATGAAAGTTTCCCCATAAAATGAACTGTCCAAAATCCCACTACACAGCTCTCACTTGAGAAGCCTTCAAGAGTGTGCTTACACCTCACAACAAGCTTCTCAATTCCTTACTCCAAAAATGGTTGTAGAGCTGGAAAGGTAACCAGGGAGGACAAAGTTTCTTTCCTGAGTTCTCTTTAACTAGTCCTTGACCTTTGGTTCTCTCTTTGACTTAATTGGTTTAGTTCTTAGCAACACTGATTCACTATGGAGACAATCTTCCAACCTCACTATTAGCACTTCCTATATCCCATCACTCCAGCCTGCCTTCAGCTGCCGTCAAGTCACTTTAGTTAGTACCCTGTCCCTACACTCACCCAAAACCCCAACCCGAATTCTGCCACTGTTCTGATGTTTCCATTTAGTTTTTTTGTTTAGTTTTTTTGTTTTTTTCCATTCTCTAGTCCTACCATGTTCTGGGACTATAGACTTAACTCCACTTGCTTTTGTTGTCTTTGAGTTAAGACATGAAATCCCAGCATACAGGAGTGTAAATTCAGCAGCAGATCATGAATTCAAGGCCAACCTGGGATACATTAGGAGAAATAAAGGGAGAAATTAAAGACTTCCTAAAATTCAATGAAAATGACCACACAACATACCCAAGTTTATGGGACATAATGAAAGCAATGTTAAGAGGACAGTTCATTGCAATAAATGCCCACATAAAGAAGCTGGAAAAATCCTACAATAGTGAATTAACAGAACATTTGAAAACTTTAGAAAAAAAAAGAAGCAAACTCACCCAAGAAAACTAGATGGCAGGAAATAATCAAATTGAGAGCTGAACTCAACAAAATAGAAACAAAGAAAACAATACAAAGAATCAATGAGACAAAGAGTTGGTTCTTCAAGCAAATCAACAAAATAGACAGACATTTATCCAAACTAATAAAAAGGCGGAGAGAGAATATCCAAATTAACAAAATCAGAAATGAAAAGGTGGACATAATAACAGACATAGAGGAATACAGAGACTCAACAGGTCATGTTTCAAAAACCTGTATTCCACAAAATTGGAAAACTTAAAGGAAATGGACAACTTTCTGAATAAATATCACTTACCAAAATTAAATCAAGACCAGATAAGCAAATTCAACAAACCTATAACTGCTAAAGAAATAGAAACAGTCATCAAAAGTCTCCCAACCAAAAAAGCCCAGGACCAGGTGGTTTCAGCTCAGAATTCTACAAGATTTTCAAACAAGAACCAATACCAATACTGCTCAAATTATTCCCCACAATAGAAATAGAAGAAACATTGCTAAACTCTTTTTATGAGGCTACAATTACCCGAATATTCAAAGCACATAAATACATTACTAAGAAAGAGAATTACAGACCAATCTCACTCATGAACATTGATGCAAAAATACTAAGTAAAATACTGGCAAATCAAATCCAAGAACACATCAGAACCATCATCCACCATGACAAGTCAGCTTCATACCACAGATGCAGGGATGGTTCAACATACAAAAATCTGTCAACGTAATCCATCACGTAAATAAACTGAAAAATAAAAACCACATGATCATTTCATTAGATGCCAAAAAAGTTTTTGACAAAATACAACATCCCTTATGATAAATATCTTAAAGGGAGCAGAATACAAGGAACATACCTAAATGTAATAAAGTCAATATACAGCAAGCCAACAGCCAATATCAAACTAAATGGAGAGAAACTCCCAGGGATCCCACTGAAATCTGGAACAAAACAAGGTTGTCCATTCTTTCTATTCAATATAGTTCTTGAGGTCCTAGCTGGAGCAATAAGACAACAAAAGGAGATCAAGAAGATACAAATCAGAAAAAGAAGAAGTCAAACTCTCACTATTTGCTGATGATATGGTAGTTTACATAAGCAACCCCAAAAATTCTACCAAGGACCTTCTACAACTCATAAATACTTTCAGTAATGTAACAGGATACAAGATTAACTCAAAAAAAAAATCAATAGCCCTCCTTTACACAGATGAGAAAGAAATCAGAGAAATATCACCTTTCACAACAGCCACAAATAGCATAATATCTTGGAGTAATTCTAACCAAATAAATGGAAGACTTGTATGACAAGAACTTTAAATCTTTGAAGAAAGAAATTGAAGAAGACACCAGAAAGGAGAAAGATATTTCATGCTCTTGGGTAGGTAGAATTAACATAGTAAAAATGGTAATCGTACCAAAAGAAATCTACAGATTCAATGCAATGCCCACCAAAATGCCAGCAAAATCCTTCACAGACCTTGAAAGAATGGTACTCAACTTTATATGGAAATGCAAAAAGACCCAGGATAGCCAAATCAATCCAGTACAATAAAAGAACTTCTGGAGGCATCACAATCTCTAACTTCAAACTCTACTACAGAGCTAGAGTACTGAAAACAGCCTGGTACTGGCATAAAAGCAGACAAAGAGGACATATGGAATTGACTTGAAGACCCAGATATTAATTCATACATCTTTGAACACCTGATTTTTGACAAAGAAGCAAAAAATATCAAATGGAAACAAGAAAGCATATTTAACAAATGGTGCTGGCATAACTGGATATCAACATGTAGAAGAATGAAAATAGATCCACATCTATCACCATGCACAAAACTCAAGTCCAAATGGATTAAAGACTTTAACATAAAGACAGCCACACTAAACCTCATAGAAGAGAAAGTGGGAAGTATACTTGAATGCATTGGTACAGGAGACAACTTCCTAAATATAGCCCCAGTAGCACAGACACTGAGAGAAACAATTAATAAGTGGGATCTCCTGAAACTGAAAAGATTCTGTAAAGCAAAGGACATGATCAACAAGACAAAACAACAGCCTACAGAATGGGAAAAGATCTTCACCAACCCCACATTAGACAAGAGGTCTGATCTCCAAAATATACAAAGTAGTCAAGAAATCGGTCATCAAAAGAACAAATAATCCAATAAAAAATGGAGTATAGACATAAACAGAGTACTTTCACAGAGGAATCTAAAATGGCTGAAAGACACTTAAGAAAATGCTCAACATCCTTAGTCATCAGAGAAATGCAAATCAAAACAACTCTGAGATTCCATATTACACCTGTAAAAATGGCCAAGATCAAAATACTGATGACAACTTATGCTGGAGAGGCTATGGGGTAAAGGGAACACTTCTACATTGCTGGTGGGAATGCAAGCTGGTACAGCCCCTTTGGATATCAATATGGTGATTTCTCAGAAAATTAGGAAACAACCTTCCTCAAGATCCAGCAATACTTTTGGGTATATATCCAAAGAACGCTCAATTGTACCACAAAGACATGTGCTTAGGTATGTTCATAGCAGCATTATTTGTCATAGCCAGAACCTGGAAACAACCTTAATACCTCTTGACAAAAGAATGATTAGGAAAATGTGGTATATTTACACAATGGAGAACTACACAGGAGAAAAAAATAATGACACCTTGAAATTTGCAGGAAAAGGGATGGAGCTAGAAAACATATTGAGTGAGATAGCCCAGACCCATAAAGACAATTATCACATGTACTCACTCATAAATGGTTTTTAGACGTAAAGCAAAGAAAACCAGCCTACAAATCACAATCCCAGAGAAACTAGACAACAAAGAAGACCTTAAGAGAGACATATATAGATCTAATCTACATGGGAGGTAGAAAAAGACAAGATCTCCTGAGTAAATTGGGAGCATGGGGACCATGGAAGAGGGTTAAAGAGGAGGGGAGAGGCAGGGAGGAGAGGAGAGAAAAATATAGAGCTCAAAAAAAATCAAAAAAAAAAAAAGAAAAGAAAATATGGCTATTGTAGATCTTTCTTCGGGCCATACAGAACTCCATTAGTAAGATCAGGTAAAAGCTCTTACTGCTAAGCCTGAAAAGCTGAGTTTTGGCCCCAGAACCCACATGGAAAGAGAGAAGTAGCCTCAACAAGTTGCTTCCTGTCCACTCACATACACACACACACACACACACATGCTGTCACACACACACACTCACACAAGTAAATAAATATAACTTTTAATAACCAATAGTGGCAAAACCACACAAGTCTTAGCTCATTGAACAAACTCACATAATTTTAATATGTACAACCCATCCATAAATACAACACATAGCACAATAAAAGAAACAAGCCATCTTTGCCCTGTTATACAGCAATTTCCTCCAAGATAAAGCTCTTTAAGATTCTAACAGGAGGTACAACCCACCGTCCTTCAAGGAAACTCCTTAAAAACTCAGAAAACAAATAACTCAAAAGCTTCAGGAAGTCTCTGAAGTGACTAGATGCCCTGGGCTCCTCCCTTCCCAAGTGTATAGACAGTACTGACTGCTGAGAGCCACTGGGAGACCAACCGATCTACCTTGAAGGGGTTCAGACCAAATGAATTGCCTGGAAGAGACAGAAGGCAACTGAGCTACCTGTACAGGGCAAGGTCCAACCTGCCAAGCTGCCTGTGGGTTGTGTTGTGGCTTCAGAGTTCCAGCTTTTGTGAGCCATCAGTCCTATCATCTCTGCTCCTATAAGTAGCCCTTCACCCATACCCCTGTAAGTAACCCCAATAAATCTATTGATTCACATAATAGGATTTAGGCAGCATCCTTACTTTTGTCCATTGTCAGCTCCCTGTTTCAAGACAGTAGACATTTGTTTACATCTTCCCAGAAACAGTGCCACCCAAAAAGCCCACTAGCAATGATACATGGGTATTCTGTGTGCAAACGCTCAATTCTTCTAAATAGAAGACTTGCTTCCTGCCCTGCCGTCTCCCCCTACCAGTTCTTCAACCAATAAGGCCAGGAATACAGACAGCATCATCACAAAAGGAAATGGATTTGGGAGACGGAAGGGTTGAAAAGAGCAGAGACTAAAACAAAACCACATTGGTCCCATCAAAATTACTTCCCTTATAAGAGAAACAGCTGATTTGGTGGCATCAGGTTCTTTGGGGAATTTCAAATCATGCCAATAAAACAGGCTGGGGTCGAAGAGCAATCAGGGTTCCCTGACCTGTGGGAAGTCCAAGGACCGCCCACCTCCATCCAGGTTTAGTAAGGTGAGCATCCAAACTGCCTAGGCTCCCACAAAGCCAGTATGCGCAGAGGGAGGGGGACTTGATAGGGGGAGGGGGAGGGAAATGGGAGGTGGTGGCAGGGAGGAGGCAGAAATCCTTAATAAATAAATAAATTTAAAAAATAAAAAAAAACAGGCTGGGGTCCTGATTTCTTTTATTTATTTATTATTGTAGGGGGTATCCTTGTGTTAGAGGGTACATAGACAACATGTGAGAGTTGGTTCCCCTTCGACCCCTGCAGGTTCTAGCGAGCAAACACTTCTCAAACTTGGCAGCAGGTACCTTTACCTGCTGGGCCATCTTGTCAGCTCCTAAAGCTCTGATGATTTCTTCCTGTCGATTTTCAGAACAGTTGATTCTGTTCTGATTTTCAAAATAATACTGGCCTGTCACTGTTACTTAACAGAAGGGAAAAGGACAAGATACTCATCAGAAATAGGAAACTCTATATCTTGGCTCCTTATTTTAATATGAACCAACCCCTGGCCACCTGTATCAGGAGAACAAGATGTTGTTGTTTGCGTGATCGTCGTTAATTTCATCTGATGTCTATAACAACAGTGCAAATCACAAAGCTGTTTGAAGAATTCTCTTGTTGACCCAAAGGTGTCAGCTCACAATTAACGACATCAGTTAGCTACACAATGGAAAGCTATGAATAAGGAGGTGCAGCGGGCAGCCCTCAGTTGGTTAGCACCAGAGCCCGTAGGCCCTGCCTCTCAGCCACTATTTTCTTGACCTTCAGAAGCACCCAGATAGAGGGGACAAGAACAAACTCTCAGAATGAGCTTATACTGTAACTGCTGCCTGTTTCTTTTTGTGATATCTAGGACAATCCTTTTTTTTTTTTTTTTTGGTGCTAGTGATCAAGCCCAGAGCCTCATTCATGAAACCCAAGCTTTTTATCATGTAGCAATCCCCAGTCTGGCCCTTTGTTCCTGAACCAGACAAAAGGCTTAGAACTCAAAGCTGCCTGGAAAATGAAGCAGGAGATTGAAAGTCACTCCTCTGGGAGGGAAACAGCCCATGCTTTCAATAAGAAGAGTCCAACTATTGCCAGATTCCCACACCTCTTCCTTGGTTCTAACTGCCTGTGGCTAAGGTGTCTTTTAGTCTCCTCGATGGGAGGTTAAAAGGGGGTGTGGGGAGGTCTGTGTTAGTCACAACTGCCCAGCCTGAGGGCCTCCACAAAACAACCTCCGGTAAGAATCAATCCTGTTCTGTAACCCTTTAAAAGGTACACTGAGGTCTTCAGAGAGGACTGCAGGGCTGGGAAGGTAGCTCTGTAGAAAAACACTTCACTAAAGTAGAAGGCTCTAGGTTCCTTCACTCACACAAAAATAGGACAGAGCCCTGCAGTCACAGGCTGAGTGTAAGGTCAGGGGGCTGGTGCCAGAGGACACTGAGATTCGTTGTTTGGAAATGGATTTCATTAGCAGAACTATTTACACCGTGGACAGACAGATAGACAACAGCATAGTGGGGCCTCAGAAGAGAGTTCAGGTCCCACATGCCAGATATGAGAGTCTCTTAAGTCTTTCAGAGGATGGGGGAGGTTGTGCAGCACAAGCCTGCAGCCAGGTTTTGCAGGAAGCAGGCATGGAAGGAAAGGAAACTGTGTGGCCACCACCAACTTTGATGTAACCTCACTTCCCTGGAAGTCTGTTAGCCAGAAATTCACAGACAATGTCTCGGCGGGGTACCTATTACAATCTGTTGAGAAGAAAGATTGCTGCAAGGTTGTAAGGCCAGTGTAGCAGCTGAATTCTGACATATTTTTATGCTGAGGTGTTTTTTGTTTCTCAAACTCAGATCCCCAGTTGTCAATGCTTTGGTGACCTTGTTACACTCTCCAGGGCTACTTCCTCTACAGCCAGAGCACCCCAAAGGCAAGACTTTCAGAATATACTTCTATAGCCCTGTAAGAACATTTTATTTGTAGAAATGGAAACCTAGAGGTTGCACCCTCATCCAGACAATCCAAGATATGGGCCTTCTGAGCAGAAAACATGAACCTGCCTCTCATAAGTCTTCCTGGATTTCCTAGTCAAAGGAACTCTCTTCCTGACATTCCTTTCGGGAAGCACTTATTTTCTCATCTAGACATTTGAAATCCTGGAAACCCATGATCCTGGAGGCTGTGGTGTTTGGTTTTATGCAATTGTCAATATTCTTTATCACACAGGGGGGCGGGGCAAAAACGGTGGCCTGGCTAGACAGCAGGCAGGAAATGAATACCCAATAAATACCATTCAGTAAACTGAACCTGCTGCAAAAGTCTCTCGTGCACGGTCCTCACCCACCAAGGGAACTGCCAATGTCCCACTCATACCATTTTACAACACCCATGTTTTCTGGATTCTGATGAACCAGCCTGCCTCCATCTTAGGCTTAAAAGCCATCTTATGGTAAAGACAAACTAGGTTCATGGCTGTTTATGACTGAACCCTTGTTTCTCAAAGATTGGGTTGTGCCCCACCTGTAACCTGTAACAAATGGTTCTGCACTGCCACTGGCAGTACAATGGCACTCACGTCTTTGTTTCAAAAGTTAATATCTATCTTGCAACCCTAGCTTTGTTGGAGAAAGGGCCCGCTTGTTGGTCCTCAGCTGCTTAGCCCTGAAATAATCACACAAAACTGTATTAGTTAAATCACTGCTTGGCCCTTTAGCTCCAGCTTCTTATTGGCTAACTCTTATATTAATTTAATCCATTTTTATTAAACTGTATATCGCCACGTGGCTGTGGCTTACAGGGTAAAGTTTTAGCATATCTGACTCTGGCCATGGCTCCATGGCATCTCTCTGACTCCGCCCTTCTTTCTCCCAGCATTCAGTTCAGTCTTCTCTGCCTACCTAAGTTCTGCCCTGCTATAGGTCCAAAGCAGTTTCTTTATTCATTAACCAATAAAAGCAACACATGTTTCAAAGGAGTTGTATGGCTACCTTGTTATGGTTACCTGTTGTTACAACCTCCTTGCAATCATGTCTTTAGATCATTGTGATTGACTTGTTATGCATGTGTTCTGCTCCTGTAACCCTGCCTGTTTTGCCTGCCAAATCCTCAATTTGGAGACCCCTTCTGAAAAGTTTCCACACCCCCATAAGCCTCTCTGCTGATGCAACAACCCAAATTAGACCAAATCAAACTGAATTACAAAAAGCCCAGGTGTAATGGATAAACACTCCCAGATGATGTTTCAGTCCCCCCAGAGAAGAGATGGGAAAAGAAGACTGGAAAACCACATATTTTTTCTGGGGGACAGTTTAAACACCCTCTGGGAGTGGTCTTGAGCATCCCTAGGGGAGGGGTAATCATTTGGCAGGCTTTCTGAGATGCAGCAGGGTTTGGAGAGAGATGGGGGAGGGGAGTTGGGATGAATCTTCCACCCAAACATTCCAGATTCTTTGGATATATGGATGCCAGGGGCTGGGGTGAAGATTCACCTGAACGCGTACCTACCCTTGAGCTATAAAAGCCTCATCTTCCTCATGTCTAAGGCTGACCTCTTGAACCCAGCCCTTGTACATGGAATAAAATCTTGCTTTATTTAATTGTTTGCTTTAATTAATTTGGCCACGATGATTTGGTCTTTCTCCTCCCATCTTTGGGATTAACAATTCATTGCCACATGGCCACATTGCCTAGAAAGCTGAGATTCCTAGCCGAAGAAAGAAACAGAAAACTCTGTTCAGCTACATCCAATGGGCTCCATCAGGCCTGTCCTTTCATGGCTTCATGGAGCAGACTGCCAGACTTCCTCTCTATCACTGTTTCCTTGAGGGGCTGAGGACCTGAACCACCTTGTCTGTATTTCTTCCACTTCTTATAGATATACACATTGGAAATCTTTTCATTTCTCCCCTACTATAAAGAGCTCACAAAGCCAGCACAAAAATAATGACAAGCAGACCTTTCACTCAGCATCAGTGCTGGACAACAGGGAAGAAGGGGACAGCGTGTTAGACTTCTCCAAGGGGCAGCCATGATGAGCTCTTAGTGCCTTCCAGGAAGACAGGCCTGGTGATGTCACAGCTGAGGATATTGTTTCAGAAACCAGATATTCAGATTTTCATGTCAAATTTCTGTATTATAAAATGGTTCTCAATTATCTGATTTTTCAAAAACTATTGCCATAACTGAAGGACTCTCTAACAGGACTGAGCATGGCAAAGGCAACACAGGAAGGTCTTATCTCCTGCCTTCCCTCTCCCTTGATAAACAGTTAGATTACACTCCTAAAGGTCTCTTCCCTTAGTCGGCCTCTTCCTTATGCCTGTCTAAAATTCCAAGGTGGAGCTATCAAAACACCAAGGTCCAGCGATCAAAATTCATTATTTGGCTACACTGGCTAACCTCTCCAATTGGGACTTACCAGCTCACCCTAACACAGACTTCCCCTGTCCTCTTTAAAAAAGCATTCTTGTTCAGAGACACCTACTGTCTTTGTCCAATCAGAGGCAGCACTTCTCCTCCTCCCAGCCCCTTTTCCCAATCACTTGTCCCTCTGAGGAAATAAGTCTCCTTTGTGCTGAGAATTTGGGGTCTGGGTATGTTCTGTGCTGACATCAAGGTACCCCTCAATCGCCAACCATGTGCATTCAAACCAAATTCCATTTGGATTCTAGTCCTGGTCTTGTATGACCAGCGTGTGGCTGCTACTGCTAAAGACGGGTGCTCTGTGTCCTGCATTAGCCTTTATGATGGGGGCTATTAGCACAAGAACTCCTGTCCTCATCCCTGGAAACAGGCTGAAATTAAAGGGTGATGGATTACAGCTGACACACACTGAGTTTCCAGCTGTAAACACCAATACTTTGTCAAAATCTGTTTGTTACTTCTCCATCCCTCCATCACTCTCCCTAATGACAAAAATAATTAACGCATTCATATAAAAGCCCAGAATGGGAACAAGCTTTAATTTATCTACCTATTTCAGGGTCATCCCTGTTATCAATATATGACAAGTTAATGGGTCTTAATTAAGAAAGCAGCAGTGAAGTAATTTAGGAAACTGAAGAATGATCATGAGGCCCGGCAGGGACAGCATGTTTTGTGCACCGTGGAAGGTAACAGATTTGTTGCCCATGGAATCTCAGATCCATCATCCTGAAACCACCTGCTCTTGGTGGTACAGACACACCATCTTGTCTTTGCAAAAAGTGCCTGGGTTTGGTGGATGCCTCCAAAATGAAAGCAGTAATGTATTATGGGAACAAAGTTTACAAGAAATAATGCCAGGTGAGAGAGTCTCCACAGGTCTGATAGCTTCGGACACTGTTCTTGACCCTGGAAGCCTTCATGAGCCAAAGGTCAAGGGAGAAGTGCACACCAGGGCCCGTAACAACCTGTTGCCTTCTCTGCCCTTCCTCCAAACTCAGGAAGTTTCTAAGGGCTGGTGCCACCCCAAACTCCAAGTCCATCATACGCCCTGTATCAGTTGTGTTTTCTTGTTACTATGACCAAATACCTGGCAGAACAACCGAAGAGAGAAAAGTTTGGTTTTTACACAGCGTCTCAGAAGGTTCAGTCCATAGGTGAACTCGAAGGGAACATCAAGGCAGGAAGAGACTATGGCAGAGGAAGCTAATGCCAGACATGTTCAGAGGCCATGGCAGGAAGAGACCAGGGATGTTGTATACCGAGGGCCTACCTCCTTTGATCAGGTACAACCCATCACAGTCTCCACTCCCTGCCAAAACATCATCACCAGGTAGAGAGCATGGGTACAGCACATGAGCCTACAGGAGAGCATTTTACATTTAAACTGTAACTGATACCTGCCTGATTTTTGTAACTTCTCACTTCCTGACTCAACTGAGATCAGTCTTACCCCCTGCCTACTCTCTCGTTCTCTCATCAAGGTACCCAGTCACCTCTGCAGATCCTAACCAGCACAACTCATGCTGGGCTTTTCCTCATCACTGACCAAAATCTCTCCTCATCATCTAACTAGTGTCTTGCTCCATTTATCTGCAACAGAACAAAAGAGTTCTATCTCAGTCATATTTTCCCAGGTCCTTTTTCATTGTTTCCGAGCTGTCCCCGTCTTCTCCTTGGAACAGCACCTGTCTAGGCCACTGTAGAACAATTCTCCTGCCACTTCATCTCCTCTACAGCCCTCTGGATCATGGTTCTCCTTTCAACTCCTCTAATGTCTACAACAGAAACTGAAAGCTGAAAATCTGACAAAAAAACATCTTTGTTTTGCTTAATCTGGCATTCATCCAATGTTGAATTCATTTTTATTGGGAGAATTCACATCACAACCTAGATTTGTTGCTAGCTGGAGCCCATGCTTCTGGGTGGACATGCTGAGATGAAACAAGTCCAGCCAGGTAACATGTGTGGCTCACCAGGAGCCGAGTCCCTGCCACTCACTGTTACCCCAGCTTTACTGGTTCAGCTGGCACTGGAGTTGGCAGGCGACAGAGAAGTAGAGACCTTAGACTAAAAAGTGGAAACTGGACATCCAGGACACAGAAAGAGTTTAAGAAAAATGTCTAGACAGGAAGGAAACAACCTGGGATTGACTCAGGACACAGCAGGTCCAGGGTTGGCCTCACAAGTTCATCCAGAGAGAAGGGCAAGGACCAACCAAGGGCGAAGTATGCAGGCTGATAGACCTTACAGCTCTGAGTTTTGTCATAAGAAACCAAGGCTCCCTACAAAAGAAGGCATCATAGTAAGAACTGGGAATTCCTTTTTTTCTTTTTTCTTGTTTTTATTGCACTATACATTTTTCGCTGCTCCCTTCCCTTCCTCCCTTCTCCCTTTCTACACTCTCCTGGGTCCCCCATGCTCCCAATTTACTCAAGAGATCTGAACTGGGCATGTTTTTTACTTGATCTAACTTCAAGTCTACATGGCCCCTTCAAAGTCTCTGCAAACTGGGCTGGACGGTGGTAGCATATGTCTTTAATCCCAGCACTTGGGAGGTAGAGGCAAGTGGATCTCTGGGAGTTTGAGGCCAGCCTGATCTACAAGTGTTGAAATAGGAGCAGCAGGGCTGCATCCCCGGCACCCGGCCGCCCACATGGCTAGCTTATGCCCCGAAACAATTACACGGAAACTATATTCTTTTAAACACTGCCTGGCCCATTAATTTCAGTTTCTTATTGGCTAGCTCTTACATATCGATCTAACTAACCCATTTCTAATAATCTGTGTAGCCCACAAGCTGGCTTACCAGGAATGATCTTAACCTGCGTCTGCCTGGAGTGGGAGAATCATGACGACTGCCTGACTCAGCTTCTTTCTCCCAGCATTCTGTTCTGTTTACTCCACCCACCTAAGGGTTGGCCTATCAAATGGGCCTAGGCAGTTTCTTTATTAATTAACCAATGAAAGCAACAGATTAGAGAGAAATCACTCCCATATCATACAAGAGCTAGTTCCAGGACAGGTTCCAAAGCTACAGAAGAAAAAAAAAAAAAACTGGAAAGAAAAAAAAACTTCTGCAAACTGGAAGAGGGAAAAGGAAGGTCATGTATGGCCTTCCCTGCTGTGTTTCGAGCATCATCAAGTCTGTGTGTGAAGTGAGCCTTTGAGGACATTAAACCAGAGCAGATTCCCAAACTAAGCTTGTTCTTAAATACTCTTAGTCCAATCATTATGCTGAAGCTAAGCAGTCTATGTAACATAAACTGTGGGCCTCAGAGTACTTTGGTCTCTGACCATTCAGAACTGCTCTGAGGTCTCCCAACTGTGATGTCCCTACTGCCCAGCTGATCTGGCCTGGGGAACATATGTGCTTACTCTCTGAGACAGGGGCCTCTCTGCCTAATGCCATCCCAAGCTGTCTGTGTAGGGGCTTCCACCCCATCTGGCCCCATCTGGCCATGTGCATAGAATCAGAAAGCAAATAAGCCGGGGTGCAAAAAAAACAGAGCTGTGTAGGATGGGAGTCATGTGGCCTGACCTCTTCAAGGTGCCTCGTGCTCCGTGTGCCTCTTAGGACTCGGGTTGCTGAGGCTCAGAAGTAGAAGCCTGGAGCTGACATTACACAGAACATCTGTGAGCCTTCCCTGAATTCAAGAGGCAGAAAGTACTGTACATATGATTTCCTGTGGTCAGCCCAAGCCCTCCCTCCAGAGTCCCTCAGTGGTCTGGTGAACCATTAAACTAATACGTGAAAATGGAGATTTGAACAGCAACAGGCAAAAACCAAAACAAAACATTTCAAACTACAGCAAGATACATTCCAGGTAGACAACACTACTATAAAAACCACGTTATTTCTCCAGTCTTTGTCTTGGATGTCCATTTCAACAAACATTCCCTCTGTTCTGACTAGATGTGATTTTTAGATTGGTAGTTTCTCTCTGCTCTAATACTTTGAACTTGCACAATATGTTCTGTGAAGTGGTTTAAACTTGTTTGTTTAATATCACCAACAACCATCACCTGCCTTTTTCTTCCCAGTTCATAAAAGAAACGGCAATAATTTGAGGTTCTCTGAGAAAAGTGCCTTGAGCCCTTGCAGGTATCAGGAAATAGAGGGACCTTTATTGTTCTTAGCGAATGGGTGATGACACACTTAGTACCAGAGGCTGGGGACCCGTCACTGCCCAGCCAAAGCACAGATACAGCAGGTGTTGGCTATAATTGCCTCCAGACACCCCGCCATGGTCAGTTGAAAGTCAAACCTATAAACGGTGCCTGGATACAGTCAAGTTGGAGTGCACAGACTGTTGTGCATCATTGCCGCGAGAAGATATACGTACTGGGCAGACAAAATGAGGCGAATGCCCAAGGAGTGGACACTGCTGGAATAGCAAGGAACAA
The DNA here is from genome assembly GCF_018167655.1 of Microtus oregoni. NCBI lineage: Eukaryota > Metazoa > Chordata > Mammalia > Rodentia > Cricetidae > Microtus > Microtus oregoni. The sequence goes on along the minus strand of NW_024543097.1, from coordinate 9,492,246 downwards.
ACTGCCAGTAAATGTTGCTCTTTCTTTTAAGCTGATACTGTATTTTCATTCTGACGCCAAAGGAGGTGGCAGAGCTGTGAGGAAGGGTTCTGCGCACTCCCCAAAGATCTTTCTAGAAGAAAGTCACTAGGAGCCACATTTTGGCTTTTATGTTGTTTTTACCTGAACCCTCAAGGTGGATATTTCCTCAGTTTCTACAAGTCAGTTCCATGCTTTAAAGTCCCTGAGGCATGTACACATGAGGTATCCATATTTGAACCTGGAAAGATGGTCATTTTCTGCCCAGGACCTTGGATGTAGCTCAGCAAGTACCATCCTTCATTCCTAACAGATCTGACAGAGTCCAAGAAGAGACACTGATGCCAAATGGCTGCCAAATGGCAACCACAGGATGAACAGGGCAGGGAGATGACCATGGTAATGGCATGGTAGTATTTAAAGGCAATATGTACCAGACCAAATCCAAAGCTGTTTGAACATAGGAATACTTTTATTCTCCTCAACAACTCCAAGGCTGGATAACTTACAGATAAGAAGTCTATGAAACAGAAAGGCTAAGTCATTACCCCAAAGTCAGACAGCAGAGGTTAGAAGCCAGGCAGCCTGGCTGCTGAACCTGTGCTGTCACAATTTGGCTTTGCCTCCGCTTCTAGCCTCCAGAAGGAACCCAACAGACAGAGAGATACATGTCAGGCGTAACATGATGGTGCCTTACAGAGACTGGCCAACTGGCAGGCATGTGATTGGACTTGAGGAAGCAGCTGGACTCTGATTTGATGGGGAAGCCAGCCGGGTGTCACCATCTTTCTTAAGACACAGGAACTTGGATGTTGTGTGAAGACCTCCAGCTTTTATATTGGCAACTTAGTCCAAAAGTTGCAATGTGTGATCCAAACCGGGCCCAGCAGGGTTGTTTGTGGGTAGCTGGTTTTATCACCATTACCACTGGCCAAAAACTCCGTTCCCTTCCACCTCTCTGGGGAGAGAAGTGCCAGTCACTGCTATAGCCCACATTGGGTTTGGGTGTCACCCAATACCTGCTGCACAGCGGGAGGTTGTAAGGAACTGGACTTAGCACCCTGAGAGGTTCAGCCAAAAGGAGCCAAGTGTTAGGAGTTCAAGTCAATAAACATGCAGGAACAGAATAGTAGTGATGAATGGCAGCTGTCATCTGTATCTTGAGAACCAGGTAAATGTCCAACCTGGTATACACTTAGTAGCATCCTGAGAGGTCCTCAGAGTTGTCCCCCAACCCTTCTGCAAGCTCAACTCTGACACCAAGCATATGCACTAGGGGGTGGGGAGGAATTATTTTTCTCTGTTTAGAGAAGAATCCCATGAGCTCCCTTCCTTCATTTCCAGAGACGAGATCTCCCTCTGCAACCAAGGCTGACTTCAAGCTCTCCACCATCCTGTGTTAGCCTCCAGAGTGCTGGGATTGTAGACATGCCGACTAGACCCAGCTTGGGCGTCACAGAGAGCTTGCTGGTGTTTATTTGCTGAGGGGAGAGGTGGGTGGCTTATACTCCAATTACTTGAAGCATATCTGCCATATCACTGAGGGGAGCAGGGTCAAGCATATTCCTCAGGACAGGACACTGTAGACAGAGATGTGACCAGAAGGAATGTGGGTATAAGAGGCCAGGAATGGTCAAAGTGGAGTCAGTACAGTGGGCCACTTGGTGTTTTATGTAAATACCAAGAAGGGACAAAAAGAGATGCATTCACTTTGATTTCTGCATCGCCTAAGTTCACACTCTCCCGGGGGCTCTTCAGCTCAGCAGAAAGATCATTTCAGTGGCTTCTATCTGACCCATCTTGGAACTCAGCTCCTCCGATCTGGAATGTATTCTGATTTAGATTTATAATATAGTAACTGAGATTTTTTTATAACCAACATTGCCAGGGCGAGAGGCATAATGCTCAAGAACATGGCTTCTGAGTTCTTTATATATTTTGGAGATCAGACCTTTGTCAGTTGCGGAATTGGAACTCAAGAACAATGGCAATGGGTTTTTGATCCTACTGCACCTACTGGCTTTGTGGGAGCCTAGGCAGTTTGGATGCTCACCTTACTAGACCTGGATGGAGGTGGGTGGTCCTTGGACTTCCCACAGGGCAGGGAACCCTGATTGCTCTTTGTGCTGACGAGGGAGGGGGACTTGATTGGGAGAGGGGGAGGGAAATGGGAGGCGGTGGCGGGGAAGAGACAGAAATCTTTAATAAATAAATAAATTTAAAAAAAAAAGAACATGGCTTCTGGCATTCTGTGAGCAAAGCCCCAAAGGCAAGTCAGCAGGAGAACACAAGTGTGGCCAATAGAAGTAGAGAAGCACAGAGGCTGAAGATTGTTCACTGGGGCTAGAAAGGATGTGGGCACCATACTGACCCTCTTCAGAGCCATGGTCATGGTGCCGTCTTTAGCCAGCTGCTCTCCAGCCTCAGGATCAGGAGTGAAGAGACTCCTGGTTTTCGTGAGTGTATTAGTTGCTTATCTAATTGCTGAAGAATTCAAGAGCAACTTAAGGAAAAGAGGGTTTTGTCTTGGTTCTCAGTTTGAGGGTTCTGTCCACTGTGTCAGGGAAGTCACAACCGAAGGAGCCTGAGACACTGCTCACGTTGTCTATGCAGTCAGGAAGCAGAGTGAGATGGTCACTGCTCCTGAGCTGGGATTCTTTGTATTAAATCTAGGGCGCCAGTCTAGGGCATAGTGCCACCCACACTTAGTGAGTCTTCCCAACTCAATTAGTCTAGTCTAGAACATCTCTCCTATACATCTATTTCAATGGTGATTCTAAATTCCATCAAGCTGATAATCAAAATTAGCCACTATAATAAGTGTGGTAGGAAACGAGATATTCACATCAAGGTAAAGAGCTGGTCTGCCAGGATTTGGACCCAGGAAGTTTATATTCAGAATTTATACTCCAAAACATGGTGCTATTAAAATGGAGAGAGCTTGACCAGATGTGGTGGCGCCATCTTTAATCCCAGCACCTGGGAGGCAGAGGCAGATGAATCTCTGTGACTTCAAGGCCAGCCTGGTCTACATAGCAAGTTTCAGGACAGTCATGGCTTCATAGAGAAGTCCTTTCTCAACTCTCCCCCAGATGTAAAAAACAGAAGGTAAGTGACATGGTTGAGAACTTGAGGAACCTGACAGACAATACAAGGGCCCCTTTATCTCAATAGACTAGCAGAGCCTCTCTGGATCATCACTTTCCTCCCTTTTGTTTGTTTTCACTGCAGGATGAGAAACAAAGGCCTGCCACCGTATTGCTATAGCACTTCTTTGCCCTTGTCATGTAGTTTTTATAACACCTACATCTGAGCAAGAAATGACTAGCAGGTGCCAAGGATGTAAGAGGGATGCCATAATCTCAGCAGTCACTAAAAAAAAACACTTAGTAAAATTGACTACTTGGCAATCTTTGGTAAAGAAAACTGTCTGTCCCCAGTAACTCTCAGTGGCAGACAGGTGATTGCAGAAAAAAACATGTCCTACATCTCCCAGTGGCTTTACCCAGACAAAAAGCTCACACGCTCAAAGGATGTCTCAGACACTGTTGAAGGGAGGTGTGCCTTTGGCATCTAGTGTGCAGAGGCCAAGGATGGTGATAACCATCCTAAAACGCACACTATCTGCCTAAAATGTTCATCATCTAGCCTCTTGCCTTTATAGATGTAGGAGTATAACAGAAGCATGATACGGTCATTGATCCTGATTGAACAGCCCAGCCGCAAGCTTAATGCGTCACACAAAACCTTTTTGGTGTCCAGAAGATAGACAGGAACACCTGCTCGGAGTCCTCACGTGTGTATTTGAGCACAAAGTAACAGTAAAAGTATAAATCCCTTTTAAAGTTTAAGGTCTCATAAATGCAGTTTTACTGTACAGATTCGTTGACTATTTGTAAATAGCCCTCCCAATAACCTCTTCACAGCAAGACAGAGATCTCACCCAATGGCTGAGTATGACAGGAAAACCTCTCAGATCACCTCCATGTGACCAATAAGGTGCCCAACGTAGTTTTCCCTCCCATCAGACAGATGCTACCACTTCAAAATCACCACATCATTTATGCCTGTGGAGTAATAGGGTTTTAGCGTGCAAGACAAGGCCTGCCTATCTCATCCCCAATACCAGTTAGCAGCAAGGTCCCAGTCTGATTTCGATCACTTCCTGCTAACACAGAGGTACACGAGGTTACGCTTTCTCTGAAAATTACATTGCAGCCTTACAATAGGGTGTGAGCTTGTGGGCTCTGGAGAAACACAGAGCTGCGGGTCCAGACAGAACCCCCAAGAAAGACAATCAACCCACCCCTCATACCACCCCTCCTCAGACCGGCTTGGAAGTAACTAGTAGCGAGCAGAACTGTAAAGTTCCCTGCCAAGTGTGGATCTCAGCTTCTTGCTTCACGAAAGTGTCAAGGCAACTGACAAGGTAGAAACTATCTGTCTGCCCCCATCTCCAAGGGCTCTGGGAACATAGAGTTTAGTAACAATGGCCTGCAGAACTGCCCTCCGTTATACTTATCAAGAGACCAGCTGCTCACCACCCATCTCATTTAAATACACAGGAAAGAATACCTTATTTTTTGGTCTTTCTGTCCAGTTGCTGCTGAGCAGAGATCCTTATACCAGCAGTAGCCTTTAGACACTCATAGGCAGGGAGCATCCTCCCAGACCACACTTCTGTGAAGAGTTGCTTTGTTTGTTTGCTTTCTGTGTCTACTTGCCACGGCTAGAGTTACCTGGGAAGACAGAACCTCAGTTGAGAAAATTACTCCACCAGGTTGATCTGCAGGCAAGTTTGTGGGGCATATTCTTGCCTAACGATTGATGTAAATAGGTCCAGCTCCCTGAGGGCACTGCCACTCCTGGACAGGTGGTTCTGAGATCTATAAGGAAGCAGGCTGAGCGAGCTGTGAAGGGCAAGCCAATAAGCAGCTTCTCTATGGCCGGCTGCTTCAGCTCATGCCTCCAGGTTCCTCCTCCCTTGCGTTCCTTCCCTGACTTCCCTGGAATCTGTAAGCTGAAATAGATCCCCACTTCCTCCCCAGGTTGCTTTGCTCATGGCGTTTATCACAGCAGTGGAAACCTTACTAAGCCAGGGGCCCTTACATTCTTGCTTCAGTCCCAAGGTTGGACTATGAGGACTAGTAACAGTCCACTAGAGACAAAAATCTTTCATTCCCTTCTTTTCCCTACAACTCATTGCAACTCTTTGTGCTTTTTTTTCTTCTTTCTTCCCAAATACAAGCAGCCATCTGTGTGTGCATTCAAGATGCACGTCTGAGTGCATTACGAAAATAATCTCTAAATGATGCTTCTGTTACTAGCTTTCGCCTATAGTGAGGGAAGAGAGCCTCAAAGAACATAAGTAATTTAGCAGGGATGGTACAGCAAATGAGAAAGCCTTGTATCTGAACGCTTGTCATACATGCTTGTCTTTGTCACTTTTGTAGCAGGATTCCTGACATAAACAACTTAAAGGAAGAAAGTTTCTTTTGCTTTCCTTCGTCCCCCAGTGCTCGGCTCCTCATGTGGAAATAACATCATGGTGCAGTAGTGAGGGAGACCAGTCCATGAAGGAGGCCACAATTATTTCTTGGAAGACAGGAAACAGAGACAGCAGGGGTGGGGAAGGGATAAGAAGTCACCAAAATCCTATTTCCAGAGACAAACTTCCTCCAGCTAAGTCTACCTTCTAAAGTTTCCACAACCTCCCAAAATAGCCCCACCAGCAGGGGACCAAAGACTGAGCTCAGAAGAACACTTCCTATCCAGCTTCTGCAGACACTGCTTGTTTGCTTTCTTACAATAAGGAAAACACAGGGTACTGTAGAAAGAGAGTTTGGGGATACATCAGCCTTCTCTCAATGCTGTTGCAATAAAATTATTTGTTAGGGGTTGGTGAGATGGCTCAGTGGTTAAGAGCATGTACTGCTCTTTCCAAGGACCTGAGTTCTGATCCTAGCATGCATGTAAGGTGCCTCACAACCACCTGTAACTAGCTCCAAGGTATCTGATGCCCTCTCCTGGACTCCTTGGGTACCTACCCTGATCTACACATCCCCATACATACACATAACGAAAAAACAGAAGAAGTTTTTTTAATCATTATTATTATATTCAGGATAGCTTAGGCTGTTCTAGGGTGATAAACTAAATGTGAAATGTCCAAAAATCCAAAAGTTTCTGGGCCTAGGAGAGGAGGTCTAAGCAGAAGAATTCTGAGTTCAAGGCAAACTTAGATTATACAACCAGACTCCAATATACAGCAAAACTAATAGTCCAAAGGTTGATTTCTTGCTCGTGCAAATGGCAAGGCAATTCTGCTGGGGAACACTCCAGATAGGACTCTCCTCCTTTATCTTTTCACACTCGTGATCATATGATAGCCACCCCTGCTACCACAGTGAAAAAGCTGAGACATTCAAATCGTGGGTCTGAGTACAAATGCTTTGACATTTGTGCCTGCTGCTCATTGGTCAAGACTGTCACACAGGCAATACCTCAGCCACGGGTGACCTCCTTCAGCTCCCTTTTCCCACCAGCTCAAAACTCACATGGAGAAATCACTGCTAGTTTTTCAAGACTTTTAGGTAATACTCAATTTAGTCTGCTGCAATGTAACAAAACCACACCTCTACCAATCACGTTATGCCATTTTCTATAATCTTGTTTCTCTAACATCACATTTAAGATAAGAAACATACTTAAGCTACATACCTATAAGAAATAATATCACTAAGCATCTTTGGGGCGCTATTACTTGAAAAAAAAATCTGTCTCATTATTTTCCTGAGCGAAAAAAATCTACTAGAGCCTACAGACGAGCATTTACTTGCTTCTGCTTGTCGGCACTGGTAAGTTTTTTTGGAGCTTATGATAATTTCAAATAAGTATTTCTCAAAGGCTCATGGTGTTCAGCCATAAAAACATCTGAAAGATCTCTTGGCCATGGCGTTCTTGAAAGAATAAAGAGGTTGTCCATTGTACCAGACATTTTGGCCATTAAAGCAATGACTTTGCCCATTAAATGGCACAAGTCAGCTTGTTCCACCAGCCTAATTGTCCCTTTTAGCAAAGATTCCATCTGTGCATTCTGCAAATGGACATACAGTTCAAACTCAATAACTCTAGAGTTTTCTTTAACCTGAGTATCTTAAACATCTTTTTAACAAAAGTGTCCTGTGCCTTCCCACAAGGAAACTAAATACAATGTCTTATTGTTATTGATGCTGTAAATGTGGGGGCTCTGAGTGATTTTATGGCATTGGAGCCAAGGTGCTACATTAAAAACAAAAAGTCAGATATTTTGAAAAAAAAAAAAAGTCTGCAAAATGGTGAGGCCAAGGCTGAGCGGCTTATTTAACAGTAAAATATGAAGTGCCTGTGTTCTGGCTTGTTTGTAATTTCCCTGAGGCCAATTGTTTGTTGGGATGAAGCCAGAAGTTTACCATAACAAACAATATCTAGTGTGGGGGGACATGGCTAGTCTTGGTGTGGAGAAACACCAGGGACTTTGCTTCTGTTTTCTTGTTCCAACCCATCCCTCCTAGGCATAGGGTAGACGAAGGGATAGAGTTGGGTGGGGGGTAGAGTTTAGGGGGTGGAGCAGATCAGAGAGGTGACCTTCTAGATTATTTTAGCTTCTATAAGGAATGCAAAAAGCAAATCAGAATGGGATATCTGGAGATTCTGTCCTTTAGAGAGATTCAAATTCATTTGTCCCTTACAGGAGTTGGGGGGTGGGACGTTATTAATTTAGGCAATTAAAGAACTTTGAAAGCAATATCTAGTCCTTTTTTTAATATTAAAACTTGTCCCAAGTGTGCAGCCCACAGCCTAGGAAAGGGAGATTTATATAGCATTCACAATGAAGAAAGGTCATTTTTTAGATATGCTTGACAAAAGATTGTAATTTTCAACAAGTCATTTTAATGAGAAGTGGAGTTTTCATAAAAAAGCAGTGAACACTTGAGTGCCTCTGAAATGAGTTTAGAAAGAGCCTGTTCTGCCTGCTGCACCATTCCCAGGTCCCCCTGTCGCCTCCTGGAAAGACACAGAAGCTCCTAGGGGCAGAGCCTGCTCCTCCAGTTTCTCTGGCTTCTCCAGCTTCTCCTCTCCTAAAGTGCAGGATCCACAGACTGTTTCTCTTCTCTGGCTGATTCACAACATGCATGGGATGGGGCCTCTTCCACTCTCAGATGGGATGGCAGGCTAAGGAGTACAGTATGGAGCTGATCCCCAAATCTTGCCCTTTCCACCTGCCATGTTTTATGGCAACTCAAACAGATCATTTAAGGCACTTTGGACCCCCAGAACTATAGTTGAAGGGTCCAAGAATAAGAATATAAAAATGTAGATTCCAGAAATGGAATGTAGAAATAAAGAAATATAAAGTTGTAAGCCTAGGAGAATGAAATTAGACTGTCTGCAGCTTTCTCAGCAGCTTGAGGATTAACTATTAACAGTGGGTTATTCCACTTTACAACCCATAGCTCTGTTTACAAGGCCAAAGCATCTCTCTGCAAACTGAGAGCTAGCCTACGGATATAAGCTGAGTCAACTTTTAGGAATAGATATATGACCTCTGGGTTATGCATTATCCCTGCTATGTGAAACTGGCAGCATCAATGGGGAGACCATAGGGCTTCAGTAAACACCACCTGGAAGTACCAAGGAAGGCAATAGATTAAGTGCAAACACTAATTTAACTGAAAAACTCTGTTAATGGAAATTTAAAGTAAAGCACTCTATATCTGAGTTCTACCTTGAGATTGTAAAAATTCCTTTGTTCAGACCTAATACTTGGTGCCCCTACTATAAAAAACTGGGTTCAGAAACTGGCCACTGCCACAACCTTATAAAACCAACTCTGGCTGTGGTCTCAGCTAGCTGATAAGCTTTTTGTGCCTCAAGAAGATTTTTTATTTTAATTTTTCCTGGATTCTGGTTTCTGGAATAAAGTTTGCTTCTGGTTTATTAGCCCTTGGTGGTCTGTCCCCATTGTGCAACATCCCCTCCCCCGAACCCAACATAGAGTCTGTAAGATGTGTTAGCCATATCTGATTCCCCCCCCCCCCCCCCGCCAGAGACTGGTTTCACTGGCTTGGACACCATTTGAATACTGAATTTATTTTAAACTTACCAATTACTCTAACACTAGCGCTGCCTTCCAGAAGAGAAGGGGGAGGGGGGGATTATTAACAAGGGACCAGAGGGAAGGAGGCTGAAGAAATGTCACGAATTAGCAAAAAATAGGCTGCAAGAAGATGAGGGAGATGAAGTCTTTGGGCCTTGCTGCTGACTTAGGGTGACGGCTACATCCTAGAAAATCATAGTAAGTCAAAAGATGGAAGCACAGGGCGAGGTGTTCTTTGTTACCATGTTTATGATGCTTTAAGAAAGTTTATGGAAGAGCTGGGAATGCGCCTCCCTGAGAAAGTGATTCCCTAGCTTGTGTGAGGCTCTGAGGTCCAATTTCCAGTATTGAAAAACAAACCCAACCAACAAACAAAACCTCACAGAAGCTTACGGGCCATGTGCATTCCAGTGAGAATGCCAGAGGCTCCAAAGAAAGCTAATGTCACCTAGAACAAGCCTTGCTTATCCAAACTCCTTGAGTCTCCCTTCAGGTGACACCTTCGTTTTGGAACCAGTTTGTAATCTGTTACTGGCAGGTCTCATTCCCTCAGCATCTACCTTCCCCAAAACAGCGAGTCGTATTGGAGAGCCAAGCTTCACTCACAAATACACAAACACTTTCTGTCTCAGCTCTGACACTCTCAAAGCTTACTCAGTGTTCTAACATATACTGCCTGTTTCCCTAAGTACGAAAGAGGCACAATGGGATTGTGACTGGGGGAAATGGGTAACAGCCTGCCGCTGGCGTACCTGTGATGGTGTTGGATCTGTGGTCAGTAGACGCCGTGTCTTCTCTCATTTCCTTCCTGGATGATAAACTTGGAAAAGCATCACAAGATTCCAAGCTCTGCTTTCCTAGAAAGTCACAGTGGTTGAAATGCACTTGCCTCTAAGTGCCCCCCCTGTTCACCTGGCAAATGCGGAGTGGATTCACGCGAGCAAGGCTGGTGGGGAACAGGAGATGCCTTTGGAAGAGGCCAGAGGATGGAGCACATCCAGTTAGCTAACAGTTCACAAGAGGAGCAAGAAGAAAACTTGCAAATTGGATCTGCTGATGCTCACTGGGACAGTGGGGACTTGTAGTAATATGGGGCAGCAGGGCTGCGTCCCCCACACCCGGCCACCCACATGGCTAGCTTATGCCCCAAAATAATTACACAGACACTGTATTCTTTTAAGCACTACTTGGCCCTTTAGCTCTAGCACTTACAGGCTAATTCTCACATCCCGATCAACCCATCTCTAATAATCTGTGAGAACCGGTCTTACCGGGAAGATTCTAGCCTAGTCCATCCTGGGTCGGAGCTTCATGCCCGGAGCGGGGCATGGCGTCTCTCTCAGGCGTCTGCTCCCAAGAGGAGCTGTGGAGTCTCTGACCTCACTTCCTCTTCCTCCCAGTGTTCTGTCCTGTTTTCTCCTCCCACCTATCCTCTAACCAATAAAATGGGCCAGGGCAGTGCCTTTATTAGCCAATGACCTTCCTCCATCATTTCCCCTTTTTCGGTTTAAACAAAAAAAAAAAAAGGCTTTAACATAGCAAAATTACATATAACAAAACAGTTATCAAGTAAAAGTTACAATAATCTTTATCATAACTAAGGAAAACTATAACTATAACTAACTATTCTTAACTCCATCAAAGACTCCAGAAAGATATATTACCTAAGTAAACAAGAACTAAGAAACTTAGTTCTAGAAATGACAAAGACATCTCGCTGCCTGGACAGTCACCCAAAGTTCTTCTGTACCGTTGGGGCATCCATCTTCAGCCTTCAGGCCCATGGTATCCAGCAGACATTTCCATAAAGCAGGAAAATTCAAAGTCAGTTCAGTCACTATCTGTTGTGTCCTGCAGAATGTCTCGCAGACTCTTTCAAAATGAATCAGGAACCCCGAAAGATCATCTCACCTTAGGCAAGTTCAGTAGTCCTCTCTCTGCGGGTTCTCTGTGTCCAGTTGCCCAAATGGCTATCAAAACTCCATAACGAGCCTCTTCGATGCCCATCTTCCTCTTGAAGTAGATTGGTGCTGCCACTGTATTCTTTTAAGCACTACTTGGCCCTTTAGCTCTAGCACTTACAGGCTAATTCTCACATCCCGATCAACCCATCTCTAATAATCTGTGAGAACCGGTCTTACCGGGAAGATTCTAGCCTAGTCCATCCTGGGTCGGAGCTTCATGCCCGGAGCGGGGCATGGCGTCTCTCTCAGGTGTCTGCTCCCAAGAGGAGCTGTGGAGTCTCTGACCTCACTTCCTCTTCCTCCCAGTGTTCTGTCCTGTTTTCTCCTCCCACCTATCCTCTAACCAATAAAATGGGCCAGGGCAGTGCCTTTATTAGCTAATGACCTTCCTCCATCATTTCCCCTTTGGCGCCCAACGTGGGGCGCCATCTGAAGTAATAAGGGCGGCAGGGCTGCGTTCTCAGCACCCCTGGCCGCCTGCCCGGCTAGCTAATGCCCAAAATAATTACACAGACACTGTATTCTTTTAAGCACTGCTTGGCCCTTCTGCCCTAGCTCTTACTGGCTAATTCTGATATCCCGATCAACCCATCTCTAATAATCGGTGAGCACCGGTCTTACCGGGAAGATTCTAGCCTAGTCCATCCTGGGTCGAGCTTCATCCCGGGAGTGGGGCATGGCGTCTCTCTCAGGCGTCTGCTGCTGAGAGGAGAGCTTTCGAGTCTCTGACCTCACTTCCTCTTCCTCCCAGCGTTCTGTCCTGTTTTCTCCTCCCACCTATCCTCTAACCAATAAAATGGGCCAGGGCAGTGCCTTTATTAGCCAATGACCTTCCTCCATCAGGGACTGGGTGATGAAAACCTGTCTCCAGAAGATAAGGGGGAGGAAGAAAAGGAGGGGACAGCAGGGAGGAATAAGTATGAAGGAGGGAAGAAGAGAAGGACCTGAGCCTCTACTCCCACATACCCCTCACCCACAAAATCTACACTTAACACCTACCGCCCCACACCACCCTCAACCCCCATTTTTCTTTTCTTTTCTTTTCTTTTCTTTTTTTTTTTTTTTTGGATTTTCGAGACAGGGTTTCTCCGTAGCTTTTTGGTTTTTGTCCTGGAACTAGCTCTTGTAGACCAGGCTGGCCTTGAACTCCCAGAGATCTGCCTGCCTCTGCCTCCCAAGTGCTGGGATTAAAGGCATGCGCCAACACCGCCCAGCAACCCCCATTTTTCTGCTGTCTCTCCTGTCAACCCCACAGTTTCCAAACCTCCTCACACATATCTCACACCCACATGACACATAAACACCCCACATCCTCAACCTCTGACCTAAATGCTGCCTTCCCCCTCTCAGCCCAATTCCCCCACGCCATCCTACCACTCCTCTGCCCCTACCCCACACCTACACAAGTCACACCCCAACATCCCACAACGCCACACCCAACATCCCTGCTGCACACATCACTTAGTCCCCCATCTCTCCAACCCCGATCCTGCCACTCCTTTACCCCTACCCACACTCCCTAAATCCTTCACCCACATATACCACAATACACATTCTTACACTCCCTGCCCCACTACCCCCATCATACCTGCCCAACAGCCAACCCCCAACAACTTTCTGACCCCCTGACCCTATAGCATTCCACACCCTGTATCCCTAATTCCGTACCCAAACTTCTATACTCCCACATCCCATGTACCCTTATTTCCCTTCACCCTAATACCCTCCACCTCATATACCCCCTTCACCATACCCCTCCACTTCATAATCCACATTCCCAACCCATCTGTCTTAATTAGGGTTTCTTTTTTTTTGTTTGTTTGTTTTTTCTTTTATTTATTTATTTATTTTTGTTTTGAAGCCTGTCCTGGAAAACTCGCTCTTGTAGAGCAGGCTGGCCTCACAGAGATCTGCCTGCATCTGCCTCCCGAGTGCTGGGATTAAAGGCGTGCGCCACCACTGCCTGGCCTTAGTTAGGGTTTCTATTGCTGTGAAGAGACACCATGACCCCAGAAACTCTTATAAAGGAAAAGCAATTAATTGGGGGTGGCTTACGTTTTCAGAGGTTTACATGGCAGGAAACGTGGTATGCAGGCAGACATGGTGCTGGAGAAGTAGCTGAGATTGTTACATCTTGACTTGCAGGCAACGGAAAGTGGTCTGGTGCCGCACCTGCACAGCCTGGAACCGAAACCAGGATTGAACACGCATACACCTCTCAAGCTGCTGGTAGAAGAAGCCCTTTATTGAACAGCACCACGGAGGTTTTATACCTAACCCAGCCAGGTGGGCCAACAGGTGAAGACCTCATGGCCTGATCCTCAGTCAAGGCCAGGGCAATGCGTGCTCAGGAAGCAGGGTTAGCAAACAACTGTGATGCAGCTCTCAGAAGCTCAAATCAAAAGGACAAGAAAAGGTCACTAGCGAGGAAGAGCAGCTGGAGGCCAGGACTCCAAATGGTCCCAACAGTCTGCCTCACTGGGCTTGGTTTAAATATATTTGAAACCTCAAGGCCCACTTCCACAGTGACACATTCCCCCAACAAGACCACACCTACTCCAGCAAAGCCACACCTCCTAATAATGCCGCCCTGTTTAGTGACCATTTTCTTTCAAACCACCACACCATGCTCTGACCTCTAGCCCCACCCTAACATTCCCACATCCCATTTCCCTATATACCCACCACTCCAGGCCTCTACACCTGATGATCCATCTCCCACCTCTTATGAAGACAAAACTTCACCTGCATCAACCATAAGAAGCCACTTCTCTTCATTCCTGTCCATTAGCCTTGGCCTACAGAAACCAAGTATTTCCACAGATGTTTTACAGTCCTTGGGTCATTTTATTGTAGAGAAAACTTTCCTTTTGTCTTGGAAAAGGACTTCCCACAGTTAGGATTCCTGTTTGTTCTAGGCCAGTAGCTCAGTCCAGAGAGCAGCCTAGCACGCCACTACCCTGGAGAGAGTGGATTTAAGGAAGACCCAGATCCCTGACACAGTCAGGAAACCTAGAGCTTATAGATCTGTTTCCTTCCACTTGATTGTTCAGTGGGTCAGCCCTTTGACAGATCGTTACCCAGCACTGCTCCTCTCTAGGTGTGGAACAGACCAAACACAACAGCAGAGTTTGGGTCTTAGCAGTATCAATCTAACAACAAGGGCTTGAATAAGAGGTCTGGAAGGCCAGAGTGTCTTTAGAATGCCTCAGGAGCAAATGACAGAAATTTGGAGCTGTATACATCTTTGTCATGACTATAGTGTACCCAAGGGTACTGGCCCCTGGAGCAGAGTTCCACCCTGTAATCAGACCGAGAACGTACCTTACTTTAGCTCCATGCTGACTCTGGCCTCACTCTGTGTGTGTTAGGGAGGCTGACTCCAGGCTGGATGTCAACTGTGTCTCAGGGAAAGGGGAAGGACACGCGGTAGGCTGGCCCAGACTCATGTCTCTTCCTCAGTCATTCAGTCATTCCCATAGGAACATCTCAGTATGCTGTCTTAAACTGTTTTATGGGCCTGAAAGCCCCTTAATACTCACTAACCATTTAGCGATCTTATTTTTCTACTCTCTCTGGGAAAATATTGGACATAAAGATTGTTACTGTTAACTGTTGTCCTCAAGAAAGTCCCACATTTCCCAGAAAGATAATCTTACCTTATTGCTACAAATGAACCACATAATGCTGGCAAAGTTCTAAAGAGAAGGCCAGGCTAAGATGTCCAGGGAACCCTGCCTTGTGTTATCACTAAAGACTAGGGAGGGAACTGGAGAGGTGACTGGGAAACGCGTGGGAGCAAATGTGGGTCGATCCTTCACTCCTGTTTGTTTGACAAGGTTGTGGGTATCTGAAAAATCTTTTGCTTTTTAATTCTTTGAAGCTCTACTCCTCTGTTTCACCATTCCCCAGCGCAGCCTCCTTTTGGGTTGGTAAAATTGCCCCCGGAGCAGTAAGCACCAACTCCTTGGAGTTGACAGATGAGGTGGTAGCTATCCTGCCCTGGAGGCATGCAAGCAGATGCTAGAAAAGCAGCTGAAGGAACTTCTACAAAATAAGGAAGAAAAAGAAGATTGGCAAACTGTCCATTGTGGTGGGCCACTCCGGACTTTACAAACTATGCCATCAATACCCATGACAATGCCAGGAAATATGATGGTGTCTGGACTTTCATTCACAGTTCAGAGAGGTAAGTAACCTCTGGCAAAGTCATAAACCAGTACTTATTTCTGACTCGTTCAAAACCCATTATTTTCCACAAGAGCAAGTTTCCTTTGTTTGTTTGTTTTGAGGCAGTATTTTCCTTTGTTTGTTTGATTCTTTGTTTCCAGGCCTGGTTTCTCTCCAACTTTGGAGCCTGTCCTGGAGCTCGCTCTGTAGACCAGCCTGGCCTCTTGAACTCACAAGCATCTGCCTGCCTCTGCCTCCTGAGTACTGGGATTAAAGGCATGCACCACCATGGCCCTGCTGCATGCTTAAAGGAAGACACGATAGAATAGTTAGAGCCCTCCGTTCAGTCAGCAGCCATTTGCTAGGAGATAGGCTACTGTGGGTTGACCTTGAACTGCTACCCGGGATTCCAAAGTTTGGAGCACAACCTCACGCCTGCTCAGTTCAGTGCACGTGCAAGGAACCTGAGCCAGCAGGCTGGAGGTCCTACTGGTCTGGCCCCTCCTAGACAACCAGCTGCTTTTCCTGAGGGCCTTTGTCACCAGTGAATCAACTGGAGACAATGTCTGCCTTTCCTCTTTACCTCAGCACTCTATCAGGCTGTTCTCTCACTTATTGTCTTCAGACTTATATAGTCTATAATAAGGGAATCCTCTGGCTCCTGGCATTCGGAAAGTTTGCAGAATGAATGTCTTTACAGTGTGTTGTGGTGTGAATGTGCAATATTCGGCACATGGCCCACTACTGAGGTGCTGTTTGTCTGTCCTCCAGCGGGAGGCCTGGGTGTGGAGGTGGACCACTGGATGCAGGACTCTGACAGTGCTAGCCCAGCCCCACTTCCAACCTGATGTCTCTCTGCTTACTCATCACTGCTGTAACATACGGGGCAGCAAACCCCTGCCACTCCTACCATCGCCTCTTCCCCTCCATAACAGACTGTACACTCGGAATTAGGAGTGTACCGAAATAGACCTTTCCTCCTTCAAGTGGTTTGTCACAGCAACAAGAAAAATAGCTTACACAAAAGATAGTGAGCATTAGAGGATAGGGTGCAGGAGCTGACCACTAACTTAGGTCTCTAGGAGCTTCGCTGCTCTCCACAGACCAGCAGCTCTGAAACTCTTGGAACTGTGGCCCACGGTAGTAAATGCACGCTGCATCACAATGCTATATACTCACACACACATGCATAGACACATACATACATATAGACTGATGTGGGAGTGTCAAATATCAATCTGTTGATTTTATTGGTTAAGAAATAAAGAAACTGCTTGACCCTCATAGGTTGAAACATAGGTAGGAGGAGTAAACAGAACAGAATGCTGGGAGAAAGAAGCTGAGACAGGGAGTCGCCATGATTCTTCTACCGGATACAGACGCAGGTTAAGATCTTCCCTGGTAAGACACCTTGTGGTGTTACAGGGATATTAGAAATGGGTTAGATTGATATGTAAGAGCTAGCCAATAAGAAACTGAAATTAATGAGCCAGGCAGTGTTTAAAAGAATACAGTTTCCGTGTAATTATTTCAGGGCATAAGCTAGCCATGTGGATGGCTGGGTGGCGGGGACACAGCCCGCCGCTTTTTCTACTACAGAGTGGCGCCCAGACATGATAGACTAAATCCACTTAAAAACCTGAGAAGGCTTAAAAATAAGGGAGAGAGAGTTTAACACAGATTTTTGCTGTTTGTTGGTGGCATGCTGTAGAGAGATTTCCTGATTTGGCATCAGCAGCAGAAAAAACGCTGTGTCATTTTAAAGCGCAGCTTCTTGGGGCTGTGCTGCCAGTGTGAACTCTGGCTTTAAAGCATTTCAATGGATTTTATGGGACTGGATGTTTGTGTTCCTGCTTGGGATCGGAAGGAGAGTGCTGATGGCTCAGCGCTCCCCGCCTGCACCTGGGCAGACTGCAGAATCAGGCTTAGGCAGGCGGGAGAGCATGGTGGAAGAGATGTGTTTTCAGACTTTGCAGTGCTCTGTGTGTCAGATTTGGTTGTAACTTGGATAAAAAGAGTTTCTGTGCTGCACGCTCAGTCTCAGAATTAAACCACTGAGTGAGGCTCCAATGTGGACTTGCTGTGTGCCTGGAACTGTTCTCAGCTCAGGGGCACCAAATGGATCTGAGGCAGGAGCCACTGCTCCATGCTGAACTGTGCTGACCTCAGGCAGGAACTGCCGTAATTACCATAATAACAGCGCAGTTAAGGTTTCAACTGGGCAGGACACAGGCGGTACCATATTACCTGTACATGGTGCAACTTAAGTTTTTAAGAACTGCTTAACATTTTAAGAAATGCTCCTGGATAGTAAAAAAATGTTACAGATTCACAATAAAACAGATTCAGACATAAAAGACCACAGTGTTGGATGAGTGTACGTAGGCTTGAGAGAGAGAAGAAAAGAATATAGAGAATAAAGTTAATGGTTTAAAAAAAAGGTAAAGTCTTTAAAGAGACAGAGTACAGATAGTTATAGATTAAGAGAAATAAAGTAAAAATAAGCCACATAAAAATGGAAAATTCACAGAGAGTCTGGATTATGTACATTGTGTTTTCTTTAAAATTTTTGACTGTAAAGGAGCTAAGTACAGACAGACATTTCATTATATGGGCTGCCAAGCTAAACCATAATGGATATAAGTGTATTACAATTTCAAAATTTGGGTCTAAGAATATGATGCTTTGGAGAGGGTCTTCTTTTGTTTTCACAGAGGACCAGACCCTGTGGATTGCATCTATCCCGATATGGTATGATAGACCACGACCTCCCGAAAAGTTCCTGTGAACACCTTCAAAAGATTACTTCACTCAACTGCCAACTGAGATAAACCTGGCACACAGGTTACACCCTAAATCATCTGATTAACAGCGCCCCCATTCAGCAGGAAGCAGTTGGAGAGAAAAAACTGCGCCCATGTTCCCAAAATATTGTTTATAAATGTTTTTTTTTTACATTTAAAGGGGGAAATGATATAGGTATGAATAATTTGCATTGGTGTGGATTTTAAGGTCAATTTTGTTATATGTATATGTATTTCTGATCTTGAATAAGGTGTTGTGATTGTGTAGTTTATTTTTAAAATGTAATGTATAATTAGGAAATATAGGTTGTTGATGGATAATCATCAGTAATAGTCAAGCTTGTAGTCATGTTAGTTAGATTTTCTAGATATATAGAGATACATTTCAGTTAGATAGACATTCTTCATATCTTTCAAAGACTGCAGAATATGGCATTTAAAATATTTTAATAACTTAGGGTTTTTCATGACAATGAGTCACGTCTGCTCCTGACAGCGCCAATCTACTTAAAGAGGAAGATGGGCATCGAAGAGGATCCTTATGGAGCTTGATAGCCATTTGGGCAAGAAACTGCTCTTGCCTGGACTGATGCATAAACTGGACACAGAGAACCCACAGAGAGAGGACTACTGAACTTGCCTAAAGGTGAGACGGTCTTTTGGAGTTCATGACTCATGAAAGAGTCTACGAGACATTCTGCAGGACACAGCAGATAGTGACTGAACTGTCTTTGAAATTTCCTGCATCATGGAAGTGTCTGCTGGATACTATGGGCCTGAAGGCTGAAGATGGATGCCCCAACAGTACAGAGGAACTTTGGGTGACTGTACAGGCAGCGACATGTCTGTCATTTCTAGAGCTTTGGATTTCTTGTTTACTTAGGTAATATTGTATTCTTCTGGAGTCTTTGATGGAGTGAAGAATAGATAGATAGTTATAGTTTTCCATTGTTATGATAAAAGATAAAATAGATATAAATATTGTAACTGTAATTCTTGCTTGATAACTGTTTTGCTATATGTAATTTTGCTATGTTACATAAGTTAAAGCCTTCCTTTTTTTGTTTAAACAGAAAAAGGGGAAGTGATGTGGGAGTGTCATATATCAATCTGTTGATTTCATTGGTTAAGCAATAAAGAAACTGCTTGGCCCTCATAGGTTAAAACATAGGTGGGAGGAGTAAACAGAACAGAATGCTGGGAGAAAGAAGCTGAGACAGGGAGTCGCCATGATTCTTCTACCGGACACAGACGCAGGTTAAGATCTTCCCTGGTAAGACACCTCGTGGTGTTACAGGGATATTAGAAATGGGTTAGATCGATATGTAAGAGCTAGCCAATAAGAGGCCAGGCAGTGTTTAAAAGAATACAGTTTCCGTGTAATTATTTCAGGGCATAAGCTAGCCATGTGGGCGGCTGGATGGCAGGGACACAGCCCGCCGCTCTTACTACCACACACAGACACCCACTCAGATACACTCTCACATATGTGCATACAGAGACACACATGCATAGAGACACCCAGACACACATAGGCATATGAACACATGCACACACACACACACATACAAACACACACACACACAGAGTTATACAGTCACCCAGATGCATACATACAGACAAACTTATATATACAGAGAGAGACACACACACACACACATATAGAGATACACTTAGACAATCAGACACACAGAGGGAGGAAGACACACAGATGCACACATGTATGCACACAGACAGCTAAAGACAGACTTTAGTGAAGCAACATCAACTTTACTGTATGTGATGCTCTCTGATCATTTCTGTTCCATTTCCCTCTCAATGCTGGGTCGTGGCACTTTAAATCAGTCCCATAACTCCACAGTTTAGAAAACACCAGTCTAGAACATAAGAAGCTACTGGAGCTGATTACTCCACGAACTAATTCCACATTAATCAGAAGGTCAAAGAAAACGTCATTCAACTAGAAATCAGAAAACCTGAGCTCAGAGACTTCTCCCTGAGCTGATGTGATCCTTCATGCAGCTCACCACACCAACAGGTACTAGAAACACACGGGAAATAGATGCCTAGCAAATGCTACACTCAGGGGAGTTGAGCAAGGGGATGCCTGCAGGGTTCTGGTAAAGAGAAAGGGGGCAGGCATTCTCTAGAACCTGAAGAGAAACTGTCTCACAGAGAAACCAAAGCCATGGACCACTTCTATCTTCGGGATCTCAATCCCTTGTTCTGTATTCCACTACATAAACTGATGTGTTGGCCATTGGCTAACACCGGCTAGACATCATAGGACTGCAAAGGCCAATGACGACAAGCTCATGACTTAGTTCTCAACAGACTGAAAAGCAAGTGCAGATGTGTGGCAAGCAGAGGTGACAAATGTGGGCTGCTGTGCTGAGCTCCCATAGCCACAGGCAATTTAGAGAAGTAAAGATCCTTAAAGTCTAGGAAAGTGTTTCTCACCCATTTACAGACAAGTAATTGTACAAGTATGTCTCCATTGTTTCGGCTTGGCTTTTGGTTTCTCAAGACAAGGTTTCTCTGTGTGCCTAGATGTCCTGGAACTCTCTCTGTAGACCAGATTAACCTCAAACTCAGAAATCTGCCTGTCTCTGCCTCCTGAGTACTGGGATTAAAGCTGTGTGTCCCTATGCCTGGCTGATTTATTTATTTTTAAGACACAATCTTACTTTGTAGGCCAAAGCTGCCCCTAGCCCTGCAAACCTCCTCCTCCTCTGTGCCCTGCAAACCTCCTGCTCAGTGCCCAGAGGTCCGGGATTACGAGTGTGCACCACTAGGTTGTGTCTGTTCTTAAAAGGGGGTTAGGAATGAATGAAGCTGAGCCCTCTGTGCTCACTAGTTCTTACCAAGTTGGCATAAGCTAGGGTCATGTGAGCTTGAGAACATCAGCTGAGAAATGCCCTAGCAGAGTGGCCTGTAACCAGGCCTGTGGAGCATTTTCTAGGTTGATGATTGATGTGGGAAAACAAGACGAGCCCCATAGAGAGCAGAGCAGTAAGCAGCGCTCCTCCATGGTCTCTGCTTCAGTACCTGCCTCTGGATGGCGGCCTTGAGCTCCCGCCCTCATTTCCTTCATTGCTGGCTTATGATGTGGAAGTTGTATGAGGAAATAAACTCTCTCCTCCCTGAGCTACTTTAGGACGTGGTGTTTATCACATTGATAGAAAGCAAACTAATATACCATGGTCTCGGAGACCTGGTAGAATTGAGGGAAGGAAAAAATGAGACATAAAGGACTGTAGCATAAAATATGAGGTGTATGTCACATCAAAATGGGGGTTCCTGACATCTGGGGACCAGCTGATGCTCGCAGAGAGACCACAGCACCCTCATGGGACACCTACCCAATTTCTCATAGCAATAGCATCTGACAAGATCTTAAAGGAGACGCACACAACACCTACCATCCTCTGCTGGCTGAAATGCGTGGCTGCTACCGTGGCACCCACCACAGCTCTGCCCTCAGCCTAGCCTTCCCTCTCAGCCAGTTAGAGTTAGTGAGAAAGCGGGTCATAAAGCATCTCAGCTTCCTGTCAGTATCTATTCCAGAATATATGCTGCCTTATGTTTTCTCTCAAATTACCAAGATCCAAACTTTAGTAAAGGTTTTATTCTCTTATTCTTCTAACAACCTCTTACGGAACCACCCCACTGGTGGTGGATAGTATCCCTCAGTTAATGAAGTAATAATTCCAACATTTTAGCTACTGGTATGTTCTGGGAGACATCCGTCTAGACCGTGGTGATCCTAAGCATAATAAGTGATTTCCTGATAAAGAAATTCAGAACAGGCCACTCCAAAACATGCCCCTCTAGGGTGTTGATTATTTTGAGTTAAAAATAAAAAATAAAAAAAAGCAGGTGCAAGATCACTCTTAACTCCTTGTTTCTAAGAAACACAGAAGATACTGATGTGTGAAATCTGTCCCCTATACCAGAAGGAGCATAGTTTTCTTGCCGTCAAGGACACGGAAAGCAGAAGTCACAGGAAATCTGTGTACACGGATCATGTTAGATAAAACTTCATCTTTCCACGGCAGCCCAGGTCTTGTCAGTTTTCATTATTACTCTCTGTACTCACATGAAGTTGGCTGTTAAGTCTCCTGGGTCATATAATGCTTGCACTAAGTCAATGGTTCTAAACCTGTGGGTAGTGACCCCTTTTGAGATTGAGTGACACTTTCACAGGGATTGCATAGCAGATATCCTGCATATTAGATATTTGCATTATGATTCATAACAGTGGAAAATTACAGTTATAAAGTAGCAGTGAAATAATTTTTTTTGGGGGGGGGACTCACCACAACATGAGAAACTGTATTAAAGGGACTCAGCACTAGGAAGGCTGAGTACCACTGAACTAAGCGAATCTCTGCTTTCCTCTGTCTAACACTGATTTAGCTTTCAGACCCAGAGAAAATGAAAACCAAGCCCTATAAAATTGGAGGTAAAATTTTGCCTCTCTTACAATAGAGATTTTCCTGACAGGATATTTAAAATTTAGCAGTAAATTGGGGGAAAGGTAGAGGAGGCCAGGAAACAGAAGCAAAGCCTCCAAGAGCAAAGTCCTGGGCCTGTTTTCTTCACAGGAGGCCTGGGGAAAGCACCATTAAGCAATGGTTGGTGGTGGTGGTGATGATCAGGTGGTAAGAGGGCAAGGGATTTTGGAGAGTCCAGAATTTAGTCCTGAAAAGGTTTTGCTTTAAAGAAATGGGTATGACAGATGATGGATTTACAGATCATTTAATCACTCCTTTTAGGATTAATTGATAGGAGACAAATACTGGAGTCTGGAAGGCTATAAGAAAGAAAAAAAAAAAATGGAATGCCCAGAGATGTGTCTCCCTCGGTGTGGAGCTTGGCATCCTCCTTGCCGTTGTTTTCCCCTCCCCCCATTTCTGCATTGAGAGTGAAACAGTGAATATCATGTCACTCTGATTCCTAGGTCTGCTGCACCTAGCAGTGGAAGCTGTCAATCTCCTTGCCTTTGGCAAAGAGCATTTAAAAAAGCACTTGATCCTGGTGTGGTGGCTCACACCCAGCACTCTGGAGGCAGAGGTAGGCAGATCCCTGAGTTCGAGGCCCATCTGGTCTACAGAGCAAGTTCCAAGACAGCCAGAGATGCACAGAGAAACCCTGTTTTGAAAAAAAAAAAACAAAAGAAAAAAGAAAGAAAGCATTTAGATCCCAGTGGTTCTCAATCTTCCTAATGCTAGGACCTTTTAATACAGTTCTTCATGTTGTGGTGACCCCAACCATAAAATTACTGTAATTGCCACTTCATAACTGCTATTTTATTGCTGTTATGAATCATAATGTACATATCTGTGTTTTCTGGTGGTCTCAGACAAACCCCTGTGAAAAAGTCTTTCAGCCCCAAGGAGGTCATGACCCACAGGTTGAGAACACCGATTTAGGAAACAGTGAGGTGGTTTCTTTCAGAAACATTGCTTACACATATCTGAGGAGGAAATTAAGCCACCAGCAGTGGATTAAATTCCCCTTTGGGAAGACAAGATGTGATTTTAATTAATGGAAAGGATTTTAGTAGAATATCTTTGGTTTCGTAAGAGAAAGTATTGAGAGAAAACAATTAATTTAAATACATTTCCTTAGCATTTTCTCTAAAAAAAAACCTTAAATAAGAGAAATACACACGCCATATGGATGGACACACCGACAATGTACACACACATACACCACACACACAAACTACACACAGGCACATGCACACCTCCTGACCGAAATGCAAGCTAAGGGCTAATGATAGCCAATTTCTAGCCTGCCATGTTTTATTTAATGATATCTAGTTTATTTGCCATTTATGAGAGGGAACTTTTAATTCCACCAGGTACCTAATCAGCCCTCGGCAGGCTTTGTGGATTCCTTAATTAGCGCTTAGCGAAAGTGGTTCAAACTCCAAGTACCGAAAGGTAAATAATAATTTAGGGGTTTTCGGTGCTTCTGAATAAAGCCTGTCCCTGTCTTGAGTCCCTAGGATCTGTGAGGGGGTTCACATAGGCTGTATGCCACATATAACTAGCTTGATGGTCTCATGTCATCCGGTCCCATGTCTGATGCTAACCAGCCGTAACTGGTCGTTCCAAATCTTCATGCGGAATTATTCAACAAGCTCACTGCCCTATTCGGTTGGGCCTGCAAACATGCATATTTATCAAAAGCTTCTGCAGTTCTCACACCCTGTATTTTAAGGCACGATCTATTTGTAAGCAATCAGACTTCATGAATATTAGATTTCTGCCTTCATTTCACTAGTTTGACTTTTTTCTTGGCCGGGAAAGGTCATGACACTGTTAGAAAGCCACCGGACATCCTGGGTGGGAAGAGGATGGGATGTGGACGTCTCAGCCACTTGTCTTCGCCTCTCCTCCTGGCACAGGATCAGGGTTACCCTCTCACCCCCACCACAGCCTCTCTGCCTCACCATCTGGAAATCACAATCGTCACAAAGCAGAAGCATCAGAGGCCACAGTTGCTTGGAAATCAAAGGAACTCAGAAACAAGGCTGACAAGATAGTTCAGTGGACATAGTACTGGCAGGGCAAATCTCATGACCTGAGTTCAGTTCCTGAAGCTCACATAAAAGAAGGAGAGACTCAACTCAATAGGATTATTCTATGACCTCCACATGTACACTGTGGCGCACACATGCACGTGCACACACACATAAATAAATAAATAATCAAATAAATAAATGAATAGATAAAAATTTAAGGTCATAAATAAAGTAAAAGCAAGTGATCGAGAGAGTTCAAGTCCTGCAGGGACTTTCAAAGTGGAGGTAGCTCTCCCAGCTTGGAAGAGCCAGCCCCACATCCTAACCCAGCCCTAGCGCCTCAAGACACCTAGTCCAACCAGAGGAGGCTCTGATGGTGACCCAGCCCAGGGATTCAACACAAGCAAGTGCTTAAGACTCAACCCCTAAATCAGCTGCTTTCAAACTAGACACCACAAAGCAGATGGACGCAAACTGTAAGGTCAGGTGAACTGAACAACGGCCCCAGAAAGGTCATCCAATTGCTGAACTGTGTCTCAGCAGGGTTTGAGTATCAGGCTGAAGCCCTACATATATGTTGAGTTTCACCCCGACCTTCAACTTTGTGAGCAGCCAGCTAGCTTTTCATTCTCTCAGCTGTACCCACACCCACCATGTATCAGGCACAGGGTCAAGGGCTGAAAGTCCAAAGGCTGATTGAGGACGAGAGGTCTCATCCCGTTGTGCATTTACCCATTCACTCTATAAGCATTATTGGTCTCTGCTAGGTGATTGGCCTTTCAGCTCTGGGTTTATAAAAGGGGCCCCGTGGGGCTTAGCATCTTTTGGGGAAGATACGTCACTCTCTGAGCGTTTATGTGCTTGATTCTTAGTTATAAACTATGAGTGATATGAAAGAGAGGTACTACACTCTGACACAAACAAAACAGGAACAATAATCTCATCAGGGATCCTAGGAGAGGCTGCCCGAAGGAAGTGAGCAGAAAGGTGAAGGGCCAAAGACTTAGTAAAGGGTTGAAAGAGCCTTGCAGGCAGCTAAGATAATGGATATGAAAACACTTATTTAGGAGGAATTTAACATAGTCACAGATAAGCTACCAGAAGCTCAAGAAATTGGGGCAAAGTTAGCAAAGACAAGAGGTGGTGTGGAGATGCAGGAGGATGCCTAATGTAAGTCTAACAGACTCTCATGGGGTCCATCTTAGAACCAGAGAGTGTACTCCTGGATGGAAAATTCGATGTTTATATTTACTAACTTGCAACTGAACTGGAGTTGTAAGGCCTTTCCATAATGATATCTGTGATGCTTGTGATGAAGGCTTCCACATTTGCAGCCCAGTAGATGTAGGGTACCCACATATTCATCGTCTTGCAATTGTGATGCCTGTTAGGGCCACCATTATAATGTATTAATGGAGAAGCACATGCTACTCCATTATCCTTTTAATATGCTCAGAGTTATATTTCAATACAATGTGTTAGTTCTAAGTACATTACCTCTTGAATTTACTGGCATCATTCAGAGAACAAGTTTGTTGTTTTTGCCCAAAGGAACCTTGAGCATCTTTCAATCCACAGAATATAGTTTGGTGCAAGAATGGGCTGAACTATGAAAGTGACAGCTCTAGGACAAGAAACTACAAGAGACAATCTTTGTTCAATTTGGGTGAGTCCCTCACTAAGGCAGCCAGAGGAGGTCCTCTCAGAGTTGATTCCTGCCTTGAGAGGGTGAAGGTGGACCAAGTACAGAGACTGCCATTCCACCACAGCTGCCTTAGCCTGGGCCTGAACTGCTTTGCTCCCTGAGACCGGCTGTCCCCACTGCCATTACTGTGCCCTATCGCCAAGGAGACTAACTCACATGCAGGGCAGAATTCAAACAGACAGAAGTCAATTCTTTTTCCCTGTGATTCATTTATTTGCAATCTGCCGGTCGCTTGCTCACTTGTTCATCCTTACTCTTCATTCATTCTTTCATTGCTTCCTCTGCCTTTCTCTCCCCCTTTTCATCCCTACTGTCTTTTCTCTTTGATTCTTTTCTATCTTTCTGCTCTACTTTCCCAATTTCTCCCTCCTCTCCTCAAGCAATTCATTCTACCTCAGTTCATTTCTTCTTGATTTTCCTGAATTTATTCCTTAGTTTATTTTTTTTTTAAACCTGCCACGAAGACCCAGAAAACCAGACAGAATATGTAACTACTAGTTAAGACCACTCTTTACTTATTTTTTTTCCTGAGATAGGATTTTTCTGTGTAACAGTTCTAGCTGTTACTGGAACTCTCTCTGTAAACCAGGCTGTCCTCAAACTCACAGAGCTCTGCCTACCTCTGCCTCCTGAGTGCTGGGATTAAAGGTGTGCGCCAACCACTACATTTTTTCCTACAAAAACAAAACAAACAAACAAAACACTCAGAGAGCTTGGAAGTCACAGTCAGAATCATAAGGTGGGCCTTTCACATCCTTGCTCCCAGCCGTATTGCACATGCCCCTGGCCCAGCAAAGACTATCCTTGATGAGCAAGAGGGCCAGCCAAGTTCTCAAAACAGTTCAGAAGAGATGGGGGAGGAAGGGAAGGGAGATACACACACACACACACACACACACACACACACACAGAGCAAGAGCAAGCAAGAGAGAGAGAGAGAGAGAGAGAGAGAGAGAGAGAGAGAGAGAGTGGGTGGAGCTTGTCTCTTAAAGGGGTCTTTGCACCTGCTTGCCCTGCTACAGAAGGGTGACTGGGCCCAAGGGTCAGGGCCAGGCTGCACCTGGATATTATCGATCATTTCCAATTTCCTTAGCTATGAGCTTGAGCATAGAGCCTGGCAGTGAGTCAGGAGCCTGTCACATTCTGGTTTGCAGTTTGGGAGTTTATGGCGAGCAAAATTCTGCCCTCAGAAATAGGACGGGGGTGGGAATAAAAGGAATGGAAGGAAGAGCTGCTAGAGATGGAGGAGGGGCACAAAGATTAAGTGCCACAGAATCCAGGCGCATGGAGTGGGGGCGGTGGACAGAGCGAAGAGCAGGATGGAGAACCCATGCTTGCTCCGAAGAGAGATAGTCACTCTGCACCCCACATAAACACAAGGTGGTCAGTTTTCCATATTTTTTGCAAAGAAACCTAAAATCTATTTTTTTTTATTTGAAATCTGACTGTTAAGCATTGGAGACAAATTCACTTGCTTTTAAATACCATGCTTGGTGTGTCCACACAGGAAGGCTGGATCTGGCATGGGATCCCACTGTCACCCTCTAAAGCTTTGAGACACCCTGCATGGGGCCCAGCACTCACATTTACCGCTCAGACATGCAAATTCGTATCCTTCTTGTGAAGGAGCCACCCAGTTCAGACCTATTTTCAAACACGGCTTGTTAATGAACTGGAAAGGAAAGGGATAAAACCCATTATGAGCTCTCTAAGAAAGCAGCTCGAATTCATGGGTCATTTGCTATTGATTATTGGAACGCACGCCCATTGTTCATGCCTGTGGCTGGCTTCAGATCCTGTCTTCAGAGCTTTTAACGCTTTCAGAAGCACGCCAGTCTCTTCTTCTCCACTCCCCATAATCAAGACACACGATCTTGCTGTGCATGTAAATGAGGTATGAGCAACTGCAGTGTTCTTCCATGGAGAAGAATAAATTACACATTACGCTCACCATATTTGAGATTTGCCACAAAATAACTTTGGAGTCCATCAAAAAACATCTCCTCAAACTTCTGTGGCCACCCATGCTGCGCCTACTACGGAAGTAATGGGCAATAGTGAGGGTAAGAACGGAGCAGGGTGCTGGGACCATTGTATTATTGCTCACAACAGTGTACTGCGCCTCCCCCCCACCCCCAACCCCAGCTGCCGCCAGCACCGTTGGAAGCCCACAGGTGTGTCACAAAAACATGTTTACATATCATACATGTTTATCTACAATCCCTTCTCTCCACTGCCAAGCAATTTCTTATGAGAATTCTAAGTGTTGTTAATCATTACGTTCGTCGGGGCAAAAGCAATAAGCTCAGTTTGCTTCATTACTGTCTCCCTCCTCTCACTTCCGCTGCTTTTCCAGCTAACAAAAGCTTATTTCTTTTCTGATAGAAAATGTGCTTCCCTGACCACCTGCGGAGAGCAGCAGTCTTTGTTCTTCCCTCAGACACATCCTTCTGGGAATCCCACAGCACAGCCTTCCATCCTGGGAATTCCCTCCTGGCCAGAACTCTTCTGAACCTACCCCATGCCCCAGCCACTCAGGATCTTGTCCAGTAAGCCTGGCTAACCTGAAACCCATGATCTTAGATCACAGGTGTATCACGAAAGAAGTGAGGGCTTTTCTTGTCCTTGTTGTTGTTGTTGCTGCTGCTGTTTTTTTAAGCTTGTCTGTTTTTTTTTTCTCCCCTCCCAGTCCTGGGGGTGGAGCCCAGGCCTTAACTACCTTGCTGAACTACATCCCAGTCCTGTTATGTAATCTTGTTTAGTTATTCAGTATTTTCATTGTAAGTGTTGCTTCTTTATATTAAATAAAATTACCAAGTCCCCTTCAGTCATATCTCTTCCAAATCATTTCTTCCTAACCTCGGTTTGGTAATTCAATGGAAGGGGAGGTGGAGATGGGGGAGGAGGCAGAGATGGGAGGAAGGCAGAGATCAGAGGAGGAGGAAGAGAAGGAGGGAGACAGGAAGCAGCAGTAGTGGTACTGCATTTTCACCGTGGTGGGATGGCGGGTGAATTATTAAAATGCTTTTGTGTTTCTCGGCATTTTACAAGTTATTTATGTTGTTCCTTTGCGGAACTACAGCTCCCAGCGTTCCCCTGGACCATGGACACATTTCCCAGAAGCCTTTGCATTCCTCTTTAAAAGGCGAAGGTCACGGTGGCCTGCCTGCACCAAGCGGGGTAGGCGCTTTGTCTGCGGGCTGCCCAACCAGCACGGAGGCCTGATCTTTCGGCGCCAGGAGACCCAGCATTGGGGTGAGTTTCTGGCCCACGGCGCCAGCCTGGGACGGGGAGCTCGGGGGTTTCTTGGCCCCCTGTCCTGCTTGGGCTCTCTGCTGCCTCTTTCTTCCTGGCCCACCCAGCTTCAGTCCAGACCCCTCCCCACTTCGCCCCCACTGCCCTCTTTTGGCGCGTAGCATCGCCCAGCGCAGCCTATCTGGGCGCTGGGTCCGAGTAGCCGGGGCTCCCGGGGGGCAGCAGTTCCTTTGTTTCTGTGGCCTGCCTGCACCAAGCGGGGTAGGCGCTTTGTCTGCGGGCTGCCCAACCAGCACGGAGGCCTGATCTTTCGGCGCCAGGAGACCCAGCATTGGGGTGAGTTTCTGGCCCACGGCGCCAGCCTGGGACGGGGAGCTCGGGGGTTTCTTGGCCCCCTGTCCTGCTTGGGCTCTCTGTTGCCTCTTTCTTCCTGGCCCACCCAGCTTCCGTCCAGACCCCTCCCCACTTCGCCCCCACTGCCCTCTTTTGGCGCGTAGCATCGCCCAGCGCAGCCTATCTGGGCGCTGGGTCCGAGTAGCCTGGGCTCCCGGGGGGCAGCAGTTCCTTTGTTTCTGTGGCCTGCCTGCACCAAGCGGGGTAGGCGCTTTGTCTGCGGGCTGCCCAACCAGCACGGAGGCCTGATCTTTCGGCGCCAGGAGACCCAGCATTGGGGTGAGTTTCTGGCCCACGGCGCCAGCCTGGGACGGGGAGCTCGGGGGTTTCTTGGCCCCCTGTCCTGCTTGGGCTCTCTGCTGCCTCTTTCTTCCTGGCCCACCCAGCTTCCGTCCAGACCCCTCCCCACTTCGCCCCCACTGCCCTCTTTTGGCGCGTAGCATCGCCCAGCGCAGCCTATCTGGGCGCTGGGTCTGAGTACCCGGGGCTCCCGGGCGGGCAGCAGTTCCTTTGTTTCTGTGGCCTGCCTGCACCAAGCGGGGTAGGCGCTTTGTCTGCGGGCTGCCCAACCAGCACGGAGGCCTGATCTTTCGGCGCCAGGAGACCCAGCATTGGGGTGAGTTTCTGGCCCACGGCGCCAGCCTGGGACGGGGAGCTCGGGGGTTTCTTGGCCCCCTGTCCTGCTTGGGCTCTCTGCTGCCTCTTTCTTCCTGGCCCACCCAGCTTCCGTCCAGACCCCTCCCCACTTCGCCCCCACTGCCCTCTTTTGGCGCGTGGCATCGCCCAGCCCAGCCTATCTGGGCGCTGAGTCCGAGTAGCCGGGGCTCCCGGGGGGCAGCAGTTCCTTTGTTTCTGTGGCCTGCCTGCACCAAGCGGGGTAGGCGCTTTGTCTGCGAGCTGCCCAACCAGCACGGAGGCCTGATCTTTCGGCGCCAGGAGACCCAGCATTGGGGAGACCCAGCATTGGGAGAGCCAACATTGGGGAGAGACAGCGTTTGGTAGGCAAGGAGACCTAATCCGGTAAAAGAAGATCCATAGGGAGCATTTGGAAGAAGAGATGGGCCGACGTCAAGGCAAGAATTCGCCCAACAAGCTGAAAAGCAACATGAAGCTACCAGAAACAAGCGACCTCACAACGGGAGGACAAGAACCCCTTAATCAAGAGGAAGGAGAAAAGATTGACTTCATGAAAGTGATTGACACCCTTAAACAGCATGTAAAAAACGCCCTTATAGAAATGGATGAGAAATATAACAGAAAGTTTGAAGAATTGAATAAATCAGTGAATGATACCCTAGAAAACCAAGGAAAAACAATCAAACAGATAATGGAAACAGTTCAAGACCTGAAAACTGAAATGGAGGCAAAGAAGAAAACACAAACAGAGGGCCGTCTGGACATGGAAAATCTAGGTAAACGAATAGAGACTACAGAAACAAGCATAACCAGCAGAATACAAGAGATAGAAGAAAGACTCTCGGATTCTGAAGATACCATAGAGAAAATAAACACACTGATCAAAGAAAACAGCAAGTCCAACAAACTCTCATCACAAAACATTCAGGAAATATGGGACACAATAAAAAGACCAAACCTAAGAATAATAGGAGTAGAAGAAGGAGAAGAAGGGCAGCTCAATGGTCCAGAAAATCTATTTAATAAAATTATAGAAGAAAACTTTCCCAACCTAAGGAAAGATTTTCCTATGAAGGTGCAAGAAGCATACAGAACACCGAATAGGCTGGATCAAAAAAAAACATCCCCTCGCCATATAATTATCAAAACACAAAGCATACAAAATAAGGAAAGAATATTAAGAGCTGCAAAGGAAAAAGGCCAAATTACTTATAAAGGTAAACCTATCAGACTTACACCTGACTTCTCCATGGAAACCATGAAAGCCAGAAGGTCCTGGTTAGATGTACTGCAGAAACTGAGAGACCATGGGTGCAAGCCCAGATTACTATACCCAGCCAAGCTTTCATTCACTATAAATGGAGAAAATAAAATTTTCCAGGATAAAAACAAATTTAAACAATACGCAGCCACAAATCCAGCCTTACAGAAAGTAATTGAAGGAAAATCACTAACCAAGGAGTCCAACAATGACCACAATACCTCAGACATCTAGAGACCCTTCACCAACACAAAACAAAGAAGGGAAACTCACAAACTCTACGACTAAAAAAAAAAATGACCGGAGTTAACAACCACTGGTCATTAATATCACTTAATGTCAATGGACTCAACTCACCTATAAAAAGGCACAGGCTAAGAGATTGGATAAGAAAACAGGATCCAACATTCTGCTGTTTACAAGAAACACACCTCAACCACAAAGACAGGCACCTACTCAGAGTAAAGGGCTGGGAAAAGGCCTATCAAGCAAATGGTCCTAAGAAACAGGCAGGTGTGGCCATACTAATCTCTAACAAAGTTGACTTTAAACTTAAATCAATCAGAAGAGATGGAGAGGGGCATTTTATACTCATAACAGGAACAGTTCATCAGGATGAAGTCTCAATCCTGAACATCTATGCCCCTAATATAAAAGCACCCACGTACATAAAAGAAACATTGCTAAAATTCAAGGCAGCCATCAAACCGCACACACTAATAGTAGGAGACTTCAACACTCCTCTCTCACCAATGGACAGGTCAATCAGACAGGAACCTAACAGAGAAATAAGAGAATTAGTGAAGGTAATGAATCAAATGGACTTAACAGACATCTATAGAACATTCCATCCAAATAGGAAAGAATATACCTTCTTCTCTGCAGCTCATGGAACCTTCTCGAAAATCGACCACATAGTCGGTAACAAAGCAAACATCCACAGTTACAAAAAAATATTAGTAACCACCTGTGTCTTATCAGATCACCATGGATTAAAGTTAGAATTCAACAATAATGCTACCCCCAGAAAGCATACAAAGTCATGGAAACTGAACAGTCAACTATTGAACCATAGCTGGATTAAGGAAGAAATAAAGAAAGAAATTAAAGTCTTCCTGGAATTCAATGAAAATAAAGAAACAACATACTCAAACTTATGGGACACTATGAAAGCAGTCCTAAGAGGAAAGTTCATAGCACTAAGTGCCCACTTAAAGAAAACAGAGAAAGCTCACATTGGAGACTTAACAGCCCACCTGAAAGCTCTAGAAAAAAAAGAAGCAGACTGACCTAGGAGGAGTATAAGACTGGAAATAATCAAAATGAGGGCTGAAATCAACAAAATAGAAACACAGAAAACAATACAAAAAATCAATGAAACAAAAAGCTGGTTCCTGGAGAAAATCAACAAGATTGACAAACCACTATCCAAGCTAATCAAACGGCAGAGAGAGAATTTGCAAATTAATAAGATCAGAAATGAAAAGGGGGACATAACCACAGACACAGAGGAAATTCAGAGAATCATTAGATCTTACTACAAAAGCCTATATGCCACAAAATTGGAAAATGTAAAGGAAATGGATACTTTTTTAGATAAATATCATATACCAAAGTTAAATCAGGACCTGGTGAACAATCTAAATAGACCTGTTAGTCGCGAAGAATTAGAAGAGGTTATCAAAAACCTCCCTACCAAAAAAAGCCCAGGACCAGATGGTTTCAATGCGGAATTCTACCAGATCTTCCAAGAAGATCTAATACCTATACTCCTTAATGTATTCCACAAGATAGAAACAGAAGGGTCATTACCAAACTCCTTTTATGAAGCCACAATTACTCTGATACCAAAACCACTCAAAGACTCAACCAGGAAAGAGAACTACAGGCCAATCTCACTCATGAATATCGACGCAAAAATCCTCAACAAAATACTGGCAAATCGAATCCAAGAACACATCCGAAAAATTATCCATTATGATCAAGTAGGCTTCATTCCTGAGATGCAGGGCTGGTTCAACATACGAAAATCTATCAATGTAATCCAGCATATAAATAAACTGAAAGAAAAAAACCATATGATCATTTCATTAGATGCTGAAAAAGCATTTGACAAAATTCAACATCCATTTATGTTAAAAGTCTTGGAGAGATTAGGGATACAAGGGTCATACCTAAATATAATAAAAGCTATATACAGCAAGCCGACAGCTAACATCAAATTAAACGGAGAGAAACTCAAAGCCATCCCACTTAACTCAGGAACACGACAAGGCTGTCCACTCTCCCCATACCTCTTCAATATAGTGCTTGAAGTTCTAGCAATAGCAATAAGACAACATAATGGAATCAAGGGGATTCGAATTGGAAAGGAAGAAGTTAAACTTTCGTTATTTGCAGATGATATGATAGTGTACATAAGCGACCCCAAAAACTCCACCAAAGAACTCCTACAGCTGATAAACAGCTTTAGTAATGTGGCAGGATACAAGATCAACTCCAAAAAATCAGTCGCCCTCTTATACACAAAGGATATGGAAGCAGAGAGGGAAATCAGAGAAGCTTCACCATTCACAATAGCCAAAAACAGCATAAAATATCTTGGGGTACATCTAACCAAGGAAGTGAAAGATCTATTTGACAAGAACTTTAAGGCATTGAAGAAAGAAATTGAAGAGGATACCAAAAAATGGATGGACCTCCCTTGCTCTTGGATTGGGAGGATCAACATAGTAAAAATGGCAATTCTACCAAAGGCTATTTATAGATTCAATGCAATCCCCATCAAGATCCCATCAAAATTCTTCACAGATCTGGAGAGGACAATAATCAACTTTATATGGAAAAACAAAAAACCCAGGATAGCCAAAACAATCCTATACAATAAAGGATCTTCTGGAGGCATTACCATCCCTGACTTCAAACTCTATTACAGAGCTACAGTAATGAAAACAGTGTGGTACTGGCATAAAAACAGAGAAGTCGACCAATGGAATCGTATAGAAGACCCGAATTTTATCCCACAAACCTATGAACACCTGATTTTCGATAAAGGAGCTAAAAGTATAAAATGGAAGAAAGAAAGCATCTTCAACAAATGGTGCTGGCACAACTGGATGTCATCTTGTAGAAGAATGAAAATAGACCCTTATCTATCACCGTGCACAAAACTCAAGTCCAAATGGATTAAAGACCTCAATATCAGCCCGAACACACTGAACCTGATAGAAGAGAAAGTGGGAAGTACCCTACAGGAGCTGGGCACAGGAGATCGCTTCCTATGTATAACCCCAGAAGCACAGACATTAAGGGCAACATTGAATAAATGGGACCTACTTAAACTGAGAAGCTTCTGTAAAGCAAAGGACATAGTCAATAAGACACAAAGGCAACCTACTGATTGGGAGAAGATCTTCACCAACCCCACAACAGACAAAGGTCTGATCTCCAAAATATATAGAGAACTCAAGAAACTAGACTTTAAAATGCTAATTAACCCAATTAAAAAATGGGGCACTGAACTGAACAGAGAATTCTCAGCAGAGGAAGTTCAAATGGCCAAAAGACACTTAAAGTCGTGCTCAACTTCCTTAGCAATCAGGGAAATGCAAATCAAAACAACTTTGAGATATCATCTTACACCTGTCAGAATGGCTAAAGTCAAAAACACCAAGGATAACCTTTGCTGGAGAGGCTGTGGAGGAACGGGTACCCTCATCCATTGCTGGTGGGAATGCCATCTTGTGCAACCACTGTGGAAGTCAGTGTTTCGGTTTCTCAGGAAATTCGGGATCAACTTACCCCTGGACCCAGCAATACCACTCCTGGGAATATACCCAAGAGATGCTCTATCATATGACAAAAGCATTTGTTCAACTATGTTCATAGCAGTATTATTTGTAATAGCCAGAACCTGGAAACAACCTAGATGCCCTTCAATGGAAGAATGGATGAAGAAAGTATGGAATATATACACGCTAGAGTACTACGCTGCGGTAAAAAACAATGACTTCTCGAATTTTGCAGGCAAATGGATGGAAATAGAAAACACTATCCTGAGTGAGGTGTCCCAGACCCAAAAAGATGAACATGGGATGTACTCGCTCATAATTGGTTTCTAGCCATAAATTAGGGCCACGGAGTCTACAATAGGTGAACCTAAAGAAGCTAAGTAAGAAGGTGAACCCAAGGAAAAACATATAGTTATCCTCTTGGCTAAGGGAAGTAGACCCAATTGCCGGGGAGAAAATTAGGATTTTGGGGGTGGGGTGGGATGGGGGTAAGGGGAGATGGGGAGAGAAAAGGTAGAAGGGAAGGAGGGGGGACTTGGGGAATCAGGAGAATTGGGATAAAGGAAAGGTGGATAGGGGAGCACGGAACCACAATTCTTAGTTAAGGGAACCACTTTAGGGTGAGCAAGAGATTTGACCCTAGAGGGGCTCCCAAGTGCCCAACATGAGGTTCCCAGTTAGTTCCTTGGGTAGCTGAGGACTGGGAACCTGAAATGACCCTATCCGAGAGCAATACTGACGAATATCTTGCATATCATCATAGAACCTTCATCTGGTGATGGATGGAGACAGAGACAGAGACCCACACTGGAGCACTGGACTGAGCTCCCAAGGTCCCAATGAGGAGCAGAAGGAGGGAGAACATGAGCAAAGAAGTCGGGACCACGAGGCGTGCACCCACCCACTGAGACAGTGGAGCTGATCTACTGGGAGCTCACCAAGGCCAGCTGGACTGTGACTGAAAAAGCATGGGATAAAGCCAGACTCTCTGAACATGGCGAACAATGAGGGCTGATGAGACGCCAAGGACAATGGCACGGGGTTTTGATCCTACTTAATGTGCTGGCTTTGTGGAAGCCTAGCCAGTTTGGATGTTCACCTTCCTAGATATGGACGGAGGGGGGAGGACCTAGGACTTGCCACAGGGCAGGGAACCTGGACTGCTCTGTGGACTGGAGAGGGAGGGGGAGAGGAGTGGGGGGAGGGGTAGAAGGTGGGAGGAGGGGGAGAAGGGTGGGAGGAGGGGGAGGGAGATGGGAGGCTGGGAGGAGGTGGAAACTTGTTTTTTGTTTATGTTTTTTTTTCTTCTTTTCTTAATAAAAAAATTATAAAAAAAAAAAAAAAGGCGAAGGTCACTACGCCCCCCTTCCCTTCCCCCCCCCCCCGCCTCTCCTGTTGTCTCGGCACACCTGTACCTGCCCGCCATTACCCCTTCCCCCATTAAAAGTGCACCCACGTGGGACCTCCGCGTGTCTGTGTTTTCTTCCCCGTGTAACGTCTTTACCCTCTAACCCCGCAGACAAGAAAGCCAGTCAGAATTAGGAACAACAATTTAAATTTCCTTATGTGGAAAATAAGAGAATAGTATGAATAAATGTATTTTTAAAATACAATTCTCCAGAAAGGGGGCATCAGCATAAGAAAAAGGCCCAAACTGGCATGTTAATTGTAAAGTACCTTAATCACAAGACTTTCCTGGCTCCTTCTCCCATAGGCTGGAACTTTTCCCTCTTCCCAAATTGCCCATCCCTCTGGTTTAGACACAAAGCCTCATCTAATGAATAAGTTGGGGCTTGAGGTTGCCCTCTTTTCTGATAGTGGGCTCAGCTGCTTAGCAGGCAACTTGTAGCTCTCCAGCTCTCAGCAGGAGCCAGTTGCCAGCTAGAGGAGAGAAGGGTCCAATACCACCTGCTCATCTCTAACTCCACTGGGCTGTAATTGTACCTCACACTGAAAATGAACCCTAACAATCTATTTCTTATACACAGAAAACAGAGTTTATGCCGAAACCTTACATTCTAAAGCTTTGTTAGAGAAACAAGAATGTAGAAAAAGTGAAGCCCACAAGAGAACAAATAAAATACTAATAGGTGGAGCTCCAAGGTGGTCACAAAACATGGCAGGGGACTCAATCACGAAGGCATGGCCAGAGAGGCCATATCAAGCCGCCACACTGTGCCCGGACAACATAGTCTGCCTTGATGCCACAGGTGCAGGTCAAGTGACCCAGCTTCTCTAGGAATCACTGGTCAAGACACTGGCAGTCAGTGTTGCTTGTCACCAGTCACAGAAGCTTCCACTCTTCAGCACTGATGATGAGAGTGGAGGCAGCTGCGAGGGTTTAAGGACACAAAGCAGCCGGTGTTGTTGTTACTCTTGCCAGACCTGCTCCAAATATGAAGAAAAGCTACAAGGCAAAGCCTGGAGATCAGATTTTCTTTTCTTTATTGCTTTGTTGGTTTTTGTTTGCTTATTTGTTTGTTCATTTTGGGGGACATGGTCCTGAGATGTAGCCCAGGCCTGACCTCAAAGTCATGATCCTTCCACCTCAGCCTATGCCAGAACTACAGATGTGTATTATTATTTGCTTGGCTAAATGTCTTTCCATCTCAGGAAAGTTGATTTCAAATTAAAATTAGAAAAAAAAAATTAAAGTCTCTGCTTTCGGCCATTCGTTACCAAGTGTCATTCCAGCTTCTTTACAATGGAGAACCAAATTCTGCTCACTCACACCAATGCTTCCTAAACCACAGGACCCCCAGTGCCCCCAGTCTCCTGGACAAGGATGGAAAGCACAGTGAAGAAGGTGCTCGGATTGCAGCACACGGGGAGTGTTCACACCCTGTAGTTCCTGTGGGCTTTGTTGCTGCTGCCTGTTGTGCGATCCCAATTTCCTGGGAGGCAGAGGCTGAGAAAATGCAAGGGCAACAACACAGACACTGAGAGATTCCAATACAGAGCTGTTTATTTTATAAAAGGTTGGGGGTTTTATGGGGTTAGGGAAATTAAGCTGCTGTAGGAACATCAGCTGACAGGTTGTTTGGCCTCTTTTGCTTACTCATTGTAAGTTTGCATGCACTTGCTTGTGCTATTGCCCTGCCCCATCTCACCCTTTTTATTTTATTTTTATTGGGAGACCTAGTGGAAGTTATGGATTTCTATAAGCACACCTCGGGAACCCTGCAGCATTTTGGGCTGTGCCTGTCTTAGGTTGGCCTGCCAGTCAGGCTCTTACCCATCTTGGAAACTAGTCTTCAAAGGATTATATCCCTGAAAGATCCCAAGAAGTCAGAAGCAAGGGGAGGCTTTTAGGAGAACTAGGGTTTTAAATGGTCTCCTGCATTTGCATTAGCCAATCATAGACTACCTCCCTTGAAGGTTTTGGTCCAGTGTCCTCCATAGCCATTAATATCTGAAATGTTGCCTGGTTCACCCACTGCTATCAGAATCTTAGCTGTAGGAGACACTTAAGCAGAAATATTGAGGCTGCTACCACCACCCCTCCCATAAGGCACCATGCAACAAGTTTAGAGGGGTCTCGCAGGGATTTTGTGTGATACCATAATTGGCCAAAGAATATGGTAGACAAATCCAATGGCTTGACTTGTGTCGAGTTAAGTTGCATAGGTTCTGATTAAATGTTTACAGCTGGGCAAGGGTAAATCAGGTAAAAGCTTGTGTGAATTTTGAGGGGACAAATGAAATTGCTGATGGAGGAGCCTAGTTTGTTCCAGCAAAGGCACTGCCATAGTCATAATTAGGTGTTCTACTCTGTGGTTGCCTGTTGCTAGCATTCCTGGAGGCCCTGTATGCAATAAGATATGGGATATGTGCCAGGGGTGTCCTCTGGACTGTAATAAGTCTTGAAATAGTTTGCATAGTTTTGGAGATGGAATCCTTTTGGGACTTTAATTTTGCAAAAGATAGTATTTTGCATGCTTGTGTAGCATAGTGGCTATCTGAGAAAATATTGATGGGTTCTGACTGGGTCATTTCCAATAGCTTAAGGGTGGTATGTCATATTTTTTATCTTTAATTTTAAACAGGGGAGAGAAGAAAGTCGTCTGTCCTGAGGGAAATGATTATCCAGTGTACCATACTGAACCAAGCCATCACTTTGAAACAGACTTCCTCTCTAAGTTTTTGTTGTTTTTCCTGGCTTTGCTTACAACAATGTCTCTGCAGTCTATACCTATAACTGTAACTCCTGGGTCAGGGAGTATACCAAGTACCACAAGAGGTTGCTGACTGACCTGAAGGGCAGCAAATGGCTTATTTTCATAGACTGTCCTGGCAAGCTGGCTGAGCACATAGAGCATGAGCAACAGAATCTTCCTGCTGCCATCTAAACTTAAAGGTGTTCTACAATGCTCTCAAGCTTGCTCACAAAGACATCGAAGTTTCTGTTAAGGTTGGTTCTACTGCTGTCCAAGTAACCTCAGCAGAGAGATGAAAAGTATTGGGCCAATCTTTTCAAATGATATCTACTATGCTTCTGAAAATGAAGAGATCTGCCTAGTGGATGAGAACCAGTTCACTTTAACCATTGCAAACCAAGGCTTCACTTACCTTCACGCACCAAGAGTATGAAACGACTGTCTAGCCTATCATTCATATCAGGAACTAGAGTCTCATGCCCAATGATAACCCTTTTGGCATTTAGGGCATTAGGTTTTTGGGTGAGACCTGGAACAATCCCTGTGTAAGTGGCCAGACCGTCTACATCCCCAGCAAGTATGGTCTGATGGGATAGAATTATCATCCTTGTCAAGTTTGGCATTGACCAAGGCATTGATGGAAGCCATAAAGGTGGAAATGGATCCATTCTATGTGTCAATATCACACGCAGCTAAGACCCACTTATGAATATTCTCATTTCTAACAGGTACAATGACATTACAGGTGATGGTGTTGAGCCCTCCACCCAGTTAGTTGTTTAATAAGAATATCCTTGGTAGTGAAAGACCCCCCAGTGTGGGGAGACTCTCACTGAGGTCTCGGGATAACACGACCCCCACCCCAATAACTCATGAGAGACCGTCCTTGCTGCAATCACACGAGGTTTAATCGACAAGAAAGGAACCAGTGCACTGGGGCCAAGACTCATAACCCACCCAGGGGAGGAGTTCGACCCTGAGTGACCAGGAGAAGGGGATTTTAAAGGAAGAAACCACAGCCCAGTAATCCGAAAGGGGTAGGGAGGGTGTCACAGAAAATTCTGAAAATACCAATGATGATCACAAGGGGACAACTCCTTGTTTCTCAAGCTTATTCTCAAGATTATAATCAGCTAGTTCCTGAAACACAGTATTCCAAAAATACCAATGATAATCACAAGGGGGAAACTCCCTGTTTCTCAAGATTATTCTCAAGATTACAATCTAACTTTATCTTCAGAGAGTTCCTGAAACACAGTCATAGAACCGGCTAATCCTAGATTTCTGATTCTTCTCTCCCTGCTTAGATTTTTGGCTCTATTTTTTCCTGCTAGGGGGGTACTTGGATTTACCCAGGTCTTTCAGTAGGGCCAGATGGGATGCATTTTTCAACAGTATTGGTGACATGGGTCAAAAATTCAGGAAGTGGTTCTGCAGCCTGCTGGACAAGATTGCAGAAATGACCATCCCTGTCATTGGGTATACAAAGTTTGAGAGCCTTGAAGGCTAGGTTAGACACTTGTTGGAAATAGGCATGTAGGCCAATTATGGATTGTGATACAGGATCAGTATATTGTGCACAGCCAGTAAGCATGTCGAGGGTGACATTAAGTCCAAATTGTAAGTATGTATGGGCTTGGATCTCTGCTTCGTCATCACAGGCTGAGTGCTACTGGAGGAAAACTGAAGGGTCAAGAACCACCTTTAACATGAGTACCAATCATAATGTGTTTGAAGCTGCATGGCCCATTGTCTGAGTACTTGC
Organism: Microtus oregoni; assembly: GCF_018167655.1. Taxonomy (NCBI): domain Eukaryota; kingdom Metazoa; phylum Chordata; class Mammalia; order Rodentia; family Cricetidae; genus Microtus; species Microtus oregoni. The sequence goes on along the minus strand of NW_024543097.1, from coordinate 9,450,653 downwards.
TCAAAATAAGAAGAATTGGGGTAGCATCCGTCACCCTCACACACCTCTGTATGGCTCCCAGGCTGCTCCCAGTCTTGCTGCCACTAAGAGGGCACATAGCTGACAAGGACAACATTACTGGAGCCTCCAGATTTCACAGGGATGGGGTAAACTCGAAGTGCTCAAACATATCACAAATGGACTGAAACCACAGATTTTGGACCCGGCACTGACCCTCCTTAATCAGTGACAGAGGGTACTTGGCTTTGCCCTGGAAGTTGAAAGTGAAGACATATTCACCACATCTTGTCTCACTGTGACATACCAGGAAGACACCATGTGAGCCAGTGCCTCCTTCCAGCACTAACTGGACAGCCTTGAGTTGAAAGTATGCCATGGAACCAAGGATATCCCAAGAGGGGCTGATCCCCCTCAGCACCCCCTGACTCTCCCTGTAACAGGAATGACCCTATGGCTGCTTCTGGAGTATCCAGGGGAATGGGGGGGGGGGTGAAAAAGGATGTACTGTCCTCACTGGGGACTACTCCTTAGTGGGAGTGTGTGTGTGTGTGTGTGTGTGTGTGTGTGTGTGTGTGTGTGTGTGTGTTGGGGGGCAATTCCAGGGAAAACAGTTCTATTGACTCTAAGTGGGAGGTAGCAATGGAGACAGAACTAGTGGAGAAGTATGCTGATGGCCAGTAGGAAAGGCCCCCATAAGCCTCCTGTGACAGGCAGTCATTATTCTCACTGGGTCCCAGCATGAGATCCTGGCTGGGCAGACTCGCTGAATGATTCAGGCAGGGCAACTCCAGGCTGTCTGTGTTATCCTTTGTGAGGAAGGAGGTCCCAGGGGCCAGGGGAAGGGTCATGGAATGGGGGCTGATAGCAGGGAAAGGTCCTAGACTTCGGCACTCCTGGACGTCAGACACCCAGGCCTTCACATGAAGTGCATCAGTTGTCTCCAGAATGTACTCTGAAGGTCATTCTACTTGAACCACAAATGGCATCTCTAGGGCCATGGCTGTGTGGACAACAGTGACAGCATAACAGGGAATGCTGAGTTGGGGCCGGGATGCCTTGGGTTGTATGAAGAACTCCAAGTGACTTCCTCCTCCTTCTTCTTCACTTCGGAGCAGTAGGTGACACTTCTGCCACTGAGGCTGCCCTCCTCCCCCTGAGGTCAGCCTCGCCGCCCCTCCTCCATGACCCACTCCTGCTGGATCAGGGACAGCTTCTTCAGCCCCCATAATACTGAACAGCACTTCTCCCTACTATTCCTGCTCTGTCATTCAAGGTTCTCCCTCTATGACTCAATCTCAGCCTCTCAAAGCAGTGAGTCCATCTCTCCCCAGGGGAGGTACCATCACTAGCCAAACCCCTTCCAACTGTCCCAGCACTACCAGAGTTGTTGGATTTGCTTCTCCCACCTAGGACTAGAGGACCTGATGTGGTCTCCAGAGTCCTAGCTAGAGAGGAAGGGCCTACAGCTCCTCATTACTACAGGATGCCTCGTACAGAACCTCTGACTGAGCGAACCACTGAGCAGAGAGAAAAGCGGTTCTTGAGCTTCAGCTTTGAGGAAGTCGTAGAGGAGGAAGAGACTGAGGAAGGAAGGGATCAGCTAGGTCTTCAGAAGACTGAGGGGCCCAACACAGCCAGGGGCCTGCCCATCCTGCAGCTTTCAAGGGTCAAGTCATGTGGTGGTGCAAACTCCACACCAGGGCTTAATGGGGCCCAGACAGCTGGAGAGAGTGACCCTGAGACCCTGGCCACCTCAGCTTTGAAGTGCAGGAACAGTTCAGCAAAAACAGCCAGAAAAGGCTGCTTCTGTTCCAGGTTCTGCATATTATGGATGGGTGGTCAAGTAGAAGCAAAAATGGTGGGCAAGATTCAGGGCAGTGGCCCTTGCATGGGACTCACAGAACTCTTGCCAACATTGGGGAGGAGGAGGTAGCAGCACTGGTATTGAAGGAAAAGCCCCATCCTCTGAGAAAGGGGCACCATTCATGATGGACCCAGGAAGAGCCTGTGAGGAGGGGCAGCAAATGGCCAGCAGATACAGAATGAGTGGCAACAACTTCATCTCAATCCCGGTACTTAGCTCCAGGATCAAGCTAGTGGAAGAAGCTGCCATATAAGGAGAATGTTTCAATCCCAGAATGGAAAGGGAATTCAACAACAGTTGAACAGCCAAAGCCTTTCTGTGAATGAAGAGATTTGCCACCTCACTAATGGCCTTTAATAGATGGTCAGTTAACTGGATTGGTTGAAAAGAGAGACTAGGAGAGGAAGTCCAACAGTCCAAACTCCTAAGAGAAGTCAGGACTCCTCCTAAAGCAAGAGAGCCTTCAGACAATCCCAGAGTGGCCCCAGGCGAAACTTATCAGTTGTCCTCAGGCTGCTAGGAAGTCCGCTGGAGGACAAGGATGGAAGGGAAGGGAAAGTAGTGTTTGCAGATTGAGCGTGCTGCTTGTAGTGAGGGTCTTCCAAGGCTTGCTAGGCAGTAACCATATGTTTACACAGTGTCTCCAGGTAGAAAAGACCTGTTGGAGGGTCCTTTATTGGTTCTACCTCCTGGGTAGTCAGCCCTTATGTGGAGTTACCAGGATGAACCAAGTCGTGATGGGGAGTTCCTAACCAGAAGGACAAACAGGGGAAAGAAAAGGAAATATAGCGATAGGAAAGAAAGCCCCAACTCACTAAGGGTTTAGAAAACAAAAATAGGCGTCATTTCATGGAAAACAGCCAGCGGGGTTGAACTCAAGATGCCCACAGAGAGTTGGCACAAGGACAGTAGCAGGGGCAGCAATCAAGCAAGAAAAAAAAAATCCTCAAAAGAGGGTAAGAAGGACCCAGAAAGCAACCAAAAGGAAAAGATCCATCCATGTTAGGTGCCAATTACAGTTGTTGCAGGTTTATTGTGGCTGCCTGTTGTGTAATCCCCATTTTCCTGGGGGTAGGGGGTGAGAAGACTCACAGGCAATGACGCAGACTCCGAGAGATCCCAATTCAGAGCTCCTTATTATAAAAAGAAAAAAAAAGTTGGGGATTTTTACAGGATTAGGGAAATTAAGTTGTTGCAGAAACTTTTTTGGTTGGTCCTTTTGAAGCTGTCAGCCGCTGCTGCCGTGTTGTGATTGGCTAGGAGTGCACATCATTAGTTACCATGCTTTTGGTCGGCTGAAAGCTTGTTTTGGTCAATTGTGCTTATTCGTTGTGAGTTTGCATGAACTCGCTTGTGCTTGCGCTATTGTCCCGTCTCAACACCCAAACTCTCAACTGTCCTTTTTGCCCTTGTCATTTCTTGAATGTGGTCTACATTCCATATATTATTAATAGAGTAATCCAGGAAACGTAAGTGAATGTATCCCTGAGTTCTGTGAGGCTCACTAACAAATTAATCAAACTCAGAGAGATGGGACTGAGGAAGAAAATGAGAAGAAGGCTTTCAAGCAAAGTGCATCTCAGTGATAGGAAGCTAAAAAGGGCTGAACATCCAAATGGAGTCTCCTGGGGCTAATAGCCTGGCCCAGTCACAGAGTTCTTGTGTACTATGCATTATTGAGTGGCTGAGGATGTGGCTCAGTGGTAGTAGAATACCTGTCTAAATTTTATTAGTGTAGGGCTGGGATGTGGCTCAGTAGCAGACCTCAATATTTAAAAACAGGAAGCCCTGAGTTTATCCTCTAGCATCACCAAACAAATAAAAATAACTACCTATCCCACCATTTACCTTCTAGTTTTCTGGCCCTTGCTGGCAGGCAAGTTTGCCTGAGCACTGCTGGTGGCTTCCTTCTCCTTCCCTTAAGGACCATTTAACACGATGGCCTATTTTTCACCTATAAGAGATGGCCTGTAAGATGTTAGCTTAGTGAAGGTAGTAAGATTTAAAACCCACTGCCTCTGTACTTTCCACACAGGATGGCATGCAATGTCCTTCCGGGATATAAGAAAACAACTTGCTGAGATTTATTCTGACAATTCGACTCGCATGCACAATGCAAAAAATATTTCATCAAGTCATCATCAATAATCAAGGAGACTAATAAGTAAATATATCAGTAACTCTTTGCCAGGATTTTGTAATAGCGAAAAAGCTGATGATGGGCAGTCAGTGATGGTAACAAAGCCAGAGCAGGGAGGTAGCAAGGGGAGGGCCGAGTCCCCCGCACATCACAAGAGGCCATAGAACATGCCACTGATGGTTGTCATACCATCCAGCCTCCCCTAAATCTCAGTCTCTTGAACATACTAAAGAGAATAAGAAATCCCGTGAGTGTTTGCAAGATAGAAAGAATGGAAAATACAAAAGACAACACGGGTTGGTCAATGCCACATAGGTGTCTATGGCCACGTCCCCTCAGGAATGCCTCTCACCACATTCTCCTTTTGCAACCTGGTGACAGGGTGGCAGGGTGGGGGTGGTGGTGGTGGAGGGTCAGGGAGGAAAAAATCATTCATAGAGTCATTTTTCAGTTCATGGAATCTCTCTGAAGTTGAAATGTGGACCTATATTTTTAATTGCTCACAGGCCACTGATTAATTCAGGAATAAAACATTCGTTATAGGGTCATCAAGCTCCCTAACCTGGGTTCTATTTAATCACTAGGCACTTACCAAGCTTTGTGCTGGACACAGTCCCTCCAGGCTCTCTGACTGACTGGAAAGAAGTGCTAGGCACAGTCTTGGGACATAGGACGGGACTAATGTAAACAGAATAAACTAAATCAAGGAACTGCTTTCTCACACATCAGAGGGCACCGTCCTGTTTCAGGGCCATGGGTCTGGGGATACAGACAGTGTCTGAAAAAAGAAGCATGGCCCAGGAAGAAGAAGAAGAAGAAGGAGGAGGAGGAGGAGGAGGAGGAGAGGAAGAAGAAGAAGAAGAAGAAGAAGAAGAAGAAGAAGAAGAAGAAGAAGAAGAGGGGGAAGAAGGGGAAGAAGAAGAAGAAGAAGAAGAGGGGGAAGAAGGGGAAGAAGAAGAAAGGGAAGAAGAAGAAGGGGAAGGGGAAAGGGAAGGGGAAGGAAAGGGAAGGGGAAGGAGAAGGAGAAGGAGAAAAGAAGAAGAAGAAGAAAAGAGAAACACTGTGTTGCTAAGGCTGGCCTCAAACTCCTGGTCCTCCTGTTGTGGCCTCCCCACTACTGAGATGACAAGCATGCTCCACCACGCATGGCAGAAACGTCACTACCTTGTGCTGGCCTTCCTTGCCTAAGGTTACTCACCTCTCTTATAAAATACTGGTCTCCCCTGGGCAGGCAAGTGTCTGCAATTATTGCTGTGTCTTCACCGCATGCTCTTTGAACATAGTGGAAATTCAATAAATATTTCATTGAGTCATTCAGCAAATATTTACTGTGCACCAACTGTATACCAAGCACTAAACCAGCATTTAAAATATACACCAGTTGACTAAAGCAGTCAAGACTGCTCTGCTCTCAAAAAAAAAATAATAATGTTTGTCAAATCAATGAATAGCACACATAACAGAGACTCTGACCTGGAATAACAAGCGGAAGGAAGCCAGCAGCACATTCATGGAGGGAAGAAGATGGGTGGTGGCTCCGAAGGCACAGTGAGAATCAAAAAGATCCACTCTCCTGGTGACCCTACTATGAATCACTGGAGCCCTGACCCAAGTTTAGCTCCCACAAACTCACAGCATAAACAGTACCCTCCAGTCCCTCGTGATACAACATGACTTACGACAGACTGAACAAGAGCCCTGGTTCAGCTCCCATCCAGCCTTCCTGAAACACAAAAGCATGCCAAGAAGGAGACTGAAAAAGTCAAGGGTCATCTGCCTTTCTGCACTGCCCTTGACTTTTTGCTCAAATGGTGACAAATAAGATGAGAGAGGATGATACAGGTCCTGTAAGAATCCCACTTCTCAAGAGTCAATGCCACAGTCAGACTGGCAGGATGATGGATCACTTGCCTGCCTTTAAATTTTTAATGTTTTTGTTGGGTGTTTTGCCCACATGTATGTCTGTGCATCATCTGTGTGCCTGATGCCTGGGGAGGCGAGAGGAGGGTACTGGACCCTGGGATTACCATTACAGATAGTTGTGAACTGTCCTGTCAGTGCTGGGAGCTGACAGGTCCTCTGGTCCTCTGGGAGAACAGTCAGTGCTTTTTTTGTTAGTTTGTTTTGATTGTTTGTTTTTCTTTGTGTTTCTTTGTGTTGCTTTGGAGCCTGTCCTAGCACTCCCTCTGTAGATCAGGCTAGTCTTGAACTCACAGAGATTCACCTGTCTCTGCCTCACCGAGTGCTGGGATTAAAGGTTTGTGCTACTTTTGTTTCCTGGCCATTCAGACCCAAATAATCATACAGAAACTATACTAATTTCAACACTAGCCAATGGCTCAAAAGTGCAGTCTCCGTTTACACACAATTCCTCATGCACAATATCTGGTATTACTCTAATTTATCTCATTATTTTTCTGGGGATTATTCTTAACCCTGCTAGGGGGTAGGTGACTATTTAAATAAGGCACTGGAGACATGGTTCAATGGTTAAGAGTACTTGCTACTCTTCCAGAGGTTAGAGTTCAGTTCCTAGCACCCATATCAGGCAACCCCCTACAGCCTGTAACTCCAGTTCTAAGAGATCTGCCACCCTCCTTCAAAGACTCCCACACACATATGGCATACACTCACACAGATGTACACACTTAACACATGAATAAAAAAATAAATCACGAAAATTTAATAAATAAATAAATAAATAAATAAAGGCTTGTGCTACCACCGCTCAGCATGATTTTGGCTTTTGAGACAAGGTTTCACTATGTAACCCTGGCTGGCTTGATACTCACAGAGATCTGCCAACCTCTGTGAAATTAAAGGAGTATATAACCCCACCCCACACAGCAAGTACTCCTAACTGCTGAACCCTCTCTCCAGTCCCAGGTTCACTTGTTTTTAAAAGAAACTGTAAATCACTGTGCTTTAGGGGCTTGTATGACTGTAGATTCTGTAGAGTACAAAGTGAATCACTCACGATCATTCTTTAATATATTCTTTAATACTTGATCATATTCACCTTCTATTAACCTAAGCCCCTCCCCCTTCTCCTACTCCCACTACTTTACCTTTATATCTCCCTCCCAATTTCCACATGTGTGTGTGGGGGGGGTGCAATTGTCTTCCTGAGTGTGGTTTATTTCACTTACCATCTCCAGCTCATTGTATCTTCCTGCAAATGGCACAATTTTATTCCTTGTGACTTCAAACAAAACCAAACCACCCTTGTGCCCATGTGCCAAAGGACTCATCTGTGAATGGGCACATTCATTTGTAAAATAATAGTTGACTATTAGTGAAGTCCCTCTTTAATCACAGCCCCAAGCTCAAGTCCTCTGCTCACGTTTCAGCAATAGCTATTCTTTTCAAATCACTATACTCTCCTGGACTTTTTTCTATGTATTTACATGCAGGTGCCACTTTATTTTACTTCATTGAAATGATTTAAAGTTAGTCCTTCAGTCTCAGAGCCTTCTTTGTTTTCTACAATTTATCTTAGAAATCTTTTCATGATATTACATTTAAATATATCTACTATTATTAATTTGTGTGAAGAATTATATAACTTTGCAATTATTAAACATTATATGTTTAATAAATCTACTACTAATAAACATTTAACTCATTCCCAATTTTTCATTATCTCAAACAGTGCAGTGATGAGCAATCTTATATACACCCCTTTCGATGGTACAGGCGCTTGTCTAGAGAAGATATTGACAGACGAAATGGTTGGGTGTTGGGGATCAGACATGCTCTTTAATGTACCTTATGATTTGAGTCTCAAGAGTGCCCACAGTTTCATGTATCAAAGGCTTGATGCCAGCAGATGGCATTATCTGGAAATGTAGCTAAAGCTTTGAGCAAACCCTAGCATGGTTGACTGTGGATGAATCACTGCAGGCAGGTGTTTAATATTCTCCCACCCCTACCTCTCTCTGCTCCATGTCTACCAGGCACTGAAGAAACTTCTCTGCTGTGTGTTTCCACTGCCATGTTGATCCTTCTAAATGCATGACACCCAGGAGCCATGAGTTGAACCTCCTGAAACTGAGTCAGGATAAGTCTTTGTTCCTTCACATGTTCTCTTGGGTATCTGGTGTCAGAGGTGACCAGTTTGCCTGCTTTTACCGTCTCTCAGCAAAGTGTAAGCATGAATACCCTCCCGTGGATGTTTACAGGGTCATCTTTTCTCCAAAATTATTTTTAAAATTTCCTCTAACTCTCACCAGGCCTAGTTTTGTTGGCTTAGTTAAGGTTTCTCTTGTTGGGTTATAATACTTTGAGGAAAGGGTTTATTTGTCTTAACTATTATAGTCCACTGTGGTTGTTTGAAAGAAAACAACCTCCAAAGGGAGTGGCACTATTAGGAGGTATGGTTCTGTTGGAGTGGGTAGGGCCTTGTAGGAGGAAGTGTGCCACTGTGGGTGTGGGCTTTAGGTCTCCTTTGCTCAAGCTATGTCTAAAGTGGCAGACAGTTCATTTCCTGTTGCCATGGCTTGCCATGATGATAACAGACTAAACCTCTGGAGCTGTAAGCCACCCAATTCAATGTTTTCCTCTATAAGAGTTACCGTGGTGGCCATGCAAACATGGTATCTCTTTGTAGCAATTGCCCAAACTAAGACATCCATGGTCAAGGGGAGGAAACTAGAGGTAAGAACTGATGCACAGACTATGGAGGAATGCATCTTTCTGGCTTGCTCAGTCTGTTTTCTTATATCACCCAGGATCACTTACCCAGGGGGGTACAACTCTCAATGGCCTGGGTCTTTCCACATCGATCATTAATAAAGAAAATGCCCTTTAGACTTGCCTACTGATAATCCAATGGTGTAATTTCTCATTGAGATTCTCCTTCCCTGACGATTCTACCTTGTGTTAAACTGACCAAAAAAAAAAAAAAAAAATCTAGCCAGCATAATGGTCAACAAATACAAGTGTGCCAGTCAGGTGTGAAATACAGGCCTTTAATCCTAGCACTCAAGAGACAGATGCAGGCAGATAACTGTGAGTTTGAGGCCAGCCTGGTCTACAGTAAGTTCCAGGACAAGGAGAGCTATAAAGTATCTCTCTCTCTCTCTCTCTCTCTCTCTCTCTCTCTCTCTGTATTTGTGTGTATGTGTGTGTGTGCCATTGGAAAGCTTTAGATAATGAGTTCTAATGGCCATGTGAAAGGCGGTCTTCCACTAAACAGAATGGCTATCATCTAACCTTTCAAGACAGTCTACATATGACAGAGAAGAGAGTAGCGTACCGGGGGAAAAACAGCAAAACAGACAGAAGGTTGGGAACAGGTGCAGGCATGTGACCTTGAGTACAGCTCCCCAACACTGCGCATCCTGATACATTTCCCTTCTGTACACCGTTGCCCACTTCATACAGCCACCATAAGATTTGGCACAACCAACATGAAGACAGTGGGGAGGCTCCTGGTGCCTTTGTTTCTGCCTCACATAAGCCAAATACAAAAAGATGGAACAAATCCTTTGCTTTATCATTGCGTTCGCCAAAGTCCACACCAAGACACACTTAAGGAAAACAGTAGCTGGTCACAGAGCAGAGCTCAGTTGCTCCCTCTGCCAGACTCCACTGGCACAGCAGTCAGAGCTCCCTGACAGGTGTCTGGAGGAGTCCTTTGCCCAGGGTGACCTCAGCACAGCAGCACAGCAGTTCTCAGAACCAGATACAAACTGGTCTCAGCTGGGAAGCTTCATTAAATAAAGACTTGGAGGTCCGGGAAATTCAGACCACATTGATTGGGATGTGACTCAATTTATGGTCTAGGATGTTTCAATGTCTCCATCCACCCCGAAGACTGTGAAATGGAGCAGGGCAACTTCGGCTGCAAATTCGATGCTCTGAAATTAGGGAAGAAATTTGGGGATTTTTCTTTTCTTGAAACTTATCTTGAACGTTTTAAAAGACAAGAAAGAAAGATGAGATGTAGCATCAAGAGAGAAGTTCAGCTGGGCAGTGGCTGTGCACATGCCTTTAATCCCAGCTCTGGGGAGGCAGAGGCAAGCAAACCTCTGTGAGTTCAAGGCCAGCCTGGTCTATAAGAGCTAGTTCTAGAACAGGCTCCAAAGTTACAGAGAAACTCTGCCTTAAATGAGAGAGAGAGAGAGAGAGAGAGAGAGAGAGAGAGAGAGAAGAGAGAAGAGAGAAAAGGGGGGTTCAGAATTGAAAACACATGAGATAAAAACAACACGAGGAACAGACTTGAACGAAACAGTCTAGAAACAGGTGAATGATACCAGACTATGTTGCATGTTAGGGAAAGAGAAATGTACACGGAATTTTAAAGATATTCTTGTATAAGACAGTTTTAAGGTTGAACGAAATGTTTAACTCTAAGAATTCTTAGTTAATTTCTTTATAAAGTTCAGGGAGGCCGAGGCTCCGATGGGCTTCAGATAAAAGAGAGATGGAGGAGCCCTCCCACCCAGCGTATCTCAACCAGGCAGATAGCCATGCGAGGTTCAAGTCCCATTACAAAATGTTCCGAGGAAATGGAGCCTGGGACTTAATCGGTGAGATGGGCCGAGTGCATGAAGACTCTCTATGGAGTTGACTTTCCAGCGGGACCCAGGAACCCCAACTCCCACCTTTCTGTTTTGTCTTCCGGAGTGAGAAGTGCTCTGCCTCCGACTGTGAGGTCTAATCACTTACCCAGCAGGGGCTTCCTGCTCCCCGCCGGGATCTCAAATACCCTTAGGTTGGATTCCCTTACTTCTTCCTAAGGGAAAGCTAGGAGGAGCCTCCTCTCTGCCTGATCACTCTCACGTATTTATCAAACCCATTCCGCCCCAACCCCAGCACGCGGGGGATGGTACCCTCCGCTTCAGACCCTGCCAAACTGGTTCTCACAGAACCTCTGTGCCCAATGCCCCCTTTCCTTCTAAACACTGCGCTCCTCTCCTTGACCCAGCGCTGAAAGTGCCAGGTAAGGCCCCACTGAACTGAAGTCTGTCTCTCAGCCTCCCACCGAAAACTTGGGAACCAAGACAAATTCAGCAAAAAATGCTGGCGACTTCTGTCTGAACTCACAATCAAATCCAAACTGTGCACGTGGAGACTTCTATAGCAAGTGACACTCTGCCTTACAGTAGCTCCGTGGCAGCTAGTGCCTGTCAGCACAGTTCTACAGCAGAGTCCTCACTGCAGCTCACTAGGAAACAAAATGTCCCAGGGCTCAGCTCAGAGGGACTTCTGAGCAGGGTCTCATTACAGCCACGTCTTTCCAGAGGGCAGGTATATAGGGAAAGTCAGGTTTAGCAGACTTGACAGACTTCTCTGCTGCAATTCTTTCCTTATCTTCATATACTGGACCACACACCCTTTGTTCAGATACCTGTTCATACTGGATGGCTTTTGCATTCTTCAAAATATTCTCAGAAACGTCAGTTTGGTTTTTCCACGATACCTTCTGCTAAGGCATAAGCTTGTAGCATTACTAGCTGATAAGCCCCCTCAGCGCAGACTAGAGGGGGAAACGCATTCCTTCGCCTAGACATATTTTCCACTCCAACCATTGGAAAAAATTCTAATGCAGACTTTACTGGGACAAGGTACCCCACAGAAGTTAGATGGAACTTCATTGCCATCTACTGGAAGATTTCTGAATTGTACCAAACTGCTATGTACTTAGAACTTTGATTAATCTTTACAGCCAACTTGATTGGATTAAAAAACGCACGGGGAGTCCGCGTAGTGAAGCACAGCTCTAGGTAGGACTGAGAGGGCATTTCAGTAGGCAATTAGATGATCAGGACTCTGGTGGATTCACAATATGATGGGTTTTTATTGGCGGCTTGGGGGGGGGGGGTGATCGGGAAGAGCATTGGATAGTGGTTAAAGGTACTTGAGACCTAGCTGGAGGAGGCAGCTCACCCAGGCTGAGTTCTTTGGGCTATATAAGAAATATTAAGCATGAGTCTTTTCTAGCAAAAACCATTTAAAAAATGTGTTTAGGATAAGGAGTTCAAGTGTTTTTATCTCCCTACACAGTACAACCTTTTTTACTCAAATCCCCACTTCCTTATCCTAGGAATTCGATAGCCTGGAGCATTGACTCTTTTCCCTTGGAGCAGTGCCTCCTTTCCCCCTCCTCCTTGGTTTCCAAAGCACCAAGTTCTCTTCAGACTAAGCCAGCTGAGTAGGGCAGTTAGGTAAGACCCCAGCCAGCGGGGAAAAGACAGACCCCATCTTCCCGAGAATAAAACCCAAGTTCCTGTCTAGGAGAGGTCCCTCTTCGTGAACACACCCTCTTGATCAAGAGTTATGTTTGTACTTCCCAGAAATGTCAATGGGATTTGTGGCCTTTTTCTTTGAGACCCTGAATTTGCTTCTAACAGATGTGTATCTCTGTGGACTCCTCCTGTAACCTCTCTGCTTTCTGTCTGCACAAAGAATTCCTTTGACACACTCTGCCTCTTCCATGAGGTTTGCCAAAGTGTGTGGCTCGACCATCTATGCCCTGAATCCTCTGAAACAGTAGCCAGAGCAAATCCTCCCGCTTTGAAATATTCTCTCTGGGATGAAGAGGTACTCGGTACTCACTGCTCTGGCAGAGGACGCAGGTTCAGCCCCAGCACTCACAAGGTATCTCACTTGTAATTCTAGTTCCAAGATATCCATTAAACTCTTCTGGTATCCACAGTTTCCTTCAGACACACGGTACTCATAAATTCTTATAGGCACACAAAAATAAGAAATCTTAAAAATGAATAAGTTGTTCTACAGGGTATTTTGGTCACAGCTTGGTGAAAAGAACTACTGGCTGCAGTCCAACACCAGGCTCCCCATTTTTCAAAGGACCCCAACTTGTCCATATGTGATTTCTAAGGACTGTGGTTAAAAATAGAATATTTCTGACATTTTACGTGTAACAAGGGTATGCAGGAAACAGTTGTGGTGGTCATTTGGGGGCTTCTACTATGTAACAGATGGTTGCTACAGAGGAAGATCCAAGAATCAGTTATCCTGGAAAGAGGGAGAGAAATTAATTTTTAAAGATGTGTTTTGTAGCTTCAATAAAAATAGGAGAGGATAGTTAGGGCTTGGCAACCCCATTGCTAAATTCTGGGGGCCAGTTGAAAGATAGGTACACAGGCACACTTCCCTATAGGTCATATTGGAGTCAAAGCTACTGGTGAAACCTGAATTTTAGTCATACATACATGGCCCTTTTCACTTTAGGAACATATCCTGAGGACAAACCCATCACCAGCACTAAGAGTGACTCTAACAGCTGACTTTGACTTCTCCAAGACGCCAATCTGAAAAGGCAGGTGGAAGATGACAAGGTCACATTAATGCATGACCCAGGAAGCTCATGTCTTTGCTAGCAAATTACTTTAGTGAGTTTGCTTCCTGAGACAGTGGCGGTGGCATCGCCTTCCTCCACACTGCCAGTCATTTGTCTAAAACATGAATCCATACATGATTCTCTGTCTCCTTCTAGAATGCCAGCCACGAAGAAGGTCTTCTGACCCTGCTCCACCTGCAGCCACGGGTTTCCCACACTCCAGTCACAATAACCTTTCCTTCCTGACACTCACTGTCACATCCAATTGCTCTGTTCATTTATTTTTCATTTCTCCCTTCTCAAGGGAAAATAGCGTCTACAAGATACATAAAGGCGAGTCCACCTTATTAACTGTTACTAACCGAGGCCGGACCAATGCTATGCACGCTGCCCAACAAGGGCTTGGAAGGCTTTGCCAAAGGAGTGAGGTATCTCTCTGATTACAGTGTTTCTGTGAAAACTTACACCTGATCTTTCACCACAAATGAGTCCCTAGATGCTGCAAATAGTGTGACCCTACCCCTACCCATCTTCCAACACTTATATTAGTTTCTTTGTTACACTATAATCAAATATCTGAGAGAAACCACCTAGAAGAAACATTCATTTTAGCTCAGGAGGTGGCCAACTGGTGCCAAGCAGAAGGACCTTACAACAAAGGGAAGCTACTCAATTAGGCCAGAAATCCGAGAAGAAAACAGGAATGGCACGGGGATGTGGGAACAGTACAGAGATACATTCCCAGATACTTTTCCCTAGTATCTTACTTCCTCCAGCTTGGGCCTTTGCCCCAAAGTGTCCAGAACCTGCCAAGAGAGCGTGATCATCTGGGGGCCACACCCAAAATGAGAGGGCAGACATTCAAATTCAAATCACAGAAACAGAAGCTGGCACCCACTAGAGTTGGACCAATCTATTGTTCTTTTGGGGATTTGGACAAGACTCAGCTCAAGGCAGCAAGGCCTATGGCTTCACTAGAAAACAGAGAAATGAAGAGTAACAGAGAGAACATGGTTGTCTTTGTGAGGAACACAATGGCAGAAGCCAGGAACACAAAGCCAGTTTGTCGGGGAGGAGAAGGGTATGGGAAAGAAGGAAATGGAGAGAATGTGAAGGGCAGAGGAAGAGGGGGAGAAAATAAATGAGAAGCAGGAAGAGGGGAGACTATGGGCTCACGGGAGCAGCCTGACTCCAGGCCATGACTTTATGTTCTCGTAGGTCTTGGACAATCATATATTCCACAGAAGTCACCGCTGCACTTGCTCTTTCCGGTAAATTCTCTTTCCTGCCATGACTTAGACCAAATACATGCTTCCTTCAGATGAAAGGCCGCTGGCAGCAGGGATGGTTTCTCACTTCCAGAGACTGAGCTAGTAAAATCAAGATGGCCGGCAGCAGACACTGTAAGCGGACGAACGTTGCCTGTTCTCTACGTACCAGTCCAGTTTCATTTTTCTTCTTATGGGTTACAAAATAGACTCAAGTTAACTGTTGAGATTAGAGGTCCCAAGTTGAGTTGTCAAATCAGTACACCCACAATATTTTTTCAAACGAAACAGAAGAGAATAAAAGTTTTGTTTTGGCCTAGACAGTGTTGGAAGGAGGGAGGGAGACAGGGAGGGAGGGAGGGAGGGAGGGAGGGAGGGGGAGGGAGGACGGGATAAAGGGAGCAAGGAAGGAAAGAAGGAAAGAAGGGGGAAGCCAGGGAAGAAGCCAGGAGTGGAAAGGCATCAAATAAAAATGTCTGACTTTTCTTTTAAAAAACCATGATATTGTGGCTGGAGAGATGCCTCAGAGGTTAAGAGCCCTGGCAGCTCTTACAGAGGACCCAGGTTTGATTCCCAGGATCTGAAACTCCTGTTCCAGGGGGTCTGGCACCATCTACTGGCTTCCGCTGGCATATACATGCTGTACATGCAGGCAAACATTTGTACACGTAAGATAAAAATAGTAATTAAAAAGAATAATGTTAAACAACACCAACCCTCAAATAGCCTTTGTACGGCATTTTATATTGACAGCCTAGGAGGAAGCAGTACACTCTTTCATTTGTGAACAGCCTGAATGTTTAAAAGAGAAATTACAACCCCAAACCAAAGCCTCCCTCCCCTTTCTCTCTCTTCCCCCCTCCCTCTTTCTGCAGGGAAAGCCCGTATGCCTGAGGCTGCAGGATGACTGACCCGAGGCTCAGCTCTGCAAACTGCCAGGTCCTCAGCAGAACTCTCCACATTTTGCAGATTTCAGCTAGAGCTTCTGCTGACTGGAGCCACCCTTGAAGCTGATTTGCATAAAGCTTTTGGCCTTGTTCACTCAAGAAAATTGAGAAGACAAACGAGAGTGTCAAAGCAAGCTTATTAAAACATTGCATTCCTCTACAGCATGACACTCACTTCCACAGGCATCATACGCAGGCTCAGAGACTTCAGTGTTCTGTGAGAGCAGTTCCATCCTGGGAACCTGGGGAAAGAAGAAAAGCCCCATCAGATGCACACCAAGAGAACTGGCTTAGAACTCACGATGAAACAACCTATCACCATCATCATCATCATCATCATCATCATCCAAGTGTATTTCCCCTTCAGCTACCACCCCTGGTAGACTGGGCTCCCAAAAGACCTAAGATGAAGAATTGACAGTGAGAAGCACCCAGAAGGTGAGCCCAGCACTATTAGTGGGGACTGTGGATGTGACGCAGAAGAGAGTGTCAGTCAAGAGAGCACGCCAACACACAGGTGCCACCGTGGATCATGGGAGGTCAATGCCCTGGAAAATTCTGGAAGTCTGTAGGACGCATCTTGGGATACTCTTCCCCCCTCAGAGGTGAGGTAGCTGAGTTGTTCATCCTCACAACCCCATCACTCATCTCCAGCATTGGCTGATGGCTGCTTTCAGGGACCTTCACCCTACCACAGTGCTTCTGAACTATCCCAGTCTTGGGAGCTCCTGGCAGAGCTCAGGTGCCTGCAGGACAACTCAGGGCAGGGTGATGCCAGCAACTGCACAGATGCCCTACCTTCCACCCTTCTGCTACAGGGCACATAGCAGCTATCCTGGAGTCAGGAAGGTAATGTTATCTAAAGAATCTGACAGTGATATGTCACATCTCCAAGCAAGTGTAGCACAGTTTGGCACCTAGTGCACACGACCTCTGTATTCTGAGATGGAAATGACTCCTTTGTCTGTGTTACAAACCACCAATGGAAAGCCCTGACTAGGAGTTTCTGTCCCTCCATCTCCTTAGGACCCCAGAATAAAGACATTCAGACCAGATTTTGCTCAAGAAGACACATTAAAAATGAGACATGGACTTTCAATCCTAAAGCAACTGTTCTCAACTTTGCCGGGATCCAGTGGTACCCAATGCACTGAAAAACTGGCTATTTTTTCTTTTTGTCTGTAGGAAAATCAAGCCTCCCACCCTACTGTACCCCACCCCCTGCCCTGAAACACTTCCATCTCCCTCTACACTGTTCTTCTGTGGTGAGAAGTCCAGCCTTACGGAGGGACTCAATTTGATCTATCACTGGAGCATTCCTGATTCATGTGCTAATTTTTACATCTACTTCAAAGAAGTTTGCCAGATGCTCTCAATATGTATTCATTTGATATCTTCTCTGTTGCTAGAGGGTCTCTCCTTACGTGAAGAACCCACACTTCTCTACTCCCCCACAGCTACAGACGTGTCAGAGTTAATCAAATCAGAGTCAAAGAGGAGTTGGAGGGTTGTAATAGAAAAGGCCTCTTAATTACAAAGCCTTGACAGCAGATCCTTGGATTCTATTGTGCCCAGAACTAGCTAAAGCTGTTCTCAGTGTGTGCCCAGGATGTATTTCCTAGAGAAGGCAGCACAGGCCCCACGTTATCTAACTGAGGTACACAGGTACACGGGTTATGAGAAGTATACTGCAGAACTTGGCATGGTGTCTTGAGGAAAACGAAAAAGAGATCTCTCAGCAACAAAGGTTAACCCAAGCAGGAAGGCCTCCATGCCTCTGTCACAGAAACCCTGTGCACACAAAGACTGGTCCCCAAGCACCAGAAGCAAGGCTGTAGTAGGTCACAGAAGAAGAGCAACAGCTCAACTTGCTTGAATTATTGTTGAGAACAATAGCGTATGCCCACCTGTGAAGACTTACAAGAAGCAGCTCAGAAACTGGAAAGGTGGTTCCACAGCTTAAAGCACTGGCTGCTCTTGCAGAGGACCTTGGTTCAATTCCCAGCACCCACATGGTGGCTCACATTTATCTGCAATTCCAGTTACAGGGGATCTGATATCCTCTGTCCTCCATGGGCACTGGACTCGTGGTATGCAGTACTTGTATGTAATTTCTACAAACATAAAGTGACATAGTCTTTGTCCGCAAATTATGTACATTCTTCTGAATATTTTAAATCACTTATAGGAAACTTAGTAGTAACACACAGCAATATTACATACGTAGCTTTTCTACCATATTGTTAGGTAATAGTGATGTTTTTTTTTCTAGTCGGAATAAGCTCAGTACAGACACTGCTTCTATTCTAGTATTTTCTACCTGCAACTAATTGAGTTCACAGATGTGGAACCCATCAATACGGACTTCTGATTGTACTGTCTAAAATTCTATTGCCGTAAAATGTCAAAAATAGGAAAGCCTATGAAATTAGGTCAGCGTCTTTTGTGAGCTAAAATAAGCTCAGACTCCCTTAAAATGTTTTAAAAGCTAAAAAGCATGTAAGATAGATAGATATGTGCACACATTGGCTACCAAGCTTGCCTGCACCTATGCTTCACCTGGCAGTGCCCAAATGCCTTAGAGATTAAATCAGGCATTAGAGAAGTTAATGGTTTCAACTTACATCTAGCACACAGCAGAGTTTGGGAATCACCAGCCGAGACTGACTCCCAGATGTGTTCTGACTCAGCTGGCTGGAGAAAAGCTTGTGATTCTGAGCTGCCAGGTGATTCTGAGCCGCGGTATTGAGAACCTCTGGTATGAGAAATAAAAACTGCCACCTCTGCAGCCACTCTCCCTCTTCTCCCACAGAGATGCACCGGTGACATGTGGGGGACTTAGTTCCTCTTGGGAAATCAGGGCTGCAGAGGTGACTTAACAGTAATTCTATTCCTGAAATGTTATGGATTGCAGTGTGGACTGAGACCTGTGAGCAAATTGCAGGATGTGTCCTTTTGTGTTGTTTTGTTCTTTTCAAGACAGGGCTTCTCTGTAGCTTTGGAGCCTGTCCTGGAACTTGCTCTTGTAGACCAGGCTAACCTCGAACTCATAGAGATCCGCCTGCCTCTGCCTCCCAAGTGCTGCGATTAAAGGCATGCTCCACCACCGCCCGGCAGGATCTGTCTTACTCTGTCTTGTTCAGTGTGACCAAAGAAACTTGAGCAGATAGCAAGGTTGGAAGAATGGGTCAGGGCATTTTACCAACACCATAGTCACAGAGAGTGGAGGTACTTAAAATCCTGATCAAACTGTTCAGTTAGCTTCCAGGAAGGCCTTTCCCACCTCTGGTTTCCTAGTATGTGAGACAACAGGTTGCCATCTTGACTGCTTCTCTAAGTTAACACAGAAGGTGTCCGAGGGAGTTCAACCTCAGACCTAAGTGAGAATGCGTGATGCAAATGTTCTTTATGCCAACCTTGTTCACCTCACATTTGGGTAGTCTTATGAAAATGAGCAGAAGATAAGTGGGTTTGAGAAAGAGTGTGGTGTGGGAACTCCTGAAAGCATTCAGAGAACAATGCCATGGTGCGCACTTCCTCTCCAAGCTAGGCAGCAAGCAACATGGAAATGATTGTGATCGATTGTGATTGTGTCTCCTGGTAGTGACAGAAGCTACACCCACAGAGTCTCACCAACATGACTACCCAATGTGAGCAGAACAAGGATGACATCAAAGGATGTGGCAAACTGGACAGAGGAAAGTCCCCAAGTCCTCATCCCCACATAAAGGACTATAGGCAAATGAGGAAAGCTGGGAGTTGGAGAGGTAAGCTTCCCCAAGGAAGAGGGCACACCAACTGATTGTCCAGTGTGACAGTCAATCCTGAAAAGATACATACAGATAGCATTATACAGACAGAACCTGCTATATTTAGGAATATATACGTGAATCCACATGCATAAACCTATGTAGTAGCTATTGCTAAGAGGCGGTGGATTTGAAGGAGAGCAGCCAGGCTTTGGAAGCAGAAAGAGGAAAGGACAAATGTTGTGATTTAATTGTAATCTTAAAAATAAAAGAAATGGGAAAAATAAAAGATATCATCAAAGGAAAGAAAGAGAAAATGATGGTGAGATAGGACAAATTGCTACTCCTGGGGTTATGAGAGTCAGAGCCTGTGCATCAGGCTGGGTGCTTCCTTCCATCTTTAATAAGCTAATTAAAAGAGTGAAATCAATAGAGGAAGGCAGAAAATGTGACCACATTGGGAAAGGGGACAAAAAGATCTAGTGACATTCCCCACCCTAAACCCTAGTTCATTTTCAGAGTCCCTGAGTGACGCTTTGGACTGAGGAGAGGGCTGTAGATATGCATGGTGAAGCATCCTAGTCAGGGTGTGGTCCAGCTCCTCACTGTTCTGCTTCAGTCTCTCCTCCAAGAGACCTGCTCCCTCTCTGACTGGCTCAGGATATAGGATTTTTCTTCTCTCAGTAGGAGATTCCTGGAGGAATTCTAATTTCTTGGGATCCATAAGTTCAGTATTGGCAGAACCAGAAGAGAGGGAAACAGTGTCTTTTACGATGTCTTATCTATCAGGCTAGTTATTGCTAGAACACAGTGAAGGGTAGAGAAGTGTTCAAGAGAATGGGTCAGCATGGTTTCGGAACACTGTCCTTGTCACAGAAGAGAACAAGAGAAATCCAGACCAGCCTTTCCTTGGGAAGCGAACAGGATGAAAGGAAGGGCTGGGAGCTGTATAATGCAGGGAGCCTCACAGCCTTGATGATATTTAACCCACATGGTACCCACCAGTTTCGAGTTATTCAGCTGAGAAGAGGCATGTGTGTGTGTGTGTGTGTGTGTGTGTGTGTACATGCATGAGCATATCTGTGTGTATGCACACACATGTATGCATGTGATATTTGTGTGTGCATGTGTATATATAGACATCTGGTGATTCTGCTGTACTAAAATGATGAGAAATAAACCTTAATTTTCCAGAGTGTAAGGCACATCAACTAGATGTTTATTCCAAGCGCATCTGAAAAATACAAACTAAAGACTCCCACCTGAATTCCAGCTCACTCCTGAATTCCTGAAACCATTCTTACATCTAAGGACTATCAAGAAGAGAGAGAATATGATCTTCAAAAATAAAGAGATTAAAAGGTCATTTTTCAAAATAGCCTTGAATATTTTATAGCTTTAAAGTTAGAAAGCAGCCTCATGGGAAAGCTAAGCGCCATCTGCTCATGTATTAAACTCTCAGATCTCTCTCTGTCTCTCTCTCTGTCTCTCTCTCTGTCTCTCTCTCTCTCTTTCTCTCGGCAGGTTTCATTAAATAAATAGAAAAGACCCTATTTATTCATCAGTTTTGAAATCCTCACATCTTTGAGGAAGTCACAGTATAGGAGCCAACCCTGATAAGCTAAATATAAACAGATCAAACAGATCACCCAAAGGAAGTTCTTTACTTTCAACCAATACCACCTGCCAGAGTAGGACTCAGCCATCAATAAGTTTACTGGAGGCCTGAGTGAAATTACCTGGCGTGAATGAGAAGGAAACATAGAACATGCAACAAACCCACTCAGGAGTTTATTAGAGGGGGCATGTACAGGCCTTAGGAAGTCAGTGTGCAGAGAGAGAAAGGGGGGAAGATGGCACATCCAGCTTTGAAAAGCTGTCTAGTACATGCACACAGGGGCTTGACATGGCTGTATCACACAGAGATGATGGGGCTCACACATGTATGCAAGGGCTTAGCTGCATTACACATGGATGATGCAACCATGCATACATGCAAGGGCTTAGCTGAGTCATACGTGCATGATGTAATCCACACTGCACTTGGGTCATGCAGGGCCCTTTAATATCACTGGGGGCCATTAGGCCCTTCTGCCTGAGGGCTTGTCTGCACATGCATGGTCCCTAGAACCCAGAAGTATCAGTCTTATTATCGCTGAAATCATTACATTCTACTCTTTTGTTTATTATAAAAACTTGGGGAGTTTGGGGTCTTTAAAAGGTGGGAATGGGACGTTGTAAGGTCTCTCGTGACTGCTTCCTTCTTATTTTGTGGGTGTCAGAGAGTTGAGATGCTTGACCACGTCCTGGGGTGCCTCGTTGTTTTTTTTTTGTTTTGTTTTGTTTTGTTTTGTTTTTGTGTTTTTTTTTCCTGGGCTCTGTTGAACAGGCCTCACGAGATGCTGAAAAGGCAGAAAGTTATGTCTGGAAAAAATTTTAGATCCTGGTGATTAAGGGAGGAGAGTCCCAAGATGGAAGATAGAGGGTTTTTTTTTGGGGGGGGGGGATTTCCCAGGGGTTCCCGAGACCAGGAATGATAAGGGAAGAATTAAATGATACTTATTCTGGGTGAGTCTGGGCCGTTTAGATAGGTCCAATGGCTCCCTGGAGCTTATGAAAAAAATATTTGAAATGAAATAAATTTTAGACATGGTAAAAGCTTATGATTATGATGATATAGTGTTGGAATGGAAGACGGCAGGGAGGAGGGAGGAAAAGAAGGGGGAATTATTAGAAAGGGGAATTATTAGACCCCTCAATGTCTTAAGACACTTGTTATCTTTAGCATCATGGTATTATCTTAACATCCAGGAGACACTCCTGTAGTCAGTAATAAACCTGTATGTTAAAGTCTGTTTTGTGAGTTTTTAGAGTCTGGAGCTGTGAATGTCCCCAAGTTCATTATTGTTCCTTTCCACCTGGGCTTTGACAGTCCTTGTACCTCTGGCTCTATATTTAATGGTGGTCCCTGTAATAACAGCTGAGTGGTTAGCTGGCAATTTAAGTATCACATTGGAGATATAGAGATGTTGGTAAAGCAGATAGGAGAAAGAGGAAGAGGAAGAGTATATGGAGTTTTTGGCACAGGAGAGCTGAGTATGGTGATGAGACTTTTATTTTTCTGGATCTGGAGAAAGAATGGCTGATCTTGGTGCCCCCTGGAACTTAAAGAAACAGGGCCCTGTTAGAGTTATTGTATATGAGGATGTATCTTGAGCTGGAAGAGTAAAAGGTTTAAGGTGGGACAGATGAATTCAATGAGGAAGTCCCTTGAGCTTGGCAGCTGTAGGAGTTACAAGAATTACTTTAAAGGGGCCCTGCCATTTAGGGGAAAGAGGTGAGGGGCATTGGTCTGGGGGAGAGAATAGTACCTAAACCCATATTTTAATAAGCAGTGGGCATGAATTGGCACATGCTTGAGGTAATGAGTAGTTGGCAAAAATCCCATAATAAGGAGTGAAGATGGGATAACAGCGGATTAAGCAGGTGATCAGGAAAGGAAGAGGTTTTGTATGAGAAGCTGGGGATTAAAACCGGCCACCCATACATGAGTTCAAAGGGCAAGATGAAAGAGAGCTTTTGGGGAGAACCCTAAGCCTAAGAAGGGCCAGAGGCAAAAGTTTTACCCAGTTGAGGTGAAGTTCCTGTGACATTTTAACAAGAACATTTTTTAAGGAACAATTAGTTTGTTCTACCTTCCCTGAAGACTGAGGGTGGTATGGGATATGCAAATGCCAGGGAATGTTAAGAGCCTTAAGTAAAGTTTGAGAAATATGGAAAGTAAACTCTGGGCCATTTTCCAACTGAAGAGAGGTTGGGATTCCAAGTCAGAGGATAATTTCTCAGAGAACATCAGAAACTGTCTGGGCCCTCTTGTAAGTGGTAGGAAACACTTCAATCCACCAAGACATGGTGTCCACCAAAACCAGGAGATATTTAACTCATCTGACAGTGGGCATATGAGTAAAATCAAACTGCTAGTCACTTCCTAGAAGGGAGCCCCTGGCCTGGTTGGTGGGAAAAAGGAAGCTGCAATATTTGGTCTCGGGATCTGACTTTTGAGAGATTTTACAAGAGGCAGTGATAGCTTTCAAGAACTTTAAGTTTTCAGGGGTGGGTTGGAGGTGAGCCTTGACAAAATAAAACAGAGTTTTACTATTAGGATGAAAGAACTCATGTAAGTAGGACAGAATTTGCTGGGTGTCAGGGGGTATTTGCAAAAATGTAGGCTATACTGTGTGAAACCCCTGAGGTGATTGGTGTAGGTTTGGGCTCTGGAATGCTGCCCTTCTAGCTGCTTGGTCAGCTCAGTTATTTCCCTTGGAAGCAATGGAGCTGTTGGTCTGATGAGACTGGCAGTGAATAATTCCAATAGCTTTGGGGTGATGGGAAGCTTTTAACAAGTCCATAATGTAACCTGAATTAGTTATGGATCCCCCTTTTGTCATAAGAAGCCCACATGTCTTCCAGATAGCTGTGTGGGACAGGAGGATATGAAAGGGATATTTGGAGTTTGTGTAAACATTTAAAGATTGTCCCTTTGCTAATTGAAAGGCTCAGGTAAGGGCTGCTGATTAGTGGTATGGACAGGGAGTGCCTGTGCCTCCACCACCTCAGTATCTGACACTATGGCATAGCCTGCTCTATGTCCCTTCTCATAAAATGGAGCTGCCATCTGTGTACCAGGTATAATTGGCCTGGGACTGTTTGCCCTCCTGTATATGTGAGGGGTAGGGCAGCAGATCCTCTAAGGTTTCTATGCAGGGATGAGATGGGGAATAATTAATGTTAGGTTGAGGTAGGAGATTTGCGATATTAAGGGGTGGGCAGCATTGGAGAGTGAGTGTGGCATCTTCTACTAGTGCCACCAGGAGAGAAAGAACTTGGGAAAGGGGTCAGGTTTGTAAGCCTTTGTAAGTTAAGAGATGGGACAGATTGTGGTGGAAGGAGACAGTGGTGGGTGACCTAAAGGTTAGTTTCTTTGACTCACGAATCAGCTCAGCAGCCACTAAAGCACGTATGCAGGGTGCCCAGGTAAGGTCCAGCTTCTTTGACAGGTACACTACAGCTTCAAATGAAGGTCCCAGCTGATGTCCTAGGACCCCAAGGGCATATCCCTCCTTCTCTGTTACATAGAGGGAGAAAGGACAGGTTAAATCTGAGAGATGAAGAGCTGGGACCTGGATAAGGGCTTGCTGGAGTCTCTGGAAGGGTTTAATGTGGGATGGAGAAGGGGCTCATGCAGAGAGCCAAGAGCTGCCTTGTATAAGGGGAGGACAAGAAGAGAAAAAGAAGGGATCCAGGAATGCAGGAAGTCAGCTATTCCTAGGAATGATAAAACCTCTTCTTTTGTAGAAGGAACTGCAAGGGACTGAATTAGTTTCTTTCTGTCTAGGGTAATCCCTTTTTGGGTTGGGGTAATAGTTAATCCCAAGTAAATGACCTGAGAGGTAGACAGTTGGGCCTTAGAAGGTAAGATTTTATAGCCTTTTTTGGATAGAAAATTTAAAAGAGCAGAGGTATCAGTTTTGATGATCTCCAATGATGGACTGCAAAGTAAAATATCATCTTCATACTGTATGAGTTTAGACTTAGGGAGAGACACAGTGAGAGTATATCAGAAGCTAAAGCCTGACCAAATAGGTATGGGCTGTCCTGTAATCCCTAGGTAAGGATGGTCCAGGTGAGCTGTGTGGAGAGGTGAGTGTCAGGGTCAGTCCAGGTGAAGACAAAGATATTTTGAAATTGAGAGCTGAGAGGAATAGAGAAAAAAGCGTCCTTGAGATCTAGAACCGAGAAGTGGGAGATTACTGTGAGAGTAGTGGAAAGAAGTGCGTAAGAGTTAGGCACTACAGGATGAAGAAGGACCACTGTGGAGTTAATGAGCCAGAGGTCTTGAACCAGGAAATAGGTCCCATTAGGTTTTTTTAACAGCAAGTATGGAGGTGTTAAAGGGAAAAGAGTTTGGACAAGGTAGCTTTTTTTCTTAGAAGGTCAAAGATAATAGTCTTAAGTCCCCTAAAGCTCTGGAAAGAGAGCGGGTACTGAGCTTGGGTAATATACTTAGTGGGATCTTGTAATTGGGTAACGATGGGAGAATGGTGTTTAGCAACAGAGGGGTTTTGGGTGATCCATACTTGGGTGTTTACCTGAGAGGCTGGTAGAGGAAGAGACACATTGGAGCTAGGATGTTGGAAGGCTAGGAGGAGGAGGAGGGGAGCTGTTGGAGAGTCTGAGGTAAGGTGAATAGAAGGAACAAATGAAATGGAAGCTCCTACTTTTGGGAAAAAAAAAACCCTCTTCCCATAAGATGTACCGAGAAGGTTGGCATGACTAAAAATGCATTAGTGAGATAAATACCCCGAAAAACACAGTTAACTGGTGGGATCTGCTAAGGTAGATAAGGCTGTCCTCCTACCCCAGTAATAGGAAAACTAGAAGGAGAGGTAGGCTCCCAGAATTCCCTCAGTACTGAGTATGTGGCTCTGGTGTCCAAGAGAAAGGAGATGGACCGTCCTGATACCATGATGTTTACCCCTGGCTCCATGTTACAGATGACGGTTGTGGTCGAGTCAGAGGAGCCTGGGCAGCCTCACTCATCCATGGCCAGACCTAAAAGGTCAACTTGGGAATTTTCTGGGTTTGATGTCTCCATGCCACAATGTACTCAAGGACATTTGACTGCCCAATGTCCTTCCCTATGGCATGTTGGACAAGGTCTTGTAGGACCAAGATGAGGATTAGGGTATGCTTGGGCCCAGTGAACAGTTCTACCGCATTTGAAACACACCTGCCAAGATGGGCTCTATAGATCAGCAGGAAGGTAGACCTGAGTCTCAGTTTGTCCTAGGGCAATGCTAACTTTTAGGCTTCTTCCTGTTCCCATTTCATCCTGGTACCTGTTCCTTGCCTTCCAGGAGACAGCATTATTAGCTAGATAAAAACTTGTTCTATGTTTACCCTCAGAATGACTAATTCCGTTTCTTTATTAGCTTTAATTCAAAATCATTACAGAGTGTGGAGTTCTAGTCTTGTAAAAGCTGTTAACTTATTATAGACTGTTAGGAAATACAAGTTAGTCAGTCATCTTTAAAGTACTGATCTAATTAGTTATAGGAATAAGCCTTATTTAGTTCCCTGTATATGATTTCAAAGTCAAACTTAAAACAAGAAGTGAGAAACAAAGTTTGCCTAATCAGACATACCTAGGCAGACCTCACACTTCAGAGGTCTGTAGAATATGGCGTTTAAAATAATGATTAAAAAGCTTATTATATTAGACAGAGATTCCAAGATCCTAGCAGTAACCCAATGTCTCCAAAGAAGATTATGAGACACCATGACGTCTCCACCTGGATTATGATGACACTGACCACTGGACAAGATGCCCCAGTGCAACATCTGCTGCCAGGACCCTATCCAGACTGTGGACAAACAGCGGGACATTGGAAAATTGATTGCACCACTTTTGCCTACATAAAATAAGGTCAGTCTTTTCCATGTCCCTCTTCCACAGAAAAAGAAAAAATTCAACCCAGAGGCCGGTTGTTCTGGATATTTCTGCTTCCAATGTTGCGGAGACCTGGGTATGACTAACTGTATATGGACTCTCGTCTGTACTCAGTTATACTTTATTTATACTTTATTTATTCTTCTGAGATCTCTGAGAGTATTAATGGCTAGGGAAGTTATAATGCCAGTTTAATAGCAAAAAGTATCCAGATTTTTCCACAAAGCTATAGCCAACTTGTTAGCTCATTCTAAAACCACCATACTTGGTTCCCTGGACAGCAGAAAAATATACATGCTTCTAACCAAAATCTAGTTTTTTCTAGGACTCAAAGTTATGAGTCTATTCCTTTTGTTTACAGATACCTGTTGTTATCTGCTCTTTTTCTAAATTTTAATTTCTGTTCCTATTAAACTTATCTCAATAGGCTTCCACCTGGCTGGCAGAAGCTGTTTAAGCATCAGTTGCTGACTACAACCTGCTCTGAATGGTGGTGAGCCTTGGACTTCCTAAAAGCTGATATGGACCAGTCCAGCTGATATGAACACTCCCTGTCCCTTTAACGAAGTCTGATGAGTGCCCCATTGCCTAAATTCCCTCCCTTCTTTTGGCTAGCCTTTCAACCTGCTTGAACCTGGATAACAACACCCTAATATGAGCTTGAAGTAGTTGCAGAAAGGAACACATAATCCCGTGTTCCCTGCCCAAAATAGGTTGAAAGGCTGAGACAAGGGGGAACTCCCTGGCATGGGGGACAAGATGACTACCTATAGTGCCTGTTGCTATACTAAAAATAGGTCCAGAGTTGTTAATTAATGGATTTATTAATTTAAGTAGTCCCATACCTCCTTAAAACCAGGAATAAGCAGGACCCAAGGATGGTTCCTGTCATCAGTGTTTGTGAAGGGAAAAATGTAGGAGCCAGCCATGATAAGCTAAATATGAACAGATCACTCAAAGGAAATTCTTTATTTCCAACCATTATCAACCTGACAGAGTAGGACTCAGCCATTGATAAGTTTAATGGAGGCCTGAGTCTCAGTAGTTTACCATGAAGCAATACCTGGTTGCAGGAAAAACCATAAACTAAGATTACCCGAGCACCACCCCAAAAAAGACCATCCAAAGGAAATGCCTAATGTTCCAATTGCTATAGATAGGATCACCTGCCAGCACACACTCACCAGGACACCCCTAGACAAATGTCAGCCAATCAGGAGTCCCGAACCTCAGAAACCCCTCACTTTACTACTATAAAAACCCAACTCTGAGTTCGGGGCTCTCCGTTTATTCCAATACTTTGGACATGCGAAGAAACCAAGTTTGCAAACTTGCATAAAATAAAGGCTCTTTGCTTTTACATAGGGGACTTGGTCTCCCTGTTGGCTTTTGGGGAACTTTGCAGATTTGGGCTTAACAGTAGCTGCTCATGCTGCTCCAAAAGGCAAGATGGAGAGCCGTTTCTTAGGGTGTTCCAGAGTGTGGGTGCCAGGACAGCTGTACCACAGAGTGATTCAGGAGCCTGGGCTTGTGGTCCCCAGGCTCTGCAATGTGATCTGAATGAAGGAAGTCACTGAAGCGTGTTCTCCTGCTGAGATCAGCCTCCTTGTCTGTGGAGTGGAGATGAAGCTATTCCTTGGTTCTCTCCGGTGGGCATGGGGTGGGGGGGGGGGTGCTCTTTGCTGTGCTCCTAAAAGGAGTTTGTTTAGAAAAGAGGAGACAGAACAACCAGGAGCCTGTCCTGAGAAAGGGCAGGACAGGGACCCTCCTCTAACGTTCCTAAGATGGTTTCTAAGAGTTTACTCAGGAAGACAACAAAGAATCTGCATGGACAAAAAAAACCTCACCAGCAGTTTTAACTGTTTTAAGCAGAGTCAGGAGCTGTCATCTCATCCTGGTTGCCTAGTCCTGCTTCATGTCTTAGTCAAGCAGGCTGAACCTGGGTCCCGGTCATCACCACCCCAAACACGTGCAGGCTTTTGCCATAAAACGTTTTGCCCCCAAACGTAGCTCTATATGAAAGTAAAGTAATATATTATGAGCTCACACACTGCCGTTGTCACCTCTTTGATGTGCTCCCAGGATGGGACACAGTACAGAAAGCCACACATGTTCTGCTTGGGTAGGGCTGGAAAGGGCAGCTGACCAGAAAAGCAAGAGTCATGACTGACAGGATCGCTTCCTGGACAGAAACCAGTTTCAGCAAGAGTGCTGCGCTTTGGAATTCAGAGATATAAGATGCTTGGGGGGAATCATCTTTGCCCTAAAAATTACAAGTTTGTCAATTAAGTGGTTTCTTGCCACTAAAAGAGCCAGTCTCCCTATTCCCACCCCACTTTGAAAGTTGCTCTGTTGATGCTTTCAGAATGGAGGAATGAGAACAATAGTTTGTACTTCAGAAGCAAATCCATTGTTCTCAGCTCTGTTCAGAAAGACGGAGACAGACAACAAATATTTATTTATTCAGTGAGCTCTCTAAGTGCTTGGGTAGAGGGGCAGATCTAAAGGCTTGGCAGACAGTCTTCAATAAAGGCACAAAGCAAGGGAGGGAGGGAGAACAGCAAGGGGAGACTCAGAAGCAGGAAGAAAGGCAGGAGGCGGAGGCTCAGCTAGAGACTCCAGTCATTGTGTGACCAGTGAGGCCAGAATTAGTATATAAAAGAAACCTGCTAAAAAAAAAATTTAAAAAAATAAAAGAAACCTGCTGGGAAACTCCTCCCCACCAACAGGAGCCTGATGAAGCATGCTCAGAATAAAACAGAAAGCAGTAAAGAAGTCCTGACCTGCCAGGGACAGGCACCATTGAGCCTTTGACATTTCTCCAGCTCAGTCCACTGCCGCCCTCTAAAGTGCCTGCCTTCCTCAATAAACTGCCTTTAACACGTCTCTGTCCAAATCACCTGGAAATCGCAGACTTCAAAACCCACAGCTTAGTAAACCAGCCAGGAGGTAAGACAGTTCCAGTCTCATGAGAACTTTCTTCTCTGGTTTATTTTTCCTTACTTTTCCTCTCCTTTCTTTCCCCCCAAAGTTCCTGGAGACAGCAGTCACACAGCCAGAGATCCCAGATGGCTGCCTAGGATCACCAGACCCAACCTTTCTTACCTCATGCCTTAGGGTTGCTGGCCAATGGCATGTCTGGACCTGGCAATGATAGCCAGGCTCATTTTGGAGCCACTGCAGCCCATGGCACAAGAATGTGCGTCTGGCTAATGCCATCATCCACACTGGCAATCACGATGTATGTTGGAAATGCATGACACCAGTACATGTACCTGCCTATGGTTGTCAAGGAAGGCTTTCCTTAAACTAGGAGGTTACAAATCCTCCTGTCCACAGCTGCCTAAGACCAAAAGGGGATGGAATCACAGCCCCTGAGACCCTTGATGAACCCCACAGCAACTCAGCCATACTTGAACTTTTCCAGTAGCAGCTAATCTGTCAATACACATATGAAACATGGCAGCGGTCATGATAGTGCCAGCTATGTGCTAGTCTTAAATCCAAGGCCATTGTCTGTCTACAACCATCACCACATGTGGTAAAAGTCTTCCAACTTTCCCACTCCCCTGGCACTTCATCTACCTAACTTTGTCTTCTTCTTGCCCTTGGCATTCCTCAATTTTATTTTGCACTTCCCAAGTTCTCTGTTGTGCCTTGTTCATTTCTGGTCTATTGAGAGCACTCTAGGAATATATTAAAAAATGAATTGATTTATAAACGTAAGTACTCTTCATTTTCTTAACTTTAATAAAGGGGTATTTGGAGTCTATCAAATGTTTTATAAAATGTTAAAATGCTTCAAATACAACTTGTTTACTTAAACATCATCTGGTGGTATCATAAGATAAAGCTTCATTTAGCTATATAATTTATATTGACTACATAGATTTTGGTAAAGATTTTTTCCAAAGTGAATGATGAAAGGAAATTAAATTTTATTTAACTTTTATAAATAGTCAAAAGTGATAAAAACAATAAGAGATCATAAAGATACTTTATGTTAATCAAAATACCTCTAAGTGATATAAAGTCCTTCCATTAGATCAATTGTTATGGGTTTCTTTTCCAGAAATAGTTTTGGGAACTTTTAAAGAACTATTTTAAATATGAAAATGATAAATATGAGATTTTTATCAAGATTTTTATTAATATAAAATATTGAATATATGTTTGTCAAAACTCTATATAAAATTTACTTTCTGCAGTGCAGCATGAAGGAGATACAATAGTAGATCTAGCCACAAAATATTTGCTTTACAAAAAGAAAAGAGAAAAAAAGATATGAGATTTTAAAGGCACCGACCTGCTCTAGTGCCTCCCACAGGTTAAGCTTAATCTTTGGACCCAAGATGCCAATTCAAGAGACATTGCTGATGAAGGACAAAGGAAAATTACCCTCTTGCTTCATAGAACAAGCAGATAGTCAGACATTTTCACTTGGATTTGTGTCCTTGGATGGGGGACAAAGTGGGGTTTGGCTTCCAGGATTCATCATTAAACTCCCCCCCCCCCCCAATGCCTCAGTTCTCCAGAGGTCTGAACAACGAGGCTTCTTTTTCTTAGGTCTTGCTATGGTGATTTTGTATTTTTAGAAAATGAAATAAAGCAGAGCTTTGAGAAATTTGAGGAAAATAAACAAGATATAAGGAAATGAAAATTGAATAAAATTAATTAGCTTCAAGTTGAACAGCAAGGATGCTTGCAAAAGAAAATAACTATCAAACCCTAACTTTGTTCCAGTCGGTCCACAGAATCTTCTCAAGCATGATAAAGTTCTCACCTTCTCATCCAAGGCCTAACTTTATCTCCCAAAGGTCCCTCCAATGGGGAAACCTTCCTTTCATTTTGGAGAGAGCGCAGCTTCTAGAATTGCTACAAATATATGGCTGTGCTCCAAATGTCTGAAGCGCTCAAGTTTCTGTGGACCATGGGATAAAGATATTGGTAAATAGTCTGTTTTTAAAATGACAGCCATTTGTATGACTTTGCCCCTCAGTACCACACAGAAAATGAATAGATAATATAAATGTCAAAGGCATAAATGTCAGCTTTTAAATAAGGCTCATTAATCAAGAAGCTGAACACAGCACAAAAAAAAAGACTTTTTTTGTAGAAGAGAAGTTATCTTTAGCTGCAAAAACCCTTCCAGTGCAGGTAGGTAAAGATGACCAATGCAACTCATCCTGAATTGCATCATGCAGGTACTGTGCAGTGGGCATCTCAGGTCTGAAGAACTTGGCATTTATAAACCAAATCTGTTGCAGATGTCAAGTAGCTTGTGTTTTTAGGGACTACTTTCTCTTCCCTGTGACAAGCAAAGGATGTTCCCCAGGGATCTAAGAAGGCTCAGTACTGCTCAGCACACACAATATTTCAAGAACAAAGAACCAGAAGCCTAAGGCTCTTTCCCAAAAAATCTGTGAACCAGCACCTCCAAGGTGATGTCACTCTGCTTCTGCCACTTGTCATTGTGGCCACACCTGTTTTGGGTTAAGGACGTGCTCAAAGAGGTGGATGCAGAACCCATCCCTGTAGTAATAAGAGCGGCAGGGCTGCGTCCCCAGCACCCGGCCGCCCGCACGGCTAGCTTTATCCAAAATTATTACACGGAAACTGTATTCTTTTAAACACTACCTGACCCATTAGTTTCAGTTTCTTATTGGCTAGCTCTTACATATTGATCTAACCCATTTCTATTAATCTGTGTAGCCCACGAGCTGGCTTACCAGGAATGATCTTAACCTGCGTCTGCCTGGAGTGGGAGAACCATGGTGACTCCCTGACTCAGCTTCTTTCTCCCAGCCTTCAATGAAATCAACAGATTGATATATGACACTCCCACATCACATCCCCTAGTATCCTCTGATTCCCTGCCACTTTCCTCCATCCCTAACCCAGTTTCCCACCGTCATTTAGTGGTACAGGAAATAGAGCAAGTCCCCTTGAGAACTGTTGAATGCTGCAGACAAAATCTCTTTTTCCCAGCAGGAGATGGGGCTTTGGGGATCTCAGTCTGAAATGCACATTGTGAAAATTCAAAAATGAAATGCTCACTGAATTTGAATCTTTAGAAAATATCTGTGGGCACAGCTGTGGTCTGGGTCACATTGAAAACAAACTTGAATGTTTATACCATGCAAGGGTTTTCTTTTCTTTTGGTAGGACTTGAATCATTCTGGTCCTGCTTCAGCAGCTGCTTTTCTTATCTCCCACAGACATGTAAACACTTTTGTGGATATGAAGCATGCATAAACAAGCACACACATTCATATAACTGAGTCAAGATGATGACACTCCCAGTGACCCAGAGCCTACTCTTTCTCAACCTAGCGTTCTTCTTTCTCCCACATGGCTTCACAGCAGCATACACCCTTCAGTTCACGAGAGTTCTAGATTTTTGTTCCATTCCTGCCCTTTGGGAAACCATGACATATCAATTCTCGTCCTGAGTTCTGTGTTTCTTCTAAGAGAATTGGAGCAATAAATCTTCACAGTCGAACCAAAATGTTTTGATATTTCAGAAACTGTTAGAATCCTCTGCTTTATTTTGAATGAAAAACATCATTCTGAATATTCACCCCCTGCCTCAAATTCTGTGTCCTGGGTTATAGCTTCATCTTCAGGCAAGTAAGTGAGGTCCTTGTTCTTTATTCACTAGGCTAGATGCTACAGGGCTCTATTCCAAGTCCCTCTTGTGTTTGCTATGGATCCATGTGATCCATCTGTCACTCTGAGTGTTGCCCAACAACCAACTTCAGTATATGCAGCCTAACAGCCCCCTACCTCATAGGCACAGAGTTTCTTTAACTTTTCTGCAAATGGCTTACTTTCCCTGATGCTCTGCTGTGGCTGTTGCAGAAACCTTCGATCTGTACTGGAAGGAAACTCCAGGCACCAATATGGTCCTGGGAAATCTGATTAAAATTCATAGCCCTCTAGGTTGGGTGTGGTGGTACCCAACCAGCTTTAATCTCAGCACTCAGGTAGCAGAGGCAGGTGGATCTCTGAGTTTCAGGCCAGCCTGGTCTACAGAGCAACTTCCAGGATAACCAGGGCTATACAGGGAAATCCTGCCTCAAAAAACAAACAAATAAACAAACAAAAAAGTTGCAGCCTTTTTGAGCCTATTATAAAAACTATAACTGGTCAAAATGCAGAGAACAATTTACGGTGAGTTGTCCAGCCACAGAGAATACATCTACAAGACAACTCCTACACCTGAAGTTTAAGGGATACCACAGAAGAGAGGGCAGAAGTCTGTAAGAGTCAGCAGAGTGGAAAACCTGCTGTGAAATGTCTCTAGAAACATCAGTGCATCTTCCCCCACAGCACTTCAACAGTACGGCTGCCTGGCTGCCTAAACAAGACTGAATAAGGACATTATCAATAGACAAACTAATGTGGAAAAGGGGAAAACTCGGATTCCAGTGCTCGACAAAGAACTACAGGTTGCTAAAGAATGCTAAGAGCTGGAGAATTATTCTTTCCCAGAAATGAGGCCTTAATTGGTTATCTAATACCAAGTGGTCAGCTTTGAAATCACACACACACACACACACACACACACACACACACACACACACAAGCAATACTGACTAGACTCAACAAGATATATTTGTAATGTGTACCTATATATACCTATATGTATATCACAAAGAAAAAGAACTCATAAATGTAAAAGGGAGTGAGGCAGGGGTGAGGAGTTAGGTGGCAGGAAGGGAAGTAGAAAAATAGTATAATTATATTTTACTTTAAAATTTTTTAAATAAAAAATAATGAATCAATGATAGAATTCAGGATGATTATCTTTGAGAAGGCATAGGAAGGACTTCAAGAAGATTAGTGATAAACATATTTATAAAAACAAAACAAAAATTCACAGTCTTTAAAGACTGGCTCTCTCTCGTTCCAAGATCCAAATGCATGGAACTAGGAGGAAAGTCACCAATGTCCCTAGCTTCTCCACAACTGCTGATATCTTTGTTTTCAATTCAGGCTAGCCAGGTGATGTCACGTGCCATTTTACAGTTATTGGTTCATTTTCTCAGAATATGAGGCTTAGGGACCAGGTCTGAGAACTACACAGGAGATCTTGGTTCTGATAAAAGTCACATCAGACCATGTCCTGTGCAGGCAGAGCAGGCATGTTATTTCTTGATAGTGTGTGTCCTGTGTCCTATCTCAATTCAATCTCAGCAAATGAAACTCAAGTCAGTGATGGCACAAGTACTGAGAACTGAAAATAACCTGCCTTGTGTTTCTGTATAACATACAACAATATTGTCCTTTGAAGGTGAAGGAAAGCTTCAGAAAGTTTACACACATTCTGAATCAAATAGAGTTTTGTGGATGACAGAACAGAAAAATAAGGTCCTTCCTGCTGCTGCACTTCACACACAGCAAACTTTCTCTAGAACAGACCCATGGAGTATAACTTCCCTCATTATCCCCAACTTATGATGAGAAAAATTCATCCTTAAAATTAGGTAGCCTGTCCAAAAAACTTGGAGGGCAAGGGTTCAAACCCGTGCAACCCATTCCCCAACATTCACATTCCTACCGCTGACACTACGCCACCTCTTTGGAAAGGTAGAGATCAAACAGGGCCACGTCCCCTTCTCTGGTATTCTTCCCTTGCCTTCCACACCCTCCCCTTCCTGATTTCTGTTCTAGTTTCATTCTGTTGCTCTGATAAAACACTCACAGATACGGGAAGAAAGGGAAAGGGGGTTTATTTCATCTTATGGCTTACAGTGCAAAGCGAATGGAAGTTAGGGCAGGTTTTTAAGGAAGCAGAAACTGCAGGGAAATGCTGCTTATCAACTACTCTCTGACTTGCTTTCAGAGGCAAATAGCTTTCTTATTCAGTTCAGACACACCTACCTAGGGATGATGTTGTGTACAATGGGCTGGGCCCTCTCACATCAATCATCAGTCAGTGTAATCTCTCACAAGCAGGGCCGCAGCCAGTATGATCTGGGCAATCTCTCAAACTCTCTCATATGACATCTTCTTTTTCTTCCACTGACTATAAAATCTCAGTTTTTCATATTCCAATCCTGAATGCAACTTGGCAATGAAATAAACACCATGACTGCGCCAGCCTGGGACGGGGAGCTCGGGGGTTTCTTGGCCCCCTGTCCTTCTTGGGCTCTCTGCAGGGCCTCTACTCCCTGGGTGCTGCCTCTTTCTTTCTGGCCCACCCAGCCTCCGTCCAGAGCCCTCCCCACTTCGGCCCCATTGCCCTCTTTTGGCACGTGGCATCGCGCAGCCCAGCCTATCTGGGCGCTGGGTCCGAGTACTCGGGGCTCCCGGGCGGGCAGCAGTTCCTTTGTTTCTGTGGCCTGCCTGCACCAAGCGGGGTAGGTGCTTTGTTTGCGAGCTGCCCAACCAGCACGGAGGCCGATCTCTCTCCTTGGGTAGGCAAGGAGACCTGATCCGGTAAAAGAAGATCCATAGGGAGCATTTGGAAGACGAGATGGGCCGACGTCAAGGCAAGAATTCGCCCAACAAGCTGAAAAACAACATGAAGCCACCAGAAACAAGCGACCTCACAACGGGAGGACAAGAACCCCTTAATCAAGAAGAAGGAGAAAAGATTGACTTCATGAAAGTGATTGACACCCTTAAACAGCATGTAAAAAATGCCCTTATAGAAATGGATGAGAAATATAACAGAAAGTTTGAAGAATTGAATAAATCAGTGAATGATACCCTAGAAAACCAAGGAAAAACAATCAAACAGATAATGGAAACAGTTCAAGACCTGAAAACTGAAATGGAGGCAAAGAAGAAAACACAAACAGAGGGCCGGATGGACATGGAAAATCTAGGTAAACGAATAGAGACTACAGAAACAAGCATAACCAGCAGAATACAAGAGATAGAAGAAAGACTCTCGGATTCTGAAGATACCATAGAGAAAATAAACACACTGATCAAAGAAAACAGCAAGTCCAACAAACTCTCATCACAAAACATTCAGGAAATATGGGACACAATAAAAAGACCAAACCTAAGAATAATAGGAGTAGAAGAAGGAGAAGAAGTGCAGATCAATGGTCCAGAAAATATATTTAATAAAATTATAGAAGAAAACTTTCCCAACCTAAAGAAAGATATACCTATGAAGGTGCAAGAAGCATACAGAACACCGAATAGGCTGGATCAAAAAAAAAACATCCCCTCGCCATATAATTATCAAAACACAAAGCATACAGAATAAGGAAAGAATATTAAGAGCTGCAAAGGAAAAAGGCCAAATTACTTATAAAGGTAAACCTATCAGACTTACACCTGACTTCTCCATGGAAACCATGAAAGCCAGAAGGTCCTGGATAGATGTACTGCAGAAACTGAGAGACCATGGGTGCAAGCCAAGATTACTATACCCAGCCAAGCTTTCATTCACTATAAATGGAGAAAATAAAATTTTCCAGGATAAAAACAAATTTAAACAATACGCAGCCACAAATCCAGCCTTACAGAAAGTAATTGAAGGAAAATCACTAACCAAGGAGTCCAACAATGACCACAATAACTCAGACATCTAGAGACCCTTCACCAACACAAAACAAAGAAGGGAAACACACAAACTCTACGACTAAAAAAAAAAATGACCAGAGTTAACAACCACTGGTCATTAATATCACTTAATGTCAATGGACTCAACTCACCTATAAAAAGGCACAGGCTAAGAGATTGGATAAGAAAACAGGATCCAACATTCTGCTGTTTACAAGAAACACACCCCAACCACAAAGACAGGCACCTACTCAGAGTAAAGGGCTGGGAAAAGGCCTATCAAGCAAATGGACCTAAGAAACAAGCAGGTGTGGCCATACTGATCTCTAACAAAGTTGACTTCAAACTTAAATCAATCAGAAGAGATGGAGAGGGGCATTTTATACTCATAACAGGAACAGTTCATCAGGATGAAGTCTCAATCCTGAACATCTATGCCCCTAATATAAAAGCACCCACGTACATAAAAGAAACATTGCTAAAATTCAAGGCAGCCATCAAACCGCACACACTAATAGTAGGAGACTTCAACACTCCTCTCTCACCAATGGACAGGTCAATCAGACAGAAACCTAACAGAGAAATAAGAGAATTAATGGAAGTAATGAATCAAATGGACTTAACAGACATCTATAGAACATTCCATCCAAATAGGAAAGAATATACCTTCTTCTCTGCAGCTCATGGAACCTTCTCGAAAATCGACCACATAGTCGGTAACAAAGCAAACATCCACAGTTACAAAAAAAATATTAGTAACCACCTGTGTCTTATCAGATCACCATGGATTAAAGTTAGAATTCAACAATAATGCTACCCCCAGAAAGCATACAAAGTCATGGAAACTGAACAGTCAACTATTGAACCATACCTGGATTAAGGAAGAAATAAAGAAAGAAATTAAAGTCTTCCTGGAATTCAATGAAAATAAAGAAACAACATACTCAAACTTATGGGACACTATGAAAGCAGTCCTAAGAGGAAAGTTCATAGCACTAAGTGCCCACTTAAAGAAAACAGAGAAAGCTCACATTGGAGACTTAACAGCCCACCTGAAAGCTCTAGAAAAAAAAAGCAGACTCACCTAGGAGGAGTAGAAGACTGGAAATAATCAAACTGAGGGCTGAAATCAACAAAACAGAAACACAGAAAACAATACAAAGAATCAATGAAACAAAAAGCTGGTTCCTGGAGAAAATCAACAAGACTGACAAACTACTATCCAAGCTAATCAAACGGCAGAGAGAGAATTTGCAAATTAATAAGATCAGAAATGAAAAGGGGGACATAACCACAGACACAGAGGAAATTCAGAGAATCATTAGATCTTACTACAAAAGCCTATATGCCACAAAATTGGAAAATGTAAAGGAAATGGATACTTTTTTAGATAAATATCATATACCAAAGTTAAATCAGGACCTGGTGAACAATCTAAATAGACCTGTTAGTCGCGAAGAATTAGAAGAGGTTATCAAAAATCTCCCTACCAAAAAAAGCCCAGGACCAGATGGTTTCAATGCAGAATTCTACCAGAACTTCCAAGAAGATCTAATACCTATACTCCTTAATGTATTCCACAATATAGAAACAGAAGGGTCATTACCAAACTCCTTTTATGAAGCCACAATTACTCTGATACCAAAACCACACAAAGACTCAACCAGGAAAGAGAACTACAGGCCAATCTCACTCATGAATATCGACGCAAAAATCCTCAACAAAATACTGGCAAATCGAATCCAAGAACACATCCGAAAAATTATCCATTATGATCAAGTAGGCTTCATTCCTGAGATGCAGGGCTGGTTCAACATACGAAAATCTATCAATGTAATCCAGCATATAAATAAACTGAAAGAAAAAACCATATGATCATTTCATTAGATGCTGAAAAAGCATTTGACAAAATTCAACATCCATTTATGTTAAAAGTCTTGGAGCGATTAGGGATACAAGGGTCATACCTAAATATAATAAAAGCTATATACAGCAAACCGACAGCTAACATCAAATTAAACAGAGAGAAACTCAAAGCCATCCCACTTAACTCAGGAACACGACAAGGCTGTCCACTTTCGCCATACCTCTTCAACATAGTGCTTGAAGTTCTAGCAATAGCAATAAGACAACATAATGGAATCAAGGGGATTCGAATTGGAAAGGAAGAAGTTAAACTTTCGTTACTTGCAGATGATATGATAGTGTACATAAGCGAACCCCAAAACTCCACCAAAGAACTTTTACAGCTGATAAACAGCTTTAGTAATGTGGCAGGATACAAGATCAACTCCAAAAAATCAGTCGCCCTCTTATACACAAAGGATATGGAAGCAGAGAGGGAAATCAGAGAAGCATCACCATTCACAATAGCCAAAAACAGCATAAAATATCTTGGGGTAAATCTAACCAAGGAAGTGAAAGATCTATTTGACAAGAACTTTAAGGCATTGAAGAAAGAAATTGAAGAGGATACCAAAAAATGGATGGACCTCCCTTGCTCTTGGATTGGAAGGATCAACATAGTAAAAATGGCAATTCTACCAAAGGCAATTTATAGATTCAATGCAATCCCCATCAAGATCCCCTCAAAATTCTTCACAGATCTGGAGAGGACAATAATCAACTTTATATGGAAAAACAAAAAACCCAGGATAGCCAAAACAATCCTATACAATAAAGGATCTTCTGGAGGCATTACCATCCCTGACTTCAAACTCTATTACAGAGCCACAGTAATGAAAACAGTGTGGTACTGGCATAAAAACAGAGAAGTCGACCAATGGAATCGTATAGAAGACCCGGATTTTATCCCACAAACCTATGAACACCTCATTTTTGATAAAGGAGCTAAAAGTATACAATGGAAGAAAGAAAGCATCTTCA
The DNA here is from genome assembly GCF_018167655.1 of Microtus oregoni. Lineage (NCBI taxonomy): Eukaryota > Metazoa > Chordata > Mammalia > Rodentia > Cricetidae > Microtus > Microtus oregoni. The sequence continues at coordinate 9,410,452 of NW_024543097.1, read as the reverse complement.
ACAAATGGTGCTGGCACAACTGGATGTCATCCTGTAGAAGAATGAAAATAAACCCTTATCCATCACCGTGCACAAAACTCAAGTCCAAATGGATTAAAGACCTCAATATCAGCCCGAACACACTGAACCTGATAGAAGAGAAAGTGGGAAGTACCCTACAGGAGATGGGCACAGGAGATCGCTTCCTATGTATAACCCCAGAAGCACAGACATTAAGGGCAACATTGAATAAATGGGACCTACTTAAACTGAGAAGCTTCTGTAAAGCAAAGGACATAGTCACTAAGACACAAAGGCAACCTACTGACTGGGAGAAGATCTTCACCAACCCCACAACAGACAAAGGTCTGATCTCCAAAATATTTCGAGAACTCAAGAAACTAGACTTTAAAATGCTAATTAACCCAATTAAAAAATGGGGCACTGAACTGAACAGAGAATTCTCAGCAGAGGAAGTTCAAATGGCCAAAAGACACTTAAAGTTGTGCTCAGCTTCCTTAGCAATCAGGGAAATGCAAATCAAAACAACTTTGAGATATCATCTTACACCTGTCAGAATGGCTAAAGTCAAAAACACCAAGGATAACCTTTGCTGGAGAGGCTGTGGAGGAATGGGTACCCTCATCCATTGCTGGTGGGAATGCAATCTTGTGCAACCACTGTGGAAGTCAGTGTTTCGGTTTCTCAGGAAATTCGGGATCAACTTACCCGTGGACCCAGCAATACCACTCCTGGGAATATACCCAAGAGATGCTCTATCATATGACAAAAGCATTTGTTCAACTATGTTCATAGCAGTATTATTTGTAATAGCCAGAACCTGGAAACAACCTAGATGCCCTTCAATGGAAGAATGGATGAAGAAAGTATGGAATATATACACGCTAGAGTACTACACTGCGGTAAAAAACAATGACTTCTCGAATTTGCATGCAAATGGATGGAAATAGAAAACACTATCCTGAGTGAGGTGTCCCAGACCCAAAAAGATGAACATGAGATGTACTCGCTCATAATTGGTTTCTAGCCATAAATAAGGGCCACGGATTCTACAATAGGTGAACCTAAAGAAGCTAAGTAAGAAGGTGAACCCAAGGAAAAACATATAGTTATCCTCTTGGCTAAGGGAAGTAGACCAAATAGCCAGGGAGAAAATTAGGATCTTGGGGGTGGGGTGGGATGGGGGTAAGGGGAGATGGGGAGAGAAAAGGTAGAAGGGAAGGAGGGGGGACCTGGGGAAACAGGAGAATTGGGATAAAGGAAAGGTGGATAGGGGAGCACGGAACCACAATTCTTAGTTAAGGGAGCCAGTTTAGGGTGGGCAAGAGATTTGACCCTAGAGGGGCTCCCAAGTGCCCAAGATGAGGTTCCCAGTTAGTTCCTTGGGCAGCTGAGGATTTGGAACCTGAAATGACCCTATCCTAGAGCAATACTGACGAATATCTTGCATATCATCATAGAACCTTCATCTGGTGATGGATAGAGATAGAGACAGAGACCCACACATGAGCACTGGACTGAACTCCCAAGGTCCCAATGAGGAGCAGAAGGAGGGAGAACATGAGCAAAGAAGTCGGGACCACGAGGCGTGCACCCACCCACTGAGACAGTGGAGCTGATCTACTGGGAGCTCACCAAGGCCAGCTGGACTGTGACAGAAAAAGCATGGGATAAAACCGGACTCTCTGAACATGGCGAACAATGAGGTCTGATGAGACGCCAAGGACAATGGCACGGGGTTTTGATCCTACTTAATGTTCTGGCTTTGTGGAAGCCTAGCCAGTTTGGATGTTCACCTTCCTAGATATGGACGGAGGGGGGAGGACCTAGGACTTACCACACGGCAGGGAACCCGGACTGCTCTGTGGACTGGAGAGGGAGGGGGAGAGGAGTGGGGGGAGGGGGAGAAGGGTGGGAGGAGGGGGAGAAGGGTGGGAGGAGGGGGAGGGAAATGGGAGGCTGGGAGGAGGTGGAAACTTGTTTTTTTGTTTATGTTTTTTTTTCTTCTTTTCTCAATAAAAAAAAACAGCGTTAAAAAAAGAAATAAACACCATAACAATACAAAGATATTATAAGTAAATGAAAACACATCTTCAAGATGCTTAGAATTATATTTTTTTTCTTATTCTTTTTTTTTGTTTTTTTTTTGTTTTGTTTTGTTTTTTCGAGACAGGGTTTCTCTGTGGTTTTGGAGCCTGTCCTGGAACTAGCTCTTGTAGACCAGGTTGGTCTTGAACTCACATAGATCCGCCTGCCTCGGCCTCCCGAGTGCTGGGATTAAAGGCGTGCGCCACCACCGCCCGGCTAGAATTATATTTTAACAATCACGTTAACGTGATTAAAATGGTTGAAAGGGTCAAGAAAATGTCTTTTTTTCAGAGAGAGTGAGTGTGGTGGTTTGAACGAGAATTGCCCCCAGAGGCTCACATATTTGAATGTTTGGTGTATAGTTGATGGAACTGTTTAGGAAGGATTAGGAGCTGTGCCTTGTTGGAGGAGGTGTGCCAATGGTGGGAGGCTTTGAGGTTTCAAAAGTCCATGCCAGGCTCAGTTGGCTGTTTCTGCCTCCCGTCTGGGGATCAGGATGTAAGCTCTCAAGTACTGCTCCAGTGCTGTGCCTGCCTGCCGACTGCCATACTCCCCACTGGGATAACCAGGACTCACCTTCTGAAACTGTGAGCAAGCCCCCAATCAAATACTTTCTCTTACAAGTTGCCTTGGTCCTGGTGTTTCTTCACAATAATACAACAGTGACTTAAAATAGTAAGCATGTGAGCTAAAGAACAAAAGGTATTGAGAATGAAAACATAATCTGTCACTTTAAGTAGAAAAACTAGTCGAGCAAGCTATGGGGGAAGTGAGCTATCTGAGAAGTATGAAAAAGAGCTCTTGACAAGGAGCTGATTCAGGGCCTTATTGGTATAATGATAATGGAACATGCAATTAATGAGCAAGTTTTCCAAGCAGAGGACACCGTTAGCTTTCTTAGGAGATCATTCTCATGAAGAGGAACAGGAATAACTCTTTTGCTTCATGTAGTTCCTACCAGTTAAAATGTACTTTCATATATGTTTTCATTTTTAAATAAACTTCATTAAGTTATAATTTATGTGTCATAAAATAACTCATCTAGAGTATATAATCTAGGATTTTTGTGTCTGTATATTCAAAATTATGAGATCATTACCACAAGCTAAGTTTAAAATATTTCATTATTCTAAAAATAAGCAGCATATTAGATTTCAAATTCCATTCTCAGTAGTTGAATTTTGAAAGTTTAGTTTTACCATTGGGGACAAGATTCCTGTTATTGTCAGAGTACAAGTTTTGTTTTGTTTTTTTCTCATTTCTCTAGACTTTAGGGGAATAGGCACATATGGTAGTCCCTAGGAGTGAAATTGATGGATGATATGGTAACTCTGTTTGACATTCTCTAATGTTAACTACAAAACTCTTTCAAATTGTTGCAGTGGGTGTAGTGAATATAGGTTCTGCTTTCTCCACGTGTTCATGTGAAATGGTAACTTTTATTTTTTTAGCTTTTTAGTGTATTTCTGCAATGGCTAAAGGTATTGGGTGTCCTTTCATGTACTTAGTTCTGTTTCTATGTCATCTTTAGAGAAATGCCTGCCCACATCCCTTGCCCATTTTTAAATTGTGCTACTTATGCTTTTATGATTAAGCTATAAAATGCTCTTTATTTATTTCATGCCTATTTGTCAGGTGTATGATTTTCCAATGTCTCTTTCATTATATACATTGACCCTCACGCTCTTGAGAAGATCCTTTGCACCATGTAGACTTTCTATTTTGGTAAGTTTATATGTTTATATGTTTTAATCTGTGCTTTGCTATGTCTCATCCTCTGGCCTAATGTCTACATCTACCTACCTAAGGTTATACAGATTTACTCCAAGGTATTTTTCTGTGAGGTGTCTTATAATTTCAGCTTCTGCATTTAGGTCATGGATACATTTGAGATCACTTTTATAGTGGAGGTAAGGATGTAATTTCATTTTTTCTGTGTAGATATTTATCTGTTGGTGTAGCACTGGTTGGAATGATTACACATTTTTCTGTTGTATTGCCTTGCCACTCTGGATAACCAAGTGACAGCAACTATAAGGGTTTAATTTTTAATTCTGGTCTCTATTCAGTTCTGTTTTTCTATATGTCTAACCTTTAGTCCAGTGTCATACTGACGTGATTTCTCTAGATAAGTTTTAATATATAAAATGAGAAATTAAATTTTTCAAGCTTGGTTCTTTTGGGATTTTTAAACTGTTTTGAATCTCCTGCATTTGGTTAAGAATGTCAGAATCTGCTTACCACTTTTTGACAAAAAGAAAAGGCAATTAAAATTTTGATGAGGATTGTATTGGCAAAAACAATGTGAGGAATATTGCCATTTTAGACAGTATGTTTTCGATCATGAACATTTTTAGTCTGTGAACATAAAAAGCTTCCTCCTTTTAAAAAAGAAAGAAAGTAGACTGAGCAAGCCAAGAGGAACAAGCCCATAAGCAGTACTCCATCATACCCTCTGCATCAGCTCCTGCCTCCAAGTTCCTACTTGAGTTCCTGTTCTGAATTCTTTGGATGATGAACTATTATATGAAGGTAAAAGTAAAATAAACCCTTTCCTTACCAAGTTGCTTTTGGTCATGGTGTTTCATTATAGCACTAGGAACTCTAATGAAGACAAAGGCTGTACAAACCCTACTCTTCTCTAATGATACAATGTAAAAGAGAACATTACAGAGTGTCATATCGGCCCACCATGGTGGTAACACAATAATTTTCACTGAATAGACAAGAAAGACAAATATTCTAGATGTATCATTAAGACAAGTGTTAAAAGGTAGAAAATAAATATTTAAATTCGGGGGCTATATCATTTTTGTAAGGTTGGTTTTGAGTCCAGAGCTCTGGGGCAGTAATGGATATCATTTAAAAAACTAAAGGGACTAATTACTGAAGTTATTAACAAGCTATTTCTTTTACTACTAAGAACAAAGTAGAACAATTGGGTGTCTCTTCAGCTTATGGAGTAACAAGAATCCATTAATGGGAACATAAACTGGTACTGTCACTGTGGAAATCAGTATAAAAATTCTTCCAAAAAGTAAAAATAGAATTACCACATAATTCAGCTGTAGTGGTTTTGTATCCAAATGATTGTAAACCAGAGCAACATAAATACTTAGATATCCATGTTTCTTCTGTTCACAGTTGCCAAGATATAGAATGAGCCTAGATTCTGTCAAAAGATGAATGGATAAAAGAAATGTTAGGCGTATACAATGGAATTTTACTCAGTTGTAAAGAAGTGATATTTGAAAAAAAGTGGATAGGAGTTGAGATAACTATTAGCAAAATAAGCTAAGTTCAGAAACACAAATACATATGTTCTCTTTCATATGTGGAAATCTAGGTGTGTGTGTGTGTGTATGTGTGTGTGTGTATGTACAGTATATAAAAATAGAAAGGCACTATGAGGAGAGAGGATGAGGTCCAAAAAGGACAGACAAGATGAACAAGAGACCCAATAAAGGACATTAAAACCAAACCAAACCAAAACAAAACAGGGGATCTTTAGGAGGAAAAAGGATGCTAGCAAGAAAAGAGGAAGAATTTGGGGAAGCCATGGGGCATAGAGAACACAGTCTATTGATATATGCTTGGGAATGTCACAACTGAACACTTTTCTTTGTGTGCTAATCAAAAAAATTAATTCTAAAATTAAGCATAACAAAACTCATAAAATTAATTCTTAACCAGGAATAGCAGAGCATGCTTATAATCTCAGCAGTTGGAGGCAGAGACAGGAGTATTATCATAAGGTTGAAGTCAAGTAGTTACATAATGAATTCCAGGTTGTTTGGGGCTAAGTGGCAACACAAACAATAAAAAAGTTAAAACAACAAAAATATAACTAAAGTAAAAACCGTCACCAATGTACTTTTTATGCAACAAATTATTGGGTGGAATTGGGACAGAAATGATACTATTATAAAGCGATACTTGGATCTCTCAATCTGACTACCAAACTGTCCAAGTGGATCCCAAAGAAATGAGAATTTTTCTGGGAATTTCATGCTTGGAGAAGGAAAAGTCACCAGCCAGAGAGGGGGACGTGTTCCCTTGAAAGAGTGTTCAAAGGAGTTCTAACAAATGGTCGGACACCTTACAGAATGAGGCATCTGAGTACTGCACAGTGATGCTCTGCTGGGATGCAGCTGAAGATGCAGAGCCTAGAAGTGCAGTGACATCTGAGGACCAGAAAAGACAGCAGAATGAGGTGATCACATCATGTGCCATTGCAGCCCTTCAGAAACTGAAACAGGGGGACTAAGAGCTTGAGGCCAGTCTCGGCTACATAAAGGTGTGTGTGTGTATGTATAGTGTGTGTGTGTGTGTGTGTGTGTGTGAGAGAGAGAGAGAGAGAGAGAGAGAGAGAGAGAGAGAGAGAGAGAGAGAGAGAACAGAAGTTGAGGGCCCAGCATAGGAAAATGAGAAAGATGGCTGGGCAGTAAGAAGAAATAGTAATCAAAAAAGTGTCAAAGAAATTAATATATAGAATCAAACTAAGTGTCTGTCAATAGATGAGTGGATAAACTGAATTTGTCAAACATCACAGCAGAGTATTATCCAGCCACAAAGAATAACAAAATCATGCCATCTGAAGGAAAATAGATAAAGCCCAATAGCATTTGATTTTTTTCCCCTAAAAGTATACTTTGACATCATCTTGGAGTAAAGATTAATGTTGCCTGGTAGCCATGGTTACTAATGAGCTGAACAGTACAGTGATAATGAGGTCTGTCGTGCTGGCAATGGAGTTACAAACACTTCTTAGTAAACAGAGAAGGGTTCGCAAGGCCCTCACCTAGAATTCCAGCCATTGCTCCATTCACGCCACCCCAGCTACAAGTGATCTTGGGAGTTTCTAGAGCATACAGGGCACCAGGTTAACTGGGGCATCTTCAATGAGGCCATCACCCATTATGGAGTGATAAACTATGCTTCTGTAAATGACCCTCTCATGTGTTCTGTAAGTAGGTCTAATAAACTCATTGGTTCAATCTGGCATTTGGTCTATTGTTGGTATCCTAGCTGGAATGAATAGACATTTGTCCATATTTATTCATTCCCCCCCCCCCAAAAATTAACACAACCTTAGTCACGTCAAGCAAAATAAGCCAGACTCGGGAAGACAAATATCACATGTCTGTGTTTCTGTCATATGTAGCATCTATATTATGGCACACGCGCGCGCACACACACACACACACACACACACACACACACACACACACACGATAGCAGGAAGAGGGTTCCATTTGGGGAGAATAGAGGGGCCAACAGGAGGTAGTAGAGCAAAGGAGGTTAATGAGAAGAGTACAATAATGCACGTGTGAAGGCTTCATAATGAAACTGGTTGTTTTGGACATGATTGAAAACAGCCAAGTTTCAGGAGAGGAACCGACATAAAATTACCTTCAGAGCAAGCCTTATGGGAAAGAGAGCTTTGAGACTGTTCCAAGGTGAGACTGGGGGAATGATCTGGCCTTGAAGTGGGAAAGCAATGAGGAGAGACAGAGGATGCAGTGACAGCATGTTTGGGCCTTGAGAGAGAGAGAGAGAGAGAGAGAGAGAGAGAGAGAGAGAGAGAGAGAGAGAGACTTCCCTTCAAAACCAGACCACAGTGAGCCCTGAAGTGGAACCTTCAGGTCCAGAGAGAAACTGTGTTAGAAAACAGAGCCACCAGAAATAGCTTTCAAATCCAAGAACAAAGGGAATATCTGACTTTTTAGATGTTTCCAGAGTTAATAGTACTCTCAGATAACACAATACATTCCACGCAATATATTATACCTACAACTATGTCGTCTGTAGAGGATGGGGAGAAGTTCCACACCACATGATTTAGCCTGGCCATGCCTATATGTCTCCTAACATGGAGTTGGACATTGGCTACCTTTCAGCTGCAAGGCTAGTGCACAGCAGGCTTTCATTCCAGGGAGACAGACAGGGAGCTATAGGCTCTGTCACTTAACAGTATACTGATTTTCAAAAAGTATTTTTAAAATTAATTCAGTTTTTCAAATGGTACCAAGAGACTACTTTTTACAAAATTCAGGACGTGGCCAAGTGTTAAGTGCTGTTGAGATCTAACAGGGTAAAGCCAAATGTGTATATGGGAGGCAGCACCTAATGTCCTTGCCAATAGCTCTGCACAGCCAGACAGATGGAACAGGAGGGGGAGGCTGGGAGCGAGTTCTCTGCCCAAAGAAGTCTAACAGTTCTGGCATAGGAAGAGATCTGTCCTTAGTGCTAACTGTGTCTACCTATGCTCTTGGTTGTGGCTCTGAAAAGTGGGTCAGGGACACAGGAACAGCTCTTTTAGTATCAACTCTGTCCAAAGAGCAGATGTGGCTTGTTCATTTCAGATGGATCACCTGTCCTGGGAAAGGAGGCAACAAGTCTAGCGGTTAAGCCAGTTTGTACAGACACTCAGAACACACCCTAGTTCCACCTCCTGTGAACTGTACCCATGGGAATGCTTCATAAACCACTGAGCCTCTGGTCACTCTGTGTCAGAAATACATAGAGACATGCTATGTGTTTCAAATATCAGGATTTATTGAATAACAATAAATCCACAAGGTATAGCAGTCTCAGATTGTAAGTTATTCCTAGATAAATAGATAGACAGACAGATTTACCATGTGATATGTCATATGTGATCCTTGATAATTTTGGCCAAGGCAAGCACACATTTTTTATTTTTATCTTAATTGCTAATATTGACTCTCTGATCACATGGTAAATCTGTCTATCTATTTACATATATATACCTGACTGCTCACCTACCTACTTACCTACTATGCAGGTCACAGACTGATTACAAAGAAACCTAAGAAATCAAATCCAAACCGAAGGGGGCTGTATGAGTGTCTGTCGTGATTAGCTAATGAACCTAAACTGAGCCATAAAGTTGCTACTGCTGCAGGACACTACAGGTCACAGAAGTGAAAGCCAAGCTGCCATGTTGAATCCAGCTGCAGAAGTAAACTGGCCAGGACCAGGTCCAGATGAAGATGGATGGACAGCAATTCCATATCAACAATGGTGACCAAGCCAAGATAAAGCCCCAGGGATGGTTGGACATTCTCTACTCTTGGTCCTAGACACAGGTCCAGGTGGTCAGATGACAGGTCAGCGAGAAAACTGCCATCTTCTTACTAAGCGTCCACCTCTTTATGAGGTCCAGGTGAGGAAGTTGTTTCTTATCCTTGGTCTGGTGTATCCAACAAGGTCTGGAGCCTGGTTTCCCCGATACTACTTTAATATACTCATGTGCCCTTACAATCTCAACTCACCCCAGAAAATCCTGAAGATGGCACTGGTTTACTTTCAGGAATAAGTAATTTCTTAGTCTGTGTTGCATGAGTGGTGCCAGTCAGTGGGTGTTGTTCATGTTTCCACTCGGATGCACAGTCATCCTGCATCATCAAAATGGAGCCAAAAGCTGCTAATAAAACCAAGTCTCTCATGACAAAGCACAGGCTTAAAACGGCACCAGCAAAAGCCTCACTGTTTTACACCATATAAAGGAGCTCAGAGAAGAGCACACTCTAATCTCAATACGTCTGGCTTCCTTCATACTTTATTATTTGTTAGATCAGTGCCTTCCTAACCAACGCCCACACCAAGCACGCAGCCTCTATCACCTGCTTATCTCTGAGGGCTTTGCCTCACTAAAATATCAAGCACTCACTAACCCATGCCAGGAGTGTGATACTACCCAGATGATGTGGTTGGTGATTCAGGTCAGCCACGAAGACTGGCAGTGCTAGGCAGGTGTTACCCTTTAAAGTACCAAAAAGGATTTTAATAGCATTTCTCCCCTGCTCCCTTGGACTCAACCAGAGCTCAGTCACTATTCCCATCTTTCACACTTTCCCGGGAGGCCCCGGGGTGGGGTACCTTGGTCTAATGAGGAGACTTTCTTATTTCGTAGATTATTTTCTTCCCCTAAGTAAAGCACGAAGAGAAAACAAATACCACAGCCAAAGCCGTGAATGACCCTACCAGGGAAGAGCACTGGGTGCTTTGGTCCTTGCTCTGCCAGCCTGGCCAACAGCATCACTATCAACACAGTAGTAACTGGACAAGGGTATGGCTGTGCTGCACCCTTTGACTGGGTGACTTATCGTCTTATATTTTTAAATTAGCCTCGCTAGCACCATCTGATAAATCAACACAGAAGTCATTAATTTGTTCATTATCTGAGTAATATGATTCCTTCCTTGTGCCAAGAAATGCAGGAGATGCCAGGAAAGTTAAAAATATCCCACTTGGATAATTTTACGTACTGGCTTTGGGGGAGCCTAGGCACTTTGGATGCTCACCTTACTAGACCTGGATGGAGGTGGGTGGTCCTTGGACTTCCCACACGTGAGGGAACCCTGATTGCTCTTCGAGCTGATGAGGGAAGGGGACTTGATCGGGGAAGGGGGAGGGACATGGGAGGCGGTGGCGGGGAGGAGGCAGAAATCTTTAATAAACAAATAAATTAAAAAAAATAAAAATAAATAAATTAAGTGTAAAAAAAAATATCCCACTTGAAAGCACAAGTGCCCATTCTTGTCACTGATAAACTAGGTGAGGAAGTGTACTGGGCACAGAGGTCAAAAAAAAAAAAACACCTAGCTGGTGGCTGATTTCCCTTTAGCAGCACGTGGTCTCCTGATGGAGAAAGAAGCCACATCCTCACCAGGCAGGCTCCATGCTTCATCATGTTATCTCTCTCTCTCTCTCTCTCTCTCTCTCTCTCTCTCTCTCTCTCCTCCATGCTCCCAGGGCCCATCTGGCGGGATGCAGAGATTTGTGTAAAACACACTGCAGAGCACACTCATCAGATAATCTAGCCTCATTTGAGTGTGAAACCATAAAGTACAGGAGGCCATGGGGTCAGTGTGCAGTAACAGAAAGAAATCCACTCTGGTTTCCACGCTTATGTGGAATCATTTAACATTTTTGTAAATGTATTTTGTTTAAAGGGTGAAAGTGAAGGTCAGTGGAGCTGAGAAAATATAGACACCGAGATAAGAATAGAGTATTTTATAATTATAAAATTCACACTTCCTAAGGATTGTAATAAGTATAATAAGCTCAATTCAACTCAGAAATAGATTCCCTGGATCATACAATTGTCTGCTGTAACACCAGGGTCTAGAACAAGGTTCACACATTTAGGGAACTTAATTATAGTTGGATAAATAGACTGCTAACAAAAAAAGTATTTAGTAGTTGGAATATGACTCAGGGATTAAAAGCACTGGCTGCCCTTGCCCTTCAGTTCTTCATATCCACATGGCTATGGGTCTGTGACACCAGCTCAAGAGGCACCTCTTCTGGTCTCCATAGGCACCAGACATCATGTGACAAACAGACATACATGCAGCTAGATCACCCATATACATGAAATTTTAAAAATTTAAAACAAATATGTAAGTAAGTAATGTAGTACCAGGTACTAGCAAGAGGAACAAAGACAGATAAACAGAGTCTGTGGGTAGAGATGAAGTTCTCTGTACTGTGTTTGTTGTTGTTGTTGTTGTTGTTTGTTTTGTTTGTTTGTTTGATTGGTTTTTCAAGGCAGGGTTTCTCTGTAACTTTGTACCTATCCTGGAACTCACACTGTAGATCAGGTTGGCCTTGAACTCACAGAGATCTACCTGTCTCTACTCCCCCCCAAGTGCTGGGATTAAAGGTGTGTGCCCAGCCTGTGTTCTAACAAAAGGTCCCTCTGTTTTTCTCCACCCACCCCATGCTGGTGATTGTATGGAAGGCCTTCATGTATTCTGAACAAATAAGACCAAGGTCTAATCCCAACCCTACAAGGTCTCTATAAGGTGATTACTGAGACACTTGTGGTCAAGAAGGACATTAAACAATGACAAAGCAAACACCATGGAACTAGGTGGGTGTGGGGGCTCAGGTCTAGCCCCTGAGTCACAGACAGAGCTAAATCTTGAGTACCAAGCCACCCAGGACAACTTTCTCTCAAAAACAACAATAACAAACAAAAATAACCTCCCCCCAAGAAGGGTTAAATGTGACTCTGGAACGGAGTGTTTGATCTGCAGAATAGCCAAAGAAGAAAAAAATAAGACTATGTAAGGACTGGGACGATGGCTCAGAGTTCACTCTTTTTAAAGAACCTAGCTTTTGTTCCTAGCAGTCAACACCCAACACCTCAAGAAGATCCTCAACCTCCCTGGACACCAGGTATGTATGTATGTATATATATATGCAGGCAAAACACTCATGCACATAAAATTAAAAAAATAAATCTAGAAAAATTTAAAAATTATGTAATCATCAGAGAAGCTCATAACCCAACAATTCCACTGTAATTGAAACAGCCATTACTTGGCAGATATAGAAAGTCCATGTTAGGTTTTAGCAAAGGATGGACAGGACCAGCACAGCCATCTTTCTGGAGGAACCAAGAAGTGACCAGCAGGGGTACCTGGAAAGTTTGAGTGGTTCTTAGGACAGGGTTACATTTCTCTGTAGCCAAGAATATGCTGAGGAGCACATTGTACTCTTGGGCAGAATTCTGCTGTCCCTACTGGCTCAAATCCCTTCTGTTCTGTCTCTGCCTCTAAGATTAACAATGTGCAACTCGGCTCCTTATGTCCTCAGTGGTGAGTCTGCACCTCTGTTACCTCCATGCACTGCAGCTGGAAAGAGACTCCCTTCAAAAAGTATGTGCATTGTGGGATAGTCACACGGTGTGTGCCTCCTGGCCCTTACACTTCTGCACTGTGTATTGACCGGTGCCTGATAACTTACCTAGTTTGTTTTGTCAGAGAACAAGAAAAATACCTGTTTTTCAGTCATGCAGAAGGGGAGGTCCCTTGGGAGTCTTTGTAAACCCTTGACCTACACTAGTGGTTGCCTATCCTGACTGGATACTCAGCAACATACAGGGAATGCCCAATTTCATGTCTTCTAACCAGCTAGGGAAAGGATAAATTCTAAATTGAATTTCACACTAAAAGTCATACTTCTACTATTTACAACTATAATAAAAGTGTAACCATAATGAAAACTGTAAAATAAAAAAACATAATAAACCCTCCAAACTAAAACATTTGACTTACTAGAGACCACCAGTGTGACTGTGCTAATTCATTTTAATGTAGGATTCAGAACAAGGTATAAATTCTCTCGTCTACATCTAATTTAAGAATATCTTTACCTCAGGAATAAAAAGAGTGCAAATTAGAAAATCTATTAATATATTCACCACATTAACAAATCAGGAAATTATATGGTTATCTCAACAGAGGAAGAGAAAGCGTTCAGTACCATTTATCCTTCCCGCATAAGACATGTACTAGAGATAAAAATCCTGGCTATGAAAGGCTTCTGTAAAGACACTCAGTGACTGGAGAGACACCCCATAATTTCTGAGCACTGGCTGCTCTTGCAGCAAACTCGGATTCAATTCCCAACAACCACATGTTGGTCCACAGACATCTGTAACTCCAGTTCTAGGGGATCTGACACTCTTTCTTGGCCTCCACAAGCACTAGGCATTCATGTGGTGCACAGACATACACACAAACAAAAAGTAAAATGAACAAATATATTTTTTATAAAAGCTATTTCACTTAAATTATGCTGTCATCCTTGGTGGAGGGTTTGTAAAAGTGTTCTTCACAAAATCATGTTCAACACAACATTGTCGTGTCTTATCTGTTCTTACTTCATATTTTATTCCCCATATTACTCCCTGCGGTAATTTCTAATCAGCCATAAAGTAGTCTTAAATCCCCAAATGGAAGTACCACATTTGCTCTAGATCAAGAAGAAGGAATAAGCCGGGCGGTGGTGGCGCACGCCTTTAATCCCAGCACTCGGGAGGCAGAGGCAGGCGGATCTCTGTGAGTTCGAGGACAGCCTGGTCTACAAGAGCTAGTTCCAGGACAGGAACCAAAAGCTACGGAGAAACCCTGTCTCGAAAAATCAAAAAAAAAAAAAAAAAAAAAAAAAAAGAAGAAGAAGGAATAAAATGTTGGCACACAGAAAACGAGACTAAGGGAGGACCCATCATGTGGGGCAAGGGAAACTGCCGTGGACCTTTGAGGTGTTTTAAAAATGTGTGGATGTTCTTGTAATGTGTGTGGTTTTTCTTTCTGTTCATAACTCCAAGAGATCTATGCTAGTAGAGGAGGGAGATGGAGGTCCTTCAGATAAGGTTTCTACCTTGGCATGATTGCTTCTTTAGACTAGAGAAGTCTTTGGGTGTAGATGTGCTGGGGGTGACTGTCCAATGTGCTAAAGCTTAGGGGTGTCTCTGGCCTCCAATCACTAGGGTTACTGTTCCTATTACTTGTGGCAACCACAGTCTGTGGAGTCAGCCATGGGATGCACTCCGATGATCTCAGCACCCAAGAGTCTGGGGCAGGAGGCCAGAAAATTCCACACTAGCCCAGCTATTGCTTCTTCTCCATGGAAGGTTATTTGTTTCTGTTTTACTCAACTTAGTCTTTGAATATCTCCTCTGCTTTGCTTTACCATGACCAAAGGCAAAGAAGAGTTTTTTTCACTGCTTACAAGACACCTCCTTCCTTTCATTATTGACCCTTCCCCAAGTCTAGTTCTCTGTGAGAAATCACAGTCAAGGCCAGCACTGTATTAATAATGATTTTTTTCTTCCTTCCCAGCAAGCTGTGGCATTTAACACTAAGCAGGCTGAATGATGCCCTTCAGCACTATTTTGAGCAGCAAAGATATTTGATGGCAATTTTTTTTTGTGCTATTCAGCTGTTAGAAAAATAATAATCCTAACATTGTCGTTGTCTCAAACCTCTTACAGGAAGTGGCACCAGTGGAGGGACTTGAGCTCCTGTCGATGACATCTGAGCTGGGTCATAGATGCAGCCCTGGCTGCTTATTCACACATCCCAGGCAACGGGGTTCCACCGAAACACAGAAGAGTTTGACTTGTCAGAATGATCCTGTCTTCCCTCACTGTGACAGTTCTGACATTTTCAGCAGAGAGGGCGCTCTCCTCCTTCTCCCTCCTCAGGACCAATACCAGGTCTCACCACTCATCTCTCTCATTCATCTGCATCATTTCAAACCAAGCCCAGAGCTAACAAATAAAACAGGCTGCATTTTTCTGACATCCACCCTTTAAAACACTGTACCAATATTAGATGAGATTAAGCATATTTGTATTAGCAAGAAGGCACCATTCCCAAAATAGAGGGGCACAACAGAGGACCATTTAGTGACGTGCGTAAATAACCTCATAAGAAAATTATGCCTCACGTCAGCCTGCTAATGGAGGCACAGGGCGGGCATCTGGAGAGCTGCAATGAAGCTGTGACTAGTAAGGAGCTTTGGAAAGTGACAGAATGCCCCTTTTTGTTGTACACTGAGCGCACGTGCAGTCACATGTGGGGATAGTCTTCCAGCAACTATCTGTTCCCCCACCTCCTTAGCCCTAGGTGGGACTGTGATACACCTGTGTCCCAGTCATAGTCCCTGGCTGCCAATGTGAGGCCAGTGGAACCCTGACTAGGCTGATAATGCTATCAGAGCGACTCGGTTTATACAGAAGCCATCCTACCAAGTTTGAACTGATAAGGCGACTGGACTTAGGCCAGTTACTAGGGTCTGAAGTGAGATGATCACAAGTTCAAGTCCTACCAGAAGTTCAGCATAAGGTCAAGCCCAGGCTAAGACTTTGTTTGTCCAAAAAAAAAAAAAAAACCTGAAAAGTTACAGAAAAGGAGGGTGGGAATATCGCTTACGGGTAGGGCATGGGTGAAGCTGTGGACTCAGTTGCCAATACCACCATGACACAGTGTTGAGTAGGCTTTCTTGATCCCAGTAGAAGTTTCCAAGAGTAGAGAAAAAGAGCTGAGTCTTAAGGAGCCCCCTCTAGACCACCTAAAGAAACTGCCAGGCAGCATGTCCCGTCATCCTAACTCCCACTGGAATAGGAGGACTGGGAATTCGAGGCCAAGCTGTGCTTCAGAGTAAGTTCTAGGTCAGTCTGCATGATATAGTTAGACTCTGCCCCCCAAATAAAACAACAATAACCACCTGATTCCAACTCCAGCTGCCAGTGGCTCAGATGGTGGAGCCAATTCAAGCCAATTGTTCAGTCAGCATTGGCTGACATTTCTGTCACTGGCTGTGACATGGTTCTGAATTTCTTCTAGAACAAGGGGGAACTCCACCAGGAAGCCTCTCCCCTAGAGACTACCCAGTGCAACAAGGCCTAGGCACCTCAGTGAGGACACCAAAATGAGAGGACTAGATTGGCCTCAAATTCATTAATGCGAATCTCACTTTCTCTATCTCTCTCTTTTGTTTTAAAGTACCAAAAGGCCAGCCACTCATTTCCTTGGGTTCACACAAAGATGATATAATCAATTGGAAAAGCTGCCGATAAAGGACTGGAGAGACGACTCAACTGCTTAGACCCCTAACTGTTCTTCTAGAGTACCTGGGTTCCAGGAACCCAGCACCCTCCGCCATGCGATTTTACTTCCAGAGGGATCTAATACCCTCTTCTGGCTTCTTTAGCTAACACATGTACATAGTATAACAGACATAAACAGGCAATCCAGCATATGCAGAAAAAATAAACATTTAAAAGCTACTGATAGGCAGCATACAAATAACAAAAAATGAGGACTGTTGATAGATCAAAATATACAGTACAAACAATAAAACAGCTGACCTGGAGATGTTCTAGCTTCAAACAAAGCCCCCGCACAGTAGATATGAGAGTCCTCTGTGAATTCCCTTTGCCTTTGGATCTGGTTTTAGATCTGAGTAAAAGGGAGAAATGGATATAAAGGCCTCAGCTGTCCGAGGAGTAAATTAAAGAGACTGGAGTGGAATATTAGTTTAAGATGTGTTATATTCATTTATGCCATGGATATTCATTTAATAATATAAAGATGTGTTGCATTCTTTTATGTTGTATTTGTTTAACTCTGTGAAGCTGTGTTTCTTTGCCTGCCTAAAACACCTGATTGTTCTAATAAAGAGCTGAATGGCCAATAGCTAGGCAGGAGAAAGGATAGGCAGAGATGGCAGGCAGAGAGAATAAATAGGAGGAGAAGTCTAGGGAAGAGTGAGAGTATCAAGAAAAAGAAAAAGAGGATGCCAGGGGCCAGCCACCCAGCTAGCCACAGAGCAAGAAGGAAGAAAAGATATATAGAATAAAGAAAGACAAAAAGGCCAGAGACAAATTGTAGTTAAAGAAAAATGAGATAAAAGTTAGAAAAGTTGGCTAGAAACAAGCCAAGCTAAGGCTGGTCATTTATAAATAAGAGTAAGTCTTTGTGTATTTATTTGGGAGCTGGTGGTGGGCCCCGCAAAGAGTTAAAAACAAACAAAAAAACTACAAGAGTCCTGATTTGGGGATGTTGTCTATGCTCTGTCCAGTTTTAGCCACATCAGCTTGAAGAAATCTTAAACCATGGCTACAAAGGAATTCAAAATGTCTGTCAGTGACTTGTCTCATTGCTGGTTTATACCTGGAGGAGAAGTCCATCACAAAAGGGAAGGCAGTGGGAGCTTGAGGCTGGTGGTCACACTGTGACCACAGCCAGTCATAGTGCTCACAATCAACTGCCTTTCTCCTTTTAAATCAGTCTATGAACCAAAGCCCAGGCATGGTGCCACTCACAGTCAGGGTGGGTCTTTCTGCCAAAAGTGACCTAATCAAAACTAGAGGGATGGCTCAGAATTCAAGGACCCTTGCTGCTTTTGCAGAAGACCAGAATTCAGATCCTAGCACCCACATTGGGCAGCTTGAAATCATCTGTAACTTCAGATCCAGGGTATCTGACAATGTTGGCCCTCACAAGTGCCTGCACTCATGTGCATATACCCACACACACATGTTGACACATGATTAAAAATTATTTTTAAAACCTTTAAAAGTTTTAACCCCATCTAGATAATCCCTCAAAGATACTCTCAGAGGCCATGCTAATCTAGATGATCCCTCCAAGCATGATCAGAGGCTTGGCTCCTAGGTTAATCTAGTTTCTGTGGTGTTCAAAGTCAACATTAAGCACCATCACACTGTCAATGTAACTCTTTCCCAAACAGAGGCAGTTGTGGTTTAAGTAAGTATGACTCCCATAGACTAGAGTGTTTGAATGCTTGGCTCACAGGGAGAGGAAAGAACTATTAGCAGTTGTGGTCTTTTTGTATTATGTATGGCCTTGTTGGAGGAAGTGTGTCAGTCTGGGGGTGTCTTAGGGGTCTCATATGCTCAAGTTATGCCCAGTGTGACACACAGTCCCCTTCTGCTGCCTGTGGATCAAGATGTAGAACTCTCAGCTCCTTCTCTAACACCATGTCTACCTGTGGTCTAAACCTCTGAACTGTAGGCCAGCCCCAGTTAAATGGTTTCCTTTAAAGAGTTGCTGTGGTCATGGTGTCTATTAACAGCAATGTAAACCCTAAGACAATGGTCATGTACTGAGTATGTTGGCCTGGTTTGCCACTGATCGCAGTTCATCCCCGTTGGCTCTTAGAACTGCAGCCCACAGACATCCCTACTTCTAGAAGTCTATTCCAGGTACTATGTAAAACCAGGGGGAAAACCATGAAAAACAGCATCCCCCACACAGGACAGATATCAGGAATCCAGGAAGATCTGTGCATCATTTCCCCAGATCCTGCAGCCATACGTCATTTCTTCTGCAAAGCCATGGCTCTTCCGTCACTCCCAGTGCTTTCCTATGAGCCAATACAAACAAACAACAAAAATCAAAACAGAACAAAAACTCTGTACCTTTCTAAGAGAATTACATTCAGGTCATCCAGGGACAAATGAAAATCTCAAGCCGTCTGCCTTTGTAAAATCAACCATTCCTCCCTGCTGAGTGAATATTTTCGGCTTCGGCAGCATGTACACGGATGGCCATGGTGTGACCTTCCACACATGTTCAGTTCTTGGTCTCTGTGTGCCCTGCACCCTTCTTTTCATCTCTCTGGCCATATGTTCTCTTCTTCCTGGTAGCGCTTCCTCTAGTCTGTCCTCTTGGTGTAGTCAAGAATCATGTTGGGCTCTCTGCTCCTGTTCGAAGACTCTGCCTGAGATTTCCAAGTTATTGCCTTCTAAGTCTCCCAAACACACACACACACACACACACACACACACACACACACATGCACACGCACTCACACATGCATACACACAGAGAGAGACAGAGAGAAAGACACACAGAGAGAAACAGAGACAGAGAGCAACAGAGAGTCTCAAACAATGAGACTTGAAACAACTTAGAGCCCTATCGTGACCCCAGCTACCTGTAATGGGATACAACCCTAAAGGCCTGTCTAAGAACTGCACAATGCTGTAAATGAAGCTTTGTCAATAAAACAGACTGAGACCCATGGGTTCTCACTTTTCCTGAAGGCCCTTGATGAGGGAGGTCAGTAAGGAACCAGTCCTGGACATCCAGGAGCCAAATGTCAAAAGCAACAGTCAATGTTGGACTTCACACTTTTCTCCTCAAAACACATCCATTTGAAAACATGCTTTTAGAAGAGAAAATATTTATGTAAAAAGATATTTTAAATCCCATTTAAAGTCGGTGTTCTAAAACATTTCTGGTGGGAAAACCTTCCTTGGGTGACCATTTTATGAGAATTGGAGCTTGGATTACTGGAACTCTGTTCTTTTGTGGCTAGAATTCCTTCCCAAGCTCTCTCGGATTTTATGTGGATGTAGTTGGCCCACATTGGGACCATTTTGTAAATGAAGACTGCACCTTGGCTTCCCAGCCACCCAGACCCGAATAGTAACACAGAAACTATATTAATTACAACACTGCTTGGTCAATAGCTTAGGCATATTCCTAGCTAGCTCTTATACCTTAAATTAACCCATTTCTATTATTTTATATTTTACCATGAGGCTCGTGGTTTACCAATAAAGTTCTAGTATCTCTCTCCTTTGGCAGCTACATGGTATCTCCTCAACTCTGCCTAATCTCTCTCTATATATCTCTTCCAGTCTGGCTATATTCTGCCCTGCCATAGGCCAAAGAAGCTTTATTCATTAACTAATAAAAGCAACACTTATACAGAAGGACATCCCATATCATCAACACAGTTTGCACATCACTAATCTTCCTGCCCACCCTCCAGTATGTGTGTATGGGAAGAAAGGTGTCAAAAGCAATATCAGTAGTGGGTGTGGTAGACCAGCTCTCTCTCTCTCTCTCTCTCTCTCTCTCTCTCTCTCTCTCTCTCTCACACACACACACACACACACACACACACACACACACACACACACAGAAGAGGACCTCAAGTATTTCAATCATCTTATATTTGTCTCAACTGACCATGAGTTGATACCTCTGAAAGTGATGTCAAAGCAAACCTCCACATTCCACCCCTTTTTAATGGATTGTTTCAGAAACTTTGTTACAATTATGAAAGTCTGACTAACAGAAACAATTCTTTATTCTCACTTCCTAAGTAAGAAGACAAGACCAAGGTTTCAAAAGTCAAACAAGTGATTTCAGTGCTGGAAGCTTTGTGCTTAATTACTCAAATACTCCCAGATTCCCATAAATCAAGGAGAATTGTCTTTAGAGTTCCATAAGCCCCAACCTCTTTGGTGTCCCTTGATCTGGGACAAACACCAAAACATGGATGATGGTAAAGACTCTGGAGTGGCAAGACTATTACTTTCACCCTTACTGTGACCTTGTGTACTTCTATTGTATGAACTGAACTTAGTTTAAGGTCAGACAACTTAAAGTGTATTTCTGTGAATGCAGTCTGAGATCTCTCTGTTGATTGAGGATGCTGAGCCAACAGTCCCAAAGTAGCATTCTCACAGGATACAAGCCCAGATAATGGAGGGGATGCAGCCAGTTCTGTTTTTATTGATTGCCACTTTGCACAAAAGCCTCTTCAATTAGCTCTAAAGAAACTGGAGGAGACACTGTCTTTGTTTCCAGTGTTGGAAGGCTTTTCTCCCATTCCAAATGGTCTAGTGGGCCAAGTGTGCTCCTAAAAGCATTACCTCAGCTCTCTCGCGTCACCTCTGTCAACTCAAAGGCAATTCTTCAGGCATTTGATGTTGTTGCTTCCTGCCAGCCATGGAGCAGAGAAACAAATAGGCAGAGGCTCCCTCACTCAACTTGGCTCTCAGCTCTCTCTTCTGCACTCTAAACCAAAGAACAAAGAAATAAATGTTCAGTATTTAAGATGGGAAGGATCTGGAAGAAAAGACAGAGAACAAACCAAGAGTCTTGGCTGATGCCTGAGACAGGTACCCAGTCCTCAGCACTCTTCAACATCAGCTTCATGTCACCAGCTCAGAAAGGCCTTCCAAAGGCTTTCCACTCCAATGAATGTCATCACTTCAGGAGCTTGAGAAACATACCGTTAATTTAAATGTTTACTACTATATAGTACAAATTTAAAAAAAAAGATAAATACAGAAAGCAAGAACTCTGGATACCAGCAGTGACCATTGAAGTGCACAGGCCAGAATGCCTAAACTGAGGATATGATATCTTACTGCTTCCCCAAACTTGCATAAAAGAAAAATATTTGTTCTAGACACTGAACTGCATGGTCACTGAAGCAAGGAATAGCATGTTTGTGTCTTCCTAGAGGTTCATTGCAGTTAATCCACATAGAGCCCTTGGCAGTTCAGTCGCAAGCTTGATCTTTCTTTTTAATGCAAAAATGACCACAATAATCTTTATAAATTCAAATTTAATTGTGTCATTCACCCGCTCAAGCCCTGTAATTCCAGTGGCTGATGGAATGTTCTTCAAGAACATCTATCACACAGTTCTGCTACTGTCTCTTTACTTTAGCCCCACAGCGAAAAACTCTGGCCTTTTAGAGAGCTTGCCATGCCCTAAGCATATATCTGCGTATCATGCCCAGGTTTTTAATTTTATGTGTATGGATGTTTTGTCTGCATATATTTACCATGTGCATGCCTCGTGCTTACAGAGGTCAGACAGGATAGTTGGATCTCCTGAAAACGGTGTTTCAAATGGTTGTGAGTCACCATGTGGTGCTGGAAATTAAATCCACATGCTTGAGCTCTTAACATCTGAGCCCTCTTTCATGCCCACTCCATGTCACCCTCACTACCCATTTTTTCCACGTAGAACTTTGCTGTACTGGCAATGCCTGGGGGTTTTGTCAGATCTCTCCTCTGATAATATTCTTTTTTACTTGTCTACCCCAGTAAATGACCACACTTAAAGATCTCAGGGGTGTACTTTCTTTGTCTCCTGCTGGGAAATCCTCCATCAGGCTGCTCTTACAGCTATAGCTCTTAACCCTGACTGAACAGAAGTATCACTTAAAGCTTTCTAAATCTACCAATGCCAAGGCTTCAGCCAGACCAATAAAGTCAGTGGCCAGAGATTGAGCCCAGGCATTAATATCCTAAGATTTCCAGACAAGCTAGCGGGTGGCCAACACAGCCTGGAGAGTGACTACCAAACAAAATGTCAGCTTGCTCATCAGTCTCAGTAATGGATGAGAAGACAGGATAGAAAGAGAATGAAGACAGATGGGGGAAGTTTCAGATGACATTTTGTACTGTCACAGGTAAGAAGAGCAACACACCAAAGAGACAGAAGGCCAACCTCACTCTCTGCAACTGAGCAGAGAAGCAAGGTGAAATTCATTCATCTTCCCAGTTTCCTTGTATATCCCTAGGGGATGATGGAACCAGCCTTTCCACCTGCTCACATCAGATCAAGTTGCATTTGTGGTTCAGGCAGGAGAGGGAAGCTCAACTCTAGCTGAGCATGATGAAATACATTCACCAATTTCAACAGTCTAACCAAGTTCCCATGTCCACACTGGTTTTGATGACTCTAAAATGGTCATGATTCATCGCATCTCCATTACTGGCTATATAGAGCCTAGCTTTTGTCAACTTGACACAAACTGAAAATATCCGGGAAGACGGAATCCTCAGTTGAGGAACTGCCTCCATCAGCCTGAGTTGGAGACAAGTCTGATTGATGATTGATGTGGGAGGGGCCAGACCACTGTGGGCGGTGTCATCCTTGGGCAGATAGCCCTGGGTTGTACAAGACAACTGACCAAACCAGTAATCAGCGTTCCTCTTTGGTCTCTGCTTCAATTCCTACCTCCAATTTCCTGCTTTGGTTTCCCTAGATGATATACTATATATAGTATATGAGCTAAAATAAACTCTTTCCACCTGTGAGTTGGTTTTGGTCAGTGTTTTATCACAGCAACAGAAAACAAATTAGAACAGGCTGACTCCAGAACCAGACAAAACCTGCATCCACCCACCAATGTCAGTGAGGGATTCTCCGCTGTCTTTTCCAAAGTCTCATAGGTATGAATGCCCCACCTATCTCTACTCTGGCCATACATAGCAACTGCAGCCCATAGAACATCAACGGCCCTCTAAATGTGGGATGCTCTTTAAAGCACAAAGGTATCTCCTGCCAGGCTTCTTTTACAAGCCTGTGTGCTTCCCTTGCTGTGTTGTACGGAGACTTCACCTTTCTGAAATTTCATACTGAGGTCTTCACTGGAGGTCAGTTAAGGAGACTGCTTCAGAGCCAGCTGAAGACCATTTAAAGTGGGATTCTATTAGCCTTGATTTAAGGTTGAATTTTGGATGTTTGGTAGAAAGATTTCTCCCCATATCTATGGGAAGGTAAAAACAGGTGCATTGTTAGTATATGGAGATAATAGTACAAACTAATGAGCTTTAGAAAGACTCAAAGTAACACTTTTAAACACAGAGAGAAGATGTTACACTGGAAAATTATAGTCTATGATCCTAAATGAAATAAGCCTAAAACAGACCTTTTTGAAGAGTGTATACCCTGGAGTATCTCAGTATTATAACAAAACTAGATGCTGCTTAACATATACAGATAGGCTTTCTTCCTTAGATAAAAGGTCCAACATGAGTTATCCTCGTCAGATAGTTGGTAAAAATTATTAAGTCAAATATAAAATGATGAGGAAAATATTACTGGCAATCAAATACTATTGGTGTCAAGAAGGTTTTACTTAGTGTCTTGAGCTATCATCTATCTGCAGCAGAGACTGAGAACCTTGGAGCTCTGAGAACCTGAGAACAGGGGAGTCTTAATGATGCTGCCAGGACCAGAGATGGATCCCACCACCCTAAATTATTCACTAGCCCAAGACCGGACAGTGAAGAAATCACACTAAAATGATCCTGAAGTTCTTGACACCTGTCAGGCACTGACCCTTTAACCCAGTCAAACATTGAGCTAAATACAGCAGGAGTTCTTTTACTGGATTTCCCAGAAAAGCTTGGCAGCATCTGTTGGGTGATGACTGCATCATGGGCTCATTTCTAAGCTAACCACTAATTCATTAGTCAGGTGAATGAAGTATGACAATAGGCTGATCTCCCCCAAAGTTCCAACTGTTTAGGAACTCAGGGAAACAGAGCCATGTGCCCTAGATGGAAAATACAGGCTCCACATGCCCAGCTCTGAGGCCCTTTGTTGGTATTTGTCCAAGACCTACCCAGGTATTTGTATTCTGTCTTAGAAATCCTCCCCCGCTTCTTACAATGCCCATCTGCTGCTTTCACTGTGCCTCCCTTTCCCATTAAAAGAATTAGAGGCTTGATTTGGGGAATACAGGACTGTCACACCAGCTACTCAGAGCCTAAAATAGGAGCAAGTTCAAGGCCAGCTTGGGCAACTTAGTAAGATCCTGTCAAAAATATGTATAAGTAAAGGGGCTAAGAATACAGCTCAGTGGTAGAGGAGCACTTATTCAGCATGTGTGTCGAGCCTTAAGTTTAGCCCTCAGTGAGGAATGACTTACATAATCAGCAGGTTTTTGTTGTTGTTGTTAATTTTTTTTTGTGTGTTGGGGGGATGCCTTTCCTTTAACTTTCTGATCTGACAAGTTTATCTTTGTCCTCCTATCTGACTGTGGCTCTAATTCTTATTCAGTTTCATCAAAATGAGTTCTTTCTTTTCAATGTGTCTTGTAATGTTTTTCTTGACAGGTTGTTTTGTTTGAATGAGAAATGTCCCTGAGAGGCTCACATATTTCAATACTTGGTCCCCAGTTGGTGACATTGATTGAAAAGGTTATGGAACCTTTAGGAGCTGGAGCCTTCATGCACAAAGTTTATCAATGGGGTCAGGTTTTGTGGGTTTATAGCTTCATCCTATTTCTGTTACTCTGCTTCCTGTGTGTGTGTGGATGAAAATGGAATTAGCCATATTCCTGCTCCAGACACCTGCTGTCTTGTCTCCCCTACCATGATGGACTCTATCCCTCAAGACCCTAACACTTTCTTCTCTAAGTTGCTTTTTGGGGGAGTATTTTTATCACAGCAACAGAAGAATAAGTGATACACTGTTAAATGTAATATACTGGTTAAAAGGAAGATGTGGTAAGAAGACTTTTAATAAGGCAGTGTAGTGAGCAGAGAATCAGTCTACAGTCCTGTGATAAGTGCTCTGTATGTTTCTATCAACCCATGAGCCTGGGCTGTGGTCCTTAGCTTGAAACCTATTAAAGCTCCTGAAGCCATGCCCTGGTGTTGAGGCTGAAAGATGAAGGCCCTTTCCTCCTTGTCTGTCAGTCAGAGAGTTTGGGATTTGACAAGCATAGTCACACATCCTAACTCAGGAGGTGATTGCTTGGTTCTTTGGAAATTAAGATAGCTCACTCTAGTAAGTCCATGCCATTTTGACAGGTGGTCAGAATATACAAATGTACTTCTGCTCCCTTTTTAGTAACTATGAGGTCACCTAGGGAAGGGCAGTCTTCAGAATACTGATCTAGAGCACCTTCACTACCTAGACAACAGAATGCTAATGATTTGATATCTCAGAGTGATAAAGCCACTGACTGTGTGAGTTATCCTTTTGTATCATGTTAATAACATCTGTTGTTATCTTCTCCCCTCCCCTGGTTATGTTGGGTATAAAAGCTGTGGAAAAATAAACATGGGTGAATTTCAGGATTTCAGTCACTGAGACGCCCTCCTGATGCTTTCTATATTTTCTATCTTATTATTTTTATGTATCTTCATATTCTTTATTTATATTTCTTCAATTCCCATGCCTCGACTCTGGTAAGAAGTATTTTTGTCAAGGCCAGGCCTCGACACCCCAGATATCTGGTTGTGTTTTGTGAACATGAAGTGATAAGATGGAACCCCAGCCTCCACGGCTGTTGGTCCCTTTCCTCTGGAATCACTGGTAAGTATTTTCTGGCCAACAAACCTCTCCGCTGACACAAATAATTCCAATCATATCAAATCAGACCAAATTAAAAGATACCCAGGTTTAATGGGTGTCAGTGCTCCTGGCGGGAAAACATGGAGTGGGTGAGGAAAGCTGAAATGATCACCAGAGAGGGAAAAGGGGAGACCACATGTCCATTCTCGGGGGGGGGGGCAGTTTAATTAGTCTGTGGGAGTAGTCTTGACCCTCCCTGGGGAGGGGTCACCATTTGGCCAGCTTTCTCAGAAATGGAGCTTGGACTGAGGCAACTCCCAGGGAAGGGAGCTTGGAAAGGAGTTTTCTGCCCAGCATTCCAAAAATGAATGTCAGGGGGTTGGGCTGAAGTTCCCAACTAAATAATTAACACTGTTTGGAAAACTTTGCTTTGGATTTTAAGGATTTATTTGTTTTTATTCAATGTGTATGAATGTTTTGCTTCGTGTATATATGTGCACCATGTGCATCTTAGTAGATGCCCAAGAGATAAGCAGGTTGTATCAGGTCCTGTGCACTGGAGTTACAGATGGTTGCGAGCATGCATGCCGATGCTGGGAACTGAACCCAGCTCCTCTAGAACAGCTGGTGCTCTTAGCCACTGAGTTATCTGTCCAGCTCCGAAAAAGCATCATTTCAAATCCTCACACTATTTTTTTAGCCACTTCTCTTGTACTCAATTAAATTCATTTTTCTTTTCAACAAATTCAAAAATGACTTAAAGATATCAATTTGAGCTCCTTGAATGAGTCTCATTTAGCTCTTATTTTATCCTCTTCTTTCCTCAAGTACAATTGATTAACTTTTGACTCTGAAGACTGATTTCAGAGCTGTAGACTTAAGCCAGCACTGTACAAACACCTTCCCCAAGAATAAGAGGATTTAGTTTGCAGCCACTGAATTTAGAGATGCCTTGCTTTTCTTAATTCTCAAGAACCACTTCAGTGTTCCATCAGTCACCAACACTGCTGTGCTAATCATGTCCAGGACCTACTTGTCAGACAAAGCTTTGAGACCTGTAATGTCATGTAATTGCATGATATTGTTATAGTCAAGATGGCAATATAAACACAGCAGTAACAATTAGCTGTGAATGACAAATGTCACAGACTGGGAGAATGCAGGGCAACACTGGGGCATTGTGCATCTTTACAGAGATGCCCTTCAAATTCAGACAAGTTAGGCATGCGTTTAATGATAATCCTACCTTCTTATTAAGCTCCACAGTTGAAACCCATTTTTACATAACAACCCTCCAGTTCTTAAAATTTGCAAAACTGAATCTCAGCTGTCTGATTACTTCACACTCAAGGAAAAAGTGTCATTGCTCTCAAAGTTTGAAAGTCCTTTTTTTTTTTCTGATAGCATCTTTCCTTTTCCACACATTTTTTAGGATCCTTCTGATCACTCTACTTCTGATCTAGATAAAATGAGCCACCAGGGAGTCATATCATCAACATTGCAAAAATAACAGGTACCACAGGCACAGTTTCTTTCTTACAGTTAGAATTGGAAGCCTTTGCAGAGACTTCAGCAAGAAACTATCTCATCCACTCAGCCCAGCAGACTGTGTGAATGTGTAAGTCAGGAGCTGGGAAATGGGCAGGAGTGGAAGGGCACAGAGGCAGGAGCCGCTGGCCCTGTGCCCAGATTAGCAGAGAGAGAAAAGCAGGGATCAGGAAGTGAGACAGAGAGGGAGGAGTCCAGTGGCCAGGGTTCCTCATTATGTGACCAGCAACTTTAGGACACAACCTCTTGGGGAGCTGCTTGTGATAATGGAGCAGGAGTGAGGGGTACGTGAGGATCACCTCCTGACTGGCTTCCAAAGAGTTGAGCAATAGGGAGGCCAATGCTTGGGCAATGACCTGAATTCCATTTTAAAGGAAAATCAGCAGTGTTAAAGCTTGATGGAAAAAGGAAGAGAGAAAAACCAAGACCCTTAGATTTGGTAGTCTGAGCTCAAAAGGGTTCCGAGTGGGCTTCCCCAAATGGCACTACTACTGTCCACTCTGGTGGTACAATCCTCTCCTTTTCCTTTCTTATAAAAATGCCTTGGCATGAGTGTTTCCTTTTAACTATCCCAAATCGGGAAGAATCCCATGTGGTCTCAAATAGCCACATGTCCTCAACAAGCTCAGGCTGCACTACCCAGATGCCATACATCAGGCAACTATATACAACAGAAATGGAGTTTTCACCGCTCTGGAGTCTGGGACTTTCAAAATCAAAACACTAGAAACCAATGACTGCTGGGACCTCTTCCTGGTTGGTAGATAGTTGTCTTCCCTATACACCCTCACATGCTGCAGAAGGAAGCTGGATTTCTAGCCTGTTCTTAGAGGCACTAATTATATTCACAAGGACTCAACCCCTGAGCTCTAATCACTTCCCACAGACCTTCCTTCCAAATAACATCACAGTTTTGGGTCATTCTGACATGGAGCCTAGAGCTTTGGATGCAGGGAGTGGAGGAAGTCCTGAGTTTGTGAAGTCCTGAGTGAAGAGAATATGTGTTGTTGATAGAGGTGTGGTCGTGTCAAGGATCCTAGCCACAGATCCACAGGGAAATGGCAAAACCTTCCCTTCTGGTCCATGTTTGGATACTGATAATGTGTTCAGAAAATATTCACCATAGCTTTCTCTGTCTGGATACTTACGGCCTGGAGACTGCTCCCCTACAGAGTCTACTCCTGTGGTGATTAGCTAACCCTGTCCCCTTGACCCAGTGGTATGCTACAACCCCATCTCCCTGTTTTTCTGCATGCAATCAACTGTATATAACAAACTCGTTGAATTCCTGGTTTTCTGTGGTTTTTCTCTGCTTGAGTTCAGATTATCGGATTCCAACTTTCTGTCTGTCTGTTTATCATTTCTGCATTCCCACACTGTCCTAGTCAGGTCTGTCCCAAGAGGTGAGTTGGACATGGCACTTGGGCATCTTCGGCAGTCCCTTTGCCATTGGCCTATATCTTTAGTCCTTGGTGTTTTAAGACAAGGCTCGACTGCATAGTCCAAGGTAGTCTTGAACATGCCATCCTCATGCCTTAGCCTCTTTACTGCTGGAATCAGGGACATTCACCACCACACCTAGCTCAACATAAGAATGTGAGAGGGATAAATTCAGTCCATAGCATCACAATATAGATAAAATAAGACATAGGCTGACAAGGAGACAAGCTGTGGAGAACCAGTCCTGGGAATGAGCTATTGACTTCCAGGGGGAAGGTACAGGCAGGTTTCCTAAAGGAAGTAACATGGGAAAAAAGAAAGGAAGATTTAGATGTTGGGTTAAGGGAGGCCATCAACACAGACTATATGTGGTGGTTTGAATGAAAATGTCCCATATTGGCTCAAGTGTTTGAACACTTGGTCTCCATTGGTGGTGCTTCCTGGGGAGGTTTTAGAGATATAGCCTTGTTGGAGGAAGGGCGTTGCTGAAGATGGGTTTTGAGAGCTTAGAGATGCTCGCCATTTCCAATTTGTCCTCTCGTCTTTGTGCTTGCTGTGCGCTCTCAGCTTCTGCTCCTGTCACCATACCATCTTCTTACTGCCACATCTCCTCACCGTGATGTACTCTTCCCTCTTGAAAAATCCGACAAAATAAACTCTCTTTCTTAAGTTGCCTTGGTCTTGGCGTTTTAACACAGCAGCCGAGAAGTGACTGATACACTGTACCAGCTACAAAGATGAATACCCACAAGGCACCAGGTGGGAAAGCACGCATTCTGGGCAAGAACAGGAAGTGGGATTGAGCGCAGCTACTCCTGTTCATTCAGCTTCTTCCACAAAGTCTGTAGAAAACTGGAATCCGCTCTTTGCCTTGTTTAGCTCCTGTGGGTTTTCACACTACCCACAGACAGCAACCTGACAGAATGCAATTAGGATACAGAAAGGCATAGGTAACTTTAATCTTTCTGAGGATCCAGCCGAAGCTCCCTGGAGCCAACAGCTCATTTTTATTCTAGCCACACTCAGCTCCCGAGACTGATTGCTGATGCTGGCGGTTTGGCAAAGGGCAGGCATGTGTGCCCTCCCACAGCTGGCTGCCTCTTATTTGTTTATGAACACGAAGCTCACCCCTGTTTACCTCCTCTCTCATTTCACAGAAAGGCTGTGCATCTGCCTTGGTCACACACGGCACTACTTTCAGAGCCCGAAACAAGGCCGCATTTGAAGAAGGGCAAATGAAAGGAATTTGCCCTAAACCCGTACAGTGTACTGACCTGTGGAGATGGATGTGGCAGGAGGGGATCTGAGAGCTCCGTTTAGGGCGCCAGAGTTTCAAAGCAGCCAGCACCCAGGAACCATGTATTGAATGTACACAGATATTGATAAGGTTGATCTTGTCAAATATGACTGCAAAGCCTTCCACCTCCACACACATACTCTCCTTGGTCCCCTGTGTCTTTTCACAAGTGCTGTTCTGCTATCTGTGGTAGCAACTAAGTGGCTCCCATTGACAAACCCAAGAAGTATAATGTGACATACAAGTCAGAAGGTGAGTGCTAGTGAAGGACTAGGGGATGGCATGTCATTTATCACACAGAGTTAAATAACACAGAGAAAGATGACATGCTTCCAGCTGCTTCTTCTTCCTCCTATCTGAGTCAAAGACCTGGCAGGCTTTTTCCTCTCACTAGCAGGGCCCCCCTTCTGGCTGACTGTCCAGGCTGGTTAGATATGCTCAAAGCTGGGTAGAGACATGTTTACTCAAGGCTGCGGGCCTATCAACTTCCCTTTCTTTGCCTAAACTGACAAATCCTAAATTAAGATGGAATCCATTCCAGCCCATTAAAACCACTTAAAACCCCCAGCTCTCCACCAGAAAAATGCCCTTGCCTCTTCTCTCCTCTGAGGGTTACCTTTCTATCTTCCTGTCCATCTGTGCCTCTTCAACTTTGATAACACCTGTTTGCTGTCTGTCGGAGATAGTTTTCTGCCTTTTTATTCTTTGTCAGAGGAAACACAGGGTGTGGAAGGACGGCAGTCAGGGATGTTAGGCTTGGGCTCTGGGTTACTCATCCCTCATGCACCAGCAGCAGGCTCTCCTGCCCTCTGTCCTCACAGCTGATAAAAAGAAATGCCAGACACCCTGCTTATGGCTGTCATGACTCTATAATTGTCACCTTCCCAAAGGAAGCTTACCAAGTTCTCCGAGCTATTAAGAGCTGCAAGTAGCACATCTCATATGATGGACAAATATCAACTAAAGGCCAAAGCTTTCCCTTCACCTGCCTTGCAGAGACGCCTGACTGTGGGATCTCTCTGAAACCTGTAAGCAGGTCCCCACTCAGCCACATGGGTCTGCCTTCTCCGGAGACACCCCTTTGTGCTTTCTGTGGTGCTAATAACTCTCCTAATCCATCTCCTGTTGTAATAAGGGCGGCGGCGGGGCTGCGTCCCCAACACCCCGGCCGCCTGCCCAGCTATCTTATGCCCCAAAATAATTACACAGACACTGTATTCTTTTAAGCACTGCTTGGCCCTTTAGCTCTAGCACTTACAGGCTAATTCTCACATCCCGATCAACCCATCTCTAATAATCTGTGAGAACCGGTCTTACCGGGAAAGGTTCAGCATGTCTAACCTGGCGGCGTGTGTCTGCCCAGGAGCAGGGAGCATGGCGTCTCTCTCAGGCGTCTGCTCCCAGGAGGAGAGCTGTCGCGTCTCTGACCTCACTTCCTCTTCCTCCCAGCATTTTGTTCTGTTTACTCCTCCCACCTATCCTCTAACCAATAAAATGGGCCAGGGCAGTGCCTTTATTAGCCAATGACCTTCCTCCATCAATCTCCTACAATCTGTCCCACCTGAACCTGTGAATCTGAACCCAGAAGAATCAACCCAAAGAAAGTATATATTGATAAAAGCTATAATGGAGCCTGTTACTGTGTACACTGACTTCAGACAAACAAGCAAATTATAAATTTATTTTTGCCAAAAAGAAAAGGGTTGGGGAGCCTAAAGGAATTTTGGTTTGAACTCTTATCTCTTTTTTGCTATGTGGCTTCAAATAAAAAAGAAATCTTTCCGTATAATATATTCTGACTATGGTTTACCCTCCTCCCACTCCTCACAGATCCTCCTCAGCCAAATTCACACTCTTTCTTTCTCTCATTACAATATAAACAGGAATGTAACAACAACAACAAACCAGAATAGGAAAAATCAAACAGAAAAAAAAAAAGGGCAAAGAATGAAGGCATAAGTCATAAACAATGCCACACCAGTTTGGAATTATGATTAATAGGGTGGTATTCATTTAAAGGGGAAAAAACTTACAGATCACCGTCAGCCCTCTGCGCAACCAGGAAGGAAGTCTAGTCGCTGGCGGAGCAGGAAGTGAAGAGAAGAGGAGAGGGAAGTGGCCGCTTTTTTAAAGGGAGAGAGACCACGCCCCAATGGGCTGGTATCTCAGTGGCGATAGGCTGGAGGAGTGGGAGGACCTCCCGTAACAAAAGAAAAAGTGCAAAAACACATGTAGACACTGACAAATATATTCTCACACATAGAAAACCCAAAATGACAAAGTTGGAAACCATAATACAGAAGCAAAAGACCTGCAAAGTAAAAACTTAATATAAACAATACTCAGATATAGTATATGAGACAAACAAAACCTTCAAAATTAGCATTGTGTTCATTGGGGTGGGTCCACCCTTACTTATATGTCCAGTAAGCATCCACTGGAGAAAACTATGTTTTCCTTTGTGAGCAGTGATCCTTTTTACTAAAGGCAGAAGCAGAAGGAAACATGAATGTGGAAGAGAGTCCTTTGACATTCAAGGTTTTCCTTAGCAAAGAGGGCTAACTTGCTTCACTGCCATGAATTCCTTCACCTTCTAAGACTTGCTTGCCAAGTCTCAGCAGAGAAAAAAGAAACTGCTCTTATCAACCAAGTCATGGCCCAGCTTCTCAAAAGATAATAACTGTGGCACCATTTTGCCTGGAGTAGTCTTATTCAAATGCTCTATTGGGGCCTGGGAGTCTCTATGAAGGACTTGAAGTGTCATGACACAATAATTACTAAAGAAATAGATCGGACTTGCATGCTAGAATAAACAAGATGCATGTCTAGTGTTAATCAACGCATCAGTTACTAGAGAGCTAGAATAACAAACTCTATCACATGGGAATTTTGAGGGAGAGTCTTTCAGAGACTAAGGAAACGTTGGACTGTGATCACTATGCCATATAAAAAGACTAGCTAATGCTGTGATCTTCAAAACCCAAATAGTTCACTTCTGCAAAAGCAGACATGAAAATGAAAGTCATCAGAAGGCGCTGACCAGTTCAGCACTGAGCTGGGGCCAGGCCATCTGCCATTTTCTAATGTGGCCCTTCCTTGTAGCTAATAGCTCCAAAAGGCTCTTCTGCTGGGCAGCGCAGCACCACCACTGCCCCTCCTCCAAGAAGTCAAATTCAGGATGGCAGCAGACAACAAACTTCAACCACAGTCATGTTGCAGGGACAAAAAGCAACCAACCATCTCCTCTAGAGCTCCTGAGAAAGGAGACAAGGTCCCGACATCAGGGCCCACGGTAAGTATACTGTCTTCCTGCAGGGGTTCTGATAGGCCCTAATGAGTGCACTGCATTTAGGTGGGGCTCAGTAGCTAAAGGGAGGTTACAATTTTGTCAACTGGACAGTTGGAGGAAAGCATTTGAGACTGAAAGAACAGCATGTGCATGAGGCCAGAGGGAAAGCAGGATGATCAGTTCCAGAAAACAGGGCTGGATGGGCACAGAGACCTCTCAGGGTATTTAACTTACCCTGCAAATGCAGGACACCATACGGGTTCAGTTATTACAAGAATGGACATGGTCTTAGCAAAGTGAGAAAATGAAGCACTGTCTTTCTTTCTGTCTTTCTTTCTTTCTTTCTTTCTTTCTTTCTTTCTTTCTTTCTTTCTAAGACAGGATCTCTCTAAGTAGTCCTAGCTGTCCTGAAACTCTCGATGCAGACCAGGCTAACCTCAGCCTCACAGAGACCTGATCCCACTGCTGAGATTAGAGACAGGCACTGCCCCAGCCAGCTAGCAACACCATTTCTTATGGCAGACACAAAGCATGAATATGTTTTTGTTTACTCTTCCTTAGGACTCCTCACACCCAATCTAGCTAGGTACTAGCACCAAAATTATGTGAGAATTGCTCCTGATCTCCAAGACTAGAGTCTCAAAAAATTAATATGTGAATATATTTCATGGAAATCCCAGGCATTGATTTAAAAAGAATGACAAATTTACTTCTGGAAATTCCTCTTGGGGACCAGAATGATGCTGCTCTAGGGATCTGAAGCTTAGGAAGAAAGTGAGAATACACTCTTGAATACGAGAAGGCTTCCTGAAAGAGGAGGACTCATACAATAAGCAAACATGACTGAGTACAGCCAGGCCCAGGTCTACTAGACAAGAGAGCATGCCACTAGCCACACTATGGGTCTGTAGGGCCCGGCTCTACACTCTCCTCCTTCTTCCTTCAGCTCTCTGATGTGGCTGGTTAGCTAGGCACAACTAGATGGGTTTGTGAGATTTAATCACTCCCTGGCCTGGACAACTAGGGCAGCCCTTGTGTCTGCATTCCAGGGGGGATGCTGTTTGTTGAGAACCGAGTACTAAGAGAAGGAAGAATAAGCAGTGGTTTGGAAGGTTGTTTCTCAAGTCCTCACAGGAAGCGGCAGTTGAGTGAACAAAACAAAAACCCTTCCCAGGCAGAATTAAACAGATCAGCTTTAGAGAGCCTGATCAGCAAGAACCTGTAAAGCAGAGTCAAATCATTTCTTCTACATCAAGACTGTGTGTGAGAAGGGGAGCCCCGAGAGTGTGGAGACCACAGCTATTACTGTCAGCCAGGCAGGTGTCAATGTGGCTGTGTCTTGGTGAGGATGACTGGGTGCTGTCTAGATATCTGAGCTCCCCTCACTGAAACCCCAGGATGGAGTGAGCAAGC
This sequence comes from Microtus oregoni, assembly GCF_018167655.1. Classification (NCBI taxonomy): domain Eukaryota; kingdom Metazoa; phylum Chordata; class Mammalia; order Rodentia; family Cricetidae; genus Microtus; species Microtus oregoni. The sequence goes on along the minus strand of NW_024543097.1, from coordinate 9,375,177 downwards.
CAGATGATCTCAACGAACCTCACAGTGTTGGAGATGAGGACTTAGGGTGGGTGGGCCTGAGTCTCAGAGCCACCACAGGAGATGCCAACCTGAGGATGCTGCTTTGGGTTAGATGGAAGTGCTTTATAATTCCTCACTCCCCAGCCATCCTTGCCAGTACCACACCTACCACTCACCATTCACCCCTGAAAGGGGGTGTGGCATATTTTACACTGTGAGTAGGAGGAAAAGAAATAAGATCAAAACTCTAGTTTTCTCCAAGCTTACCTTAAATGGGTATAATTAGACTTTAAGTGGAAAATGTGAGGATGTTAAATTTCTTTTAGTTATAAAGAAAATTAGCATAATCTAAAATATCCTTGGCTTCTGGTGAAGACGGTGACATTCCAAGAAGAGCTATCATTTCTACTGCTGCAAACCCTTCCAGACACAATGTCAGTGAAGCTTAACATTGTGCCCCCAATGAGACTAAAGTAAAGCAGCATAGCTAAGCTAGACTCCAGTGTGCATCCACAACAGGAAACTCACACGAGCCTGACCAACAGGTGGAACCTGTAGGGTGGAAGTAAAGACCAGAGGGCAGGCTGGGTTCCAGACAGACCATGGTCAGAGGGGAAAGCGTCATTCTCCCACAACACTGGGTTTGCAGGAGGAGAGGAGAGGAAATTTTGAGAGAAAAGGCACTGACACAAATTGTCAATTTAGGGAAAATTTTGTTAAGGCCACTGCAAACAGTATGGGAGAGGAGAGGAGGGCAGCAGTAGGAGAGGGAGAGAGAGCACAGGGGAGAGAGTAGGGAAGTCACCAAGAAAGATGTTTCAGTCTTTCCACCAACACAGGACTAGTACACTTCCACAGGTTTCTGAGTAAAAGGGAAGTCTTGAATTGGGAGAAAGCGGGCTTAGTTACTCTGTGGTATGACTAAGGTAGGAAAATGGAGAACTCATGACAAGGTGCACGACTGGGCTCACTCATCTTCTGGGTAATGGAGCTTAATGTTTGACTCTGAAATGTGTAATCAGACTGCCTTCCACCTTTGGGCAGCAGGGGTTTGGGTGTCTTCCCTCCTGTTTGTAGCCCTCTCTGCAGAGACCTGGAATCTCTAATAAGAGACAGACTCTGGAGGGCTTGAATGCTGGCAGGCCTGATTTTTTTTTCTTCTTTGAAATTAAAAAAAAAAAAACGAGCAAACAAATGGATTCAGAAAACATCATATTGAGTGAGGTAACCCAGACCCAGAAAGACAAATATCTTATGTACTCACTCATAAGTGGCTTTTAAACATAAAGCAAAGAAAAACCAGCCCACAATTCACAACCCCAGAGAACCTAGAAAACAAAGAGGACCCTAAGAGAGGCATACATGGATCTACATGGGACACAGAAAAAGGCAAGATCTCCTGAGTAAACTGGGAGAATGGGGATCGTGGGAGAGGGTTAGGTTGAAGGGGATGGCAGAGGAAGGGAGGAGAGAGGAGAAAAATGTATAGTGCAATAAAAACAATAAATCAAAGAAATGAATTACTCAATAGAGGGGCAAATCCAGTCTCTCTCTCTCTCTCTCTCTCTCTCTCTCTCTCTCTCTCTCTCTCACACACACACACACACACACACACACACACACACACACACCCCGGGACTCACCCTCAGGAGCATCAACCTCTGCAGGCCAGTTCATACTCTCTCTCTCTCTCTCTCTCTCTCTCTCTCTCTCTCTCTCTCTCTCTCTCACACACACACACACACACACACACATGCACAAATATCGACTGAGTGCTTAAATGTGTACTCAGTGCCACCCTCACACTTTGGCTTGCATTAATTCCCCTTCTAGTAACACTATTGCCACTATTATGCCCTTCTTACTGTTAAAAACCTTATGGTATGGAAAGGTTGAGTAATTTGTTTAAAGTCACATAGCAAAAAAATAAAAAAGGTACCTCTAGATTTTACACTTCTATTGCATGGCCTTAAAACCTCCACATTATCTGCTCCCCAGCTTTAGTCTTTCTTGCACCCAGACTTTTGTTTCTTCTTTCCCAGCCCAAGAGATCTCCTCATACCATCTGGACCTTTGGGCCTTCAACGTATTTACTGTGTGTGTATGTGTGTGTGTGTGTGTGTGTGTGTGAATGCACATGCACAAGCATGCACAAACATTTTTAGGGCTGGCCACTTGAGACTGGAAACACTATCCAGGAGAAAAATATATTTCCCCTCTCTTAGGAGTCATTGATTGCCTGTTGTTCTCTTTCTAGGGGCAGGACCTTGTGGAATTCTCCACCACCACCCCCTGGTGTGTTTGTGCATCAGCTGCTGATGTCATTATGTTATTAGTCTTGTTTAGGCAACCATATTGGTAAGATTTCATGGGTACAGCTTCCCTATAAAATATAGAAGACTATGTTGTAGTAGAAGTTCTGGTCCTCTGGGTCTTACCACATCCCTCCCCCATCTGTAATGTTCCCCAAGGTTGAGGTGTAAGCCTGAGCTAAACGCCCTCACTGCTTTAAAAAAAAAAAAAAAAACAAAACGATCAAGACGAAACAAAAAAAGTTATCTGCAACAAGAATAGTTTTTGAAAATTATTTTGAAGCAACATGGCAGATATCAGAAAGAGTCGCTTTGGAAAGGACAGACTGGCGTGTGGAGAAGTCATGGAGGAGAATGTTGTGGTTCAAGTTATAGAAGATTTTATTGTTAGTTGGGTTTTTTCATTTAAGTGCATTATTTGCTTTGCTTTAGAGGAAAACAAACACTTTGCCCCTTCCCTAAGCACACACACGCCTCACTTTGCCTAGTGCCTTGGCTTGAAGTCCTTGTAAAATCTGAATCTGACCCAGAAATGCGAGATGACATTTAATTTTGGAGGCAAATGCAAGAATCACACAGAAAACTGAGCCAAGGGGGTGAGGGAAAACCAAAGAATAGAGGACAAGGAACAGATAATATTGTGTGAGGGCCAGCCCTGGAGGGATATTCTGAAACACTCCAAGGGAGACGTCAATCTGTCTGAAACCAGGGATCTTGTCTAGAGAACGTCTAAGACAGGCAGAACAAGTATTCCAGACAGGAAGGCATTCACAAGTATGGAAATCCATCACTGATGTGGTAGTCTGTCCTGTCCCTTTAGAGACAAGCTCCGCCCGCCCCCTCTATCTTCCTTTGCTTCCAGCCTAAGAGCTCTCTTTCTCTGCCCCATCTCTCTTGGAAGAGGTGGCTGAGGTCTCTCCTCTCTCTCCCACTCTCTGTCTCTCTGTCTCTCTGTCTCTGTCTCTCTCTCTCTCTCTCTCTCTCTCTCTCTCTCTCATTCTCTCTCTTTCCCCCTTCCCTTTTACTGAATGAACTCTATCCAAACCTTCTCTCTGCATGGCATGCCTATCCATCTCTGTCTCTCACCCACCCCTCGTGGCCCGCTGCCACCCCTCGGGGAACTGCAGTGTTTTATCTAAACCATTACACCTGACACCACAAGTGATATCCAGTGTATCCTGAGGGTTATGAATGGGGCCCAGGTAATGTCTACATCAGATGAAATGCCAGCTCCTAAGAACAGACCTGTATCTCTCTTGCATCTGGCACAATGATGATGACTAAGTGCTGGGCAAATGTTTGGAGGGACAGGTGGGTGGATGGGTGAAGGTAAGTAGATGAACAGATAAACAAGAAGATGAGTGGATAGAGTCATCCATCTATGGAGGATGGATAGGGTGGTGGTGGTTTAGTGGTGGGAAGGTAGAGGAGTAGAAGAAGGGAAGGAAGCAGGGAACACACGGACAAATAAGGAGAGAAATTTGGTGGTAAGTTTTAAAAGCTGAACGAAAAGTATATGCCTTGGAAATTTTATACACAAACACACACACACATGCACACGTGCATACACACACACACACACACACACACACACACACACACACAAGCACACTTATCAGATACTGTTCCAAAACTAAGGAGAAGAAACTAAGCTTCCAAACACATGTTAAAAGCTCATTTTGGTTAGAAACGCCTTGTGGCATTGTTTACATAAACCAGGCTAAATATACCCTTTAATCAGTGGACAGTATGTATCAAAGCATCCAGGTGTGCTAACAGCTGCTACATCAGGGCCATCTTAAACGAGCTGCTGATGCCTAAATGTTCATAGCCCGCTATTTCCCCTGCCATGCATGTTCCCCTGCCACCCTGCACCAGCTTCATTCTTATGCTTTCAAAGTCAGCCACAGAATAGGGAGCTCAGAGCATGGGAATAGGGGCACATAGGGCAGCAGACACATGCCCAGGTGAGTCTAGAATCAGAGGGGCACAGGGCACAAGTCTTGGGTGCCACCCATCCCATAGCTAACTCGGGGGAGCTCAAGCAACCATAAATGGTACCTCAACAAGATTAGGACTTAAAATGGCCATTTGTTTTCAAGAGAAAACAAACGCCAAGTAGCTTCTCAGGCTGAGACAGGGAATAGTAGGTGGCTCACAACCATCTGTACTGAGATCTGGCACCCTCCTCTGGTGCGCGGGCATACATCGAGGCAGAATGTTGTATACATAATAAATAAATAAATCTTTAAAAAAATAGAACTGAATGGTTCAGGTTTGCCTTGAATTTGTAATCCTCCTGCCTCAGCCTCCCAAATATAGCAACCACAGGTATTCACCACCTCCAGCTCTGGGTTAGCCCCCTTTCTCCACACCAGCTGCTAACCTGAGGGTATGGAGATGCAGACACAAGACAGACCTGGACAGAGATGGAGCCTTTGTCTTCGGTGGGGTACAGTGAGGACCGGCCTGACGGGTCAAGCCTTACAGGAGCTTTATGGACAACATTTAGCAGAGCTGGACAAAATGCCAAGTGTCACAGGAAAGCTGCCAGTTAAAGAAAATTGAGGCAGTGTTGACTACTGTGCACAGGAAGAGAGAGTGGACTCAGGATGAGATCTTATTGCAATTCCAGCTGTCCAGGACCCCAAAACTACCAATCTCAGAATCACAGGGAAAACTAAAACAAAACAAACAAAAAGACCATAGTGCTGATTTTTATTTTTAATTTGGCAGGTTTTGCTGTTTAGGTTTGTTTTGTTTTATTTAGGGAATCACTATATTCAGTGCTGGGTCTGGAAAACAATGCCAACAGCACAGTGTTACCAGCCAGGAGTTTTGATCGGTTTGTTTTCTCTGCCAATTATAGAATTAGAAGGCAGGAAAAAAAATCCCAAGTGTGACAGGTAGCAGCAGGAATCCTGAAAGACAACCAACAGGAACAAGCAGAATCAGCAGTTGAACAAGGCTTTCTTAGAGGCCAGGAAATACATACATACAGCAGGCACACAGAGAAAACAAAGGGAGGCTTTGGCGGCCAAAAACAAAGCAGAGGAAAACTGGGGAAGCTAAAACCCAGTTTCTCCTTCAGGGCTGGGTTGTTTGCTTGCTGGTTTGTGTGTTCTAAATCTTTGAAGGCTCTTCCTCCCCTAATTTAGAGTTGGTCTGCAACTGATTGGTTAACACATTTCGGTTCACTCTTGAACTTGTTGGGCCAGTCCATCAGCAGGGAGCTTTACTGGCAGGAGAAAGACCCAACAAGACCTTTCTTTTAACCTGCTATGTTTTTGTCTCAGATCACGAGAATAAGAAAGAAGCCAACCATCTTGGCAGTTCTCCATCTTTATCACCCAGTCATGACTCCTCTCCCGTTTGTCTGACCATCAGCCGATCAGTCTAACTCTAAGATGCTCATTGAGTTCCAGGCTTATAGATCATTTATCAAAAAGGTCGATTATTAGTGGCCAGTTTCCAAAGCACCTCACCTCATCTAATCTTAGAAGCACTTAGAGAGATGCAGTAGTGATAATTTAGTGATAAGGATAGGAAGGTTTTTTTTTTCTGTTTGTTTGGTTTTTTTTCTTTTCCAGGCTCATAACCAAGTAATAGTCCAGTTGGGGTTTGCACTGCCTTAGTCACAACCTTGCAGGCAAACCCTACTGCTCAGGCACCTTCCTACTCCAGGACCCCAGGGTCGTATTCTCTGTGGTCCAGACTGACTCCTTCTTGTCCCTCAGGATAACTTTTTATCTCATCGCATGCCCATGGTGATAGGCTCTCCTCTTCTCTGGAAATGTGTTTTATCTTCAGTTCAAAGCTCTCAACCTCAGGCCCCATGCTCTAAATCTGGTGCTCTAGCTGCCATCCTGCCTTTCAGCTACCATCAGTGGCTGCAGCCTACACCATTACCTGCCACCGCCACCAGGTGTGGCTCATTTGTGTTGCTAAAGAGTTGCATAGCAACATGTGCCCCCTTAAAGGCCCACTCCACCTAAGATCATTCTCTCTGTCTTGTTCATCCTTTCTATCTCCTGGTCTTTTTGTCTGTCTGTCTGTCTCTATATTTCATGTCCCCACTCTGAGATGTCCTCCCCTCCCCGAGTAAACCTCTTACATTAGATCTCCTGTGTGGTGTAATCTCTTAGTGACTCACCTTGGCAGGGTCTGCCGAAGGTACCCTTTTTGCTGTTTTGTCATTACACAGCATTGCACAGATGACTCTATGTGCACATATATACACCTGAAAAAAAAAAACACACACAGTGATGGTTAAGCTTGGTTATCAACATATCAGGCAAGAGAGAACCTCAGGTGAAGAGCTGACTCTACCAGAGAGGCCCATGGGCCTGTGGAGTGTTTTGATTGCTAGTTGATATAGGATGTGAGCAGTGTCAAGCCTAAGCAGATGGGCCTGGGCCTGGTCTGTACTTGAAAAGGTAGATGAGAAGCCAGGAGGAACAAGATGGTATATAGCATTACCCTATTGCTTTTAGCTTCAAGCTGGTGGTAGTTTTAATGAGAATGCACCCACGAAAAAATAAATAATAAAATGGTTGCGTGACTGTTCTGAGTTATGGTGTGGGGGAGGTGGGGGGATAGTTTATAATAAAATGAGGGAGAGCATAGTCAGAAGTAGAGACATCTGGGAGAATCCAGAGTGAACATGACACTGAGCTGGACCATGTGAGAAGAGGGGGGTCCAGGGGAAGGGAGAGTCAGGCCACCAGGAAATCAAGAGACCAAGAGGGTAAAGGGTGTACAAGGTAAAGGGACCATCACAGCCAAAATGACTAAATTATGTAAGGAATAACTGCTAAGGGAAGGGCAGGCCAGCGCCTAGACTGAAGAGTTCAGGGTAGAGGGTAGAGTATGTCAATCATACTCTATAACAGCTAGAGACCGGGGAATGCTGGGAGAAACTGGTGGCCAGGTCCACTTTGATACGTTAAATAGGCATCTCAGTTAGCTGTTTGGCCCTGATTTGAGACCTGACACTCCCACCACCCTGCCCCAGCTAATATATTTGTATACTTGGTGCCCAGTTGGTGGGGCTCTTTGGGAAGAATCAGGAGCTGTGACCTTGTTGAGGAGTTTTACCATAGGCGAGCTTTGAGTGGTGGTTCTCAAGCTTCCTGATGCTGTGACCCTGCAATACAGTTCTTCATGTAGTGGTGATCCCAACCTTAAAATTATTTCATTGCTACTTCATAACTGTAACTTTGCCATTGTTATGACTCATAATGTAAATATCTACATTTTCTGATAGTCTTTGGTGAACTCCAAAGGGATCACAGCCCCCAGGCCGAGAAAGACTGGCCTCTCTCTCTCTCTCTCTCTCTCTCTCTCTCTCTCTCTCTCTCTCTCTCTCTGCCTGCTGTGGATCCAGATGGAAGCTCTCAACTACTGATTAAGTAGCTATCTTAATGCCTATCTGTGTGCTTCTGTTATGCTCAAGTTTCTGGTCCCCAAATGAATTCATGGAGCCAGATTTCTGATGAAAATTATGTGAGGTTTTTAATTAATATTCAGTCTTGAGTTTGGACTACACCTCCACCACACCAATGCAGTGGGTGAGGAAAGTGCAGCCCCGGTGAAAGGGGCAAACTTTTAAAGGGGAAACACCATAATCAGGGGAGTTCGAGTTCTGTCATCTTGGGATTGGGTGAGAAGTACATAGGATAAGGTAGTACAGAAACCATTGGCCAGTTTTGGGGCGCAAAAACTTAACAAAGAGCCATAAATTACTGACAAGGTACCTTCAAGGACAGGATGACTCCCAAGAACTTCTAGACCTAGTTAAATTTTATGGCCATGCTCCCTATCTTCTTACTTGGTCATTTTAGGGTATCTGTTCACATTTCTGCCATGGCAGCACATTTCTGGAACTGAGATCACCCACCCCCCAGCTCATTATACAGCTTAAGTGAAGCCCCTTCTTTAACATGGGGTTTGGAAAGTCAGGTCTTTATACTACCATGCTCCCAACAATGAGGGTCATGGACTCTAACCCTCTAGAACTGTGAACCTTCAAATTAAATGCTTCTTTTATAAATTGCTTTGCTTATGGTGCTTTGTCTTAACAGTAGAAAAGTAACTAAGACAAAGTCCTGTTTCCTTGAATTCCTGCCTTGGCTTCCCCCCATGACCTATGAGATCCAGTAAACCCTTTCCTCTCCATGCTGCTAATAGCATTGATGTTTGTCACAGCAACAGAAAGCAAACTGGGACACACATCCTCTTTTCAAAGAAGTCACACTAATGTAAATCAAGGAAGGACCCACAAAAGAAACACCCACAGAAGTTTAAAATGAGATTCCCATTGAGATGGGTTGTTGCTAGACATTGGGACCTTTGCTCTGCTCACCTCCCACTCTGGATAACTGGAACCATTAATCACAGTGAAGTAAAGACAAAACTCTGTCATGGTGACCATTGAGTTGAAGATCAGAATTCTGTAGGATGGAGAAAACCTGCTGATGTAGTCGATAGCTAAGGATAATATTTGTGGAGAGCATCGGTGGTAGATAAAGCAACTGAAGTGTTTAAAAAGATGTTTTTTATGAATATTATAAGTCTTTTAAGAATTGGGCATATGGTGTGTGATTGAATAAAAAGGCAAACAGCTTTTGCAAAAGATCCAAATATAATATGGCAGCCGATGTTGATACTGAGACCAGATGGCAGAAGGATGAAGAGAAAGCCTTCCTCATAAAACTGAGGCTCCGGGAAAGTACCTGGATTTGAGTGAGTTTCTCTTGGTGAAAACTCCCAGTGGGGAACTTTCAACCAGGGTTTGAATCTTGTTACATCTTTGAGGAGCAATATGACCTTTGGCCATCATTCAACCCCACTGTGACTTTACTTCCCCATGTTTTAAAATAAGAATAATATCACCTCCTTTGAGAAACTGAGAATTCAATAAACACATATAAAAAGTGAGAAGCAGACACAGGCAGATTTGTATGAGTTCGAGGCCAGCTAGGTCTACAGAGCAAATTCCAGGACAGGTTCCAAACCTATGAATAAATCCTGTCTCAAAAAAAAAAAAAAACAAAAAAAAGTGTTTAGTACTAGAATATCAAGATATTCTATGAGTTTTATGCGGGCACTGTTTTCTTTCATTCCTTCCAAGCTATTACAAAAATTTCCTCCCAGAAAAGGGCATAAGCAATGTCTACCCCTTCTCCTAAGGTCTCAATGACAAGCCAAAATACCATTCCACTAAAGTTCACTTTGGGAAACCAATGAGTTTATTGGGCATCTTTAGAGAGCTTAGGTGAGGGGTCACCTATAGGGGTGTGGGTGATCCTCCTCCAATAGACCACGCCTGAAAGGCCTTTCCCAGCAGGGATGAGAAGAATTTCCCACTACACAGATAAAGCCTCCTGCTTCAGTCTTCTCCAGACTGCCTACCATAGCCTATCCCCCAGACCATGTGCAATTAAGGTAAAGCCACATACGATAGGTGGTATGGAGCACCAGGATACCCTGGTGAGAGGTTCATGTCCTCTCCACCCCTCCAAAGAGGGTGTATGTGATGGCTATTCTTTGTTGCCAATGTGACCACATGTGGGATGAGCTAAAACTCAAGCTGCTGGGTACACCTAGGACGAATTCTTTACAATTGGATTATTTGAGGTGGGAAGACCCACCTTAAATTTGGCCCACAACTTCTCATATAGCTTATATAAAGGACAAGGAAGAAGGATGTTTTCTCTCTCTGCCTGCTTGTACTTACTCTCACTGGCAAGTTCATTCTCCCACTGGCATTAAGGCCTATGTTTCAGGGGATTCCAATGTATAGCGGACTGAACAACTATTAGACTTCTAGACTTTCCCTCTAGAGACAGCCTTTGTTGAACTTCATTGAAATAGTTTGGCCACAGTCTATAAGCCACTGTAAGACAACCTGTTTTGATACATATAGATTCACTCTAGAGAACCCTGACAAACACAAGGCATAATCCATTAAAAACTCCACCTGGGCAACCTTCTTCAAGGCTCTGAACATCCCAAGATAACGGTTGCTTTGCTCAGAGGACAATTACTCAGAGCAGATGGCTGCTGGGCCTTATCAAGTTGCTGCCTAGTAAAGCCAACCCCCTCCCTGTGTGTGTGTGTGTGTGTGTGTGTGTGTGTGTGTGTGTGTGTGTGCGTGCGTGTGTTTGCACATGTGTGTATGTGTGCATGTGTGTTCGTGTATGCATGTGGGTGCTTGTGTGCATGTTTGTGTGTGTGCACGAGTGTGTGTGCTTGTGTGTGTGCTTGCATACATACATGCATGTTAGCACTATTCACTTCATTTCTTACTATGGACTGCAGTGTTCCAGCCTAGACCCCAACTCAGAATAGAAATGAAGGTCTCCTCTCGCTTCATCTTCACCTAGATAAGCAAGTTCTTATCAAAAGTTAACATTTGCTCACTATTACATTGCATGAAAGATTAGAAGGCTATTGGAGGGGACTGACTCACTGCTGGTTTCTCAACCCTCTACTTCTAATCTGTCTCACTCATTGATTAATACTGATTTCTAATTTCTAATTTCTGATTTCTAAAGCCATCTCACTTCACTCAGAACTTTGAAAAATAGGCTTTCTTTACATCATCTGAGTAGGTAGACCTTAAACCTAATATCCTCCTGCCTTCTGAATGCCACACCGCAGGCTTCCTTGAGGATTTTCAGTGGTCCCACAGGGAGTGGCTACATGGTCACATAGTGTGCTGGTTAGTTTTTTGTCAGGTGGGCACCAGGTGAAGTCATCTGAGGAAAGGGAATTTCAACTGAGAAAATGTTCCCATCAGATTGGCCTATACGCAATCCTGTGGGGGCATTTTCTTGTTTGATTATTGATGTGGAATGGTCTATCCCACTGTGGAAAAGGCTGTCTCTGATAGGTAGTTCTGGGATATATATTTAAAAAAGTTCAAACTGAGCAAGCCATGGAGAACAAGCCAGTAATCATTGTTCCTTCATGACTTCTGCTTCAGGTACTATCCTCAGGTTCCTGTCTTGTTTGAATTCCTATTTTGGCTTCCCTCAACTTATTTAAGCTGGGATATGTAAGTCAAATAAACCCTCTCCTTCTCACATTGCCTTTGGTCATGGTGTCTAACATAGCAATAGAAAGTAAACTAAGACACAAGCCAATATAGGAATATTGAATATTCAGTGGAATGTGCACCTATAGAACCCTGCACTCTCTGCTGGGTCTGAGTTTGTGGAATTTTAAAACTGATTTTTCCACTGAGCTTCATGTCCAGCAGCCAGCCTGGGAAACACAACTCTGTTGGGGACATCATGGTTACCTCTCGGGCCAGTAATGATGTGAGGACAGCAAGCCCCCAAATCTATATGCTTACACATTCATGCACGTGAAACACATGTAAACACCACACACAATTCATACTTCCATTGGCACATGCCCCACTACCTGTGGCCATCAGTGAGCCTAAGTCTTCACAGCTAAGAAATGAGGAATCTCAGCACACTGGGACAGGTGGGAAGCATGCATAGGTTAAATGCTGTGGTAACATGTAATCTAGAATAATCTTAGGATTCATTAAGCCCCAAGACTTAAAGAGACGTTTGTTTTGAGCATCATCTATAATTTAAGTGGTTAGCACATCCTTCAGTGACTCTTCCTTTTGTTTAGGATGACACAGCTCTGGGGTAAATCTAATTTATCTGCAGACATCACAGTCTGAAGCTTCATGGCATTTCCCCAGTTCTTAAAATAAGGTCCTTGCCTTTCAACAGCAAGCAGTCATAAGCAGGTTGGGAGTTGCCCTGGGAAGGCTTTTGAAAGTGAGGCATGAAAAGAACCTCTAGGTCAGGTGGATTTAGCATAGAGGGGACATCACTGATACTCCAAGTTATAGACACAATCTAAAAATTAGACCTAGCATTCATATCCTGTCAGGGTGTGGGGCCTCCCTGTTGTGCCACCTCCAAAGTAGCACTCTTCTGTTCACCCAGCTGTGTCTCCAGCTTCCCAGCTTCTCCACCCCACTCAGTTCCGCTCTGCTTCTTAGCCTGTTGGTCCATTGGAGATTTAGGTTGTGTTTTAAGCATGAACCCAGGCACTTTCTCCTCTATCCTCTTGGGCACCCATTTGCCTTTTTAAAAGTATGAACTACAGAGCTGATCTCTGGACTCAAGACTCGGGTATAAGGTTCTCCCTGGCTTGTTACTCTCCAGTTCTACTCTTTTGGAGGAGATCAGATTGTTGTCACCACTGAAATGGTTCTCTCTCACGCACGCACGCACACACACACTAAATATCTCTTTAAAAATAATAAATAAGGCCCCGGGCCCTCTGCAGCCATACTACAGGCACTTAACTAGATAGTAACACTGGCTTTCCTGTTTTCACTCAGATTCACACTCAGTCAAAGGTCTCCATGACTCCCTGGACCACAGTCACAGGTAACTAACTGATCATAGGCTCCAGAGCCCTCCCTAACCTGGTCTCTGTCTCCGAGCTCAACTCTTCCCCAGCTACACCTCCCTCCCTTCACTTCCTTGACCAAACTAAGCCCTTCCACCTTTGGCGACCTTGGCATCTGCTCTTCCCTCTGTCCTCGGGAGTTTTGCACAACAGGCTCTCCTGGTCGTTCAGTGTGCAGCATAGATACTATTTCTCACGAAAGTTTTCTCCTTGCAGACTTCTCACTGCTGTCCCTTCACTCTCTGGCAGATCACCTTGCTTTACTCCACACTTAGTATTCGTGACTGGGAGAACATCTTGCTAACATACCTGCTTATATTTATCAGTCTCTTTCTAAAAGAGCTTATGCTCCTGACAAGGAGCATTTTACCTGCTGCTCACTATTGCCCCTCCCCCCCCCCCCCCCCCCCGTGCATCAAAAGAGCACATCGTAAGTGCTAAGTAAATATTTGCTGCATGGATGGTTCAAAAAAATGGGTGCACAGAAATTAAACTGCCCCTATTTTACAGGGTAAAAATGGGTCACTGCTTGAGCTAGCTATGTTTTCCTATATAATAATCATCAGATATAGATGATGAGACACACTCATCTGAAAATCTCAATTATAAAGCTTGGGGGATACTATTTTTCCTCTTAGTGATAAGTTCCATAGTAGGCAGTGGCTGGCACCAGGGCATCTGTTCAATACATGCTCCTCTCCAATATACTGTCTTCAGCATGGTGGCACTTTTCTGTATGTGCCTTTCCCTGTAGCCACACAACAGCCATTGCAGTTCAGACATCATATTCCCAACAAGATAAGAAGAAGTGGGAGAGGTGATATTGTGATCCACTCTCCTGTTCCTTTCAGGAGAGTAAAGACTTTCCTCAATAAGCCAAACCCAAAAAGAGGAACATGGATGTACTCACTCATATTTGGTTTCTAGCCACAAATAAAGGACATTGAGCTTATAATTCATGTTCCTGGAGAAGCTAAATAAGAAGGTGAATCCAAAGACAAACACATAGGCATCCTCATGAATATTAACCTTCATCAGGCGATGAAAGGAGACAGAGACCCACATGGGAGCACTGGACAGAAATCTCAAGGTCCAAATCAGGAGCAGAAGGAGACGGAGCACGAGCAAGGAACTCAGGACCACGAGGGGTGCACCTACACACTGAGACAATGGCGATGTTCTATCGGGAACTCACCAAGGCCAGCTGGCCTAGGTCTGAAAAAGCATGGGATAAATCCGGACTAGCTGAACATAGCGGACAATGAGGAATACTGAGAACTCAAGAACAATCGCAGTGGGTTTTTGATCCTACTGCACATACTGGCTTTGTGGGAGCCTAGGCAGTTTGGATGCTCACCACCTGGATAGAGGTGGGCGGTCCTTGGGCTTCCCACAGGTCAGGGAACCCTGATTGCTCTTCGAGCAGATGAGGGAGGGGGACTTGATTGGGGGAGGGGGAGGGAAATGGGAAGCGGTTGCGGGGAGGAGGCAGAAATCCTTAATAAATAAAAAAAAAACAACAAAAAAAACAAGTTATACAGTATACAAAGGATTTCTCCAAAGAAGATATGCAAATGACCAGTAAATACACAAATTAATGCTTATTACCATTAGACCCGGGGAAATGTAAGGCAAAGCTATGGGAAGGTGCTACTTCACACCATGAGGGTAGCAGTCATCAGAAAGACAACAGCAAGTGCTAATAAAGCATGAAAAGTTGGCTCTCCTCTAGTCTCTGGGAATTTAAAATCGTGGTTACTTTGGTAGACAGCTCAGTGTTTCATAGAAAATTTAAATGGAGCTTTTGGGTTGTTTTTTGTTCCTTTTCTTTCTAGTGTTGGGGATGAAATACAGGATCCCACAGATGTAGGCAGTGCTCTACCCGAGCCACATCCCCACCTGGCATAGGGAGCATAGGTTTTATGTGATGTAACAGTTTGGGATTTTCAGGCAGGTTTTACTATGTAGTTTAGGCTGCCCTCCGAACTCACAGGAAAGGCCTCAGCCTGTAAGTGTCAGGATTGCAAGCCTGTGCCATCGGGCGAGCTCTATGACTTAGCATTTCTCATACAAACACTCAGTAGCTCTGTAGGCAAAAAGTGGGAACAAGCCAGGTATTCCTCTTTTTATAAATGGCCAAGTAAAGCATGGTATATCCATGCAGTTGGATATACTTGATGATAAAAAGAAATTAAATACCCATATGTGCTATAGAATAGATAAGCCTTGAAAAAAACATGCCAAGTCAAAGAAGCCAGACTCAAGTCATATGTTGTATGTTTCCATTTCTTTGAAATGACCAGAATAGATAAATCTCTAGAGGCAGAAAATAGATTATCCTACAGCTGCTCCACCCCACCCCCAGCTACCGATACATACTTTGC
This sequence comes from Microtus oregoni, assembly GCF_018167655.1. Taxonomy (NCBI): domain Eukaryota; kingdom Metazoa; phylum Chordata; class Mammalia; order Rodentia; family Cricetidae; genus Microtus; species Microtus oregoni. Next base: position 9,360,032 of record NW_024543097.1, on the reverse strand, counting down.
TTCAGTGGTGTTGAAATGCTCTAAAATTAGCTAATGGTAAAGGTTGCACAATTCTCTGAGAACACTAAAAACCACTGAACTTTATTTCCTTTCCCAAAACTTTCTACATTCTATTGATGTTAAATCTTCAGATCAAAGAAATTCAATGAACTCTAGAATAAATACAATAAAACCATTTGGATTTTGTTTGTTTAGGACTACATCTATGATTTAAAGTGATAATAAAAAAAATAATGCTGGGATAAAAAAAAAGACTTTCCTCAAATCCCCTTCTAGCCATTCTTGTCATTTTAACCTACACCCTAGGATGATTTGGCTGCAAAGTGAATAAGTCGGTCCACCCCAGCCCCATAGCAGAGAAGCAGACTCCATATAGGGAGTGGGAAATGGCTGTTCTGTTTCAGATTTTAGTGTTGGTCACTGTGGTGGTTTGAATGAGAAACTTTCCCATAGGCTCACATATTTGATTATTTAGTCCTTGGTTGGTAGACCTGCTTGGAGAGGCTGTGGGAAGGGCAATCTTGCTGGAGGAAGGATGTTACTGGGAGTAGACTTTGAGGGTCCATGGCCTCACCCCATTTCCAGTGCATTCTCTCTGCTTTGTGTTTATGGTTGGAGGGATGATCTCTTAGCTTCTTGCTTTGGCCACCATGCATGACACTTCCTGCCATGTCTCCTCAGCATGATGAATTCTCAGCCCTCTTTAACCATTAGGCCAAATTTAAACTCTTCCTTCCATAGATTGCTTTTGGCCACGGTATCTATCACAGCAATAGAAAAGTAACTAATACTCTCACCAACCATGTCTACAGTAGACATGGCAACAGACAGAGGAAGGCCAAATGTCACACAGGGAGGGAAAAGTTTTCATCTCTTGTTCTAACTGACTCCTGAAGCACTTAGTGTAATTCAAAAAAAAAAAAAAACCACTTCCCAGCAGCACTGAAATCCAGTCTCCTTTTAACAATTTAAGAGGTTTGCAAATGAATTAAATTAATTAAATAATAGTAGTAAGGATAGATAGATAAGATAGATAGATAGATAGATAGATAGACAGACAGACAGACAGACAGACAGACAGACAGACATTTTTTTGGAGAAAGGCTGAACAACTCACTGGACTTAGTCAAGAAGTTGTTACAAGCTGTTAAATTATTCTCAGACCAGGTATAAAAGAAAGACACCCAGGAGATTTGTCTGCTGCGTTAACACATTATTATTTACACCAATGCAACATTTTAACAGCAGGAGGAAACATGATCCACCTTCCAACCCTACACATGTTTAGTCACCCCCTGCTCTGAGTGCTTAAGTCTTCACTCCGTCAACAGTAATGAAGTCTAGAAAGCCTGCACCTGCTGGGGTTCTTAGACTTTTCCTGAGAAAAATATCCATAATTAAGGAATTGTGAGCACTCCCTTCTGATTTATTATTACAAGATCACACCTTGGGCAGCATTTGCTCCCCAACTGGGCATTAAAGAGACAAGTGATTAAGTGTTACCATCCCGGGGAGTCTCCCAGCATGCTCCTTATGCTTGCCACCTTCAGCCCAGCTGCTCTCAAGAAGCAAAGAGTAAAGGAGCAGCACCCGGAGTGGAAGGTGGGAACCAGACCTCTGTGAGCCTTCTGGCCATTTACTGTCTCAGGTCATGGTTAAGATCATGGTGTTTGTGTGTTGTGAACAACCCCATCTTTGCCTGCTGTAAAGGGAGCCCCTTGAAAGCAGGCTCTGTCTGTTTGCCCTATAGTCTCACTGTGCACATTTTGTGTGAATGAGTGAAAGTTCTCTGATACCAGAGGGGGCATATCCTGACTTTAAACAAGCCAGTCACCAAGCTCTCCCATGAGACCCAAGGCTTTGCACATGCTTCCCACTGAGCTTCAGGCCCAGGTCTGGCATTCTTATTGTGCAACCATTTGCTAACTTCTCTGCAGAGGCCTACTTTTGCTATTCCTGGTTTACCATAGTTAGTGTGTACAATGGATTCGAGTATCAGACTGATAAAAATAATCTTTTCATGCAGTGTTTTCCCATTAAGAAGTTATATTGCCTTGTCTTTTCGTATTCCAGCCCTCTCTCCAAAGTTGTGTCATTAGCTACAGAATATCGTCTGACTTATTGAGCTAAGTGTTTAACTCATTTGGATGTTTTATTGATTCCTTGAGCTCTGGTTCCTCCAGAGGACCCTATCTGCTGCATTAACAACCTCATTGGTATGCTGCAAGCAGGGCTTTTGCAATGTCAAGTGGAAAGATGGGGCTCTCAACGATCTGTTCACCAATGTACCATTCATGAACCCACCCCATGCACATGTCAGGAAGGGGACAGTGAGGAATAAGATCTGCCTGTGCATTCCAGTGGGAACTGTAACACCCCAGCCCAGCAAGCAGCCTAATCAAATGTGGAGCAAAGGGCCTCCTCTGGGGGAGTTGGAGAAGCAAGAAAATCTTTCTTTACTCTGCTTTCTCTAACCTCTGACAACTAGCACAATCCTTATAAAGCCAAACTGGGATTTTTTTTCAAAGGCAGCATGTGCCACAAGAGGGTCCAAAGCAGAGCTGAGACAGAAAGTTCAAATTCTTTAGCCAGCATCCAACCCTTGTGCCCTGGTGTCTGCTCTGCATGCCAGCCTCACTCTTCACCATTTGCCCCTCTGGATCTTTGCTGCCCACTGTCCAACTGCCACAACCAGAGAAAAGGAGATGGCATGAGGTGAAACAAGGTAAACAATATTTGAATGTAATTTCTTTCAAATTTAAAGTTGCTATTAAAAATGATGAATAAAATATTCCCCCAAAACGATACTGGAGATAAAATGACAGTTTGAGAGTTCATTGATAATTCAATAAATTCTGCTACTGTGGAAAGACATACACATGTGTGCTCACCTGATTTGGTATTTCTCATTCTCTTCCCTGTGCCGGATCCCTTACCTTCCTTCTCGTGGCTCGTACTCATGAGACTCAGTGGTAAAGGAGGCAGCATCCTGGGAGTCTCTTTTCTGGTCAGGACTTGACTTGATGCACACCCCATAGGCACAGTCCCATCCACAGCCAGCAACTCTGGGAACAGTGATGATGGCTGCCCAGGCTCTACCTGCAGGGAGCCCACAAGAGTGGTGAGGGAGGCAGTAAAACAGTCATAACTGAATGCCATCATTGTGAGTACCATGTCAGATATTTCTGGAAAATAAACACAGGATCTACCCTGCCTGGTGTGACCATGTGTCACAGACTGCAGCACAATCCCAGCCCTAGGGAGGCCTTCTAGCTTTCCAAGTATACTCTCTAGTCTTTGCCTGTGCCATTTTCTCCAACTAGTCATGTTGTAAAACTCTGTGAGAGAGACCTTGGTGGGCCAAGGGGCCACAGAGCAAGTGAGAACCCACAATGAGTGAGGACAGACATGCCATGCAGGCAGAGTTTATGTGCGAGTTTTATTGAGATAATGGGGTTGGGGGAGGGAAGACCGAAAAATAGAGAAAGTGTAAGAGATATGTAGGCAGAGCCTGCTTGTTCATTCCTGACTGCACAGAGCCAAAATAATCACACAGAAACTGTATTAATTAAAACATTACTTAGGCATATTGTTAGCTAGCTTCTATATCTTACACTAACCCATCTCTATTAATCTGTGGATCACCACAAGGTTGGGGTCTACCAGCAAGGCTCCAGCAGGCTCCCACAGGTGTCTTTCTCCTTCTGTAGCTACATGGAATGTCTCTGACTCTGCCTACTTTCTCTCAGCATTCAGTTTAGTTTTCCCCACCTAGCTCTACTCTGCCCTGTAGTAGGCCCAAGCAGCTTCTTTATTCATTAACCAATAAAAGCAACACATATACAAAAGGACTTCCCCCATCTGAGGAAAACGAGGCAAGGACCAGCCTGATTTTTCAGAAGAGCACTGGGATAACAGGTGGGAGTGGGCAGAGCTTGTCTCTTACAGGGATCTTTGCATTTGCATACAAGTATTGACATAGCAGCCATAGGACCCTGGGCTGGCCAGGATACTTGCCTGGCTTCATCCTGCCAAGGGACCAGCATAATGCCTGAATCTTAACAAGTCAGGTTCCAGCTTTTCCAGGCTCAGATGCCAGGCTTTTCAAGCATGGCTTCTCTGATACCCACATGAACTACTTTATCATTTCAGTGATGTCTGTTGTGGTGCTCACAATAACAAGGAAGCTGCACCTGTGAGATCTCAACAATACAGTTGCCTAATCAGGATCTAAACAATTCTAACACCAGCTAATATCCCAAAATAGATGAGGGAAAATCTCTAGGGACCAACCCCCTCCCCGTAGATGAAGAGCGGCAAGCAATTAACAAGTGCTGAGAAAGAAAGAATTAGTCTTCCCCAGGGATGAGTCCCTGGTTGGTCATCCAATACTAAGTGATCTACCCTGAAATAATATATAGACAAGCAACACTAAACAGATACAGCAGGTTGTATTTATATATTTCATGTATTTGTATTTATTATTTATTCGTTTATATTCAAATGTAACAATACTGGTTAAAGAAGTGGAAGCCATGGATTTGAGAAGGGAGAGGGATAGGAAAGGGAAGAAAGAGGAATGATGTAATTTGTTTCAATTAAATTTAAAAAGTAAAGAGAAGAGGTGGAGAGACTAACAAACAATTGAGCCATTCTAAGAATATGAGAAATACTCAAGATCTCATGGTGATATTTTCAAAGTGCTCAGATAGTGACAAAAGAACAATTTTTAATAACCTTACTTTATTTTTAATTGTGTGTATGTGGAGGGGGTACACATGCAGTAGGTGCCCAAGGAGGCCAGAGGACAGTTGTTTATTGGTTCCTCTGCAGCTAGAGCTACAGACAGACCATAAGCTACCAAAATTGGGTGCTGGAAACTGAATTTGGGTCCTCTGCAAAAGCAGTACATGCTCTTAACTGACGAGCTAATTCTCTAGCTCCTCACTGGCATTCTGAAATGAAGGCAAAATAAAATATTCATAGCCATACCCTATCAAGAAAGTTTTGCCACATACAAAAACTATCTGTGAAACATGGTGTCAATTTTCAGTTTGCCAATGAAACAGACACTGGAACAGTATTCACAGGAAGCACAGGTGGCACACAGGGACACCTGAAAACAGAGCCAACATTTCTGATTTTCTCCCTTTAGCTTAGGCTGAGATAGGACTGTGTTGATCTCACCTGTAAGCAGTTGATAGTCTACTAACTGTGGATTGTAAAATTAATTTTTATTGTTGCTATTAATATGTTATTTATCTTTGTTTCTTTACATTTTGTTTTCTTTGAGATAGGTTGATCCCATTTTTATGCCTCCAGCTATGCAGATCACAGTCACCATACCTCAAATGCCAAGGATTTTTTCCCCCTTTTATAACTTCTTAACTTTTTGCCCTGACAGACATCTTACTTTTCTTATATAACTCCCCTGAGTCACAGGCTCAGTGCTTCAGACCCTCATGGCATCTAGCAAAACTGCCTTGATGTTGGGACTCTGGCCTAGACACTATCCAGACACTATCCAGAGTTATGAAGTCTGTTATATCACAAAAAGCAAACACAAGGCCACTCCAAGACCCATCCCACTATGCTTATGTAGCAAACAAAATGGGGGCTCACATTCTCACCACTCTGAAGACTGAGATTCATCTTGAGATTCTTGCTATGTGAAGAGAATGATAGGTGGCATTAAGATACAACAGCGATCTCAGTGACAGAGCACAAGGCATATCATAGAAATCCAAAATCATCCCCGATCTTCCAGTAGAAAGGTGTGTAGCAGGCAGAGAAGCATGATCTTGATGTAATTATTACAAGAGAAGATAGAATTAAGCCACCATAATTATGCCTGTGTGACTTTTATTTGTGTGTGTGCATGTGTGTGTGTGAATGAGTGTATTTGTATGTGTGTATGTACGTGAGTGTGTATGAGGGTGTCTGTATGTATGTTTGTGTGTGAATATGTGTGTGTTGCCCCAGAAGAATTAAAATTCTCATTTGTGCTCATAAGCTAAGTACCCCTAGTTGTTTCACTGTCTGAGCAGGAGATGTTGCCTCAGCTCTAACAATGGGATCATAGGATCCAGGCCGGCAAAGCACTAGCTTTTATTGTTAATTAAGTAAGCATGTTTGTTCTGATCATTAGAATTGTAGCCCGACTATAAATACATTAAAGTTCTCAAATTGTAAGCAGGAAAATGAACTCTGATAAAGACAATATCTTTCCACCACGTTCCTTTCCTGATTGAGTTAGTCAAAGACTCAGGTGTGCTGAAGAACCAGGCTGAAGTTAAAATGGGAACCATGCAGGACAGAGAAGGTGGTAGACAAATGACTCTCTTGTCAGAGTTCACTTCTAACAAAAGACTCTTATAACTGTCTATATTCTTTTTTTTCTCTCCCAGGCCTATGTACATTTATCCAACAGTGTGACCCATGAAGAGGTCTTTTTTTTTTTAAATCAGAATCTGTCCTTATTGTGTATCTGTAATTATTTTTTGACCAGAAGTGCCTTTTTATTTAAAATGCTAAGAGGGCATTGCTAGAGCCAATGGGACACTGACTGCTTGCTCTGCCCAGTCCAACATGGCAGAGGCATGTTCACTGCCTCTGAGAGTTTGTACATTGCCTCATTTTTTAGGCATACAGTGGATCTATGTCGCCATTAAGCAAGCTGTAACACCCTGCTCACAGACCCCATTTAAATACTTTGTAGCTGGACCTCCCAAAAGAGTCAGAGCCATTTGTGCTGGCAAGCCAGGACGCCTTCTTAAAGGAGCTGTGTGGGTTTTACTATCGCTGAGTCAGAAGCCTTCTCTTAAAAGAATCGTGCCTTGGTTTGTTTCTAGCAAACAGAGCCCACCTGAGAAAATGCTGCTACCAAGAAGCTGTGTTTAACTCTGTTCTTTTGCGTCTAGAAATCCTTTCCAAGCTTTCTCAGGTTTTACATGGATTTAGTCAGCACCATGTTGGTGCACCAATCTGTAATATGAGGCCAAAACCATCCAGCTAATGTCTCACCAGAAAAAGTCACACCCCTATCAAAGGTCCAGTGAATATCTCTGAATAAGAGAGACTGTACAAGATTATTTTTCTTCCATATTTTCTTATTTTTAAAATATCATATATTATATCAGTAATTTTTAATTAAGAAAAGCAAAACAAAAATGGCCCAGTGTAATCCTGTCTTTCAGTACACAGCTCCACAAAGCAGTGATGGGACTGCCTGGCACCCAGTGGGTGAAGCATACGTTTTATTAGCCAACCTAATAGCATTTATCACAGGTCAAATGTCACCTGTACATTGGTTTGTGTTCTGGCCAATAGTAGAGTCCTAAAAAGGAAATACAGATGCTTCTTAAGAGTGCAGTCAAACAGTAACACAGTGCCCACCCTTGACCAGAATCACAGAGAAATCATTAATTCTTCCTATCTCTACTTTAGCCAAGGCCCATCTTTACTCACAATAACAAAGGAACCCATACTCAGTCCATTGATCCATTGATCAGGAGCTCCAACCAATCACAGTGAACTATTCTCTAGACCATGAGGGAGAAAGGGGGAGTCATGGGTACACCTATCCTGCTTTGTACCACCCCCGTCTTTAGTGTGGAGGTCCCTCTGTATCCCATATTGCACTGTACCAATTCTCCTGCCTGTGTGAATCCTGAGACATGACCTGAGAAAGGAGAAGCAAAATTGTCCCTTTTCCAATTGCAGCCTTTCTGATACCTGTCTCTAGTGTATTTCCAAACAGACCAACAAGGCTTACAAAGTCACTTTTTTTCCTTCGTGTTTCCTGTCTGCTTCCTTCTCTTCTGCCTCACACCTCAGTGGATGATATGGACCACACCCAACCAAGCCACAGTTACTGCCAAACCTCTATTAGTTTTTCCTGTTTCTTCCCCATCATATATATCTATACATAATTCTATGGTATCTATAAAACATAAAACAATTGAAATCACTAGGTTGAGGCATTCTTTTCTGATGGAGGAAGGTCATTGGTTAAATAAAAAGAAACTGCTTGGCTCTCATTGGTTAGAAGGTAGGTGAAAGGAGTAAACAGAACAGAACGCTGGGAGGAAGAGGAAGTGAGCTCAGACTCCACAGCTCTCCTCTCGGGAGCAGAAGCCTGAGAGAGACGCCATGCCCTGCTCCCGGGCAGACACACGCCATGAAGCTCCAACCCAGGATGGACTAGGCTAGAATCTTCCCGGTAAGACCGGTTCTCACAGATTATTAGAGATGGGTTGATCAGGATAACAGAATTAGCCAGTAAGGGCTAGGGCGAAAGGGCCAAGCAGTGTTTAAAAGAATACAGTGTCCGTGTAATTATTTCGGGGCATAAGCTAGAGCCAGCCATGGGGGCGGCCAGGGTGCTGGGGACGCAGCCCTGCCGCCCATATTACTACAAATGGTGCCCACGTGGACAACTGCTTCCACATAAAGCCTGAGACAGCTTGGAAAGTAATTCTAGAACAAAATGAAAGCATTGTGCCTGGTTTCTTGGTAGCAGCAATTTCTCGGTTCTACTCTGCTTTCTAGAGGCAAGCAAGCGCTCTCATCTAAGAGAGGCTTCCTGACTCAGCTTCAGCTGCAAAACCCTGCAGCTCATTAAGAGGTCCTGCCACAAAACACTTAAACGGTGTTGACGAAAAGCTGAATGCATGCTTTTTGGTTTTCAGCCGTAGCAGGAAAAAAGCTGCGCCGTTTAAAAAATGCCAGTTTCTGGGCTGTCCTGCCAAGGCAAACTCTGATCCTTTTACACAGGCAGTTCGTGCGGTTTGCAAGCACAGGCTGCTGAAGCTCGCTTGCTGGCAGGGACCTTGAAATGCCATAGAGTTGTGGCAGTAAACGTGGCTACAGCCAGTACCTCAGCCATGAGGCTGGAAAGCTAAGGAATGGGCTGGATCCAGCCGTCAAAGCCACGCCTTTAGTCCTACTGAGATTACTTGGTAAATTAAAGATTCATGTGGTCAGAAAAAGAGAGATATACAGTAAGGAGAGATTCAAAGACAGAGAAAATTTCTGAATGGTTTAAAGTGTGTTAAAAATATATGCAGACTAAAAGTTGAAGTTCTTAAAGTAAAAAACAAAAAAAGGAAGAGAGTTGTTGTGTGTGGTAGCACACGCCTTTAATCCCAGTGCCTAGAAGGCAGAGGCAAACAGATCTCTGTGAGTTCAAGGTTTAGTAGCTTATACCTTTAATCCCAATGCCTGGGAGGCAGAGACAGGCAGATCTCTGAGAGTTTAAGGACAGCCTGGTCTACAGAGTTATTCCAGGTCAAAGATATACAGAGAATATAAAATAGAAGTAAAAAGAAATGAAATAGAGATTAAAATAAAGCCGCACGATGATGGAAAATACACAGAGACTTTTGATACTGTATGCTATTATGTTCTCTTTGAATTGTTTCAATGCTGAGGAAAGTGCAAAAACTACTAAAAGATACTTGTTTATAAATGCTGCTGAACTAATCCAACATAGATATTTTGAAAATGCCTTGAATTTGAAATTTAGATCTAAGGACATGATGCTTTGGAAAGGAGTTTCTTACTTTGTTTTCACAGAGGATGAGACCTTGTTCATTTCTTCTATTCCGATTTGGTATGATGGACCACACCCTTCTGAAGGGTTGGTGTGAACACCTTCAGAAAATTGCTTCGCTCAACTGCCAACTGAGATGAAACTAGCACACAGGTTATACCATGAAAGACCTAATTAACGACGCCCCCATTCAGCAGAAAGCAGTTTGGAGAGAAAAAACTGCGCCCATGTTCCCAAATATGGTTTATAAACGTTCTTTTACATTTAAAGGGGGATATGATAGAGATATGAATAATTTACATTGATATGGATTTTGTTTTAGTGATTTAAATTTAAGGTCAATTTTGTTATATGTATATGTGTTTCTGATCTTGATTAAGGTACTGTGATTGTGTAGTTCATTTTAAAATGTAATGTATAATTAGAAATATAGATTGTTAATAGATAATCATAATAGTCAAGTTTGTAGTCACGTTAGTTAAGATTTTCTAGATGTACATAGATATATTTTCGATAGGCATTCTTCATATTTTTCAAAGATTATAGAATATGGCATTTTAAATGTTTTAATAATTTAGGGCTTTTCATGACAATGAGACACTCTGCTCCTGGCAGCACCAATTGACTTCAAGAAGAAGATGGGCATCGAAGAGGCACCTTATGGAGTTTGATAGCTATTTGGGCAAGAAACTGCTCTTGCCTGGACTATTGCATAAACTGGACACAGAGAACCCACAGAGAGAGGACTACTGAACTTGCCTAAGGTGAGATGATCTTTCGGGGTTCCTGATTCATGAAAGAGTCTGCGAGACATTCTGCAGGACACAACAGATAGTGACTGAACTGACTTTGAATTTTCCTGCTTTATGGAAATGTCTGCTGGATACCATGGGCCTGAAGGTTGAAGATGGATGCCCCAACGGTACAGAGGAACTTTGGGTGACTGTCCAGGCAGCGAGATGTCTCTGTCATTTCTCGAGTTTTAAAAGTTGCTTTTTTCTTGTTTGCTTAGGTAGTATTGTATCTTTCTGGAGTCTTTGATGGAGTTAAGAATAGTTGGTTATAGTTATAGTTTTCCTTAGTTATGATAAAGATTATTGTAACTTTTACTTGATAACTGTTTTGTTATATGTAATTTTGCTATGTTAAAGTTAAAGCCTTTTTTTTTATTTTTGTTTAAACCGAAAAAGGGGAAATGATGGAGGAAGGTCATTGGTTAAATAAAAAGAAACTGCTTGGCTCTCATTGGTTAGAAGATAGGTGGGAGGAGTAAACAGAACAGAACGCTGGGAGGAAGAGGAAGTGAGCTCAGACTCCACAGCTCTCCTCTCGGGAGCAGAAGCCTGAGAGAGACGCCATGCCCTGCTCCCGGGCAGACACAGGCCATGAAGCTCCAACCCAGGATGGACTAGGCTAGAATCTTCCCGGTAAGACCGGTTCTCACAGATTATTAGAGATGGGTTGATTGGGATAACAGAATTAGCCAGTAAGGGCTAGGGCGAAAGGGCCAAGCAGTGTTTAAAAGAATACAGTGTCCGTGTAATTATTTCGGGGCATAAGCTAGAGCCAGCCGTGGGGGCGGCCGAGGTGCTAGGGACGCAGCCCCGCTGCCCATATTACTACACTTTTCAGGATTGATAAGGTCATATGATCTCTTCAATCTTAAGAAGATAAAATGTTGGGTGTGTGACATGGCTAAACTGTTAAGAGTACTTCCTACTTTTACAGCATCTACATTGGGAAACTCAGCCACCTGCAACTTCAGTTCTAGGAGATCCAACACCCCCATGTGGCCTCTGTAGGCATCCTTGCATATACAAACAGGCACATACACATTAACAAAAATATAGATGATTAAATAAAAAAACAAAACTTAAAATAAATACATCAAATTATTTTGTTCATCTTAGAAATCAAGTAGAAATAACAGAGAAGGTGAATTGTCTGAATGACAAGCCATCCAGATGAGTACATTGTGGGGTCCAAGAAGAATGTCCCTATCCATTTTGGGTTCAGCATTGAGACATGCACCTGCACTGTCCATAAGCACATAGCTGAGAGCTGACTCTGTTCCAGTGGATGAAGCTTAAACCTCTGTACTACTAACGACTATCAGTAAATGCATATTATCCAAAGTACTACCTGTGACCTAGCACTGTATTTATCCCTTACTCCAACTCAAGCTCCATATAAGGAAGGCATTCAGTATTGTTACCTCTGTCCCTTGCTTGATGCCCCCCTAAATTCTCCACCATATGTATGATTTATTTCATTTCATTTTGTATGGGCTTGAGTGCTTTGCCTGCATCACCACATCAAATCTCCTGGAACTGGAATTACAGGTGATTGTGAGCTGCCATGAACTCAGGTCCTCTGCAGGAGCAATAAGCACAGCTCCCTAGTGAGCCATCTCTCAAGCCTGTATTGAGCATCTCAGCCCAGGCACACTACCTTACACCAGCTTCAGTGGTCCATCTCCTTCATGATGCTTGCACATGGCATAGTGACCTGAAGCCCTAGTGTCTCACCTGCAGCAGTGACCACACTGCTACATCATCTGACTCAGTGGTGCAGACTGTGCAGATGACCTTGAAGCAACTGCAGCCACCATCCAGATCCAGACGTGGGAAGCCAGGTTGCCACATCCCCCTTCATATCTAGATGCCTTCTTGAAGCTGTTTGCTTGTCTTTCTACTGCCTCTGTATCTCTCAGGTCACTCCTGTGGCTCAGGTGTACTCATCTCATTCATTCTGTAATTCTCCTCACCAACTGACAGTATTGCATTATACACTGGCATCCATGTTAAAAACAAGAGCTCTCTTTGAAGTGAGTGGCCCCTTTCTATAATTCTCTTTCATGTTCATTTGTTTAGGACATTCTGGTCTTACTCATTTGAGGACTTTTCTCTCACCTGTGAACATCAAGCGCCCATTAGTTAGTTGTTCCTAGTGTTGCCTCTATATTAATAGTAATAAATGGTCTCATTGTTATTTCTGCTGTTCTCAAAAAAAACTCCAAACCCTAAAGTGAACCTCTTTACCCACGTGTGATGAGGGAGGCACAGTCTCAAAATTAGAGCTCATTCTAAAATTGCCATAAAATTAAGAATTATGGCATTGCAATCAAAGTTCAATGTTTCAGATGTCTGATGGAAACATGATCAACTTTGAATAAATTGGGTTATGTAGAAAGAAAGTAGCTTTACTGGAGGGACATCAAATTTGCATTGTAGGAAAATCAACCTTTTGCTAAAGGAGAGAAGACAAGAAACCCAGATGCAAATCAGAAAAGCCCCAGCAAACAAGCTACCTTTGCAGAGCAGAGTGGTAAATTTTCTGTAGGGACATGGTCTTCCCTAAGTGCCACAAGACATTGGTGTAAATTCAGTTCCTGCCAGAACAGTGATTTCCCAGTAAACAAATGCATTTTATCTCTACTTTCACTTAATGAAACCTTACAGGGACCAATTAGAGCATTTATTTACTCCCTTGCTGTCATCTTCACCCTAGTCCTGTGTGCATTTAAAACATCTTTAGAAGCTGGGTATGGTAGTATACACCTGTAGTTCTGAGGCAGGATAGAGAGAGGAAAAATTATCAAGGCAGAGTTAATGAGCCTTTCAACCCAGAGTCAGATTCAAGCTTCTCAGTAGCTAAGAATTGGGGATTCCAGCACAATTAATATTAACTGCAAGAACCCTGAAAATACTGTTGTAATTTGTACAATATTAGAATTTATATAATAGTGTGACAATACTAAAGATTTTTCTATTTATTTATTTATTAAAAATTTCCACCTCCTCCCATTTCCCACCCACTTCCTCCACTCTCTCTCCCCCTCCCTCTCCAGTCCTAAGAGCAGTCTGGGTTTCCTGCCCTGTGGGAAGTCCAAGGTTCTCCCCCTTCCATCCAGGTCTAGGAAGGTGAGCATCCAAACAGACTAGGCTCCCACAAGGCCAGTCCATGCAGTAGAATCAAAACTCAGTGCCATAGTCCTTGGCTTCTCAGTCAGCCCTCAATGTCAGCCATATTCAGAGAGTCCAGTTTGATTACACGCTCCATCAATCCCAGTCCAGGTGGCCTTGGTGAGCTCCCAATACATCAGTCCCATTGTCTTAGTGGTGGTGGTTTAGACCATTACATTTAGTAAAGTTAGAAGATTTACTTTGTGTTTCTGTCACTGCCAGTGTCATCCTCCATCCATTTGAGGTTGGTGGAAGAAGTTCAGGTACCCACAAGTCCTACTCTGAAATATTCTCCAAGTAAGGCGCATAATCTTTTCTGAGGATCCTTAGAGATGTATAGAGGTTGATGATACAATGCTGAAATGTGATATAGATCAGAGGTGAAAAGTCCAAATCATAATACATTTCTCACATATTATTAAATTTGTTTTAAATTAATGTGAGGTTCAAAGCACAGCTCTAAAACAAAAGCACACTCTTTGGGGCAATAGTGAGTGGACTCTGTGTGCCACCCAATGCATCTGTAAAATGCAAGTAACTGTACTTCTTACCAGAATGTTCATCTTTAAATAAATACCCTTAAAGATGTAAAGCTCCTTGTCCAATATTTTTCCAATTTCTCATTGGTATGAGACAAATGCTTATATCACAATTAAAGGCATGCTTAAGGTGCAAAAATAAAAATAAAAAAATTAACTGCAAGATTACTACACAGGGACAATATTCCTTCTCCTGAGCAGGAACCAGATTCTGCCTCCCCTCCCCTGATCCCAAAACTGCAGCTTTGGTAAAGATGGCAGAAGGGGAAGAGGAGGAGGGGAGGAGAGGCAGGAGGAGAACTTGAAGGATTGGGATAGTCGAGATGGGGGAAGGACAGAGATGGAGAGCAAGGAAAGAGATATTTTGATTAAGGGAGCCATTATGGTACTCACAAAAAACCCGGCACTAGAAAAATTACCAGGAATCCACAAGGATGACCCCAGCTAAGACCCTAAGCAATAGTAGAGAGGATAGCTGAACTGGTCCTGCCCTGTAGTACCTTCATCCAACAACTGACAGAGACAGGGGCAGAGGCCTGCAATAGAGCACTGGACTGAGCTCCCAAAGTCCAGTTGAAGAGTAGGAGGAGTGAGAATATGAGAAAAGAGGTCAAAACCATTATGGGGACACCCACTGGAACAGTTTATCTGAGCTAATGGAAGCTCACCAACTCCAGTTGGAGAGGGAAGACACCAGTATAGGACCAAACAAGACCCTATGAATGTGGGTGACAGCTGTATGGCTGGGACAGACTGCAAGGATCACTGGCAGTGGCACCAGAATTTATCCCTGCTGCTTGTACTGGCTTGTGGAACCCATTCTTTTTGGCTGGATACCTTGCTCAGCCTGGATATATTGGGGAGGGTTTTGGTCTTTCCAGAGCAATGTGCCTTGCCCTATCTGGGGAGAGGATGGGGGTGGGGTGGGGGGAAAGATGGAAGGAATGGGAGGAAGGGAGGGAGTAGGAACTGGAATTGGTATGTAAAATAAAAAAAAGATAGTTTGTTTTCTCCTTAAAAAAAATAAAATAAGAACTTATATTTTTCGATGGTCCAAGCTTGAAACAGTGAAGACCACACTGAGAGCAGATTGTCCCACTACAACTAAATCAAGTAGGTTTTTTGGTGGCTGGCCTGCAGAGCGGTAGGCCTTTTGTTGGCAAGGTCCCTGGCGAACGGGAAGCCTGGTCCTGTCCCTGAAGAACCTCCTGAGTGGTGAGAGTGTTCTTGACCTGTGGTGGGACCCAGGAAACGGAGTGGGGGCATTCCCCAGCCCCCTTGACTCCCTGGTCAGTTTGCGGGGGCTGCTCCTCCTCTGCTGCGACCTCTCTCTTCCTGGCCCATCCCAACTTGTGCCCAGGGGCTTCCTTCCTTCTCCTTTTTTCGGCGGGGCTGAGGGATCACCCAGTTCAGCCTGTTTGGGTGTGGGTCCTGTGCTCAGAGCAGAGGGCAGTGGGAGTTTCTTTGTTTTGGTGGCTGGCCTTCAGAGTTGTAGGTCTTTTGTTGGTGAGGTCCCTGGTGAATGGGGAGCCTGGTCCTGTTCCTGAAGACCCTTCTGAGTGGTGAGAGGGATCTTGGCCCACGTCGAGAGCCAGGAAACAAAGCGGGGGCATTTTGTAAGTGGGCCCCTGGACAGCAGGGAAATCTGATCCTGTTTTAGAAGACCCATTAGATAGCATTGATAGGAGGAGATGGGCAGGCGCCAAGGCAAGAATTCACCCAACAATCTGAAAAACAACATGAAAACACCAGAACCCAATGATCTTACAATAGAAGGACTTGAACACCCTAGCACAGAAGAAGTAGAAAAAATTGACTTTATGAAAGCAATAGAGTCCTTTAAACAACATGTAAAAAATGCCCTTATAGAAATGGATGAGAAGTAGAGCAAAAAGTTTGAAGAAATGAGTAAATACGTAAATGATACCCTGGGAAACCAAGAACAAATGATCAAACAGGTAATGGAAACAGTTCAAGAATTGAAAACTGAAATGGAAGCAAAAAAGAAAACACAAACTGAGGACCGGCTGGATATGGAAAATCTAGGTCAATGAGCAGAGACTACAGAAACAGGCATAATCAATAGAATACAAGAGCTAGAAGAAAGAATCTCAGATTCTGAGGACACCATAGAGAAAATAAACGCACTGATCAACGAAAACAGCAAAGCCAACAAATTCTCATCACAAAACATTCAGGAAATATGGGACACAATAAAAAGACCAAACCTAAGAATAATAGGGATAGAAGAAGGAGAAGAGTCACAACTCAAAGGCCCAGAAAATATTTTTAACAAAATTATGGAAGAAAACTTTCCCAACATAAAGAAAGATATTCCTTTGAATATTCAAGAAGCATACAGAACACCAAATAGACTGGATCAAAAAAAGCCCATACCCACACCATATAATAATCAAAACACAAAACATACAGATTAAAGAAAGAATATTAAGAGCTGCAAAGGAAAAAGGGCAAGTAACTTATAAAGGTAAACTGATGAGACTTACACCTGACTTCTCTATGGAAACCATGAAAGCTAGAAGGTCCTGGATACAGGTACTGCAGAACCTAAGAGACTACTATACCCAGCCAAGCTATCATTCACTATCAATGGAGAAAACAAAACATTCCAGGGTAAGAACAAATTTAAACAATACGTAGCCACAAATCCAGCCTTACAGAAAGTAATAGAAGGAAACTCACAACCCAAGGAATCCAACATTGCCAACACTGCCTACAATAACTCAGGCATCTAGTGACACACAAACTCTATTACCAAAAACAATAAGAATAACCAGAGTAAACAACCACTGGTCATTAATATCACTTAATATTAATGGACTCAATTCACTTATAAAAAGGCACAGGCTAAGAGATTGGATACGAAAACGGGATCCAACATTCTGCTGTTTATAAGAAACACATCTCAACCACAAAGACAGGCATCTACTAGGAGTAAAGGATTGGGAAAAGATTTTTCAAGCAAATGGTCCTAAGAAACAAGCAGGCATGGCCATACTAATTTCGAACAAAACAGACTTCATATTAAAATCAATCAGAAGAGATCAAGATGGACACTTTATACTCATAACAGGAACAATTCATCAGGATGAAGTCTCAATCCTGAATATCTATGCCCCTAATATAAAAGCACCCACGTATGTAAAAGAAACATTACTAAAACTCAAGGCAGCCATCAAACCGCACACACTAATAGTATGAGACTTCAACACACCTCTCTCACCAATGGACAGGTCAATCAGACAGAAACCTAATAGAGAATTAAGAGAATTATTGAAGGTAATGAAGCAAATGGACTTAACAGACATCTATAGAACACTCCACCCAAATAGGAAAGGATATACCTTCTTCTCTGCAGCTCATGGAACCTTCTCAAAAATTGATCACATACTCGGTAACAAAGGAAACCTCCACAGATACAAAAAAAATGTCAGTGTCCACCTATGTCTTATCAGATCATCATGGATTAAAATTAGAAGGCAACTTCATCAGGCGATGAAAGGAGACAGAGACAGAGACCCACATGGGAGCACCGGACAGAAATCTCAAGGTCCAAATCAGGAGCAGATGAAGACGGAGCACGAGCAAGGAACTCAGGACCACGAGGGGTGCACCCACACACTAAGACAATGAGATGTTCTATTGGGAACTCACCAAGGCCAGCTGGCCTAGGTCTGAAAAAGCATGGGATAAATCCGGACTAGCTGAACATAGCGGACAATGAGGAATACTGAGAATTCAAGAACAATTGCAGTGGGTTTTTGATCCTACTGCACGTACTGGCTTTGTGGGAGCCTAGGCAGTTTGGATGCTCACCTTACAAGACCTGGATAGAGGTTGGCAGTCCTTGGGCTTCCCACAGGTCAGGGAACCCTGATTGCTCTTCGAGCAGATGAGGGAGGGGGACTTGATTGGGGGACGGGGAGGGAAATGGGAAGCAGTTGCGGGGACGAGGCAGAAATCCTTAATAAATAAATAAATTAAAAAAATTTATCCCCACATAAAAAAAATAGAAGGCAACAACAATGCTACCCTCAGAAAGCCGGCAAACTCATGGAAACTGAACAGTCAACTACTGAAACACACCTGGGCCAAGGAAGAAATTATGAAAGAAACTAAAGTCTTCTTTGAATTTAATGAAAATAAAGAGACAACATACTCAAACCAATGGGACATGATGAAAGCAGTCCTAAGAAGAAAGCTCATAGCACTAAGTGCCCACTTAAAGAAAACGGAGAAAGCATACATTGGAGACTTAACACCACACCTAAAAGCTCTAGAAAAAAAAGAAGCAGACTCACCTAGGAGGAGTAGAAGACTGGAAATATTCAAACTGAGGGCTGAAATCAATAAAATAGAAACACAGAAAACAATCCAAAGAATCAATGAAACAAAAAGTTGGTGCATGGAGAAAATCAACAAGATTGACAAACCCCTATTCAAACTAATTAAATGACAGAGATTGAACATGCAAATAATAAGATCAGGAATGGAAAGGGGGACATAACCACAGACACAGAGGAAATACAGACAATCATTAGATCTTACTACAAAACTGGAAAATGCAAAAGAAATGGACATTTTTTTAGATAAGTACCATATACCAAAGCTAAACCAAGACCAGGTGAACAATCTAAATAGACCTGTTAGTCACGAAGAATTAGAAGCTGTTATCAAAAACCTCCCTTCCAAGAAAAGCCAAGGACCAGATGGTTTCAATGCAGAATTCTACCAGAACTTCCAAGAAGAGCTAATACTTATACTCCTTAAGGTATTTCACAATATAGAAATAGAAGAGTCATTGCCAAATTCCTTTTATGAAGCTACAGTTATCCTGATACCAAAACCTCACAAAGACTTAACCAAGAAAGAGAATTATAGGCCAATCTCACTCATGAACATCTACACAAAATTCTCAATAAAATACTGGCAAACCGAATCTAAGAACTCATTAGAAAAATTATCCATTATGATCAAGTAGGCTTCATCCCAGAAATGCAGGACTGGTTCAACATATGCAAATCTATCAATGCAATCCATCATATAAATAAACTGAAAGAAAAAAAACCATATGATCATATCATTAGATGCTGAAAAAGCATTTGACAAAATTCAACACCCCTTTATGGTAAAGGTCTTGGAGAGATTAGGGATACAAGGGTCATACCTAAATATAGTAAAAGCTATTTACAGCAAGCCAACAGCTAACATTAAATTAAACAGAGAAAAACTCAAAGCCATCACACTAAAATCAGGAGCACGGCAAGGCTGTCCACTCTCTCCATACCTCTTCAATATAGTGCTTGAAGTTCTAGCAATAACAATAAGACAACATAAGGGGATCAAGTGGACTTGAATTGGAAAGGAAGAAGTTAAGCTTTCGTTGTTTGCAGATGATATGATAGTGTACATAAGCGACCCCAAAAACTCCACCAAAGAACTCCTATAGCTGATAAACACCTTTAGTAATGTGGCAGGATACAAGATCAACTCCAAAAAATCAGTTGCCTTCCTATACACTAAGGATAAGGAAGCAGAGAGGGAAGTCAGAGAAGCATCACCTTTCACGATAGCCACAAATAGCATAAAATATCTTGGGGTAACTCTGACCAAGGAAGTGAAAGATCTATTTGACAAGAACTTTAAGGCATTGAAGAAAGAAATTGAAGAGGACACCAGAAAATGGAACGACCTCCCTTGCTCTTGGATTGGTAGGATCAACATAGTAAAAATGGCAATTCCACCAAAAGCAATCTATAGATTCAGTGCAATCCCCATCAAAATCCCATCAAAATTCTTCACAGACCTTGAAAAGACAATAATCGACTTTATATGGAAAAACAAAAAACCCAGGATAGCCAAAACAATCTTATACAATATAGGAACTTCTAGAGGCATTACCATCCCTGACTTCAAACTCTATTACAGAGCTACAGTATTGAAAACAGCTTGATATTGGCATAAAAACAGAGAAGTCGACCAATGGAATCTAATAGAAGACCATGACTTTAACCCACAAACCTATGAACACCTGATTTTCGGTAAAGGAGCTAAAAGTATACAATGGAAAAAAGAGAGCATCTTCAAAAAATTGTGCTGGCATAACTGGATGTCAATCTGTAGAAGAATGAAAATAGATCCATATGTATCACCATGCACAAAACTCAAGTCCAAATGGATTAAACATCTCAATATCACTCTGAACAGACTAAATCTGATAGAAGAGAAAGTGGGAAGTACTCTACAACATATGGGCACAGGAGACCACTTCCCATGTATAACCCCAGCAGCACAGACATTAAGGGCAACATTGAATAAATGGGACCTCCTGAAACTGAGAAGCTTCTGCAAAGCAAAGGACACTGTCACTAAGACAAAAAGGAAACCCATTGACTGGGAGAATATCTTCACCCACCTCACAACTGACAGAGGTCTGATCTCCAAAATATTAGGTCTTTGATCATTTATAGAAGTTCGCCAAAACACACGTAACTTATCTTTCTGATCATTATTGCTTGTAACAGTAGGCATGGGGCTTCCAAATTGTCCTGACGAGGCACGTTCTCTGCAGAAACTGGAAATGACTGAACCATGTTTACCATGGGGGTCTGTGAGGCCCCCCTCTCACGTTTCCCGTCTGTATCAGGTTGCCTTGTCTATCTCTTGTAGACCTGCATTCTTTCATCCAATGTCTGCCTTTTCCACATCTTCTACATAAACCTGAAGGCTGAGTCCTCCTATTTCTGTTATTTCTAGAAGATGCATTATTATTATTATTATTATTATTATTATTATTATTTCTGAAAGATGCATTATTATTATTATTATTATTATTGTTATTATTATTATTTCTGAAAATCCGTTGTCTACAATTCCTTTTCATATGACCCATTTTGCCACAATTAAAACATTTGGTATTCTGGTGTCTCCTTTTACCATTGGAAATTGCTTCTTCTACCCATGCTTCAGTGCCATAATCAAATGTATCAACATTGAGTGTATGCAAGACCCATTCTTCCAAGGGCGCTGATCTGAGCTTTAAAGGGCCCAAAATCCTTTTGCATTCCACATTTGCATTTTCATAAACCAAAGACTCAATCATTATACGTCTTGCTTCTGGGTCAGATATCCCTATTTGTACAGCCTTAGTTAATCTTTGTAAAAAGTCACTAAAGGGTTCTCTCTGACCCTGTTTAACTCTGACAAATGATTCCATTCTCTGTCCTGGGTCTTGTACCCTGTCCCAAGCCCTTAAGGCTGCTGTAGTACACATGGAGAGTGTGTTTTCATCCAAATTAGCTTGTTCCTGAGGGTCGGAAAAGAGCCCTTCACCTAGAATTTGATCTAGGGAAATGTCAATTCCCTTCGCTTTTTCCTGCTGTTCTAAGAGTCTAGCCTCTTGCCTGAATAAGCATTTCCATTTCAATTGTGGTCCACTCTCAAGTACCGCAGAGCTCAGCTGGAGCCAGTCCGAGGGGGTTGCTCTGCTTGTTGTGGCCCAAGATCTTAGCATCTCTTTAACAAAAGAGGCTTGCATCCCAAAAGTCATGACAGCCTGTTTTATTTCCTTGAGATCATTCATACGGACAGGCTCCCATGTATCCTCCTTGATGACCCTAGGGTTTCTGGAACCAATCACCTTCTCTGTTGTTATTACTGGAAAGGCAGGAAGAGCTGTAGGTAGAGCTGTAGGTAGAGCTTTGTGGAAATTGTCCCGGAGAGATTTACCCACAGATGTAGTTAAAATTTGCCTTTCTACCCTTTTCTTTTCTTCATCAGAATTTAGAAATTCCTCAATCTTTTCAATTCTATTCACCATTGCCTTCTGCAATGTCTGAATCTCCTGTCCAGAATTATGTTCCAAAGCCTTCATTGAGAATTCTAAAGCATGAAGTTTGTCCATTAGAGATAACATCTCATCTTTGGACATAATTTTTATGGCATAAACCATGCCTTCTTGTATTGATAATCTTTCCGTCAATCTGTCATAAGCTTTAGATAAAATCCGATTGTCACATTCAGCAGTTTTGATTCTCTCAGTTAATGTTTCATTTCCTCCAGAAAGGGACTGAAGCTTAAGATCCAAATCAGCTGTTCCCTCTTCCATAGTAATGAATTTCTCCTTAATATGAGCCACTAATGTTTCAGTTCCTACAGAAATGGACTGAAGCTTATGATCCAAATCAGCTGTTCCCTCTTTCATAGTAATGAATTTCTCCTTAACATCAGCCTGGAGAACTTCAAACTGATTCTTGAGAAGATTGTTGTCATTCTCAATTGTTTTTAAGTGTTCAATCTCTGCCTTAAGAATCCTGGATTTGTCTCATAAAGACTTTATCATATTTCTATTATCAAACCATTTATTGCCAATGAAAACTATGAATCCCAGAAGGATCCATAGATGTGGGGTGATAGACACCTCTTGTAAAATCTCCCACATGGTACAATTTAAAAAACTGTTAAATTCTTGAACAATAATGTGTTCAGACATTTTATTTATAAAAGAAAAATTTTATAACTGCAATGATCGATTCCTGCCAGTGGTGGTCTCTGTGTTTTTGGAGCCTGTCCTAGAACTAGCTCTTGTAGTTTAGGCTGGCCTCGAACTCACAGAGATCCACCTGTCTCTGCCTCCCAAGTGCTGGATTAAAGACGTGCGCCACCACCGCCTGGCCGGCCTTGACCTCACAGAGATCTGCCTGCCTCTACCTCCCAAGTGCTGGTATCAAAGGTGTGCGCCACCACCGCCCAGCCATGTCACTTTGTATCAGACCAAATCTGCCACTGTGGAAACTTTTGTTGCAAAACCACAGGTACTTGAGTTTCAGGCATTGGGGTTCAGCTCCAAACTAAGCCAAGGCAGGCAGGGAGGGGTTAATTGCTCTGGCGAGCAGGCGGGGCAGAATGGGCCTGTGTGGCTGAGTGTGTCTCGGACTCCCGAGTCACGAACTAAAAAACAGCACCCAGGAGGGTGCTGTGTTAGCTAGCGGGCTACCCGCTTGTGTCGGGGGCAAAATAGCCCCACGTTGGGCGCCAAAATGTAATGGTGTAAACGAATGCAGACAGATTGTAAAAATATATATACAGCTTTAATGGCGAAACAGACTTACAGAACCACCATTCCTGCGGAAACCAGGAAAGCAGAAGGGACAGCTGGGAGCACGCTCGCCAAATTTATAGGCAAACATTAGCCCGAGGCGAACACGCCCCCCAAGGGGCGGGACTTATCCCTACAATAAGCATCTCACATGGCAAAGTGTTTAGAGAGAGAAGAAATGAAGTGTGCAGAGAACACCCAAAATGCCTTGCAGCAGAGAGTGGGAGGGAGCAGCCCACAGATAACAAGTGGGCCTAAAGACAATTCACCAACCTCAGTCCTCATAGCCTGCTCCTGCTCACTTCAGGTTCCTATACACATGTAGCAGGCCTGCCTGCGCCTAAACACCATTTCAGTTTATAGTACTTTGTTTGGCAGTTTGGGGAATATTCAGGGAGGATGTGCTAGGAGACTTGAACCAGGTGTTCACTTCAGTTACTCAGGTGGCTGAGGCAGGATCATCAAGCACCCCCACTCTTCCTGCATTACAGAGAGAATTCAAGGCCAGTCTCAGCAACTTAGAGAGGCTCTGTCTCAAAAAAATCAATAAAATCTCAGTGGTAAACAGCACTTGCCAAGCATATGCAACGTATTAGGCTTTATCCCCAGTGTGGAAAAGGAAACCAATGAACAGCAACAAAATCAACTTGATAAAAGAGGCCTGAACTAAGCTAACAGAAGAATGCTTTGTGACAGAATGAGGGGATTTAGCAATCCATGGATCTAGAGATTGAGAATGAAGACAGGGAGGATTAGGAATGATACATTAAAGTTGGCCTGAAAATAATATTAAGTTAGAAGAGTAGAATTTAGCCAACAGAGCATTGGAGGACTTGGTAAGTGATTTTCACTCTTTGACTCTCAATATTTGGGTACTTTTCCTACTTATGTGAGTTTCTTTGAGATAACATGCAGTCGTGTTGTTTTGCAATCCCATTTGTTAGTCTGCACCTTTAAATCTGTGAGCTAGGGCCATTTTAATTCTAAGTTAATATTGAGAAGGTTTGCTATTAACGATGATTCCCAACTGGTTGGTTTGGGTTGTTCTTCTATTTCCTGGAGTATTGGATAGTTGCTGGTCAGCTGTGTTGGTCATGATTTATTTTCCCTCTCAGTTTTTCTGTTCATCAGTTGCTCTCATGAAAAGACCTCTTTCGTGTAGATGGATGGATCTGTATAATATCCCTTGCTATGGCCTATAGCATTATGCAGTGAGAGTAGAGTTGGTGAAATCACTAACACCCAATTAGCAAAGCTTTTGGGGACCTGTCTTTTGAATAGTCTCTGTCATTTCTGTAAAACCTTTGCGAAGCCATAGTGTTCCCCTTTTCCATATTGGGATTCATCCCCCCACCATCTCAGCAGCGTATTAAACAATTATTAGGCATATCTCCCTCATACACCGTTATACTTGATGACTTTTCATTTGGCCGTATAATCTTCATATATAGAATATATACGGAGTGTCTTGTATTCTCAAAAGGACCCCAGAGAAAAGAAATTCTTCTCACTGGGGCATCAGCGGGAACAAAGCCACAACTTGGCCTGGAAGCTGGAAATACCAGGCTTCGGATTTTACACTACCACAGTTTCCCCTTTGATCTAGCCACCTTAGATGTTATCTCCAGGGCTAAGAGATACCATTCCCTTTAATCAGCAAGCATTTGGCAAAAATACCAATAGGGATCAAATACCATCCATTTTCCTCCTGCAGCTTATGCTGGTTGCCATGGCTACCACAAACACTGTGTCCCCAGTGGCTGTGGGAATAGAAGTGCTTAGAGAACGCACACCCCCCCGTTTCTTCTTCCCTCTTTTTCTACATTTATCAGTTACAAATGTCTAGCTTAACTAACCACACAAATGTAGTTAACATGCAAACCCTCTCTTCCCCTCTTAGAAACCATAGCCCCTTCTTTTTTTATCCTGTTCAGTTATGCCTGGGCATTTCACAGCCACGTCCCCCTCTGAGACATAAGTAAGCTAACTGGCACCCAAGCGAGCAGGCAACCAAGCTAACAGTTGCCCACTTTGTCAGTCATATCTGCCTTTTTGGCTTTGTGAAATGCCTGCCTGGTATCCTTGCTATGGCCAATGAACTGTTAATTGTGTCTGTGTGCATATATAAACTGGAAACCTTGTGGGATGCAGAGAACACTGAGAGAACATCAAGAACATCAAGAGAGCATTGGGGAGAACACTGGAGGAATAAATGGAACATTAGAAATATTAAAAAAATAAATAAATAAATGGAACATTAGGAGGAAACGTGTGTGAGCTGATTTGTTTAGTCTCAGCCCCTTTCCAACACTTTCCGTTTGCTATAGCATTCCTTCTGAATCCTGAGAGGTTTAGCAGACTGACACCCCAATAAACCTCAATAATTTCTTTAGGAATTTTCTGCAATGCAGGCTTAGCTGTCATGAATTGCTTTGCTGAGTACATTGGTATCAGTTAATAGTCATTAACTTTCACAGCATGATCTGTATCACTCCCGGCTTCCCTGCCTGACAGATGTGAGGTTACTCTGATGTTAGAAGGGTAAGGGTAAAAATGAAGAGGAAAGTGTGGGTAAGAGACAGCTAGAGAAGTATGGAAAATACTGTATATTAGGTCTAGAGGAAAGAATAGACCTGGAACCCTTCCTAAAGAGGTACTACTTATTGTAATTAGATGCTTACAGTACAAAGGTGTACATGCTAAGTTTTTAACTTAAAAATATTTCAAATACAGAGCCTTGGCATTGACTGTCCCTGAGAAGTGAGTGTCTGGGTTTCTGGTTGGAGGGCCCAGCTCTCTAGACCTTAGCCACCAGAGGCACATCCTGTGCCCCACCCCCACAAGGCAAAACTCCAGAAACCTGGAAGCAGCCTCCCCATACCTACAACCAGCCCCTATAGCATCTCCGATGACAGGAGCTTTGGCCCTAACTGCTAGTGGAGAGGTGAATGTTGGGTTCCTGCCTGGAGGGCCCAGTTCTCTAGACCCTAGCCCTAGAAGGATATTCCATACTCCACCCCAACCCATTAAAGCAGCAGAGACCTGAGAACAGCCTCCCTACACCTACAACCCTTCCCCGACTGCATCTCTGACCAATGGAGCTTTGGCCCTGACTGCCCCTGACTCATGCTGGTGAGTGTCTCCCTTCCTGGTTGGAGGGCCCTGCTCTCTAGACTCTAGCCCCACAAGACACATCCTGTACCCTACCCCCAACCACCAGACCTCAGAGACCCCAGAGCAGCCCCTAACACCTACAATGATCCCCCACTGCACCTATGACCACTGGAGCCCTGGCCCTGACTGCACCTGGAAAAGAGCCCCCAGAGCCACATCAGCAACTACCAGAGTCACTACCCTGCACATCTGCACCAACTGGAGGAAGAGAGACCCCCCTGAAGCACAGCCCCCACCTGCACTCCTTGGAGGAAGAGATGGGTAGGCCCCAATGTGAGAGTACATTCAACAACCTAAAGAGCAATATGGTAACATTTGAGCTTAGTGGTCCTACAGAAGGAAGACATAAACATCCTAACACAGGATTTTAAGTCCTTAAAAATAACTTTATGAAGATGATAGAGACCATTAAAGATGAAATGAAAAAGTTCCCTTAAAGAAATGAAGGAAAAGACAAATTAATAAATGGAAGAAATCAATAAATCTCTTTTTAAAAGCAAAAAGTCAAGAAAAAGAACATTAATAGGTGAAGAAAACAGTTCAACAGTTCAAGACTTGAAAACTGAAATAGAGAAAATAAAGAAAACATAAACTGAGGAAATTCTGAAAATGAAAAATCTGAGTAAATGAACAGAAACTACAGATGGAAGTGTCAGAGCCAGCCATGATAAGAGAAAACAGCAGCCTACTGAATGGGAAAAAATCTCCATCAACCCCACATTTGACAGAGGACTGATCTCCAAAATATATAAAGAACTCAAGAAATTAGATATTAAAATAGCAAATAATCCAATTTTAAAATGGAGTACAGATCTAAACAGAGAATTCCCAGCAGAAGAATCTCAAATGACTGAAAGACACTTAAGGAATTGCTCAAAATTCTTAAGCCATCAGGGAAATACAAATCAAAACGACTCTGAGATACTATGTTCCACCAGTCAGAATGGCTAAGATGAAAAACACCAATGATAGCTTATGCTGGAGAGGATGCTGAGTAAGGGGAACACTCCTCATTGCTGGTAGGAGTGCAAACTTGGAAAGCCAGTTTGAAAATCAGTATGGCAGTTTCTCAGAAAATTGGGAATCAATCAACCTCAAGGCTTAGCTATACCACTCTTTGGCATATACCCAAAGGATGCACACTCATAGTACAAAAACATTAGCTCAACTATGTTCATAGCAGCATTGTTTGTAATAGTCAGAACCTGGAAATAGCCTAAATGCCCCTCAACTGAAGAATGAATAAAGAAAATGTGGTACATTTACACAATAGAGTACTACTCAGTGATAAAAACCAATGACATCTTGAAATTTGCAGGCAAATGAATAAATTTAGAAAAGAACCATCCTGAGCAAGATAACTCAGACCCAGGTAGACAAACATGGTATGTCCCCACTCATAAGTGGATATTAGATGAAACGCAAAGGATAACCAACCCTTAGTCCATGGCTCCAGAGAAGCTAGGTAACAAGGAGAATCTTAAGAAAGATATACATGGATGTCCCTGAGAATGGGAAACAGACAAGATTTCCTGAAAAAAATTGAGAATGTGATGGGGGAGAAAGAGGGCAGAAGGGGAATGAATAAGGAGAGCATGAGGGAATGGGGTGGTTGAGATGGGCGAAGACAGAATGGGAGAGCAAGGAAAGAGATATCTTGATTGAGGGAGCCGTTATGGGGCTAGTGTGAAACCTAGCACCAGAGAAATTCCCAGAAATTCACAAGGATGACCCCAGCTAAGACCCTAAGCAACAGTGGAGCAGCCGCCTGAACTGGCCTTATCCTGTAATCAGATTGATGACTACCTTAATTGTCATCATGGAACCTTCATCCAGCAACTGATGGAAGCAGATGCAGACCCACAGCTAAGCACTGGGCCAAACTCCCAGAGTCCAGTCGAAGAGAGAAAGAAGCAACAATATGAGCAAACGGGTCAAGACCCTGACGGGTAAACTCACCGAAACAATTGACCTGAGCTAGTCATAGCTCACTGACTCCAGACTGACAGCTGGGAAATCCGCAGAGGACCAAGCTAGGCCCTTTGAATGTTGCTGACAGTTGTGTGGCTTGGGCAGTATGTGTGGCCACCAGCAGTAGAACCAGGCTTTATCCCTAGGTTCTTGAAACCAGCTTTGAACTGGCTTTTTGGAGTTCATTCTTTTTGGAGGGATACTTTGCTCAGCCCAAATATAGGGAGGAGAACCTTGGCCCTGCCTCTAAGTGATGTGTCAGACTTTGTCTTCTCCCTGTGGGAAGCCTTATCCTCTCTGGTGAGTGAATGGGAGGTGAGGTGGAGGGAAGGTGGAGCGAGTAGAAGGAGAGGAAGGAGTGGGAACCAGGATAGGTATATAAAATGAGAAAAGTTTTTAAAAATAAATTTAAAAGTTTTAAAAATGAAAAAATACTTCAAATAAACTAAAATTATCAATAAAATGAAGTTGAAGCAGAAGGCATAATGTTCTCTAGGTCAGTGTTTCCTCCTGATTGGAAGAAGACCCTCTCCTGCTTATTTCAATTCTGTCTCCCAGGACCTGCACCGAATCCCATCACAGATGGCCGGTGGTCTATACAGCTTCTCTGAGTTGTAGTCAGAGTGTGGTATGCTTAGAGTCATTTAAGTTCTGACCCCCTTCCCAGACATCTACCGCCAACTTCGCAGCCTTGTAGTTTAGGTCAGTCATTGGCCTCCATCTACTGTACCACAGCCCACTTTCCACCTCACCCTCCTGGTCTCTGGTTAATCTCCTGTTGGGGTAGGGATCGCTTATGTGGGGAGATGATAAGCATAATTCTCAGTCTTAGGCTCCTTACCCCTTCTCTGAGGCTGTGTCTGTGGGATGCTGAGTTCTCCTCTTCCGCTGGGTTTAGGTTGGCTAGATATCTACCATGCTCCCACAGTTCTGCCATCCGACAAACAAATAAAACCACCACAGATAATTTATTGTTAACACAAATTAAAAACTAAATCTGTTTAGTGACAAACTAAATATATGTACAGCAAATATGGAAAATAACCATGCTAAAAAAGAACAAGAAAGGTATTAGCTTCTTTTACGTAGCTATATAGTCTCTTGATCCTCTAGAAAATTGTAGAAGAATACATATAATCTAAATCCCAGGAGAAAGTAGAAAATTAGGTGTAGAAAATAAAGCTGGCAAAAAAAATTTAAATTGAACAATTAGTTTTCAAATCAGTATTTGTTGGGAGTTTGTGCAGACTCAATTATTGTTTTCGAAATCTCTTTGCTACATAATATTTAAAGAACCAATTCTGTGTATGTTACTTGGGACTGAATCTAGGGTCTTTGCAAAGCCAGAACAGCACACTCTACCACTGAGCTAGATTTCCAGGTCTTTTACACTTTGTTTTGCAATTAGGTCTTTGGAAATTGCCTAGACTAGCCACGCATTTAGTCAATCTGCAGCACAAGCTGGTTTAGACTTGTGATCCTCCAGCCTTCACCTACTAAGTAGCTGGAATCACAAGCCTGTGCTATCACACCTCATAGAAAAACAGCTTTTCTTGATCAAACAGTAAACATAGGATATTCTTTCTATTTTGTAGTATCTGAAAAGATAAGACATAAGGGATTTAAGAAAGAGAGCTAACAACACTCAGAATAAAAGAACATATTCATGCCAAACAGTAACAAGTCACTAAAATACTCGGCATTACATACGCCTCTGCTGTAATGTGACTCAGAATAGATTGGAAAAAATAGAATAACATTCTGTGTGATGTTTGAGTAAGGTGTCCCCCGTAGTCTCAGGAATTTTCATACTTGGTCATTATTTGCAGATTTCAATATGAAGAAAACTGTGTATAACAAAGTAAAAATTTCTCCAAATACTTCACACTGTTAATGATTTTGTGGTGTGTCTTGCAAGGAAGTGTTTGAAGTGCAATGCATGCAGATAGGAGTAATCTGATATTTCACTCAAACTCAGCTGAATATACCAAATGCAAAAGAGACATGCAGTTGTTGATCTAAAAACAACAACTCTTACCTCAAAAGACAGTTTATTTTGAAGCCAAAAATGAGTGACCATGTCCCAGAAACATAGATCTGTGTTGCCCAAATTCCATATTCTAATGTAGTCACAGTTTTGTGAATCTTTTATGATAACAACAAAGAAAGTTACAAATCATGAGACTTTTTAAACATACTTGATGGAGGAAGGTCATTGGTTAAGTAACTGGACACAGAGAACCCGCAGAGAGAGGACTGCTGAACTTGCCTAAAGGTGAGATGGTCTTTCGGGGTTCCTGATTCATGAAAGAGTCTGCGAGACATTCTGCAGGACACAGCAGATAGTCACTGAACTGCCTTTGAAATTTCCTGCTTCATGGAAATGTCTGCTGGAAACTATGGGCCTGTAGGCTGAAGATGGATGCCCCAGCAGTACAGAGGAACTTTGGGTGACTGTCCAGGCAGCAAGATGTCTCTGTGATTTCTAGAGTTTTGTAAGTTGCTTATTTCTTGTTTAATTAGGTAATATTATATCCTTCTGGAGTCTTTGATGGAGTTAAAGAATATATAAATAGTTATAGTTTTCCTTAGTTATGATAAAGATAAAATAGGTGTAAATATTGTAATTTTTACTTGATAACTGTTTTGTTATATTTAATTTTGCTATGATAAAGTTAAAGCCTTTCCTTTTTGTTTAAACAGAAAAAGGGGAAATGATGGAGGAAGGTCATTGGTTAAGTAATAAAGAAACTGCTTGGCCTGATAGGTTAGAACATAGGTGGGTGGAGTAAACAGAACAGAATGCTGGGAAGAAGAAGGGAAGTGAGCTCAGATGCGAGGTCGCTGCTCTTCAGGGTAGACGCGATGAAGCTCTGACCCAGGATGGACGTAGGCTAGAATCTTCCTGGTAAGCGCACCTCGGTGCTACACACATTAATAGAAATGGGCCAGGCAGTGTTTAAATGAATACAGTTTGTGTGTTGTTATTTCGGGGCATAAGCTAGCCAGTGGCCAGGAGCCGGGCGGCAGAACACAGCCCGCAGCTCCTACAACACATACTGGTAGAATCATCAGGTGAGATATCCCCCACTTCTCTGCCATAGGCCTCAGATGCTATAACATTCTTGTAACAAATGCTGATAACGTTCTTATGTTTGGATTGATAGAAGTCAATGGTTTGAAAATTCATTTTTAAGTCTTTTTTTTATTTTCAGCTGCAAAGACATTGGGTCATAAATAGGGGTGAGACCATGAGTGGCTTTCAAAGGAACTAAAACATTGCAAGATAGTTCGACTGTGGTCTGCAAAATTTTAACCCTCCATAATCCACAATTCAGTTATTTGGTCCTGTAGAATCTTCAACACAGGAACAGCTTCAGACACCTTGTTTTTTCATACCTATAATTTCATCTCACATTTCCTTCTGCTAGAGAAGCATCACCTCTTGTCCATGCCAAGGCCAAATATTATTCAATGTCAAATGACTTTGGGAAGGCTCATTCTAATAAGACTGAGCAGGCAGATAGGCAGTACTTAGGGCAGACAAATGGTTGGTAAGGCTTTGACAAAAGACATCATTGCATCTTATTATCAAATCTCCTAATAAGGATCTGCATCTGACATTTTTCCTCCCCTCTGTATCTTGCAGGGCAGTTACATGTGTCACAATGACACACCATATGTAAGGTTAAGTGTTCAAGGACACAGTGTTAATTAAAGAAGTGAAGACAGCAGGCAAGGTAAGTAGTTGAACCAAGTAAAATTATATATATTTCAATACTATGTTAACTACTTGTTTCCCTTAATATTTATAGTTATTTGTGGTCTATGAAATATTTTAGTTAATGTTTAAAAAATTTAAAAGAATCTACTATAATTTAAATTTAGATTTTTTTTTGTTGACTAAATTGGTATATGTGCAAGTCCATGTGGAGTGGCTTGCTCTATATTTAGGAAAGATTAGTCTTTAATAATAAAAGTATTATAACTTATTTATGAATAAAAACTTGATCTGTCCTATTATCCTAGTATTGTACAAAGTTTCGACTCAGGAAAGTAAATGAAAAGTTATATTAAAGAATAAATCTGATATCAATACAGTATCATTTAAGTTCCTTTATATCATCCTTTCCACATGTACTAAACATTACAGCTATGGAAGCAAGAGGCCAGGCTTGTGAGAAGTCGGGATTCCACAAAAGCATATATAGATCAAGGATGAATAAATGAATGAAAACTACAAATTAGTTGTGAAGCTAAAGATTTATACAATAAGAAATGTAAGATACTGAAGAAATTGTAAAGAAACCACTAGAAGATGTAAGAGTCCACACTCATGGTCCACAGAACTGATATGTTAACCTATGACCCATAGGTCAATATTACCCTATCTCTGGGAAGAATCAGCAATTCACTGAGACCCTCCATGAAGAAGCCACATTCTTCACAGAGAGGAAAAAAGCCTAGAGTTCATAAGGAAGCTTGATAAACTATTAATTTAACTACATATCCCCTCTTGTGACAAACAGGGCAAAATGTGAGACATGAGGGAAATAAGTCACTGACAGACTGGGTGGATCATATGAGCCATAAGGGACAGTTAGCTGGCTCTTCATAATATCAAGGATTGGTAAGACAATGCAGACAGACAGTCAAGTGTTTTAAGAGAACTGTATGAGACTGGATTTAATGCCCAGTTGGGACTTTAGTGGACCTGTAGGATTGTGTTCATAGGAAGGGCAGGAAAGCAGTCAGTTCAACAGGAACCTTGGGACTGGGATCAAATTCCCGTAGGTTTGCTCAAGTCCCTGTTGAGTCATGTTCTTTATGAGGTAGGAGAGCCATTGGTGGATGTGAGTGACATAGAACGGTGTTTAAATCAGGTTCATAAAGTGGTAAATCGATCAAGAAGAAATGACAGAAGTGAAAAATCAGACACAAGTCTGTTCAGGTAAGTTGGTGATGAATATGGTAAGATTTGTGTTGAGCTTTAGTTCTTAGAAGAAAAAAAAAATCCAGAAGCCTAATGATGTGCTGGGAAGCTGGGAAGCTTGAAACATAAACAAATAGTGGAAAGATTTTTTTTTAAAGAAAAAAAGACAAAAATAATAAACTTGTCCCAGAGATGGAACATTTCTCTCTAGGGTGGAGATCATTCACCATGCTCGGAGTTTTCTCAGCACCAGGTATGGCTCAGTGACAATGACTGTGGTTGAAGCACCAGCACCAGCCAGAATCTGACAAAAATAGGGAGCCAGTTCAAGCAATGAGTGCAGCTCTGCTCTCATTTGGACCTGGGCTGTCTGAACAACTTGAGCAGATCCCACCAAGTCTGTCAGGGTTGGGTCAATGCAAGAGCGGCTACATCAGGGAACTGTAGGGATAAGTCCCGCCCCTTAAGGGGCGTGTTCGCCTCGGGCTAATGTCTGCCTATAAATTTGGCGAGCAAGCTCTGAGCTCTCGCTTCTGCTTTCCTGGTCTCCGCGGGAACGGTGGTTCTGTAAGTCTATTTCTACATTAAAGCTATATATATATTTTTACACTCTGTCTGCATTCGTTTACGCCGCTACATTTTGGCGTCCAACGTGGGGCTATTTTGCCCCCGACTCAAGCGGGTAGCCCGCTAGCTAACACAGCACCCTCCCGGGTGCTGTTTTTCAGTTCGTGACTCCGGCCCCAGTGCCGAGTCCAAGACACACTCGGCGACACAGGCCCATTCTGCCTGCCTTGGCTAAGTTTTGCAGCGGAACCCCACTGCCTGAATTAGCAGAAGCTCAAGTACTTGCGGTTTTGCAACAAAAGCTGCCACAGCGTCAGATTTGGTCTGTTACAAAGTGACTTGGCCGGTTGTGGTGGCCCACGCCGGTAGGATTTGCTGAAGGAGGCAGAGGCAGGAGGATCACAAGTTTGAGGCCGGCCAGGCAGTGGTAGAGCACGCCTTTAATCCCAGCACTTGGGAAGCAGAGGCAGGCAGATCTCTGTGAGTTTGAGGCCTGCCAGGCCTTGGTAGTGCACGCCTTCAATCCCAGCACTTGGGAGGCAGAGACAGGCGGATCTCTGTGAGTTTGAGGCCTGCCAGGCAGTGGTGGTGCACGCCTTCAATCCCAGCACTTGGGAGGCAGAGACAGGCGGATCTCTGTGAGTTCAAGGCCGGCCTGGTCTACAAGAGCTAGTTCTAAGACAGGCTCCAAAAACACAGAGACCACCTCTGGCAGGAACCGATCATTGCAGGTAAAAAAATTTTCTTTTATAAATAAAATGTCTGAACACATTACTGTTCAAGAATTTAATGATTTTTTTAATTGTACCATGTGGGAGATTTTACAAGAGGTGTCTATCACCCCACATATATGGATCCTTCTGGGATTCGTAGTTTTCATAGGCACCAAATGGTTTGATAATAGAAATATGATAAAGTCTTTACGAGACGAATCCAGGATTCTTAAGGTAGAGATTGAACGCTTAAAAACAATTGAGAATGACAACAATCTTCTCAAGAATCAGTTTGAAGTTCTCCAGGCTGATAACAATCTTCTCAAGAATCAGTTTGAAGTTCTCCAGGCTGATAACAATCTTCTCAAGAATCAGGTTGAAGTTCTCCAGACTGATAACAATCTTTTCGAGAATCAGTTTGAAGTTCTCCAGGCTGATAACAATCTTCTCAAGAATCAGGTTGAAGTTCTCCAGACTGATAACAATCTTTTCGAGAATCAGTTTGAAGTTCTCCAGGCTGATAACAATCTTCTCAAGAATCAGGTTGAAGTTCTTCAGGCTGATGTTAAGGAGAAATTCATTACTATGGAAGAGGGAACAGCTGATCTGGACCATAAGATTCAGTGCCTTTCTGTAGGAAATGAAACATTAACTGAGAGAATCAAAACTGCTGAATGTGACAATCGGATTTTGTCTAAAGCTTATGACAGATTGACGGAAAGATTGTCAATACAAGAAGGCACGGTTTATGCCATAAAAATTATGTCCAAAGATGAGATGTTATCTCTAACGGACAAACTTCATACTTTAGAATCCTCAATGAAGGCTTTGGAACATAATTCTGGACAGGAGATTCAGACATTGCAGAAGGCAATGGTGAATAGAATTGAAAAGATTGAGGAATTTCTAAATTCTGATGAGGAAGAGCAAAGGGTAGAAAGGCAAATTTTAACTACATCTGTGGGTAAGTCTCTCCGGGACAATTTCCACAAAGCTCTACCTACAGCGCTACCTGCCTTTCCAGTAATAACAACAGAGAAGGTGATTGGTTCCAAAAACCCTAGGGTCATCAAGGAGGATACCTGGGAGCCTGTGCGTATGAATGATCTCAAGGAAATAAAACAGGCTGTCATGACTTTTGGGATGCAAGCCTCTTTTGTTAAAGAGATGCTAAGATCTTGGGCCACAACAAGCAGAGCAACCCCCTCAGACTGGCTCCAGCTGAGCTCTGCGGTACTCGAGAGTGGACCGCAATTGAAATGGAAATGCTTATTCAGGCAAGAGGCTAGACTCTTAGAACAGCAGGAAAAAGCGAAGGGAATTGACATTTCCCTAGATCAAATTCTAGGTGAAGGGCTCTTTTCCGATCCTCAGGAACAAGCTAATTTGGATGAAAACACACTCTCCATGTGTACTACAGCAGCCTTAAGGGCTTGGGACAGGGTACAAGACCCAGGACAGAGAATGGAATCATTTGTCAGAGTTAAACAGGGTCAGAGAGAACCCTTTAGTGACTTTTTACAAAGATTAACTAAGGCTGTACAAATAGGAATATCTGACCCAGAAGCAAGACGTATAATGATTGAGTCTTTGGCTTATGAAAATGCAAATGTGGAATGCAAAAGGATTTTGGGTCCTTTAAAGCTCAGATCAGCGCCGTTGGAAGAATGGGTCTTGCATACACTCAATATTGATACATTTGATTATGGCACTGAAGCATGGGTAGAAGAAGCAATTTCCAATGGTAAAAGGAGACACCAGAATACCAAATGTTTTAATTGTGGAAAAATGGGTCATATTAAAAGGAATTGTAGACAACGGATTTTCAGAAATAATAATAATAATAATGCATCTTTCAGAAATAATAATAATAATGCATCTTCTAGAAATAACAGAAATAGGAGGACTCAGCCTTCAGGTTTATGTAGAAGATGTGGAAAGGGCAGACATTGGACGAATGAATGCAGGTCTACAAGAGATAGACAAGGCAACCTGATACAGCCGGGAAACGTGAGAGGGGGGGCCTGTGCATGGCAAACATGGTTCAGTCATATCCAGTTTCTGCAGAGAACGTGCCTCATCAGGACAATTAGGAAGCCCCATGCCTACTGTTACAAGCAATAATGATCAGAAAGATAAGTTACGTGTGTTTTGGCAAACTTCTATAAATGATCAAAGACCTAAACTGAGAGTGTGTGTAAATGGCATTTTTATTACTGGCCTGCTGGACACAGGTGCTGATGTAAGTATCATTACCCCAGAATCTTGGCATCCGTATTGGCCTCTTCAGAATGTAAATGTTCAGCTCCTGGGAATTGGAACCCTATCTCGAGTAAGGCAGAGCACGAGATGGGTTGAATGTATAGGGCCAGAGGGACAAATAGGAAAATTAAAGCCATATGTAGCCAATATCGCAATGAATTTATGGGGTCGTGACCTATTACAACAATGGAATACCGAAATTAACATTCCTGCTAAATCTAGAGCCTATATTTCTGAGAATAATATTAAAAGATATTACAAACGGAGAAAACCGGCCATTCGAGCTGTACAAGAACAAGCAATTGATGTCCCTTCAGAGATACCAACAGCCTTGCCTCTAAAATGGTTGACTGAGAAACCAATATGGACAAAGCAATGGCCTTTAGCTGAGGAAAAGTTACAGGCTTTAGAACAGCTGGTACAAGAACAATTAGATGCTGGACATATAGAAGAATCTACCAGCCCTTGGAATTCTCCTGTATTTGTGGTTAAGAAAAAATCAGGTAAATGGAGAATGGTGACAGATCTCAGGGCCATCAACAAGGTTATTCAACCTATGGGCCCTCTGCAATCTGGAATTCCTTTGCCCTCTTTATTACCAAAAGGATGGCCTCTCATAGTTATTGATTTAAAGGATTGTTTTTTCACTATACCTTTGCAAAAAGAAGATAGAGAAAAATTTGCCTTCACAGTGCCTACTTATAACAATTCTCAACCTTCGAGGAGGTTCCACTGGACCGTTCTCCCCCAGGGTATGTTAAATAGCCCCTCCTGTGCCAATATTTTGTGAACCAACCATTGCAAATAATTCGCAAGAAATTTCCCAAATCTATAGTATACCATTACATGGACGACATCTTGTTATCCGATTCAAACATGGATACCTTGAACAGACTGTTTGAAGAAATAAAGATACTTTTACCTAAATGGGGATTGCAAATCGCTCCTGAAAAGATTCAGAAGGGAGATTCTGTTAATTATTTGGGTTATAAAATAGGTTTGCAAAAAATTAAGACACAAAAAGCACAAATTAGGAGAGATTGCCTACGGACTCTTAATGACTTTCAAAGACTGTTAGGAGATATTTCCAGTCTACGACCAGCTATTGGAATAACACCTGATCTAATAATTCATTTGAACAAAACCTTGGATGGTAATAAAGATTTAAACAGTCCCAGAGAATTAACAGCTGAAGCAGAAAAGGAACTGACAATGATTGAGGAAAAATTACAACAGGCACATGTGGACAGGGTGAATCCAGAGCTCGATTGTATTCTCGTCATACTACCATCAAAAATTTCTCCTACAGGAATTTTAATGCAGAGAGATGATATTATTTTGGAATGGATCTTTTTACCACATAAACCAAGTAAGAAACTGAAAACTTATGTGGAAAAAGTCTCTGAGTTAATTATAAAAGGCAAGCTGCGACTTCGTCAACTAGCAGGCATAGACCCAGCAGAAATTATAGTGCCTTTCACTGCTGATGAACTAAAGAAATTATGGGAAGATAATGAACCATGGCAAAGAGCTTGTGCTAATTTTTTGGGAGACATTAATAACAACTATCCAAAAAGCAAGAGGCTTAACTTCATAAAGAGAACTTCTTGGATTCTTCCTCGAATCGTCCGTGATGCTCCAATAACTGGAGCCCGTACATTCTATACTGATGCCAATAAATCAGGGAAGGCAGGTTACAAATCAGAAGACTTGGATAAGGTGGAACAAAGTCCATATACTTCTGTCCAGAAGGCGGAATTATATGCCATTCTTATGGTGCTAAGGGATTTTAAAGAACCTATTAATATAGTTACAGATTCACAATACGCAGAAAGAGTTATTTTACATATTGAAACTGCTGAATTTATACCTGATGATACTGAACTAACCTCATTGTTCCTCCAGGTTCAAGATTTGATCAGGAACAGGCTTTGCCCTATGTACATAACACACATCCGATCCCATACGGGTCTGCCAGGTCCTCTAGCACAAGGTAATGCAGAAATTGATCAATTATTGATTGGTAGTGTGCTACAAGCCTCTGAATTTCATAAAAAACATCATGTTAATAGCAAAGGTTTGAAGAAAGAGTTTTCAATTACATGGCAACAAGCTAAGGAGATTATAAAGAAATGCCCTACTTGCTCTTTCTATAACCAAACGCCACTGCCTGCAGGGGCTAATCCAAAGGGCACCCAAAGGAATGAAATCTGGCAGATGGATGTGTTCCACTTTGCAGAATTTGGCAAATTAAAATATGTACACCACACCATAGACACATATTCAGGTTTTTAATGGGCTACTGCCCTGAGCTCAGAAAAGGCTGATTCAGTAATCACACATTTATTGGAAGTTATGGCCATCATGGGTATACCTGCGCAAATAAAGACAGATAATGGTCCAGCATATGTATCTAAGAAAATGAAACGCTTTTTTGAATATTATAATATAAAACACATTACAGGTATACCAAATAATCCTACAGGTCAGGCAGTTATAGAAAGATCAAATCGTACTATAAAGGATATGCTGAACAAACAGAAAGGGACCGAAAATACCCCCAGAAATAGATTACATAATGCTTTATTAACCTTGAATTTTCTTAACGCTAATGAGAAAGGAACGACAGCAGCAGAAAGACATTGGATAATGGAAAAGTCTGCTGAACTAAATCAACCGATTTATTTCAAAGATGTGCTGACCTCTCAGTGGAAGCCAGGAGATGTGCTACGTTGGGGAAGGGGTTTTGCTCTTGTTTCCACAGGAGAAGAAAAATTGTGGATACCATCAAAATTAATAAAGTTTCGATTTGAAGAGGAGAAACCTCTTGGAAAGGAGAAATGACAACTCATCCACAATGATGATATTCATACAGGTGGTAAGAAAAACATATAAAATGGGGGCAGGGTTCTGTTCTTATCTCCACAGGAAAACACTCATCTTTGAGAAATTCAAGGAACCCTGGATGTTTGGATACTGACAGATGGAAAAATACCTGCCCAATAGGAAATATCAAGACAACTGAATGGGTTGTGTAAGTAATATTAAACCATATTTCTAAATTTATAAAGCTGGTTTTGAAGTTGGACTCTGGCTCAGTCCCTCTCCAATTCCAAGCCTGTTAGTAAGAGAAAAACCCAGAGTTTCTGGAGTTTCTGTCTCATGTCAAGAGCCATGATATGGGACAGAAAGAAATATGAGTTTAGAAAACATCTTTGCTTTTCTTCATATCTATCATACTTTTCATTGAATATATCTATCATGTCTTTCATTGAATATATATATATATATATATATATATATGTCTATATGATTAATGTTTAAGTTTTTCATAATGAACAATGAGTTTTTCCTGAAGTGACATTTGAAGTTTCCAGGAAGAAGATGGGGCCCCATAACAACAACTCCACCTGGTTGATATGACGTCATGATACTGATAGCGCTACTACAAGACCTGCTTTGGGTACCAGCTGCACAAGACAGTTCCAACTTGGTTAGCTGAAATGGTGCACATCTTATACAACATTTTGGCCAGACCTGCACGAAAATACTCAGAGACTATTTGCAATTTTAAAAGACATTATCTTGAAATTTAACCATCATTTTACTTTCACAGGATCCCCCAGAAAGAACGTCGCCCCTATGACAGCTGGAAGTAATTCTAGAGAACGACGTCCCCTCTCCCAGTAAAGTTTGCCCTTGGGTTTAGGGACATCATTTAGGGGTTGATTATAATTAGTATATGATTGAGGGTTGGGGGAGGAATTTTATAAGCTCAGGGATCATTTTGAAAAAAAAAAGAGGGGTGATGGGATAATAGACAAATATATTGGTATAGATTCTTGTATATTGATACAAAGTTAAATTATATTGACTATTGTACGCATGCATGTTTCTACCTCTGTTTAAAACATTTTTATGTATTGACATATATTGTATTGATATATATATATACATATATTGTATATATTTACCATATTGCAGTGTACATTTCTACCTCTGATTAAGATACTTATATAATATTTGTGTATTGATATATATTTACCTACTGCAATGTATATTTGTACATTGTTTATATTTGGAGGTCATTGTCCTCATTT
Source organism: Microtus oregoni (assembly GCF_018167655.1). Classification (NCBI taxonomy): domain Eukaryota; kingdom Metazoa; phylum Chordata; class Mammalia; order Rodentia; family Cricetidae; genus Microtus; species Microtus oregoni. Next base: position 9,319,137 of record NW_024543097.1, on the reverse strand, counting down.
GTTTCACAGTCGTTTATTGTCTTATTCTTTAAGTTAGATAGATATTGAGAATTATATAGACTAATTGTCATCTAAGTTTGTCATTTATAATTAGACTAATCAGGTTCTTTAGATATATAGAGATTATACTCAGTATAGATAGATAATCTTCAACCTCTTCAAAGAGCTGTAGAAAATGGCCTTTAATCTAACTCAGAGTTTCGTGATAGTGAGACACAATTGCTCCTGGCAACACCGCTCTATTCCCGAGAAAATGTTGAGCACCAAAAACACTCCACCTGGAGCCTTTCTATTTGGCAGAACTGGCCTTTGGGCAAAGAAATGCCCATACCTCAACCACTGACACAGATACAGAGCGTGCATCAATGGATAAAACAGGACTGTCATATCCTGCCAAGACAGGGTAAGATAGTTTTGAAAAGTTCCTTGCCTTTAATAATGGTATGTCAGTTATGTTAGGCCTTAGCCAAAATTGGTTGACTCAACATTGCAAACGAGACTTTGGGTGATTGCCCAGGTAGTCAGTTGTCTCTGTCAATTGTTGCACATTTTGGATATATCTCGTTTGTTGAGTAGTGTTTATTCCCTTCTCAGATCTTTGACTGAGTTGAAGATTATATAATTGTAGTTACTCTTTTACATTATTTGTACTTCTTGAGATAGAATGTTTAGCAAAGCTTTTGTTCTCAATATTGTTTGTTGTATTTATTATTTGTTGTTATTGTATGTAGTTGTATTTGGTTTAGTTCTGTCTTATTTAGACAAAAAGGGGAGATGTAGGGATAAGTCCCGCCCCTTAAGGGGCGTGTTCGCCTCGGGCTAATGTCTGCCTATAAATTTGGCGAGCAAGCTCCGAGCTCTCGCTTCTGCTTTCCTGGTCTCCGCGGGAACGGTGGTTCTGTAAGTCTATTTCTACATTAAAGCTATATATATATTTTTACACTCTGTCTGCATTCGTTTACGCCGCTACAAGGAACAAAGCAACTCAAGCAAAAAGACTATGGATTACAGATAGATAATCCACATGGCTATAGCTAATGTCCTTTTGGGAGGACAACTGATGGAAGAGATGGACTCTTGTTAGGCAGTACTGGGACTTGGTACCACTTTTCTTCAGCATCCTGTTAGCTTCCAAGTCCTTAGGCTCCTTTGCATTTTCTTAGAACTAGTGGTAATGGTCCTTCAGAGATCTTGCTCACACTGTAACAACATTTTATTATGGGGAGAGTATGAAGTATCCAAGAAAAAAAAAAGGTCAACTGTGTTTCAGAGATTCAACAAGTCTGATTACCTGATTAGGACTTCCTTTGCTGTGAAAGTTGGAAAGAAGGTGGCTGAGTTGGAGCCAAATTTTCTTTAGCTTACTTTAGCCCCCTTGATTTCTACCTCTGTTTAACTTAAAATCCTTGAGACTACCATGTGAAACATTTTGGAATGTACTACAAAACCAATTACCTTCACCACCCATATCATCAATTAGGACCTGAAGCCTATAGCTGAGACTTCCTTGCTTCACTGTAACTTGCTTACCTATCTTAACTCCAGTATATTCTAAGAGTACCTTAATTTATAGCCTTCTTTCTTCCATAATTGTTAACTATATTGGAACCAGATATTCAGGATGGTGTAAATTTGTATTCCTGGACCATTATTGGTTACATAATAAACTAACTTTTATTCTCTCTGATATTAAATCAAGGACTTAGAAGCTAAGGGGAAATTAAAATGGGATTCAGGTGACATTGTTTGATATTCTCAATATTAATTTGATTTTTTTCATCCTCATGGAGATAAGGAATGTTAGAGACCATGAAATTTTTACCTCTTTATGTCTACATAATATGCATATAGCACGTAGGCTCTGTCTACAGGTGTGGTGCTGGAGCAATAGGGGAGACCTTACATCCTGATCTACAGGTAGCAGAAAGAGAACCACTAGGCCTGGCATGGGCTGTTGAAACCTCAAGGTCCACTCCCAGTGACACACTCCTCCAACCTTCTAAGCCTTCTCTCAGAGTTCACCAACTGGTGATTAAGCATGTAAATATATTGATATCTGCTGGCCCTTCTCATTCAAACCAGCACAGGATCTTTTCCCCATGGTCTACAACACCTCAGGCCATTTATGCTCCACCTGTGTACCTATTGAATAAAATATCTTTTGAATTTCAGACTTAGCCCTCACCAACCTAAGGCTAAGAATGTCACCAAATAACACGAAATACCTCTAAAAGAGATTTCCCAGCACTGCTGTATCTTGCCCACCTTAAATCTACAAATGTATATTTTTGTATTTACTTATTATTTATTTGTGGGAAGGAGATAGGTAGACAGGTCAAAGGACATGAGGAAGTCAGAGGACAACTCATAAGGGTCATTTCTTTCTTTTTACCCTGGAGTGGGGTGCTTCCACGACTGAACTGAGGTCAGGTGTCCTTACCCACTGAGCAAGCTCACTGCCATCAATGCATTTTAGAGTACTTTCATTTGTGATTTCCTTGTTCTTTTACTATAAAAATTTCATGAAACCCTTACCACATTTGAACATGACATTTGGATAACCCAAATCTGTGTTCCAAATCCATGGTAATTTGTATTTACCTCTAAAATAGACAAAAGAGCTGTATTTTTAGGTCAACATTTACAAATTAAGTATCCATAAATTTTAAAACTGTAAAAACACAGGACTGGAAAGATGACTCAGCAATTAGGGCGGCTCACTGCTTTTGCAGAGGACCTGAGTTTAATTCCCAGCATCCTGTAACCCCAGCTCCAGGGAGATCTGACACCCTCTGTTGGTCTGTATTGGTACTGCACTCACATGCACAGTCTACACACAGACACACACCTACATATGTAACTTTTTAAAATACAAAACTATCACCCAAGTGAATAGATTTTTTTAACAAGAAAGAAAGCATAATATAAAATACTATTAATAATTTGCAGATAGTATATATTCAATACATACAATTGGCTACAAATAACAGTTATGGACCACTATCCAGTAAGCTTTTGTCTTACTCTTGAACAAGTGCCCATATAGTCACACTAGAGACATCATAGAGTTCCAGTATCATAGACATTTCCTCTCCTGATAGATTTATGATCAATTTTACACTTAATTGTCCGAATTCTGTATAGATACTTATGATATCTGGCAACCACATTATACTTTCATCGCCAGTCTAGGGAGACCCCATAACTACCACACTCTATAACCGATTTTATTGTAAGTATGCCCCTAATAGATTTTATTGCAGTGATTTATCCTGTAATTGTTATTTAAACACAGATATCTATTATAAATCACAAGTCAGAGAGGAGAAACAACAAATGAAAATTATATAGACAAAACTAAAACAGGAATGAGACAATGAATGAGTGAACAGCAGGAAATAACACTCCCATATTTTCTTCTATTAGATTTTAAGGGGAATCGTCTGTAATTATCTTCCTTTGCTGAATCTTTATATGGTTTGGGGATCATGGTGACTGTGGCCATTTCATACAATGAATTTGACAATGTTCTTTCTGTTTCTATTTTGTAGAGTAATTTGAGGAGTATTGGTATTAGCTCCTCTTTGAAATTCTGCTAGAATTCTGAGCTAAAAAAGTCTGGCCATGGGCTTTATTTGGTTGGAAGATTTTTCATGAGTTTCTAATTCCTTCAGTGTTAAAGGTCTATTTAAATAGTTTTTCTGATCTTGATTTAACTTTTGTAAGTGATAACTATCAAAAAATTGTCCATTTCTTTTAGATTTTCCAATTTTGTGGAGTACAAGTTTTGAAGTATGACCTAATGGTTCTTTGAATTTCCTCAGTGTTTGTTGTATGCCACTATGTTTTTTTGTTTCAGACTTTGTTAATTTGAATATTCTCTCTGTCTTTTACCTAGTTTGGATTAGCATTTGTCTATCTTGTTTATTTACCAAAAGAATCAACTTTGTTTTGTTGATTCTTTGTATTGTTTTCTTTGCTTCTATTTTATTGATTTCAGTTCTGAGTTTGATTATTTCCTACCATCTATTCCTCTTGGGTATGTTCTCTTCTTTTTGTTCTAGCTGTTTCTGGGGTTCTATTAAGTTGGAGTATGAGATCTCCCCAATTTCTTTATCAAGGCACTAAGTGCTATGAACTCTAGCACCACTTCCATGGTGTCACATAAGTTTGGGTATGTTGTGAATTCATTGAATTCTAGGAAGTTTTTAATTTCTTTATTTCTGCTTTAATCCAGGAGTCATTCAGTAGAGAACTGTTCAGTTTCCATGAGTTTGTAAGCTTTCTGTAATTTTGTTGTTGAAACTTTAATTCATGGTATTCTGACAGAATAGAGGGGGTTATTTAAATTTTCTTGTATCTGCTGAGACTTGCTTAGTGAGCATGTATGTAGGCAACTTTGGACAAAGTTCCATGAGCAGAGAAGAAGGTATACTCTTGTGTTTGGATGAAATTTTCTGTAGAATCTATTAGGTTCCTTTGGTTCATAATATCTGTTACAGCCATTATTTCTCTGTTTAGTTTCTGTCTGGATGATGTGTCTGTTGTTGAGAGTGGGGTGTTGAAGTCTCCCACTACGAATGTGTTGGATTCAATATGTGATTTAAGCTTTAGTAATGTTTCTTTTACAAATGTGAATGCCCTTTTATTTAAGGTATAGAATTTCAGAACTGAGACATCATCTTGGTAGATTTGTCCTTTGATGAATATGAAACTTCCTTCTCTATCTCTTTTCATTAATTTTGGTTAGAAGTCTATTTTGTTAGATATTACTACAACAGCTAACTTCTTAGGCCCATCTGCTTAGAAAATCTTTTTCCGACTCTTTACTCAGGGGTAATGTCTATCTCTGATGTTGAAGTGTGTTTCTTATATACAACAGAAGGAAAGATTCTATATGTAAATCTATTCTGTTAGTCTGTGTCTTTTGGGGAATTCAATTGGGGAATTGAATCCATTGATACTGAGAGGTATTAATGATCAATGATTGTCAATTCCTGTTATTTTTTGGGAGTGGTTGTGGTAGAGGTCCTGGTAGTAGTGTGTGTGTCCCCTAATTTAGTTTTGATGGTGTGATATTGTTTCATTTCTGCATTTTCACATGTATAACTAATCTCCTTGTGTTGGAGCTTTCTTTCTAGTACCTTCCATAGGGCTGGGTTTGTGGATATTCTTTAAATTTGACATTGTCATGGAATATCTTGTTTTCTCCATCTGTGGTAACTGAAAATTTTGCTGAGTATAGTCATCTTGGCTGGCATCTGTTGTCTCTTCGAGTCTGCAAGATATATCTAGGCCCTTCTGGCTTTTAGAGTCCTATTTAGACCAATTTCCCTCATGAACATTCATTTTAAAAAATACTCAAAAATAATCACAAACCAAATTCAGGAGCCATCACCAAGATCAAGAGTTGCAGAGATGGTTCAGCATATGAAAAAGTGTCAGTGTAATCAACCTATGAACAAGCTGAAAGGTAAACAGCCTCATGATCATCTCATTAGATTATGAAAGAGCCTTTGACAAGATCCATCACCCCTTCATGATAAAAGACTCAAAGAGATAAGGGTACAAAGGACATTTCTAAAGGTAAAAGAGGAAATTTGTAGCAAGCTTATAGCCTACATCAAATTAAATGAGGATAAATTCAAAGCAATTCCACTAAAATCAGGAACAAGACAAGGCTGCCCACTCTCTCCATATCTATTCAATATAGTACCTAAAGTTCTAGTTAGGGCAATAAAACGATTAACAGAGATTAGCGGGATACAGATTAGAACGAAAGAAATCAAAGTATCTTTATTTGCAGGTGATACATATATAAAGAATACCAAAAATTATACCAGGGAATCCCTACAGCTAATAAATGCTTTTAGTGAAGTGGCTGCATGCAAGGTTAAGTCAAAAAAATAATATCCCTCTATATACAAATGACAAAAAGACTGAGAAAGAAATCATGGAAATAACACCCTTCAAAATAGCCACAAATAATATAAACTATATTGGGATAACTGTAATCAAGCAAGTGAGAGACTTGAAGACAATAACTTCAAGTCTTTGAAGAAGCAAATTAAAGAATATACCAGAATATAAAAAGAACTCCCATGCTCATGGATTGGTAGGATTAACACAGTGCAGATGGTCATTGTATCAAAATCAAGCTATAGATTCAGCATAATTCCCATTAAAATTCCAACACAAAAGCAGACAGTGGTGCATGCCTTTAATCCCAGCACTTGGGAGGCAGAGGCAGGTAGATCTCTGTGAGTTTGAGGCCAGCCTCATCTACACAGTTAGTTCTAAAATAGCCAAGGCTCCGCAAAGAAACCCTGTCTCAAAGAAAGATTGGAATACAATTCTTTACAGGATAATACTCAACTTCATATGAAAAGTTTAAAAAAACCACAGGATAGCTTAAACAATCCTGTACAATAAAGAAGCTTCTGGAAGTTCACCATCCCTGATTTCAAGCTCTATTTGATATTCACATAAAAACTAACAGATTGATCAATGGAATCAAACTGAAGTCCCAGAGGTAAATCCATACACCTATGAACATTCTATTTTTGAAGTAGCATATATACATATACAAATATATACATTGAAAAAAAGAAAGTATCTTCAACACTTGGTGCTGGTATAACCGAATATTAGCATATAGAAAAATACAAGTATATCCTCATCTATCACACTGCATGAAACTCAAGTCCAAGTGGATCAAAGACCTCAACATACAACCAGATACACTGAACCTGCTAGAAGAGAAAGTAGAAATAGCCTTGAATGTATTGGTACAGCAGACAACTTCCAGAACAGAATGCCAATAACATTGGCACTAAGACCAACAATTAATAAATAAGACTGTCTTAGTTAGGGTTTCTATTGCTATGAAGAGATACCATGACAATGGCAATTCTTATAAAGGAAAATATTTAATTGGGGTGGCTTACATTTTAGAGGTTCAGTCCATTATCATCATGATCAAACATGGCAGTATACAGGCAGACAGGGTAGTGGAGAGAGAGGTAGTTGAGAGTTCTACATTTTGCACAGGCAACAGGAAGTGGTCTGAAACACTCATCATGACTTGAGCATATATGAGAGCATAAAGTCCATCCCAACAGTGACACACTTCCTCCAATAAGGCCATACCTACTCCAACAAAGTCATAACTTCTAATAGTGCCAGTCCCTATGAGTTTATGGGGGCCAATTACATTCAAACTACCACACTCCACTCCCTGGCATCCACAAGCTTATAACAATATCATACATTATTACATAAAATGCATTTTGTCCAACTTCAAAAGTCTCTATAGTCTATCACAGTCTCAATAATGTTTAAAAGTATATACTTCACAGTCTCTTGAGATTCATGCAATCTCTTAATTGTGGTCTCCGATAAAATCAAAATTAAAGATCAGATCATGTATTTCCAACATATAATGACACAGGACATACATTATCATTCCAAAATTGAGAGAAGGGCACATAGCAATGAAAATTGGGCCAAAGCTAGACCAAAAATCCAGTTGGACAAACTCTAAGCTCTGTTATCTCCATTTCTGATGTCAAGGTGCTCTTCAGATCTCCAGCTCCTTGCAGCTTTGTTGAGTGCTACACACTTCTTCCTCCTGGGGGGCTTCCACTCGCTGTTAGCAGATTCACTTTGCAGGTATCCCACTACTCTGCACTGCTAGCATCTTGAGTCTCCAAGGCAACCCAGGCTTCTCCACAGCTTCACACAATGGCCTTTCTGGGCTTCCATTCAGGGACACTCCTGACACATGCCTGGCCTCAGGGATATTCCTTGCTCATGGAAGTAAATTCCAAAACCCCTTTCTTCTACCCTTAACTCTTGGACCACAGAGCCAAAGTTGACAAGTTCTGCTGCTTACTGGGACCGTAACATGACGTCCCCCCCCCCTCCCATGCCACATTCAATTACATCTTCACCAACTTTCGTTTTCAAGGTTTTTTTTTCACTGCCTAAGTTTGGCTGTTCTGAAACTGGATCTGTAGACCAGACTGGCCTTGAAATGACAGATCCTTTAACCACCTCTTCACCATCTTTCTGTTTACCATGGTTTCCTTTACAGCCTAAACTTGGCTGTTCTGTTACTTGCTCTATAGAGCAGGCTGACCTCCAACTCAGAGATCCACAGCCTCAGCCTTCTACATGCTGGGACTAAAGGTGTGTGTCATCACACCTGGCTCTAAGCTTTTCTTTATTTCCTTTTCACGTGTTGGAAACTTAGCTGGGTGAGATCTTGTCCTGAGGTCACCACTCCCTTTATTCCATTTCTTAATCTGTTTATTTCCTTGGAAACAGGATTTAGCCCCATTCCACTTCTTGGTGCTCCTTTTCTCCTCTCTTTACATTTGCAGTTTACTCTTCTCAGCTTGCTTCCTTTCCATCATAAATCATCATTAAAGTCACCACTAATCACCACATGACAGAGTCATGTTTTGAGATTTTCTCTGCCAATGAAATTAATCTAAGAGTTTTCACTTAGCCTCAGGCAGACTCTTCAGACAAGAGCAAAAGGCAGCTACATTATTCAACAAAATATTACAAGAATGCTATTTAGGCCACATATTAATATTCTTCTCTCTGAAAACTCTTAAATCAGGTCCCACAGTTCATCAAATCACACTCAGCACCAGTGCCTTTCTTGTGCCTTTAAGTATGGCCCATTAAGAAGCATTTAAAGCATTCAACTGCTTTTCTAATCCACAATCCCAAGGTCCTTATTCCTTCAAAGAGCAGCATGCTCAGGGTTTTCACAGCAATACCCCAGTCCTTGGTACCAACTTCTGTTCTAGTTAGGGTTTCTACTGCTGGGAAGAGATACTACAACCATGACAATTCTTTTTTTTTTTTTCTCCCTCCCCCAACCATGACAATTCTTATAAAGGAAAATATTTAATTGGGTGGCTTACAGTTTAGAGGTTTAGTGCATTGCCACCATGGCAGGACATGGCAGCCTGCAGGCAGACATGTTGCTGGAGTGGTATCTGAAAGTTCTACTTCTTATGCAGGCAACAGGAAGTAGTGTGAGCATATATAACAAAGTCTACCCCACAGTGACACACTTCCTCCAACAAGGTCATGCTTACTCCAACCAAATGACACTTCATAATAGCACATTCCCTGTGTTCTTATGGAGAGGCAATTACATGAGAATCACCACAAAGACCTCATGAAGCTGTAAAACTTCTTCTGAAAGGCAAAGGACACTGTCAAAATGACAAACAGCAGCCTACAGAATGGAAAAATATCTTCATCAACTCCATATCTGACAGAGGGCTAATATCCAAAATATTTAAAGACTATCAAGGAACTAGATATCAACAAACCAAAAATCTAATTTAAAAAAAAATGGTATACAGGTCTAAATGGAACTGTCAAAAAAGAAAACTCTTTTAAGAAACACTTAAAAAGTTCAACAACCTTAGCCATCTGGGAAATGCAAATCAAATGACTGTGAGATTCCATCTTACACTTGCCAGAATAGCTAAGATAAAAACCACATGTGACAGTTCATAGTGGTAAGGATGGGAAGCAAGGGGAACTCCTCCATTGCTGGTGAGAGTGTAAATGTGCACTGCCACTTTGGAAATCAATATGGTTGTTTCCCAGGAAACTGGGAATTGGTCCATCTTAAGACCCAGCTATACAACTCCTGGGCATATACCCAAAGAGTACTTCATCCAACTCCAAAGATATTTTCTCAATTATGTTCATAGGAATTTTATTAATAATAACTAGAAACTGTAAACAACCAAGTTGCCCCTCAACCAAAGAATGGATAAAGAAAATGGCACTTTTATAGAATGGAGTATTACTCAGCTGTTAAAAAAATAATAACATCATGAAATTTGCAGGCAAATGGATGGACTAGGAAAAAGTCACCCTGGGTGAGGTAACCCAGACACAGAAACACAAATATAGTACACACTCACTTATAAGAGGATATTAAATGTAAAATAATGAATAATCATGTTAAAGTCTACAGACCTAGAAAGGCTAAGTCAAGGAGGATTAAGGGGGGAATGCATGGATATCCCTGGGAAAGGAAAATAGAATAGTTTTTGTGAGTGAGCTAGGGGAAGGGGAGATGGCAACAGTAAGGATCAGGTGGGGGTGGAGGGAGAAAGAACTCAGAAAGACACTGGGGTTGGGGGTCATTTCAGGGACAAGGTACAAACCTAATGCAATGGATACTCCTCAGAATCTAGGAGGGTGATGCTAGAGAATACTCCTAGTAATGAAGAATACAGAGACTGAACTGGTCAGCTTCTCTAACCAGGCATGACTTCTAGTGGAGGAACTGGGACACCAGTTCAGTCACAAATGTAGACAGGGATTGAACTTTCATTTCCCAGCTTCCCAGACTGAAATAATCAAACAAAAATTATATTAGTTGCAACACTGTTTGGTCTACAACCCAGGTGTATTTCTAGATAACTGTTATATCTTAAATTAACCAATTTCTATTACTCTATGTATTGCCACTAGGCTGTGGCGCTACCTAATTTTCTACATGTCTTGTATCCTTGGCGACTGGCTGGAGTCTGACCTGACTCCACTTTCTTTTCCTCTGTATCTCTGCTCAGATTTCCCACCTGGATTTACTCTGCTAAGCCCTTGACTAAAACAGCTTTATTCATCAATCAATAAAAGCAACACATATACAGGACCTTTCACATTGCACAAACTCTTTGGCCCACAATTTACCCCTACAAGAAATGCAGGGTAAAGGTGGTGTAAAACTTATGGTAGTGACCAACCAATGACTGGTTCAACTTGAGACTTATGCCATAAGAAAGAGCCCTTGCCTAACATTTCCTGAAGGGCCAGGAACCAGAGTCTGGATAGCTCAGAGACCCAGAATAGAACCAAACATATCTGGAGAAAAAAGACAGTGAAATGATCCCTAATGTCATTCTACTATACTTGTAGACTGAAGCATAGCATAATAGCTATCAGAGAGGCTTCCTCCAACAAAGATGGGATCAGATGCAGAGACCCACAACCAAACATTAGGCAGAGCTCAGGGAATTCTGTAGAAGAGGGGGAGGAAGGACTGTACAAGCCAGAAGAAAGGGTTGATTTGGAACTTTTAATTTTAGAAGGTTAGAGTCTATGGTCATCATGGAGGGGAGCATGGCATCATTGGCAAGCATGGTGCTATAGCAACAGCTGAGAGCCTACATCTGATCTACAAACAAAAAGAAGCCCAGAGCACACTGGGGTTGGCAAGAGTCTTCAAAACCTGAAAGTCCACGCCAGTGACACACTTCCACCAACAAGACCAGAGCTCCTAATTTTTCTTAAACAACTGGAGACCAAGTCTTCAGATATATGAGCCTCTAGGAGGCCACCACAAAGTTTTCAAATGAGTTTGAGGCAGCCTGGTCTACATAATAAGTTTCAGACCAGTCAAGGGTGCATAGCGAGAACATGTCTCAAAAAATGAAATAAAAAGTGAATTATTTATTTAATTATTAATGAGCAGAGCTCCCTGTATAACATAGGATAGCTTCAAACTTCTGACCTTCTTGTCTCCACCTCTAGTGTGCTGAAATATCAGGCTGGTGGTTCTAGGGTATGCAAGAAAGCAAACTGAAATCCATGGGGGTTAAGCCAATAAGTAGGCTTCCTCCATGGCCTCTGCATTAGTTCCTGCCCTTAATTTCTGTCCTGGCTTACCTTCATAATTGACTCTAACCTGTAAGATGAAATTCTTTTCCTCCCCAAGTTGATTTTGGTTATGGTATTTATCACAACAATAGAAAGCAAACTAAGATACCCCCTAGAATCTGAAAGACATACTTCTTCTTGTTTTAAGTGTTCTTTATCTTATGGTTATTGGTATTTTGCCTACATATGCCTGTACATATATCTGTACACCACATGTGAGTTACAGATGTTTGTGACCTGCCATATAGATGCTGAGAACTGAATTCAGATTCTCTGAAAGATCAGTCAATGCTCTTAACATTCCACCATCTTTTCAGCTCCACAGTATTTTTTTTTCACTTGTATACATGTATGAACAACTTTCTAACAAATACATTGCTACCAAAACCTGCAACTGGAGTACTCAACAACTGGGTCATCCCTATTAAGTTTTAAATAATAAATGTTTTAAGACAATTCACTTAAATAAAATGACTTAAAACTACATTCTTAGGACTTTAACAAAATCAGTGTTTACTTAAAAGCAACACGTGAGAGTTAGCCTATGTGATTGTCCATACTTATATTCAGGATCACTGGAGTTAGCAAGGGAAATATACCCTGTATAATATAATAGCCCAGACAAACAAATACTTAACAGGCATTTATAGAAGACAACATATTGACGTGGAACTAGAAAACATCAAACTGCATGAGTACATCCCACTCAAACAAGTTGAGGATTACTCTCAGTGCCTTCATTTCTCACTTGAAAATGAAGCCAAACTGCATATTTAAAGTATATCCTTTAAGCCAGATACAACTCTTTACATTGGTAATCCCAGCATACTGGAGGCAAGGGAAAGAGGTTCACTGCAAATAGAGGTCATCTTGATTTTTATAGAAAGTTCCAAGCCAGCCAGGGCTATGGAGAGAAACTCTGTCTCAATAAGCTTTAAGGCACATTTCCCAAGCATTAAGACAGCCTGTATAGACCAGAGCAGCAGCTTAGCAGGTAAAGATGCTGATTGTCAAGTCTACCTGAGTTCAATCCCTGGGACCTGCATGGTGGAAGGAGAGAACTGATTCCTGCAAGTTGTTCTCTGACCTCCACACAGTCTGTGGTATACACATCCAAACACACACACACACACACACACACACACACACACACACACCAGGGAGAGAAAGAGGAATGCACTTTGTTTGTTTGTACTGGATAGTTTTATGTCAGCTGGACATAAAATAAGCTGGAGTCCTCAGAAAGGAGGAAGTCTCAATTATGAAAATGATTCCTAGCTGGGTGATGGTGGTGCATGCCTTTGATCCCAGCACTCGGGAGGCAGAGGCAGGTGGATCTCTGTGAGTTCGAGGCCAGCCTGGTCTACAAAATGAGTTCCAGGACAGCCAGAATTACACACAGAGAAACCCTGTCTCAGAAAAAAAGGAAAAAAGAAAGAAAGAAAGAAAGAAAGAAAGAAAGAAAGAAGGGAGGGAGGGAGGGAGGGAGGAAGGGAGGGGGAGAGAGGAGTGGAGAGGAGAGGAGAGGAGAGGAGAGGAGAGGAGAGGAGAGGAGAGGAGAGGAGAAGAGAAGAGAAGAGAAGAGAAGAGAAGAGAAGAGAAGAGAAGAGAAGAGAAGAGAAGAGAGAAAATCCCTCCCTGAGATCTGGCTATAGGCAAACCTATGGGCATTTTCTTAATTAGTGATTGATGTGAGAGGACCCAGTCTATTGGGGTGATGCCATCCTTGGGTCAGTGGTCCTGCATTCTATAAGAAATCAGGTTGAGCAAGGTAACATGAGCAATCCAGTAAGCAGCTCTTCATCCACGGCTTCTGCATCAGCTCTTGTCACTGGGTTCTTGCCTTGTACGAGTTCCTGCCCTCACTGCTTTCTATTGTGGGAATTTAGCAGAGTTGCTGTATCTGGGGTAGACTACAATGAATAGTTTTTATTGTATCTAGGGTAGACATTACTTTGACCTTGAAGAATCATTGTGGAAAAGAGTAATTATTTTCTGTGGATTTGTAGAATTGTTTTTCTGACAGAGTATTACAGCCTTCACATGACTTTGGGTCACAAGAGCCTGTGGTACACCTGAAACTCTTAGTTTATTGTGTATTAAAATACACAATAAAGGACTAAAGTCATGGGGGCATGTGATGTTTTTCTTTAGAGAGACATACAGATTAGATAGGGCCTTGGTATGAGGAAATACTTTACCCAAAAAACAACTTTGTGTAACAATCAATAAATATGCCTATGTATGGTTGTTCAGTTCAATTCATCAGAGGCTTGGCTTTCCTATTGCCATACAGGTCTTAAAATTTCATCTTGGACTCACCTCTCTCTTTAACCAATTGACACAACACGCAACACTCCATCACTTCTGATGAACTATGAGCAAAATAAACCATTTCCTCCCAACTTACTTTCGGGCATGGTGTTTCACCATAGCAATAATAACCCTAACCAAGACACACATACTCAAAATAAATAAATTTTTGAAAAAATCCATCCAGGCCTGCTTTCAGTCCCAGAGCTCATGAGGTAAAAGGTGGGTGGATCTCTGTAAATTAAGGGCCTTGTCTAGTCTACATAGAGTACTCCAGGCCAGCCAAAGCTATATAAATCATCTAACTAGGAAAATTCTAGGATCAAATTGATTCAATTCAAAAATCATAATGTACCTTCAAAGAATAAATAATACAGATACTACTCAAGTTATTCCATCAAGTAGAAAATGTAAGAATGTTTCCAGATTTTGTTTATGAAAACAGTATCACCCTGATCCCCAAACAAGGTAAAGACACAAAAAATATAAATGCATCTTTTTATGAACATATATGTAAATCTTCTCAATAAAATACTTACAAGCCAAGTTTAAGATCACATTTTAAAAAATCCTTCATCATGATCAAGTTGGGTTCATTCCAGAAAGCATGAATGGTTCAATATAAATAAGTAAATGTAATTCATTACTAAATGGATTCAAACTCAGAAATAATACCATAGTCTCAATAGACACATGAAACGCCTTTGACAAAATCAAATAGCCTTTCATGATAAAAGACATGGAGAGGCTAGAAAATTTAAGTCAACATAATAAAGGCCATAAATGACAACCCAGCATAATATTGACTAGAGAAAATTTCAAAGCATTCCTTATTAGATCAGGAAAAAAATAAGAGTGCCCACTTTCTCTATTACTATTAAACGTGGTATTAGAGTGGTAGCTACAGCAATGAGATAAGTTTGGCCTCTCATTCTCATGTGGTTGGCTTATAGCACCACTGATAATCAAGGAACAACTTTTAAGAGCAGAAAGCAACCTTGGAAATTTACTCTAATTTCAGGAAAATGGTGGGTGGGGAAGGATTTGCCCCATGTCTTTTCAAATTTCTTTAAGATGCAACTTCCTTTGTCTTACTTAATGCACTGAATGAAAAGAGAACATTCATTTGCCATTTCTACAGTAATCAGAATACTGGAGGGCATTGTTACTGGTTCCTGGAAGATTCCAATGAGGAGAGATGGAAATTGAATCTTTAAGTTGTGTTTTGTTTTGAGAGAGAACAATCTGAGAAGACAGTGAAATATCACCGTAAAATTCTCTCTTCCATTTCATCTTTAAGCAGTGACTACACAGGGAGGAGAAACAAGGGCAATCAATCACTTCAAAATTTAATCTTGCCCCTCTGAGCAGGTGGCCTGCCATATTTCTGACACTTATAGAATTAGTACTTTTTCCCTATCATCTCTTCTGCTTGTGTAGTGGAGGTGGGTTTTGTTTTTTCCTCCTTGTCATCTCTGTGTAGCAGGAAGAGCTCACATAAAATAAGGTCTCTGAATTTGGTGTTCTTCCTGAGATATTTTTTCAGTGGCATTGAGAATGAAGTACAGGTCTGCTTGCAATGTGCATGTCTTAGTTAGGGTTTCTATTGTTGTGAAGAGACACCATGACTACAGCAACTCTTATAAAGGAGAACATGTAATAGGGGCTGGCTTACAGTTCAGAGGTTTGTTGTAGGAGGCTGCTTGTTCATTTCCTGGCTACCCAGACTTATGAAATAATCACACAGAAACTTTATTATTTAAAACACTGCTTAGCCAATGACTCTAGCATATTCCAAGCAAGCTCTTACATATTACATTAACCCATTTCTATTATTTTATATTTTACCATGAGGATCATGGCCTACCACCAAGATTCCAAGTAGCAGCTTATGTCTTTCTCTTCTGGTGGCTCCATGGCATCTCTTGACTCCACCTTCTTTCTCTCAGCATTCAATTTAGTTTTTCCCTTCTAGCTCTACTCTACCTTATCATAGTCCAAGGCAGATTTTTTTATTCATTAACCAATAAAAGCAACATACATACAGAAAGACTTTCTACACCAACTCCTCAGCTGGCTATTTCCCCTGGGAGGGCCCAGAAGACACTCTTGTTGTTATATTCTAGATTCTGCCATCCCTATGAGTCATCAGCATGCATCAGCTCCCTGTGCACCAGTGTGTGCTCTTCACTCCTGCTGAGACCTTGGGTCGTCTTATTTGGATAACTGGTCATCTGCACTCGGTTTCACACATTGCTGTATGTCATCAGAGTTCTCTGAGAATGTATATTAATTGGCACTCTAATGTGTGCTAGCTAAATTCACATAAAACCTGAGAGGACTTGGAAAGGAATTCTAGACACTAAAAAGCAAAGATTAGCCACCTTTTTTTCCTCGAGTAGACTCTGTTTGCTAGAAGCAAGCAGAGGCACGACTGTTTTAAGAGAAGGCTTCCTGACTCAGAGTAGCAGCAAAAACGGCACAGCTCCTTTAAGAAGGCTTCCTGATCTGATAGCACAAACATCTATGACTCTTTTGGGAGGTCCTACTACAGAGCATTTAAATGGGGTCTGTGAGAAGAGTGCTACAACTTGCTTACTGGAGACATAGACACGCTGTGAACCTAAAAATGGGGCAGTGTGCTTGGCTCTCAGAGGCAGTGAACATGCCTCAGGCATGTTGGACTGGGCAGACTAAGCAGGCAGGGCCACATTGTCTCTATAAATGCCCACTTAGCAAAAAAGGGGGGGGGGTTCTGGTCAGAAAAATATTACAGATATGCCATAAAGACAAAAACAGATGGAAAAGACCTCTAAAAGAGTCACAGTAATGAATAAATGTACCTAGGCTTGGGAGAGAAAAGAAAAAGAGTATAGAGAGTTATAAAAAGAAGTAAATGGGGCTGGAGAGATGGCTCAGTGGTTAAGAGCATTGCCTGCTCTTCCAAAGGTCCTGAGTTCAATTCCCAGCAACCACATGGTGGCTCACAACCATCTGTAAAGAGGTCTGGCGCCCTCTTCTGGCCTTCAGGCATACAGACAGAATATTGTATACATAATAAATAAATATAAAAAAAGGAAATTAAAAAAAAAAGTAAATGTTTTTTAAAAAATAAAAACTGGACTCTCTGAACATGGCGAACTATGAGGGCTGATGAGATGCAAAGGACAATGGCACGGGGGTTTGATCCTATGTAATGTGATGGCTTTGTGGGAGCCCAGCCAGTTTGGATGTTCACTTTCCTAGATATGGACGGAGGTGGGAGGTCCTAGGTCTTACCACAGGGCAGAAAACCCTGACTGCTCTTTGGACTGGAGAGGGAGGGGGAAAGGAGTGGGGGGAGGGGGAGAAGGGTGGGAGGAGGGGGCGTAGGGGGGAGGAGGGGGAGGGAAATGGGAGGCTGGGAGGAGGTGGAAACTTGTTTTTTTTTCTCCTTTTCTCAATAAAAAAAAGAAGAAAAAACCAACAACAAAAAAAAATAAAAAATAAAACAAAATCTTTAAACAGACAGGGTACAGTCATTGATTAAAAGGAATAAAGAAAAATAAGCCACATAAAAATGAAATAAACACAGAGAGTCTGGATTATGTATATTATTGTGTTTTCTGTGAATTTTTTGACTGCAGAGAAATATTTGATTCTGGGGGCTGCAAAGATAAACCAGCATAAAGATATCTGAACTTTAAAACTTGGGTCTAAGAATTTGTTGCTTTGGAAAGAGATTTTTCGTTTGCTTCCACGGAGAATGAGAACCTGTGGATTGCTTTCAGAATGATGTGGTTTGATGGACCAAGACCGTCCCAAAAGAACACCATATACACCCCAAAAAATTACTTCACCCAACAAAAAGCAGGAAGCAATTTGGAGAGAACTATGCCCAAATTCCATAAATGATTGTTTATAAATGTTTCTTTAAATTTAAAGGGGATATGCAATAGAGATGGATACTTTGCAATGGTATGAATCCTGGTTTATTGATACATATTTAAGGTCAATTTTGATATACTGTGTATATGCATTTCTGATCTTAATTAAGGTATTATGTTTTACATTTAAAATGTAATGTATAACTAAGAAATATAGGTTAGTAGAGAGTCATCTATAATAGTCAAGCTTGTAGTCATGTTAGTTAGGCTTTCTAGATATACAGAGATATGTTTCAGTTAGCTAGATAATCGTCAAATCTTTCAAAGACTAACAGAATATGACATTAAATGTTTTAAGCATTTAGGACTTTTCATGACAATGAGACACATCTGCTTCTGACAGCACCAATCTACTTCAAGAGGAAGATGGGCATCGAAGAGGCTCCTCAAGGAGTTTGTTAGCCATTTGGACAAGAAACTGTTCTTGCCTGGACTGCATGATGTTGTGCTGTATGAACTGGACTTGTAAGACCTACAGAGAAATGTCTGCTGAACTTGCCTACAGGTGAGGCAGTCCTTCAGGGTTCCTGCTTCATGAAAGAGTCTGCCAGACATTCTGCAGAACACAGAAAAGTGGTGACTGACAAACTGCCAATATAGGTGAAACTATCTTTGAAATTTCCTGCTTCATAGAAAAGTCTGCTGGAGAAGGAGACGGAGCACGAGCAAGGAACTCAGGACCACGAGGGGTGCACCCACACACTAAGACAATGGGGATGTTCTATTGGGATCTCACCAAGGCCAGCTGGCCTAGGTCTGAAAAAGCATGGGATAAATCCGGACTAGCTGAACATAGCAGACAATGAGGAATACTGAGAATTCAAGAACAATTGCAGTGGGTTTTTGATCCTACTGCACGTACTGGCTTTGTGGGAGCCTAGGCAGTTTGAATGCTCACCTTACGAGACCTCGATAGAGGTGGGAAGTCCTTGGGCTTCCCACAGGTCAGGGAACCCTGATTGCTCTTCGAGCAGATGAGGGGGGGGGACTTGATCGGGGGAGGGGGAGGGAAATGGGAAGCGGTTGTGGGGACGAGGCAGAAATCCTTAATAAATAAATAAATTTAAAAAAAAAAGAAAAGTCTGCTGGACATTTTGGGTCTGTAGGCTGAATATTGGATGCTGCAACATTACAGAAGAACTTTGGATGGCTGTCCAGGCAGTGAGATGTCTCTGTCAATTCTAGAGGTTTGAAAGTTGCTTACAATTCACTTCCTGTTTAGGTTAATATTATATCCTTCTGGAGTCTTGGATGGAATTGAAGAATATATAGTTATAGTTTTCCTTAGTTATGATAAAAGATAAAGTAGAACTAAATAGTGTAACTGTAATCTTGCTTCATACCTGTTTTGTTATATAATTTTACTATGTTAAAGTTAAAACCTTCCTTCTTTATTTAAACAGAAAAGAGGAAATGGTGCAGGAGATCCTTTCATCTATGTGTTGATTTTATTGGTTAATAAATAAAGAAATTGCTTTGGCCTATAGCAAGGCAGAATTTAGGTAGGCAGGGAAAACTAAACTGAATGCAGGGAGAAAGAAGACAGAGTTAGAAAAAAGTCATATAGCCTCACCAGAGACAGACACCAGACAGAATTTTACCCAGTAAGTCACAGCCTTATGGTGATACATAAATTAATGGAGGTGGGTAAACTTAAGATATGAGTTAGCCAGACATATGCTTAAGCTATTGGTCAAACAGTATTGTGAATAATATGGTGGGGGTTTTTTGTGATTATTTCAGGGCTGAGAAGCTGGAAATAAACAAGCAGCCTCACACTACAGAGGTTTAGTCCAGAGTCATCATGGGAAGCATGGTAATATGCAGGCAGACACGGTTCTGGATAGGTAGCTGAGAGTTCTACATCTAGATCTGCATGCAACAGAAAGTGAATGTCACACTAAGCCTGGCTTGAGCATTCTGAGACCTGGAAGCCCACCCCCTAGTGACATACTTACTCCAGCCAGGCCATATCTCCTAATCGTGCCTCTCCCTATGGACTTATGGGGACCATTTAAATTCAAATCACCATAGCTCACATACAGATTTCCTCAGAATGAAGTAAATGTGTTTTTCCAAAGTGTAGATTAAAAAAAGACTTTAGCCATAAAGTCTATCCCATAATGAAACCCAGTCATCTCCTACCTGACAGTAGTGTTTAAGGCATATATATATATATATATATATATATATATATATAAAGGTTACTTCTTACTAGCATGTGGTGATATCAGGTTTGTACAAATAAAGCTTGCCTGAAGATCAGAGGGCAGAGCTAGCCACTAGCTAACCATAGAGATCTGGAGGTCTGTACAGATATACAGGAAGTGATATGGTTGGGTGGGGAGAAAAAGTGATAAGGCAGAAGGAGACAGGAGCTCAGTTCAGTCTCTTTTTAGCTGGGAAGATGAGTAGGTAAGGTGGCTGTGGTTTTGCTCCTTTGTCTCTCTGTTCTCTCAGTATCTTCTCCAATATCTGACTCTGGGCTTTTATTATTAAGACCTATTAGAACTCATAATACACATTGGCACTCAACTTATAGGTAGGCATTCATTAAAAAAAAAGGCCATTTGTCTGTGACTTTGCAGGCACAGGCCAGAACTATACGTGGGGACTCCTTCTAGAACTGTACATCAGATTCCTACCCTACCCGGCTAGGCTTTCTTTTCTTTTTCCCCCAGCCTCTGAGGTGAGTTTGGGATTTTCCTATTGTGACCTCTCTAAAAGAGTCTCCAGTTGCATCCCAATCTCCAGAAGCACCTGGACTCCAAATACCACAGGACTTACCTGTCCTATAGATTTTCAGGCATCCTCTGCCTCACGTGCTTTTTCTACACAATTTCCTGTGCATTTCTCAGACAGTCAACTGTCTCTCTCTCTCTCTCTTTCTCTCTCCCTCTCCACCATGGGTTGCAGGCTTTCCTCACACCTCCTCTCCTCTGGCTTCCATTTGGTGCAGTTGTCCTCAGACAGGCTGTTCAACACCTGTGTTCTCTGCTCAGATGTGCTACGCCTCACAGTTCACTGACATTGTCAGAAGATTTGGTAAGACAATTGAGATTTCTTAATGGGAGGAATTAGTTAAAAGAGAGTTTTCTCCACATTAAAAAATGGGAAATGCTATTACTATGAAAGGATTTATGTTGCTGTATAATAATACTCTGGAGAGTCTGAAAATATAACAATTAAATGAAAGGATAACTAATTTAGATGGGACTTATGTAATGTCAATTATAAACCTTATCAGTTTTGTTCTTTCACTGAAAAAATTGGTTACTATGAGTGCTAAGATACAAGCTTTAGAAAAACAGAAAATCAGATCATAAAGATATTCAGATCTAGACAGAGGAATTTAATGTACAACAAATTTCAGCATTGCATTATAAGGTTAGAGAAGAACAGCTTAAGGTTTTCAAGCAACCAACTTTAATTTATCCAGTTACCTTGCAGGATCTGCCAAATGATAATATTCCGAAGGCTGTGCAAAAGTTAAATGGTCTCTCATGGAAATGTTAAATTTAAGGAAATTCAAGGAAGTGATAGTCTCATATGGCATGCATTTATCTTTTGTGAAGCAGATATTAAATTTGTGGTCAACTTGTAGTAGACATAGACATATCCCTAGAGGCTGGAGAGACTTGGTTAAAGTGATTTGTAGTCTGGTCTTCAACTACAGTGGATGCCCCGGTAGAAAAAAGGATAAGACCATTGAACAACAAAATAGAGCTAGAGGTATGAAAATCTCCTAGACAAAGTTCTTGGAGATTATGCTGATGTACAAAGGCAATGCCCATATGAAGACCATAACCTGGATTTATGCTGCACAGCAGCTTTGAATGCTTGGGACAGAATTAGAGAAGGAGGAAAGAAAACTGAGTCATTTACTAAAGTTATATAGGGCCCAAAGGAAGCCTTCACAGATTTCTAACAAAGACTGACTTCAGAAGTAAATAGAATGATACCATATTCAGAACCTAGACAAATAATAATTGAATATCTGGCTTTTGAAAATGCTAATGGAAATCCTTAATAAATAAATAAATTAAAAAAAACAGATCACAAAAAAAGAAAGAAAATGCTAATGCACAATGCATAGGGCCACTAATTAGGCCACTAAAGGCAAGATCTGTATCCTTGGAGGAATGGATTCAAAATACAATCAATACTGAATCTCATGACCATGATGATGCATAAATAGCCTGGATAGGAGAGGTGATTTCTAGAGGTTTGAAGAAAAACTGAAATGTCAAATGTTTCAATTGTGGCAAACATGGCCACTTAAAAAGGGATTATAAACACGGGATTCCTATAAACAATATTTTTTTCTAAGCATAATTCAAAGAAAATGCCTCTCCCTTCTGAATTATGCAGAAGATGTGGCAGAGTCAGGCACTGAAGCAATGAATGTCGGCCAATAGGGGACAGTAAGGTAAAGCTTTGCCATTGGGAAACTTTTTGAGGGCCTGTGAGAGCCAAGTTTAATTCACTAATGTCCCATATGCATGGAGGAAATTTCTTCCCAAGGCAATTAAAGAACCTAATGACTCTTATAAGAAACCATACTGTTCTGGATGATAGAAAAATTATAGAGGAGAGAGCAAAAATTCAGGAGAAACCATAAAGCAAATATTTTGGCAAACTTCTATTAATGATCAAAGACTAGAATTAAAAATACCAATAAATAATGTCTTCAGTGAAGACCTTGTAGACACAGGTGTGGATGCCACAATATTTGCACCAGAATCTTGGTGTCCTAATTGGCCTCTTCAGGAGGTAAATGTTTAGCTTTTAGGGATTGGAACTTTATCTCAGATAAAAACAGAGCATAAGGTGGGTCAAAGTACAGGGCCAGATGATCAGAGAGGAAAATTAAAGCCATATGTGATGTGGGAGTGTCATATATCAATCTGTTGATTTCATTGGTTAAGCAATAAAGAAACTGCTTGGCCCTGATAGGTTAAAACATAGGTGGGAGGAGTAAACAGAACAGAATGCTGGGAGGAAGAAGAAGTGAGCTCAGAGACGCCATGCTCCCCTCTCCCAGGCAGACGCGATAGCTCTGCTCTCTGAGGCAGATGCATGAAGCTCAGACCCAGGATGGATGTAGGCTAGAATCTTTCCCGGTAAGACTGATGCTACACAGATTATTAGAGATGGGTTGATCGGGATATGAAAATTAGCCTGTAAGGGCTAGAGTTAATGGGCCAAGCAGTGTTTAAAAGAATACAGTGTCCGTGTAATTATTTCAAGGCATAAGCTAGCAGGCGGCCGGGGTGCTGGGAACGCAGCCCCGCCCCGCGTATTACAACACATATGTAGCTAACATAGTGATAAATTTATAATGATGTGATTTGTTACAGCAATGGAAAATGCAGATTAACATTCCCCCAGTCTCAGAAGCAAACCATAAATTAACATATGTTTCTGAAAAAAAAATAGAAGGTATTATAAAAAACAGTCACCCACCATTCCAGTTGTACAAGAACAGGTCACAACAACTGCTGATCTTCCAAAAACACCATCAGTCCTACCTTTAAAATCTTTGACAGACAAACTTGTATGGTTGAACAATGAATGGTCTTTAACAACAGATAAACTGCAGGCCTTATAACAACTGCTACAGGAGCAGTTAAATGCTCAGAATATCTAATAATCAACCAGCCCATGGAATTCTCATGCATTTTTTTGGTTGTTTGTTCATTTTTTAAAAAGAAGAAATCTGGCAAATGGAGAATAGTAACAGATTTAAAAGCTGATAATAAGGTGATTCAGCCAATGGACTCCATGCAGTCTGGAATTCCTTTGCCTTCTATTACCTAAAGGTGTGCCTCATAGTTATTGATTTAAAAGACTCTTTCTTCACTATACCTTTACAAGAAAAATACAGAGAAAAATTTGCCTTCGTGGTTACTACTTACAATAATTATTGCCTTTCACAGAAAATGTTAAATAGCCCCACCCTGTGCCAATATTTTTGTAAGTCAGCCATTGGAAATAATATGTAATCAGTTTCCTCAATCTATAGTTTACCATTTCATGGATGACATTTTACTATTGGATTCAAACGTAGATACTTTAGGAAGAATGTTTGAAGAAGTAAAGAAAATGTTGCTGTGTTGTGGATTACAAATCACTCCTAAAAAATATAAAAAGGAGAGTCTATTAATTATTTAGGCTATAAAATAGGTGTACAAAAAATTAGATAACAAAATTTGCAAATTAGAAGAGATCAATTGCAGACTCTTAATGACTTTCAAAGATTGCTAAGAGATATTTCCCATCTATATCCCACTATTGGGATATAACCTGATGACCTTGTTAATTTACATAAAACTTTAGATGGTGAAAAGGACTTAAATAGTTTCAGGAAACTGTCAGTTGAAACTGAAAGAGAATTAATTTCATTAGAAGAGGAAATTACAGATTGCACATGTGGATCGTGTTGATCCAAAGCTTAATTGCATTCTAATCATATTACCCTTGAAACATTCCCCTATAGGAATTTTAATGTGGAGAGAAGATATTATCTTAGAATTAATCTTTTTACCATATAAACTGAATGAAAGATTAAAAATGTGGAAAAGTTCTTTGAGTTTATTCTAAAAGGAAAATTGAGACTTTGACAATTAGCAGAAATATATAGGCACAACAGTAATTGTGGTACCTTTTAATAATGATGAAATTGACAAATTAAGGAAATAAACCAACCCTAGCAAGGAATTTTCAGTAATTTTTGGAAGAGATTAACAACAAATACCCCCCGCCCAACACAAGAGAATTCAACTTACAATGAGAATTAGCTGGATCCTTTCTCACATTGTATGGGAAACACCAATATCTGGAGCCTCTATATTTTATACTGATGCAAATAAAACAGAAAAGGCTGATTGCAAATTAGAAACTTTAAGTAGATCTAAACCCTCATGATTCTGTTCAAAAGTCAGAATTATATGCTATTCTCTTAGTATTATGGATTTTAAAGAACCTGTCAACATAGTTACTGATTTGCAATATGCAGAAAGAGTTGTTTTACATAATGAAACCACTGATTTTATACCAGAAGATACAGAATTGACTTTATTATTTATTCCGTTACAAGATATAATCAGGAACAGGAATCATCCTATATACATTATACATATCTGATCCCATGTGGATCTGCCAGGTTCTCTAGCACAAGGTAATGCAGAAATCAATCAATTATTGATTGGAAATATGCTGAAGGCCTCAAAATTCCATTTCAAAAAATTATGTCAATAGTAAAGGTTTAAAATAGACTTTCCCATCACATGGCAACAAGTCAAGGAAATTATAAGGATATGTCCTACTTGTTCTTTATACAACCAAACACTACTCTCTGTAGGAAGTAACCCAAAGGGTACTCAAAGGAATGAAATCTGGCAGATAGATATGTTTTATTTTGCAGAATTTGGAAAACTAAAATATGTACATCACACCATTGATACCTATTCAAGTTTTCAACGTGCAACTGCTTTAAGTGTAGAAAAGATTGCCGGACGGTGGTGGCGCACGCCTTTAATCTCAGCACTAGGGAGGCAGAGACAGGTGGATCTCACTGTGAGTTCGAGACCAGCCTGGTATAAAGAGCTAGTTCCAGGACAGGCTCCAAAGCCACAGAGAAACCCTGTCTCGAAAAAAACAAAAATAAAGTTTAGAAAAGACTGAGTTGTTAATCACACATTTACTAGAAGTTATGGCCATCATGGGTATACCTGCACAAATAAAGACAGACAATGTTCCAGCATATGTCTCTAAGAAAATGAAACATTTTTTGCTCATTATAATATAAACTATATTTCAGGCATGCAAAACAATTCTTCAGGGCAGGCAGTTACAGAAAGATAAACTCAAACTCTAATAGATATGTTAAATGAACATAAAGGGATGATAACAATGTCCAGAAACAGACTGCATAATGTTTTAATAAATCTGAATTTTCTGATTGCTAACTTGAACGAAATAACAGTTGCAGCAAGACATTGTATTATAGAAAAAATTATCAAATTGCATTAGTCATTGTACTTCAAGGATATGTTGAACTCAGAATGGAAATCAGGACATGTGTGACATTGGGGAAGGGGTTTTGCTTTTGTTTCCACAGGAGAAGAAAAGCGATGGATACGATCAAAATTGATAAAGATTAGATTTGAACAAGAGACACACTTTGATTAGAAAATGTAATATTTAACCAAACAGCATGGCCCATTCAACCTAAACTAGCAAATGTTTTTCATTTGATTATATATAACTTGTCATAAAGAAACCTCTCAAAAATTAGCTTTGGAGAAAGGTTTTGTTTTTACCTTTCCAGGAGAAGAAGGGCATCCAGCTAAGGAATGTAAAGACCACTGAACAAATGAGGCATCTGAAGAAAAAAGGACAATACATTCAAAGAAAATATTCCAAGAAAAAGAGTCAGTTGGTCTATTGGTATATCATATTTCCAAGAGGATAATTTTTTATAAATCATCCTAAATATTTGTTTCTGCAATTCCTTACAAATATAAACTGCAAATAGTCCTTTTGTAGTCCCAGTCAAATTAAAAATTAAAGCTGGCTATGGTGCTAGAGTGTGGCTCTCTTCTTCTCTAAACCCAAGCATGCTTATTAAAGTAAATTCTAAAATCTCTGTCTCATGTCAGAAGAGTAACCTGATATGGGACAGAAGAAAAAAACAAAATGAAAGGACTATTATATTGTCACTAATCTCATAATCCTTTGGTTCTATTTTGAGTCTTTGAAGCTTTTGGGGGTATAAATATTAACTAAAAAATTTTAAGATTATGGGGCTGGACAGATGGCTCAGCAGTTAAGAGCATTGCCTGCTCTTCCTAAGGTCCTCAGTTCAATTCCCAGCAACCACATGGTGGCTCACAACCATCTGAAATGAGATCTGATGCCCTCTTCTGACCTGCAGGCAGACACACAGACAGAATATTGTAAACATAGTAAGTAAATAAATATTTTTAAGATTATAAGATTAAAATGTATCTATTTTAAAGTTTATATCCTGATATTAATGATCATATAGAGTACCAACTAACAGTTTAAAAAAAGTTTCATCTAGCGTCCTGTACATGATTTCAGATTTGAGTCTCTATTAGGTAACTAGGAATTAAGTTTTTGTACCCTGGATATACATATCAAATATTGATCCTTTAACCTCTTTGAGATCTGCTACACATGACATTTAAAACATTTAAATTTGCTGCAGTAAACCCATACCATGCCTTTGCTGCAGTAAACCCATACCATGCCTAACAGTGACATTTGAAGTCTCCAAAAGGAGGATGTGGCCCTAAAACAATGATTTCATCAGGACTATGGTAACACCACTAAGCTGAAAAACACCACATAAAGATCTTTTTTTTAATATATTAGTTATAACCTTTTTAAATTTTTAGGCAAAAAAGGGAAATGTGGTGGTATCTGGTTTGTACAAATAAATCTTCCCCGAGGATCAGAGGGTGGAGCAAGTCACCAGTTAACCATAGAAGTCTGGAAGTCTGTATTGACACATAGGAAGTGATATGCCTGGGCAGAGGGAGGAAATGATAATGCAGGAGGAAACAAAACTCACTCTCTTTTTGCCTGGGAAATTAGGTAAGGTGGCTGGGGTTTTGCTACTTCATTTCTCTGATCTCTCAGCATTTTATCCAATATCTGAGTCCAGGCTTTTAATATTAAGTCCTATTAGAACTCAATCTACAGTAGCATATACAAGCATCAAATGAGAGAGCCTTTTCTTCCCCAAGTAAAGACTGACTCTGCCAGGTGCACACATCCAGCCCAAGTCAAAACCAGTAATTGGTGCTTAAGATCAAAATTTTCAAACATGAAAAATATTGAAGCTTATTAAAATTCTAGCATTTAAATGACTATATTACCTCAAAATAGGATACTCACAATGGGAAAATTGAAAAAGTTAAACAGAAATCACAACTAATTTATGAATGAGACACACGTAATAATAAACCAGATATAGCTCTCAACTAGACTTACACATTTTCAAATCTCATTGTTATTTTCTACTTAAGTGAAGACACTTGATCAAATTGGGTTTCACAAAAATGTAAAGCATTACTAACTTATATCAAATCTTCTCACATAGGGAAAAAAAACCTTCTACAGATCTCCCCTGCATGTAACTTCTTAATTTCATTCTTATTTCAGCATAGCCTCCTGCTTATGCATATATCAAAACATTACTTCTCTTAGACCACCATCTAGTGGAAAGATAAACAGCACACTTAAGGTCAATACCAAACAGCTATTTGGAGGTGTGTGGTGACCTTTTGGTATTTTTAAAGGTAGGATTCTTCTTTACTAAGACAAATGAGAAAAATACACTCTGATAGTATCTTTACTACCAATATTAATGATTTAACATTTTAATCTACTTATATCCCCCATTTATTAAAAGATTCTTTTGCCATACAATATATCCTGATTACAGTTTCTCTTCCCTCTACTCCTTCTAGTTCTTCTCAATTCCATCCAGATCTTTTCTCATCCAGATCCATTCCCTTTCTATCTCTCATTAGAAAAGAACAAATTTCTAAAAGATAGCAACAAAACAAAAAAAAAATAATAAAGCATAAGATATACTTCCAGCATACTGCCTCTCTCTTCCTATCCCACCCAGCTTGCATCCAGAACCCTCCCCCGTTCTGCCTCCCTTCCCTCTTTGGGCACATAACATCACCCAGCTCAGCCTGTCTGGGTGCTGGGGCCAAATCCTGAGGGCATCTAGCAGGTGGGAGCTCCTTTGTTTCAATAGCCTGTATGCAGCAAGCAAGGTAGGCGCTTTGTTTACGAGCTACCCAACCAGCATGAAGATCTGATCTCAGCACCAGGAGAGCCATCAATGGGGTGAGTTTGGGACCTGCGACAGCAGCCCAGGACACATTACTCAGAAGTTCCTTATCCCCCCCCCATACTTCCTGGGCTTCCTGCTGGGCCTATACTCCCAGAATACTGCCTCTCTCTTCCTATCCCACCCAGCTTGCACCCAGAACCCTCCCCCATTATGCCTCCCTTCCCGCTTTGGGCACATTACATCATCCAGCTCAGCCTGTCTGGGCCGTGGGGCAAAATCCTGAGGGCAACCAGGTGGGCAGGAGTTCCTTTGATTCAATATCCTGCCTGCAGCAAGCAAGGTAGGCGCTTTGTTTACGAGCTACCCAACCAGCACAAAGAACTGATCTTGGCACCAGAAGAGACATCACTGGAGCACCAGGAGAACCATCACTGGGGAGTGCCATCACTGGGAAGGTACAACAGTAGGCAAGGAGACCTGATCCTGTAAAAGAAGATCCATAGGGGAGCATTCAGAGGAAGAGATGGGCAGGCGCCAATGCAAGAATTCACCCAACAATCTGAAAAACAACATGTAACCACCAGAACCCAGTGACCTCACAAAAGGAGGACATGAACACCTTAATCAAGAAGAAGCAGAAAAAATTGACTTTATGAAAGTGATTGACGTCCTTAAACAGCATATAAAAATAATGCACTTATAGAAATGGATGAGAAGTATAACAGAAAGTTTGAAGAATTGAATAAATCAGTGAATGATACCGTAGGAAACTAAGGAAAAACAATCAAACAGATAATGGAAACAGTTCAAGACTTGAAAACTGAAATGGAGGCAAAGAAGAAAACAAACAGAGGACCGGCTGGACATGAAAAATCTAGGTAAACGAATAGTGACTACAGAAACAAGCATAACCAGCAGAATACAAGAGATAGAAGAAAGAATCTCAGATTCTGAAGATACCATAGAAAAAATGAACGCACTGACGAAAGAAAACAGCAAGTCCAACAAAGTCTCATCACAAAGCATTCAGGAAATATGGGACACAATAAAAAGACCAAACCTAAGAATAATAGGAGTAGAAGAAGGAGAAGAAGTGCAGCTCAATAGCCCAGAAAATATCTTTAATAAAATTATAGAAGAAAACTTTCCAAACCTAAAGAAAGATCTACCTATGAAGGTTCAAGAAGCATACAGAACACCGAATAGGCTGCATCAAAAAAAAATCCCCTCGCCATATAATAATAATCAATACACAAAAGCATACAGAATAAAGAAAGGATATTAAGAGCTGCAAAGGAAAAAGGCCAAGTTACTTATAAAGGTAAACCAATCAGACTTACACCTGACTTCTCTATGGAAACCATGAAAGCCAGAAGGTCCTGGATAGATGTACTGCAGAAACTAAGAGACCATGGATGCAAGCACAGACTATTATACCCAGCCAAGCTTTCGTTCACTATAAATGGAGAAAACAAAATTTTCCAGGATAAAAACAAATTTAAACAATATGTAGCCACAAATCCAGTCTTGCAGAAAGTAATAGAAGGAAAATCACTAACCAAGGAGTCCAACAATGACCACAATAACTCAGACATCTAGAGACCCTTCACCAGTGCAACTCAAAGAAGGGAAACACACAAACTCTACTACTAAAAAAGAGACCGGAGTAAACAACCACTGGTCATTAATATCACTTAATGTCAATGGACTCAACTCACCTATAAAAAGGCACAGGCTAAGAGATTGGATACGAAAACAGGATCCAACATTCTGTTGTTTACAAGAAACACACCTCAACCACAAAGACAGGTGCCTACTCAGAGTAAAGGGCTGGGAAAAGGCTTATCGAGCAAATGGACCTAAGAAACAAGCAGGTGTGGCCATACTAATTTCTAAAAAAGTTGACTTCAAACTTAAATCATTGAGAAAAGATGGAGAGGGACATTTTACACTCATCACAGGAACAATTAATCAGGATGAAGTCTCAGTCCTGAATATCTATGCCCCTAATATAAAAGCACCCACGTACGTAAAAGAATCATTACTAAAACTCAAGGCAGACATCAAACCACACACACTAATAGTAGGAGACTTCAACACTCCTCTTTCACCAATGGACAGGTCAATCAGACAGAAACCTAATAGAAAAATAAGAGAATTAATGAAGCAAATGGACTTAACAGACATCTATAGAATATTCCACCCAAACAGGAAAGAATATACCTTCTTCTCTGCAGCTCATGGAACGTTCTCAAAAACTGACCACATACTCGGTAACAAAGCAAACTTCCACAGTTACAAAAGAATATTAGTAACCACCTGTGTCTTATCAGATCACCATGGATTAAAGATAGAATTCAACAACAATGCTACCCCCAGAAAGCCTACAAACTCAAAAAAAAACTGAACAGTCAACTACTAAACCATACTAGGATTAAGGAAGAAATAAAGAAAGAAATTAAAGTCTTCCTTGAATTCAATGAAAATAAAGAAACAACATACTCAAACCTATGGGACACTATGAAAGCAGTGCTAAGAGGAAAGTTCATAGCACTAAGTGCCCACTTAAAGAAAACAGAGAAAGCACACATTGGAGACTTAACAGCCCACCTGAAAGCTCTAGAAAAAAAAAGCAGACTCACCTAGGAGGAGTAGAAGACTGAAAATAATCAAACTGAGAGCTGAAATCAACAAAATAGAAACACAGAAAACAATCCAAAGAATTAATGAAACAAAAAGCTGGTTCCTGGAGAAAATCAACAAGATTGATAAACCCCTATCCAAACTAATCAAACGTCAGAGAGAGAATATGCAAATTAATAAGATCAGAAATGAAAAGGGGGACATAACCACAGACACAGAGGAAATTCAGAGAATCATTAGTTCTTACTACAAAAGCCTGTATGCCACAAAACTGGAAAATGTAAAAGAAATGGACACTTTTTTAGATAAATACCATACACCAAAGTTAAATAAGTACTATATACCAAAGTTAAGCCAGGACCAGGTGAACAATCTAAAGAGACCTGTTAGTCGCGAAGAATTAGAAGCTGTTACCAAAAATCTCCCTACGAAAAAAAGCCCAGGACCAGATGGTTTCAATGCGGAATTCTACCAGAACTTCCAAGAAGACCTAATACCTATACTCCTTAATGTATTTCACAATATAGAAACAGAAGAGTCATTGCCAAATTCCTTTTATGAAGCTACAGTTACTCTGATACCAAAACCACACAAAGACTCAACCAAGAAAGAGAATTACAGACCAATCTCACTCATGAACATCGATGCAAAAATTCTCAGCAAAATACTGGCAAACTGAATCCAAGAACACATTAGAAAAATTATCCATTATGATCAAGTAGGCTTCATCCCAGAGATGCAGGGTTGGTTCAACATACGCAAATCTATCAATGTAATCCATCTTATAAGTAAACTGAAAGAAAAACCATATGGTCATTTCACTAGATGCTGAAAAAGCATTTGACAAAATTCAACATCCCTTTATGATAAAAGTATTGGAGAGATTAGGGATACAAGGGTCATACCTAAATATAATAAAAAGCTATTTACATCAAGCTGACAGCTAACATCAAATTAAATGGAGAGAAACTCAAAGCTATCCCACTAAAATCAGGAACACGACAAGGCTGTCCACTCTCTCCTTACCTCTTCAATATAGTGCTTGAAGTTCTAGCAATAGCAATAAGACAACATAAGGGGATCAAGGGGATTTGTATTGGAAAGGAATAAGTTAAACTTTCGTTATTTGCAGATGATATGATAGTGTACATAAGCGACTCCAAAATCTCCACCAAAGAACTCCTACAGCTGATAAACACCTTTAGTAATGTGGCAGGATACAAGATCAACTCCAAAAAATCAGTTGCCCTTTTATACACAGAGGATAAGGAAGCAGAGAGGGAAATCAGAGAAGCATCGCCTTTCACGATAGCCACAAATAGCATAAAATATCTCGGGGTAACTCTAACCAAGGAAGTGAAAGATCTATTTGACAAGAACTTTAAGTCTTTGAAGAAAAAAATTGAAGACGATATCAGAAAATGGAAGGATCTCCCGTGCTCTATATTGGGAGGATCAACATAGTAAAAATGGCAATTCTACCAAAGGAAATCATCAAGTTCCTATCAAAATTCTTCACAGATCTTGAGAGGACAATAATCAACTTTATATGGGAAAAAAACCCAGGATAGCTAAAACAATCTTATACAATAAAGGATCTGCTGGAGGCATTACCATCCCTGACTTCAAACTCTATTACAGAGCTACAGTAATGAAAACAGTGTGGTACTGGCATAAAAACAGAGAAGTCGACCAATGGAATCATATAGAAGACCTGGTTTATAACCTACAAACCTATGAACACCTCAATTTGATAAAGGAGCAAAAAGTATACAATGGAAGAAAGAAAGCATCTTCAACAAATGGTGCTGGCACAACTGGATATCAACCTGTAGAAGAATGAAAATAGACCCATATCTATCACCATGCACAAAACTCAAGTCCAAATGGATCAAAGACCTCAATATCAGTCCGAACACACTGAACCTGATAGAAGAGAAAGTGGGAAGTACCCTAAAACAGATGTGCACAAGAGATCGCTTCCTATGTATAACCCCAGCAGCACAGACATTAAAGGCAACATTGAATAAATGGGACCTACTGAAACTGAGAAGCTTCTGTAAAGCAAAGGACACTGTCACTAAGACAAAAAGGCAACCTACTGACTAGGAGAAGATTTTCACCAACCCCGTAACAAACAAAGGTCTGATCTCCAAAATATATAAAGAACTCAAGAAACTAGACTTTAAAATGCTAATTAACCCAATTAAAAAATGGGGCATTGAACTGAACAGAGAATTCTCAACAGAAGAAGTTCAAATGGCCAAAAGACACTTAAGGTCATGCTCAACCTCCTTAGCGATCAGGGAAATGTAAATCAAAGCACGTTTGAGATATGATCTTACACCTGTCAGAATGGCTAAAATCAAAAACACCAATGATAGCCTTTGCTGGAGAGGTTGTGGAGGAAGGGGTACCCTCATCCATTGCTGGTGGGAATGCAAACTTGTGCAACCACTTTGGAAATCAGTGTGGCGGTTTCTCAGGAAATTCGGGATCAACCTACCCCTGGACCCAGCAATAGCACTCTTGGAAATATATCCAAGACATGCCCTATCATATGACAAAAGCATTTGTTCAACTATGTTCATAACAACATTATTTGTAATAGCCAGAACCTGGAAACAACCTAGATGCCCTTCAATGGAAGAATGGATGAAGAAAGTGTGGAATATCTACACATTAGAGTACTACGCTGCGGTAAAAAACAATGACTTTTCAAATTTTGCATGCAAATGGATGGAAATAGAAAACACCATCCTGAGTGAGGTATCCCAGACCCAAAAAGATGAACATGGGATGTATTCACTCACAATTGGTTTCTAGCCATAAATAAAGGTCACTGAGTCTATAATTGATGATCCTAAAGAAGCTAAATAAGAAGGTGAACCCAATGAAAAACATATATTTATCCTCCCGGCTATGGGAAGTAGACAAAATTGCCGGACAAAAAATTGGGATCTTGGGGGTGGGGTGGGATGGGGGTAAGGGGAGATGGGGAGAGAAAAGTGAGAAGGGGAGAATGGGGGAAACTTGTGGAAACAGGATGATTGAAATAAAGGAAGGTTGGATAGGGGAGCAGGGAAGCACATATCTTAGTTAAGGGAGCCACCTTAGGGTTGGCAAGAGACTTGAACCTTGAGTGGCTCCCAGGTGCCCATGGCGATGTCCCCAGTTAGTTCCTTGGGCAGATGAGGATAGGGAACCTGAAATGATCCTATCCTATAGCCATACTGATGAATAGCTTGCATATCACCATAGAACCTTCATCTGGCGATGGATGGAGATAGAGACAGAGACCCACACTGGAGCATCGGACTGAGCT
Source organism: Microtus oregoni (assembly GCF_018167655.1). Lineage (NCBI taxonomy): Eukaryota > Metazoa > Chordata > Mammalia > Rodentia > Cricetidae > Microtus > Microtus oregoni. The sequence continues at coordinate 9,284,387 of NW_024543097.1, read as the reverse complement.
CCCAAGGTCCCGATGAGGAGCAGCAGGAGGGAGAACATGAGCAAGGAAGTGAGGTCCACGAGGGGTGCACCCACCCACTGAGACAGTGGGGCTGATCTATTGGGAGCTCACCAAGGCCAGCTGGACTGTGACTGAAAAAGCATGGGATAAAACCGGACTCTCTGAACATGGCGAACAATGAGGGCTGTTGAGAAGTCAAGGACAATGGCACGGGGTTTTGATCCTACTTTATGTTTTGACTTTGTGGGGGCCTAGCCAGTTTGGATGTTCACCTTCCTAGACATGGACGGAGGAGGGAGGACCTTGGACTTTCCACAGGGCAGGGAACCCTGACTGCTCTTTGGACTGGAGAGGGAGGGGGAGAGGAGTGGGGCGAGGGGAAGAGGGGCTGGAGGAGGGGGAGGATAATGGGATACTGGGAGGAGGCGGAAACTTTTTTTTTTCTCAATAAAAAATTTTAAAAAAATAAAGCATAAGTTAAAACAAAAACCATTCCCTTAAAGCTGAGCACAGCAACCCGACAGAAGAAAAAAAATAAAAGAACAAAGTGAAGTCACAAGAAACAGAGATCCATTCTCTCACATATTTACGATAAACATAAAAATTCCAAGCAGAACGTTATAATATATACAAAAAGGACCTGGTGTAGGCCCATGTAGGTCCTGTACTTGCTGCTTCCATCTCTGTGGGTTCATATGATTTCTGCTCAGTCAATTTAGAGGGCCTTCTTCTCCTGGTGTCCTCCAGCCCCTCATAGTTCTCACACTTTTTGGTTTCCTCTTCCTTATGACTTCCTGAGTTCCAAAGGTAGGAATTTGATGGAGACATCCAATTTAAAGCTGTGTGTTCCAAGGTTCCATCCTTGGTGCAATGTCTGCCTTGGGTCTCTATATTTGTTCCCATCTGCTGCAGGAAGAAGGTTCTCTGATGCTGGCTGAGTAAGGCACTGATTTATGATATAATATAGTATCATAATAAAGCATTTTATTATTCCTTTTCATATCAGTAATATTTAATGTTACCCTAGGTCTCTGGCCTATCTAGTCAAAGGTTATTCATCACCTAAGCAGTTTTGGGTATGGGTTTCTTCTCTTGGAATTGTCTTAAGTCAAATGAGGCATTGGATGGTTACTAGTGGAACAGCCTGACTCCATTTTAATGTTAGAAATAATCTTATTGCAAAGTCAAAATTAGTTCATTCTTGTTTTCTATAAAAACTTATGTTTAACCATGTCTTGACCAATCTTCTGGAATTTTACAAGTTCCACACTCTATCCTTTGACCATACCCTGACCTCCACCCGAATAATATGTTCTGTCAAGTTTCTAGGTAACCAAAACTCCCTGGAAATCCATAGCCTTGCAGTTTTGAACTGTATAAGTCCCAATTTTTCCTGTGTTTCATGCTGCCTTTCTAACCACATTTTAGGGAGATGGCCCTTTTTGGTAGAAAATAAAACTTCCTTAATTCAACCAAAAAAATGAATAATGACCTTTACTCTCATTCACTGAAATTATCAGTTATTTTCACAAACCTTGTGCCACCATTTCCCTAGCATCAAAGGTTTTATGGTTAGTTAGTGCTTACAATGCACTTCTTGTTTACCTAGGTAATATTATATCCTCCTGGAGTCTTCGGTGGAATTGAAGAATAGATTGTTATAATTATAGTTTTTCTTAGTTATGATAAAAGATAAAAGAAATATAAATATTATAACTGTAATTCTTGCTTGATACCTGTTTTGTTATATGTAATTTTCAATGTTAAAGTTAAAAACCTTCCTTTTTATTTAAATAGAAAAGAGGAAATGGTGTGGGAAGTCCTCCTGTGTTGCTTTTATTGGTTAATAAATAAAGAAACTGCTTTGGACCTATGGCAGGGCAAAATAGAGGTAGGCAGGGGAAACTAAACTGAATGCTGGGAGAAACAAGCAGAGTCAGGGAGAAGACATGGAGCCCCACTAGAGATAGATGCTGAGGACAGAACTTTACCTGGTAAGCCATAGCCACATTGTGATACACAGATTAATATAAATGGGTTAAATTAAGGTAAAAGAGTAAGCCAGAAATATGCTTAAGCTATTAGTGAAACTCTATTGCAAATAATATAGTTTCTGTGTGGTGATTTTGGGGCTGAGCAGCCAGGAACAAACAAGCAACCTCCTACAACATAGTGCCGGAAGCTTCATTTGCTGACAAGAGATGGCCAGTTGGTACTTAGTCTCCTCCATTATTTGGAGACTTTATTAGGATCACTTTTATAAATTTTAGGAAGTTTCCACTGCAGTAGGTTTCTATACCACACATCAAATGCCCCTCAACTCTAGTTGTCTTTCCCTACATTATCTCCCTCAATCCTGTATACCTTATCTAGAACTAATTAAAATCCAAAAATGAAACTGAGGGATTTTTTTAAAAATATGAAGTAGGAAGATTCACTTCTTTTCTGGTTCTTCAGGTGGGAAGTCATACTTGAATCCAGATCTTCAGTCTAGAAGACAAGCCTTTAATCTGTGCCATCACTTCTGCTGGAAGCCTATATAAAGTCATACAAGAAGAAACCTTTTGCTCTTTTTCTGCTTGCTCATAACTTGCTAACAAGTCCATTTCTTCACTGACACTAGAGTCCGCTTCATCAGGATTCCAGCATATACTAAACACTAGCTGAGATATCCAGCCTCATGGGCTGAGCAACTACTGGATTTTCTAACTTTCTATTAATAGACAGCCTTTGTTGAATTATCTGGACTGCAACCTGTAAGTCTTTATAATATATCTCCTTCCCCTCTCTATATAAATTCATTCTATACATTCTGTTATTCTATGGAACCCTGACTAATATATGCTCCAGAACTCATCCTCCTAATCTCATGCCTTTCTCCCCAAGTTTACCCACATAATCTAATCTGTTTTCCTTACCCTGGGAGATCCATGTGTTCCCCTTAGAGCCCTCCTTGTTACTTAACCTCTCTGGATCTGTGGAATGTAGTTTGATTATCCTTTACAGCTAAAATCCTCATATAGGTGAATATATGCCACATGTATCTTTCTGTGTCTGCGTTACCTCATTCAGGATAATTTTTCTAGTTACATCCATTTGCCTGCAAATTTCATGATGTCATTTTCTTAAACATCTGAGTAATACCCCATTGTGTAAATGTACCACGTTTTCTTTATCCATTCTTTGATTGAGGGGCATCTAGATTGTTTACAGTTTCTGCTTATTATGAATAGAACAACAATAAACATGGTTGAGCAACTGTCCTTATGGTTGGATGAATTGTCTTTTGACTATGTTACAGTGGAACAATCTTTGTGCACTGCAAATATATATATACACATATGTATGTATATATATATATATTACTTTTTTTGGTTAATAAAGAGATGACAGGCCTATAGCTAGGCAGGATGATATTGGGCGGAAAAACCAGATTAGGAGGATGCTGAAAAGAACAAAGGAGAAGTCTCAAGGCGATGCCATAAAATGCTGAGTGAGCAGGATTAGAAATATATAGATGAGGTAAATGAGCCTTGGGCATCACATAATTAATATAAATGACTAAATTAAGTTATAAGAGCTAGCTAAAAACAAACATAATCTAGCGGCCAAGCATTTATAATTAATAATAAGTCTCTGTGTGGTTATTTGGCAGCTGGCTGACTGGCTGGCAGGACAAAAACCTCCGCATACAGTATATGCCCAAGAGTAGTATAGCTGAATCTTGAGGTAGATCAAGGCCCAGCCTTCTGAGATACTGTCACATTGATTTCCACAGTGGCTGTGCATGTTTGTATTCCCATCAGCAATGAATGAGTGTTCAGTTTACTCCACCTCCTCAATAGCATGAGCTGTCACTTGTGTTTCTGATCATTCTGACAGGTGTAAGATGGAATCTCAAAGTCGTTTTTATTTGCATTTTCCTGATGGCTAAGTATGTTGAACATTTCTTTACATGTTTCTTAGCCATTTGAGTTTGCTGTATTGAGAATTCCCTTTTTAGATCTGTGCCCTAATATATATATATTTATGTATATATTGTGTGTAGTATGTGTGTGTGTGTGTGTCTGTGTGCTCCCCTTCTTTGATTTTACTCACCTCCTTAGATTGGAGTTTTCCTTTCTGGTACTTTAATAAGGCTGGATTTATTGATAGAATGTTGTTTAATTTTTGGCTTTATCATGGAACATTTTATTTTCTCCATTTATAGTTATTGAAAGGTTTACTGGGTATAATAGTATGGGCTGGTATCCATGGTCATTTAAAAGTCTGCAGCACATTTGTCCAGGCCTTTCTGGCTTTAGAGTCTTCATTGAGTAGTCAGGAGTAATTCTAATAGGTTTGTCTTTATATGTCACTTGATCTTTTTCCCATGTAGCTTTCATATTCTTTATTTTTTCTGAATGCTTAGTATTTTGATTATTATGTGCTAAAGGGATTTTCTTTTCTGGTCTAATCTGTTTTGTGTTTCATATTCTTCTTGTACCTTTATAGGGATCTCCTTCTTTAGGTTAAGAAAAATTTCTTCTATGATTTTCTTGACGATAATTTCTGGAACATTGAGTTGGGTTTCTGTCCTTCTATTCCTGTTTCTCTGAAAAATTTGGTCTTTCTATAGTGTCTCTGATTTCCTGGATGTTTGGTGTCAGCAGTTTTTTAGATTTAACATAGAGTATGACTTATTGTATCCATTTCTTTTATTGTATCTTCAACACCCGAGATTCTCTCTTCCATCTCTTGTATTCTGTTGGTAAAGCTTGCATCTGTAGTTCCTACTGAATTTCTAAAACTATAATTTCCAGAATTACTTCAGTTTGGGTTTTCTTATTGGTTTCATTTCCTTAGGGTTTGGGCAGTTTTAGTCATTTCTTTCCAGTGTTTGATAATATTTTCCTGGCTTTCATAAAGAAACTTGTGAGGGGAATTCTTGAATCTTTGTGATCCACTGGGAATGGGGTCAGAGAGGAAAGACACACTGAAACATCCCTGCTACAGACCTAGGAAAGAGCTGGGATTGAGACTAGAGGAGCAAAAGGACAGTTGAAGTTTTGCAATCAGTCCTTCTGTTTCTCAGGAGAAATCATAAAGTAAATATTATAAAGATAAGATTCGAACAAGAAAGACCTCTTGATTAGAAGAAGTGATAGTTCTTCAACCAGTGTGATCATTCAATCTAAACTAACTTATAAGACTAACAAATGTTTTTCATTTGATCAGATATAACTTGCCAAAAAAGAAACTCCCGAAGGTTAGAGTTAAGGCAGGGTTTTGTTTTTCTCTTTCTGGGAGAATGAAGGTATCCAATTAAGGAATCTGAAAACCATTGTACAAATGAGACATCTGAAGGGAAAGGATAATTCATCCAGAGAAAAAGAGTAAATTTGTCTATTGGTATATCACATTTCCTACAGGATAATATATCATAAATCTTCTCAAATAATTGTTTCTGCTGTTTTCTACAGGCATATAATGAAAATGTTCTTTTTGTAGTCCCAGTCTAATTAAAAATTGAATCTGACTTTGGAGTTGGAGTGTGACTCTCTCCTTCTGTAAACCCAAGGATTCTTGTTAATGGAAAATCCAAAATATCTGTCTCATAAAAGAAGACCCACTTGATATGGGACAGAAGAAACACCAAAATTAAGGGACTATTCTATTGCCACTAATCTCACAATTTTCTGGTCCTATTTTGACTCCTTAAAGCTTTTCTTAGGATATAAATATCATATCAAAATTATATATATATATACTAATATATAATATATATTAAACCTTTTGTTATGATATTAATGATTATATGGATTATTTAGGCATATTTAGAAGCTGGTGTCCCAGGAAATTTCAAATTCTGTGAAGTTGACAATTAACTTTGTCTTATTGGTTTTCTCAGGGGATTTTATTATAGGAGTACTAAATTTTGGAGGAGCCATTCATGTTGTTTGTGATGAGACCTAGGCATCCCATCACAGGTTGTTGATAGTGTTTCTTAGTATTGCTATCAGGTCTTAACTTTGCTGAGTAGGCATTTGAATCTCTTTGTTGACATTCTAACTTTTCAGGTTGAGACTAGCTGAATGGTAGTGGGAGTTCAGTCTCAGGACAATTCAGTGTTGATGTGTAAATGGTGTGTCAGAAGTAGTCCTGGATCTGCTATAACTGTGCATAGCTTCTGAGCCCAGGAGTATACTTTCTGTAGCATTAGAAGAATCTCACCACTGAGCCTCCAAATTCTGCGGAAAGGTCAGAAGACTCTACAGTTAGTCCTTGGGTGGCAGGGACAGATGAAACAGGAGAGAGATTGTTCATACATGAAGGAAGGACAGACAGAATATATTGTTCTCACATGGCATTGAGTGGAGTTGTGGTGGGGTCAGAGATCTCTGTCTAAAGGAAGGATACAGATAGCACTTTTTTACCGATACAAAAAATTATACACCAGAAGAAAGAAAGGAGGGCTGGATAGATGGCTCAGAGGTTAAGAGCATTGCCTGCTCTTCCAAAGGTCCTGAGTTCAACTCCCAGCAACCACATGGTGGCTCACAATCATCTGTAATGGGGTCTGGTGCCCTCTTCTGGCCTGCAGGAATACACACAGACAGAATATTGTATGCATAATAAATAAATAAATATTTTAAAAAAAGAAAGGAATAGTCTTACGATGTAGTGGAAGTCAATCAAGTCAACATCCTTAGCCATTAGGAAAGTATAAATTAAAACTACTTTGAGATTTCATCTAATCCCAAAAAGTAGCTGCAGTATTATTTTAAAGACAATGCTAGTGTGGGGAAAGGGAAATGCTTATTCACTGTTGAGAGGAGTGCAAACTTGTGCAGCTGCTGTGGAAATCAGTGTTAAGGTTCCTGAAAAATCTAGAAACAGACTTATCACATAATCTAGCTATTCCTCTCCTGGGAATATTTTCAAAACTATTTATATCCTACTACAGATATTTGTTCATCCATTTTTGTTGTTGTTATAGTCATAATACCTAGGAAATGGAAACAATCTAGATGTCTATCAACCGATAAACGGAAGATTAAAATGGGTGTACATTTACACAATAGACTCTTATTCAGATGTTAATAAAAATTATGAAATTTTCAGGTAAATTGATGGAGCTGGAAGTAATCATTCTGAATAGATTACCCCAAACCCAGAAAGACAAATAATGCATGCACTCTCACATGCAGATGGCAGCTTTGATTCTTTAAATATATGTGTTTAAATCAAAGTACCCATAGAGGTCAGGAAACTAATAAGGGAGTATGGGGGCACTGGAGAAAGAGGAGGGAGAATGCAGATGGTATGGAGAATGGGGAATAATGAAACAAGAATTAAGTCAAGTTGGAGATAGAAGGGCATGGTAGAGGCAGTAGGGGTTTGATGAGGGAAAACTAACACTAAAGGCCTTGGGGAAAGGCCTAAACACTAAAAAACATGGGAACCTACTACTGTGGAAACTTCCCAAACCATATACATACACATACATTTAAATCATTTACATGGAGTCACCCTATAACAGAGGAATAATGATCTACCTAGACACCATAGCCTATCAAATAAAATCCCAACTTGATGCAGGCAACTGTCATAAAGTCATTTCCATCACCAGCTGAGGATCTCATTGGCAGCTGGTGCCTCTCAGGCTAAAAAGAGTCAGTTCTCTTTAGCGTTGCAGCCCCTGAGAGGCTGTCCATGCTACAGTAGATGGTCCCACACCTGGGAATTTATAAACAGCACACAGTAGGTTTAGTGGCTTTTAAAAACAAAACATAAACATTGGGAGGGAACAGAGAGAGGAAAGTGGAGTGAATTTGATCAAAGCACATCACATGCATGTACAAAATCTTTAAATTACAAAACACTTCAGCACTATGACATCGTAAGCAAGAATTATGATGTCACTATCTTTGTACGGTCTCAGTGCAATAGGGCAATGTCATTATGATACAATGTAGTGTGAAAATTAAGCAATGTGATGCTACATTTCCACATTTTGATTACAAATTGAAGAATTGTGATAACAAAACAGAACACTGTGATATCACAATTCAATATTGGGATGGCACAATGGAACTTAAGGACATCACAATTCATCATTCTGATGTCACAATTTAGTAATCTGATGCTAAACTCAGCATTGTAATGGCACAGTGAAGCATTGTTTTCTTATAATTCAGTCTTATGATGCCACAATAATGCATTGTGATGTCCCACTGCAGCAGTGTGATAGCAAACTGATCTTTATGATAACAAATACACAATTGTGACATCACAGTGTAGCATTGTTATGGGACTGTAGATCATGAGATGAAGAGCTCTGTTGGAAAATTATGCTATTGTGATAGCAAAATGCAACATCTTTTATCACAGTGGAATATGTAACAATTTGCAATGCAATGGCACAGGGAACATGTTAATGTCATAATTCGACATTCTGATGGTAAAGTGAATAGTTTGACAACAGAATATAGTATAGTGATGACAGAAAGAAGCATTATCATATCACAATTCAACACTCTAGTGATAAAATGGAGCACTATGATGATGTTTTATACTATTACCATGGCAACAGGCAGCACTGTGGTGATGCAATGAATTTTTGTAATGGCACAATAAAAATGACATCATTGTGATGGCATTATCCTGCATAGAGAGGACATAGTAAAGTCTTTTGGTGTCATGTGACCACATTACAATACCAAATTTCAGAATTGTGTTGTTATAGTTTAGCATGGAGCACTGTATTGACACATTATTTCATTGTATTGTCACAACTCAGCATCATGATGTCAAAATCGAGCATTATGAGGGTCCAGGAGAGGTCAAATTCCAGACTGTGGTGACACCATGGAACAACCTCATATCACAACAGAATACTGTGATGGCAAAATGGAGCACTGTGAATACACACTGTTTGGATGAGTTGCGGATGCCTTCTAAGCTAATGGAGTGTTTTGATGATGATGATCATTGTGTTGGACTACACAGCTGTGCTGGCATAATACAGCATTGTGCTTGCACAACTGAGGACTTCAGTGTCGCAGTTCAGCATCGTAGATACAATGGAGCTTCATGATATCACAAGGCCACATTTTCAACTACCCATAACACAAACTTTAACTCTAGTCATTGCAATAAGTGCAATCCAAGTTTAGCCTTAATCCTAGCCCTAGTCCCATTTCTAAACATAACTATAACAGTATTAACAAATTCTAACACTATCTAAGACCTAATTGTAAGCCTTTACTATCCGTAACATTAATCCGGTCCTAGGCCCAGCCCTACATCTAACCCTGACTTTAAGTTGAAACTTAATCATATAAACTTACTCCTAAAACTAACATGATGTTAAAACTAGCCTAAACCTAAACCCTAATCCTAACTCTATTTAAACATAACCCACAACCCTAGCCCTAACACTTACCCTAATAATATACCTAGTCCCAGCCCTAAAGTTAACCCACACTTAGCCCTAGCTATTACACTAATCTTAGCCCTTCCCTAATCTAAGCCTAACACAAACCCTAAATAAATGTAACTCTCGTGTATCCATAAGGCTAACAATAGCACTCATCCTAACTCTAAGTCCAACCATACTAAGTTATAACCATAACTCTGTCCCTAAACCTAACTCTAGCCAACATCTGATTAGAACCCTAACTCCAAACTTAACATGACAGAGAATATTAATGGGGTGTTTTAAATAAGAATGGCCCCAATAGCATCATATGTTTAGATAACTGGTCCCAGTTGGTAGAGCCATTTAAGAATAGGTATGGCCTTGCTGGAGATGTCACTGGGGGTGGGCTTTAATTTCAAAAGATTCTAGCTATTCTCGGTGTATCTCTCTCTACCTACTTGAGGATCAATATGTAAGTTCTCAACTGTTCCTGTACCACATCTTTGTCCTGCATTCATGGACTCTAAACTCTGAAATGCCTTTTTTCTATAATTTGCCTTGGAAATGAGGTTTATCACAGTCATGTAAAAGTAACTAAGATAATAACTCTAACCCTAATCATGACCACATTCTAACACTAGCCGGGCTGGATAGTTTTTGCCAGCTTGAAACAAGCGTAGACATATCTGGAAAGGCAAAATCTCAATTAAGAAATTGTCTCCAGCCGGGTGATGGTGGCGCACGCCTTTAATCCCAGCACTCGGGAGGCAGAGGCAGGCGGATGTCTGTGAGTTCGAGGCCAGCCTGGTCTAGAAGAGCTAGTTCCAGGTCAGGAACCAAAAGCTACAGAGAAACCCCTGTCTCGAAAATAAAAAAAAAGAAAAGAAAAAAAAAAAGAAATTCTCTCCATTAGACTGACATGTGGGCATGAACTGTGGAAATTTTTCTTGATTAATATTTGTAGCTAGCGGGCCAGAACATTACAGGAAATGCAATCCTGGGCAGGTGTTTCTGAGCTGTATAAGAAGCAAGCAGAAAAGTTCATGGAGAGAGCCAACCATAACGAAACCCTAATATTAACCCTAGCTCTAACACTAAACCTTATTCCATTCCTAAGAGAACCTTAACTGTCAACCTAAACACTATCCTAAGCATAACCCTAACAATGGCCTAGTCTTCTACCTGACCCTTATCCTAATGTTAACACTATTCCTATCCCTAACTTTCAGCCTAACCCTAACACTAACACTAACATTGCCTAACCCTCACGCTACCCTATACCCTGGCACTAACCCTATCCTATAATACAATTCTAACACTAACCTATCCCCAAGCCCAATTCCTAATTCTAACCATAACCTTAAACTGCCAATCTTAATCCTAACCCAGACATGAAAACTAACAGCATTATTAATCTGAAGCATAACCCTAACTCTAAGCTAACCAAACTATGGTCCTATACCAAAACTAAATACTAACCCTATTGAGAAATTAACATAGGTATACTAAAATTCAAACCATCTATGGACCGAAATGTGAGTGCAGATGCCCATGAAGGTCAGATGTAAAACCCTGGATGGTTATAGAGGACAAAGAGGGCTGGAGAGATTACTCAGTGGTTAAAAGTATTTGTTGCTCTTACAGAGGGCCTACATTTGGTTCCCAGCACGCACATAATCACTAACAACTGTCTGAAATTCCCCTTCTAGAGATTATAATGCACTCTTCTGGCCTCTGCAGGCAACCTGCACATGGTACAGAGACAAACATGCAGGCAAATCACTTATAAGATTTTTTTCTTTTAAGTACAAAAGAGGAGGTGCTAAGTATGAAGAAGAAAATTACATACAAATATGAATGGATAAGATGGTAAAAGTAAGTCCCTGGGTGAAAAGACAGAACAATTCTAGAACCTAGCAAAACAGTGTGTTAACTAAATCACCGAGACATACATGCAAGCACAGGGATTGCACAAAAGAATTTTTCTTAGCATTTAGGGAATTAAATTGCCGGCACAGCTGCACTGGGTTGAAAAGCAATTCTCAGATTCTTCTGGTTCCAGCAAGCTGCACATGGTGCTGTGTGGGAGAAGGGGAACTAGGCTCTGCCGCTGTCCCAAGTGGTTCTAGAGGAGAGGAATTTGAAAACCCTTTCCTGATAATTCCCTCAGAACTCAATTCTGACCTCTTCAGATCCTGCAAGTTCCACGTCTGCAGAGCAGTACTTCCCTTGTTCCCCAGGGCTTGAATCTGCCTGCTTCCCTGCCGAGATCTTCCCAGGCTTAGGAAGTTCGTTTATAGGCCCCGCCTCTTGGAGGAAAGGAGAGTGTTGTCTATTATCTTGAACTTAGTGGTGAAGCTTCTGGGTTGCCAAGTTACCCAGGAGTCCCAGTGTTACATTACAATAGGAATGAGCATTGGGCTGGACAGTGGAATATGGTGATGGCATAATGAAGCACTATTGTTAGAAAAGAATTATGACACGATTAATGGACCGATTTGGTGGAACATAAGAACATTATGATAGGATGGGGGACATTGTGTCAGGGCAGTAATGGAATACAATGGAACACTGGTACACTGGTACACTGTGGATAGGGACAGTAGAGCTTTTGAGGGAATATAAGAGTGTTGTAATGGGACAAAAGAAAACAAGATGGGGGCAAAGAAACATTGTGAAAGAACATCAGAAGTGTGGGTTAGTGCAGTGGTAGAGACTGATTTAGATCTGTTTAACATGGTGACGACACAAGGAATCATTGTGATGAATACAGAGGTGAGAGAAAAACAGAGCGTGATAGGACAGAGAAAACTTGTGATTGGACAGCTGAGAAATGCAATGGAATAAAGGATTTATGAGAACTAGAACTGAGGTGGGGAGGTGGACACTTACTGAGCTCTGCCATAGAAAGAGAAGCTCTGTGAACAGTAAACCATTGACAGACCAGCAGGGGACTGTAAGGTCACTACAGCACTGTGGTACGACAGAGAGCATTAGGGTAGGAGAGGAGCATTGTGACAGTACTTCTAAACACATGGAGAAAGAAAGAAATATTGTGACTGGTTGATTGGCCAGTAGACCACTGTGACAGACAAAGAAGCATTCTAGTGGGACAGGAGAGGACTGATATGAAACAGCTGGCCAGACATGGTGTCACACACCTTCGATCCTCGCACTGAGGGGGTATGGGAGTTTGAGGCCAGCCTGCTCTACATATCGAGTATCAGACTACCCAGGACTACATATTGAGACACATTTCAAAAGCAAACACAAAGTGAGATACTGGTAGGGCAAAGAAGCACGACAAGAGGATGAAAGAGAGCATAGTGGCAAACAACTAAAAACTGGATGAACATCATATTATCACAATATCTCATTATTATACAGCAATGAAATACTACTGTTTGGGAGTACTAGAGCCTTGTGATGGGACCATGGACACTTGAGACATGATGGTGGAACCTGGTGATGAAGCAGAGGAGCAGTGTTGAAATAGTGGAGTACTGTAGCCCTGCTCTACTGTGTTGTGGGGAGCAGTGGGACACTGTGATCGAACAATTGAGTGGCTTGACTGATACACTGGTGAATAACAGAAAAGTTGGATGCTGATGGAGAGAAGAGCACTGTGATTAGACTATAAGTCACTGTGCCAGGACAATGGAGGGCTGAGATGGCAGAGCAGAGTGCTGATGAAACTTATATCTTGATGGATCAAAAGAATATTATGATAGGCAGAAACCTGTGAAAACAGGTAAGCATTATGATGGGATACAAAGGAACACTGGCATACTAGCATGGAACAGAGGAGCGCAGTGGTGGGACAGAGAAGGTCTATGATGGGACAATGCATCACTATGTAGAAAAGTGGGAACAGAGGATCACTGTTAAGGGCACAGCTTAATGTTTTTAATCATCATGTAGTGTGTACTTAGAAGACAGAATGGGTTGCTAAGTAATATTTACCTCATACTTAACTTCTCTTATTAACCAGATGAAGCAAACAATCTTAGACCTCTGAAACACTCTCTTAGTCCAGACCTAATACGGGTCCCTTCCCACAGTGGCTATTGACCTAGGAAGGCCTAAGGAAAGTGCACTTCTAAGACAACTAAGTTTTGACACAACATGACTCATTAGAAACGTCTTGAGTACTAATACATATATATTATATTGTTAGTCTTCTGAATTTTCCAACCTCTCTAACACTTCTTTTCATTTAAAAGTTTCTAAACATAAGGGAGGTGTCTTAATAGGGTTTTATTGCTGTGAAGAGACACCATAACCAAGGCAGCTCTTACAAAGAAAATCATTTAATTGAGGCTGGCTTACAGTTTCAGAGGTTCACACCATTATCATCATGGCAGGACACATAGCAGTACGCAGGCAAACATGATGCTGGAGAAGGAGCTGAGAGTTCTACACCCAGATCAGCAGGAATAGAAATGTCACACTAGACCTGACGTGAGCATTTGAGACCTCAAAGCCTGGCCCCTATTGAAACTTCCTCCAACAAAGCCAAACCTACCTCAACAAGGCAACCTCTTAATAGTGCCACTACCTATGGGCCTATAGGGGCCATTTTTATGCAAGCCACGACAGGTCTGTTTAGAAGACATAAAGCGTTGCCACTTCACACTAACCTTTAACCATAGCCTAAACCTAATCTCAGTTTTTTACCCTAATGTTACTTCCATTGACAACCTTAACACTCTAACACGTAACATCCCAAATCCTAACACTGATCCTATCCTGAATCCTACTCTAATCAGCTACTAACACTATCATTACACTAAACCCAACCAATACCCTAACTCTAATACCATCCCGAATCCTAATGATATACAACCTCATGTTCAACCACACATAATATTAATCATATCCCAAACATTAATCTGTAATGTAAAAACCTAAACTTAAAACTTAAACCCCTATCCCTAGTACCTAATCTCTGGCCCTACCACTATGATTTATCCTAACGCATAACAATAAAAACCCTAACCCTTACCAGAAACCTAATTTCTACTTCTCTAAACCTAACCCTAATTTTTAATCTTAATCAATCCTTTCTATGATCTAATCTACAAACAGAACAAAACAGAATATACAGGTGTCAACAGAAGCAAAATTTTATTTGGCAGCTCTTCACAGTATGTGAATCACCTTCTGGCTACATTGCCTCTCTTTACACACAGAGATACAAAATAATTGTATCTTAAAGCATTTGAAAAAAGAAATCTATTTAAAAACCAATCTTTAGTAAACATTACCATTTATTAAAGATAAAAACCAATTTTCATACTAATTGAGATGAGATGCTTATTTTTTTTAAAAAAAATTATTTATTTATTATGTATACAATATTCTGTCTGTGTGAATGCCTGCAGGCCAGAAGAGGGCACCAGACCTCATTACAGATGGTTGTGAGCCACCATGTGGTTGCTGGGAATTGAACTCAGGACCTTTGGAAGAGCAGGCAATGCTCTTAACCACTGAGCCATCTCTCCAGCCCCCTAGATGCTTATTTTAAATTAGGTATTAAATCTTACTTGAATGTGGCACTCACCTTTCATACCAAAACTCAAGAGGCAGAAACAGGTGAATCACTGAATTAAAGGTCAGCCTGGTATACAATACTGAGTTCCAGCCAGTCAGGGCTACACAGTGAGACCCTGTCGAAAAAAAGAAAACAAAACAAAAAAAAAAAAACTGAATATCTGAGAACGCAAAATTTAGAGACTCGCTGTTTTCCCGAGTTGAATCATCAATGTTGAGTGCCCTTCACATAAATTAGTACAAAATGACAAAGGTACACTTACGACCATATCAGAAACTATTGGATAATCCCAAACCAAAATTCACTAAACAATCTCTGTAAAATACATTTCAGTAAATTAGAAAGCATTTTTTAAAAAAAAAAAAAAAAACAAGCTTCTCAACCCAATGTAATCCAAAGGTATACAAATTTCTTATTTGCAAACTGGTGACTAAGAAAGTAAAAATGCATCAAAAAATTGTAACTTTGCAAAGTTAAAAAGTTATTACCTAATTCACTATAAAATGATCTTTTATACATAATAAAATCTAAGTCTACAGTGTCTATAAAGTTAATTGCAGTAATATTAATGTATAGTAAGGTCCTTAACATTCACGTTCACTAAACTAGAACCCACAGACACACAGAGCAGTATCCAGTCCTGAAGACTCCATTATCCTTATACTATTATCCTTTTATATATTTATACCAAATATTTTCAGTTTCCTAAATCAGTAAAACATTATACTGCACGTTTGGAGTAGATTTCGGTAAACTATACTATATTTGTGATAGTTAATATTATCATCTTGAGAAAATCTAAAATCACCTGGGAGATGAGCTTCTGGGCTTGTCTGTAAGGGATTTAACTTGAGACAGGAAGACCCACCCTCAAGGTGACACTATTCCCTGGGTTTGGGTTCTAGACTTGCATAAAAGAGAGAAAACTAGAAAGTCGTGGGTATTCATCACTCCTTGCTTGACTGTAGACACAGCGTGACAAGCTCCAACAAGCTCTTCCTGCCGTGACTTCTGTGCCATGGCAAACTGTGACACAGCTCAACCTCTGAACCAAAAGAAACCCTTCCTAGCTTCTTTTGATGGAATACTTTATCACGACATCAGGAGAACACCCAATGACCTTCAGTTATGGAATTGTCTAAGAATGTATATATTATTACAAACTACCTCCATTGCTGGAAGACTATACTTCATTTTTACCTCAACGTATGCCTAAAAGAAATGGCAACTCATTCTTCTGATAAGAATACTGGAGACTGAACTCACAGTTTCAGGTATGTCCATCAAGTATTCTACCCAATGAACAACATATGCAGTACTCTTCAGTTTTTGATGACAAAACAGTACATCAATTGCTTGGCCAAGTCCTGAACTTGCAATTCTCCTCCGTCAGTGACCTAAGTAACTAGTTCTACAGGCTTGCACCATCAAGCCCTTCTAGGAACATCAATAAATACAAATCCCTGGTAAATACAATATATTCATAACCTATATAAGATTAAATTCATATTATAAAAATCTGGACATTATAGGTTAACTTGCATCAGGATTTCAATATATTTAAAATTTACTTCCAATAGTCCTCTTGACGGTTAAAATGTTGCAAACTTTACTTTCCAAACTAGTTTCAATCCAAAATCCATTCTTATAAGAGCTACCCCTATTTTCATTATCATGTATTCAAGAGGACATATGAAAAATGAAGTATCCTAACATTACATTTATTCCTAAGGTGTTCCACCAGAGATGTTCAAGTTTTCAAATGGAAGCCAACATCTTTTTGTTCATTTGTAGCCCTGTCCAGCCTGGAACTCATATCTGCCTGCCTCTGACACTCCGGTACTGGGATTAAAGGCATGCATTGCCATGTTCAGCTTAGAACTGAATATATTAACACATATTCCTGATAGGTTTTTCTCCAGGAAGTCTATGATTAAAAAAACAAACAAACAACAACAACAACAAAAACCCTGAAGCTTTCACTAGTCTTACACTACCAGATTTTCTTCCCAGGAGTACTTTCAAACATTAGAAGGAAATTAGACAGTCCACAAGTTTTTGCACTGTTCAGACTCATGGAGCTTTTCCCCCAGCATGAGTCTTTCCATGTCTCTGAAGTGACCGGTGACATCTAAAGGTCTTACCACACTGATGACAGTCATATGGCTTTTCATGACTATGAGTTCTTTCATGTCTTTGAAGGGAACTGTGGCATCTAAATGTTTTGCCACATTGTTGACATTCAAAGGGTTTTTCTCCAGTATGGATTCTTTCATGTACTTGAAGAGAAGGGAGGCGCCAGAAGGCTTTACCACAGTGTTGACATTCAAAAGGTTTTTCCTCAGAATGAGTTCTTTCATGTAATCGAAGGGAGCTCTGAACTCTGAAGGCCTTACCACATTGTTTGCATTCATAAGGTTTTTCTCCAGTATGCGTTCTTTCATGTCTTTGAAGAAAAGAGGGATAAATGAAGGATTTGCCACATACTTTACATTCATAGCGCTTCTCTGCAGAATGAGCCCTTTCATGCATTTGGAGTAAATACCGAGAAACAAAGGACTTGCCACACTGCTTACATTCGCAGGGATTTCCTTCAGCTTTCTTCCTTTCATATATATTACTAAGACTGAACACTTTACCATGTTGCTTGCATTCAGAGGGTTTCTCAAGATTGTGAGGTATTTCATGCACTCGAAAACTACTGAGAGCTGTGAAGGTATTGCCATATTGTTTACATTCATGTGGTTTCTCTCTAGGATGGATCCTTTCGTGTAGCTGAAGGGAACTTGAACAACTGAGAATTGTACATTGCTGCTTACAGTCATAAGCTTTTTCTTCAGTATGAGGTTTTTCATGTACTTGAAAATAACTGAATTTCCTGGCCGTTTTATCAACTTGCAGACATGCATAGGATTTTTCTCTAACATGAGTTAGTTCATGTAACTGAAGGGCACTGGGACAACTGAGGCTTTTATCACACTGTTTACATGGATACAGTCTTTCTTTAGTGTGAGTTCTTTTGTGTATGTGAATGTAAGTGAGACTCCTAAATGCCTTACCACACTGCTTACATTCATAGGGTTTTTCAACCGTGTGAGTTCTTAAATGCCTCTCAAGTAAACAAGGAAAAACGAAAGTCTGATGACATTGTTCACATGCATATTTACATACATAGTGTTTTCCTCTAGTATGAATCTTTTCATGTCTTTCAAGGGAGGAGGGATAATAAAAACCTTTACTACATATTTTACATTTATAGGGCTTTTCTACCATATGAGATCTTTCATGTGTTTGGAAGGTATTCCAATCTCTGAAGACTTTACTACATTGCTTACATTCAAAGGGTTTTTCCTCAATGTGAGCTCTTTCATGTCTTTGAAGGAAGGAAGGACATAGAAACACTTTACTACATATCTTACATTTATAAGGTTTTTCGACAGTATGAGCCCTTGCATGCAATCGAAGGGAACTGTGACTTTTGAAGGCCTTACCACACTGTTTACACTGATAGGGTTCTCCCCAAATATGAGTCCTTTTGTGTCTTTGAAGAAAGGGGGAACACAGAAAGGCTTTACTGCATAGCTTACATTTGTATGGTTTTGCGCCAGTGTGAAATCTTTCATGTGTCTGAAGTAAATATGGATAAGTGAAGGACTTAGCACACTGTTTACATGCATAAGGCTTTTTCCCAGGATGAGCTACTGTATGTCTTTTAAGGGAGCAGTGACTTCTGAAGGCTTTTCCGCACTGTTTACAGTCGTAACATTTTTCACCACTGTGAGTTCTTTCGTGCATTCGGAGGTAACTTTGACATCTGAAAGCTTTATCACACTGTTTACATACATAAAGTTTTTCTCCATTATGAATCCTCTCATGAAATCGAAGAGAACTGGGAGAACAGAGGGTTTTTCCACACTGTTTACATTCATAGGGGTTTTCTTCGATATGAAAAACTTCATGTAACTGAAGATAATTGTGACATCTGAAGGTTTTCCCACACTGTTTACATTTATAGGGTTTCCCTCCAATATGAGTTAATTTGTGTAAATGAAATGAACTTTGCTGTCTGAAGGACTGTCCACACTGTTCACATTCATAGGGGCTTTCGCCACTAGGAACTCTTTGATGACGTTGACGGGAACCAGAACTCAGAGCTTTACCGCACTGTAAACACTCAGAACATTTATCTTCGGTGTTGATTCTTCCATCTATAGAAAATGAACAGGGGCAAATGACAGCCATTCCAGACGGCTTATAGGATTCTTCACCACTGTGCCGTCGCTGTTGTATTCCAAATGAACCTGGAAAATGAAAATATTTTTAAAACATTTGACTTTTATAAAGTATCTGAGTATCATCGAATATTTGAGGGTTCAAGGTTTTCCTACATTGTTTACATTTATAGCGCTTCTTACCATATTTGTGTTCAGAATGTTTGTCCCTCAAGTGAGACATGGTATGTTCATTAAAGGGTGAATTACAAGTGAAAACATTCCCCCACACACCACATTCAAATGGTTTTATTCCAGCAGAAATGTTTGTACTACTATGGAGATTTGGTATCCAGGTAAAGGATTCTTGAAACTTACCACCTTCTCTATGCTCATAGATTGTATCTACCATGTGACTTCTGTAAAAAAAAAAAAAAGTATAAATAGGTTAGCAATGGCTGCTTCACTAATGACTCTCTGCACACTAGTAAGTGCTAGACTTACACTACTCATAAAAACCAGTGTATGTTTTGCAACCTGAATGGTTTCAAACAAAATGGACTGATGATTCTATGCTCCCTAAAAGAGTTACTATCAAAACGGACCCCACAGGCTGGAGAGATGGCTCATCAGTTAAGAGAACTGGCTACTCTTCTAGAGGTCTTGAGTTCAATCCCCAGCACTCAGGCTGTGACTTACAATTGCCTATACCTATAGGCCCATGGAATTCAATGCCTTTGGTATGCATACAAAATAGCCATATATATGAAATACACAAATTAATCTTTATATATGTGCATGGGTGTTGTCTAAGTACTGTTTCCGAGTGATTTTTTTTTTAAATGTATACACTAAAGTATGTATTGTTGGCAAAATTTTTCTAATAAGTAAATTTTAATGTTCTGGCTCTCGTTTTCTTTTTTAATTTAAAATTTCACCATTATTTATTTTATGTACTTGGGTGTTTTTCCTATATGTATGTGTGTACACCATACTAGATGCCCTGGAAGTTGTGTAACAGATGGTGGTGAGCCATCAGGTAGGAGTGGGGACCAGAACCCAGGTCCTCCAATAGTCTTAAATACTGAGCCCTCCCTCCAGCTCCTTTAGTTGTTGTTGTTTATTTGTTTATAAACTTCTGTAACACATTAAGAAGGTTTTGGGTTTTTTTGCTTTGTTTTGTTGCGTGACAGGGTGATTTTTCAAGACAGGGTTTCTCTGTAGCTTTGGAGCCTGTCCTAGAACTTGCTCTGTAGACCAGGCAGGCTTCAAACTCACAGAAATGTGCCTGTCTCTGCCTCCAAGTGTTATGATTAAAGGTGTGCACCACCTCTGCCTAGCCCCACATTAAGAGTTTTTTAAGCAAAACTTTCTTCCACTTGTATATTCAAATTACCTTAGATGTCTCCAAGAATGTTCACACTGCTGTTCAATATTCTGGTCTTCCCATCTGATGCCTAAAATGAAGACCCAGAAAAATCACAAACTGTTAGAAACTACAGAAAACTGAGTTTCTAGGTTTGATGTACACTGGACCCATGCCTGTTTATTCACTGACTTCTTCCCTTTCCAAATTCCCAATCATAGGACCAAGGAACACGTGTTTCCTGACAAAATAAACGGTGGCATTCCTACCTAGAGAAGTAAGGTTACTGCAGGTTTCCAGCATCACATCTCTGTACAGCTTCTTCTGAGAAGGACCCAGCAATATCCATTCATCCTGGCTGAACTTCACTGCCACATCCTCGAAGGCCAAAAGATCCTAAAACATCCCGGATGTACACAGAAAAGAACAGATGAAACTAACAGATGTAGAGATTTACACTCAGTTGATAAGATGCTCATATACTTTTATGGTATTCAGGAATTTATTCAGTCAAACTGAAATTCAAGTGCTAGCCCTGAGATGTTAAGAAAGGGTATAGCAACAGAGTTCTAGATCAGCCAGGAAAATACCGAGACTCTGATTTCATTGGGGGGCGGGGGTGATTAACAAAGAAGAAATAGCAGAGTAGAAACTCATTACTGTGCCTGCAAGTTGAATGTGCTGCTAGGCCACCCCACTTTTTCTTTCTAGAGTGGATTTCTAATACCTATAATAAGAGAGTTCTGCCAAATGATATATAGAATAGAACTAACATTAGCAGTCAAGATATTGTTTTTCTTTATATATTTCTACATACAAAAATGTGGGCTTTTCTGCTATTGGGGAACCTAAGATCCTGGGAGACATTCCGCAAACATAAATGGTAAGAACAGTTCTCTTATTCTAAATGACTTATACAAACAGCACTTTATGAATGTTCTATACACACAGGGGTACCAAGACAATCTGTTCCTGCCCCCAATGATCTGGGTAATGAGGCTACAGAATTTTTCTGGTAGACAACAGTTCATACATATTCTCATTTGTTAAGTGG
Source organism: Microtus oregoni (assembly GCF_018167655.1). NCBI lineage: Eukaryota > Metazoa > Chordata > Mammalia > Rodentia > Cricetidae > Microtus > Microtus oregoni. The sequence goes on along the minus strand of NW_024543097.1, from coordinate 9,262,799 downwards.
GGAAATTGAGCCCATCCTGTGTGATTATACCAAGAGAAAACATTTAGAAGCCTCAAAGGTAATTTATACCATCTAGAATTTACCATAGCAAGAATGACTAATGATCCTAACAAAAAAATAACATGAAACAATTAGATGGCATATGCTTTTACTAAGAATGCAATATAGTCAGATATGTTGATATGTGCTTATAGTCCCAGATATTTGGGAAACCAGTATATAGAATCACTTGCATCCAGAAGTTCAAAGCCAGTCCGTACTCTATTTAAAAGCTATCTCAGGAGGGAAAGAGGTAGTGAAGGATGAGAGAGAGGGGGGGAAGAGAAGTGTCACCAAAATGTCACCTCTTCGGGATTATATCTTTATAAAATCACATGATATTTAAAAACCCACCTATTAGTAGTCACCAATAATTAATTTTCCAACTTTCGCCTAGTCCAAGTTCTTAGCAATTATCAGTCTTCTAAACAGTAAAGTGATGGCTTGCCTAGAACATACCAAAGACTTTCATACTATTCTGTAAACAAAAAGACCAAAAATAAAAACAAATTTTCATACTTTGGAGGTTTACTGGGACTTAATAAAAATAGCCAGCTTAAAGAAAAAATGCAAAACTTGCTATTCCACAAGAAAATGTATTTCACATATCCACCCTGATATGGACGACATCATATAAATCCAAGTCAGTTTCCCTAACTGTTATGAAAAGAAGTCCTTCACCCTCTCAGCTACGCAACTCCCTCTGTGAGCTTACTGCTTCCTACGTATTTCAAAAAACTCTGTGCATGTCTTGGATAATACTTTTGATTGACTGTTACTGGTATTTCTTATGCTGTTTTGCCCAGCATTTTGATGGCTTACAAAGAAACTCTCTTCTTATCTTTCTTGGTGCTTGTGGAGGTGAGTTAATAGTCAAAGTCTCCTAATTTAGAAGACTCTCAAACAAGGTCTAAAAGTCTTTAAGTTGCATCCCAGATTACAGTCTCCCATCACAGGACAAGCTAAGAAAGTCCTTTTCAGTCTTTGCAGAAAGATATACTTCCCATTCACAACGGATGGACACAGGCCAAAGGAATTCCTTGTTGATATTTTAAGGTGATAGAGGGGGGAAAAAAAAGACAGCTAACTGTAATCAACAATTCTAAAAAACTTCATTTCTCTTGTTGTGAAAACTGCCTCTCTCCACCTGTTAGTCTCTGACTCTTGCCCCCAACCCAGATACACTCCTTTCACATATCCACCCATAAGTTTGACAGAGAACTCAAGAAGCAAGTAAAAGTGACACTTTTTAACCCTTGGAAATCTATATATTGTCTGTGAGGTGGCTAGTGGGGACCTCAGCACCATCTAGGTCCCTGTTTCTTTCTCCATCTGATCTGCTCCAAATCTAACAACTATGATCATTTTGCCCAAAAGTCCCTTCTATCTTCATTAAGGAATTCAAAGGGTTAATTGTATGTAGTCTTTTAACCTAATCTGGGGAATATATTTATAACATTTTACTTTTTAATTATTTTTATATGTATACGTGTTTGCCCACACATATGTCTGTGCACCCTATGCATGCCTGGTCCCCTTGGAGACCATAACTGGACACTAGATCCCTTTGAACTGGAGTTATAGATGAGTTATGAGCTTCCATGTGAATGCTGGCAATGAAATCCGAGTCTGTGGAGGAGCAGCCAGGGCTAAGCGATGAACCACCTCTCCAGTCCCTACTTACAGCATTCTAAACACTTGCTATACGTGTACAAAGATGTTCCATACCTAAACTTTAGCAGGCAGCTGAGGAGATGAGAGCCATAGTCTTAACCCTGATAACAGAAAAGACATGTTCCTTTACGGTACCTGACAGGGAACTCAGATGATTATATCAGCACTCCTCTGTGGGAAACAAGGGGGAACGTATCCCCAGGAATACATGATTCCCCATGTCTTAGAAAGCAAAACACTGCTGCTATCAACTCCACTAACAATGCTCTGTTATGAAACATAACAAGTGAGCCATCTAAATACCATGTTTCTTTTATTTTAATATAGATAGGCTGAAATCAGGTAACCAATACACTAACCTGGACTCTTAAGGGCCAAAGGCAACCTATTTGTAAATTTTTTGAAACTTCTTCAGGTATTAAACAAAAGTTTCAAAAATCAGAACAGGGACACCAAATTCCTCTCCTGCTATTTTCTAGACAGACACAGTCTTCAAAGCTCTACTTAATAATTAAGAGGATTCAAAGGCCAGAAAAGCCAAGCCAGATTAAAGGGATTGCTGTGGCAACTTCCCTTTCCCTAACCATCTCAGAAAGCGCAGGACTCCATCTAGAGGAACCACCTTATCTTGGTGACATGTGAGCCACTGATGATCCTTGCAGTCAGTCTCTGTGTTTCAGCTGTAAGAGCACAAAATAGCTCAGCTATAATAAACCTCCTATGAGACCATGATAATCTGCTAACTGGAGGGCCATTAGAATCATAACTGCCCTCTCCCCTGTCATGAAAGGGCCATCCCATATCTAAAAATCTCAGGCTAGGGTCAAACATGAAAACTGACAACATCCTTAACTTTGGTCCTGGACAATAACAAACTTCTCCTTTGAAGACATGACCCTGGGGTTACACAACTTCCAAGTTTTCCCTGGGACTCTATGTATGAACCTCTGATGATCCAAGATATGGCAAGGGTTATGACTATACTACAACATAAGAACTATATTCTCCTCCCTACCTTTCTGATTTAACATTCCTGTCCCCAGTCTTCCTCCCTAGCAGTAATGGTAAACTCCAACCAGCACACTTAAACCTCTCTTAACACGTATGATACTCTTTTTCATTCATTCCTTTTGGTTCTACCCAGCTGCCTGATTCCCTTCCTAGGTAGGGACATTGAGTCCAACCCCCAGTATCATTTATGACATTTAAAGGAACCTTAGAATATTCATAAAGCTAATCCCCTGCCCTATAAATATCCAGGGGTGTCTAGAAGCCCAGAAATCCTCCCTTATCTCTATTACACAACCCTACATCTTATAAAAAGTTCCCCTTTAAGTGTGAGGCATCTCTAGTCCCAGATGCTCACCAGCAGCCACTTCTGTCATTAAAGACTTTCCCCAAAGGCCCAACTGAAACCTAAAACGAAAATTGAAACCTAAAACCTAAAAGTGTTCAGAGCATCTTGTTGACAAATTTCATAAGCCCTCATTACTCATCATAGAATACTCTTACATTGGCAGTAAGAGTCAGGTGGATCCTAAAGAACATTCCATGACCAAAAGTCACAAATTAAACTGTGATCCCAACCACTCCATAGGTCCCTCACACTGTAAGGAAAAATATACTCCAATACCTGAGTTTATAGTTTAGACTTTAAGGATGCTTTCTGTCTGCATTCCAATACACTCAGACTCAGTTCTTATTTGCCTCTGAATGGCAGGATGGCTTAAGCCAGATTCAACCACTCACCTGGAGTGTCTTGCCTCAGGGCATATGGGCAACCCCAACCTCTTTGCCATAACAGAAAACCCTTTCTTCCTTGAAATGTCCAGAAAGGAATAGCTTTAATTTATACACAGATAATTTTATTAACCTCTAACAGTCCTCTTACCTCACATCAGAACACTACTGTAACTCATCAGAAACTAATCTCATATTTATAATTTCCCCTTCAAAGTTACAAATCACCATGCAAATGATTTTATAATCAGTAGGCACAAGGTCTTACAGACATCCTAACTATGGGGTTCCCAACCTCAAAAGAATTTAAAACCTATGACTACGTATTATTTGTCTACAATTAAAGCTTTTCCACCCCCAAAATCCTACTCCTGAGAGCCTCTTAAAAATGTCTGTCCTCTCCCAATGAGGCCCAAGGTAAAACACACCCTCACACACCTGCAGCCTTTCCTTTCTCCTTTCTGGCTTCTATAATTGCACAAGTCGTACCTTCTTACTCCCTTGATGTCATTTCAGGGAATCTGCCTTAAACCTGTTCCTCCAGGGAGCTTTAAATTACGCCACAACTAAGGACACCACCGATCTTTAGTTATGATGCCCATGTTACTCCTTTATCCCATTATCTCAGAGTTCCTATACCTACCATTCCTTCCACCTTTCCAGCTTCCCCTATCATACACTTTACCCCTTTGTCAAAGTCATGCTGGGGTGCCACTTTTCACCATTATGACTTTAGATACAGATACAGGTAAAAGGCTGAAAGCATATACCTGACATCGCTAAGTCTTGGAGGGATGATTCTTCTGGGAGACTTAGAGTTGGGTTTCCTAATTTCTGTTTATGGGTTATTATTTGGGTTATGGGTAGCAAGGTCCAAGAGACTTAGAGCTGTCTTTCCTAATTCCTGTTTATGGGTTCTGACTAGAGTTATGAGTAGGGAGAACCTTGTTTAACCTTCTGGTACTATGGAGACCTTCGAGACCATAGGCCATTAAGTTGCAGATGCTACTGTCTGAGAGATATCCACCATTACTGTAGCATGCACATGGGTATCAAGACAATCTTCAATGTTGGACCTTGCTTTCCAACCTGAGGCAGGTCTCTCATTTTTGTTACTACACTACATATTCCAGGCCAGCTTCCAGGGCATTCTTCTGTTCCGACCTACCACCTCACCATATGTGGACTGAGATTACATACATGTACCACTACATCTGGTTTGTATGTGGGTCCCAGGGATTAGTACTCAGACCATAAGGCTTGTGCAGAACATGACTTTACCTACTGAGCCATCTCACCAGTCCAAAACAGATTATTCTGCCTCAAAGTCATACTCTTTACGTATACTGAATCTGGTTCTCAATTTTTAAAACAGTTTGTATTCTAAAAAATGGTTTAATGTTTTGGAGTATTTGAAATAATTCATTATCTTGTAATTTTAATTTTCTCTCTAGCCAGGTTATTCAATTCCCTAGGTATAACATCATATAGTCTTCTTTTTTTTTTTTTTTTGGAGAGATGGCTCAGTGGTTAAGAGCACTGTCTGCTCTTCCAAAGGTCCTGAGTTCAATTCCTGGCAACCACATGGTGGCTCACAACCATCTGTAATGAGGTCTGGTGCCCTCTTCTGGCCTGCAGGCACACACACAGGCAGAATATTGTATACATAATAAATATTTAAAAAAAAACATCATATAGCATGGTTAATTCTGATTTTTAGAAAAGAGTGGCGTTTGATGCCTAAATTCTTGTAACTCTTACTTGACACTAACAATTTCATTTGGTGTTATTTTAGCATTACGTCAGGTTTGGGTTTGGGAAAGTAAATGTTTAGTCACTGGGATGGTTAGTTTTAAGAGCTAATCTGACACTAATCACCTCTTAAGAGAGTCTCAGCGAGGGTCTATCTAGATCAGGTTGGCCTTTGAGCACAGCTGTGGAGGACTGTCTTGATTATATTAACTAAGGCAGGAAGACCCATCCACAGGAGGTGGCACTATCTCACCGCATAAATGGAAAGAAGGGGGCTGAACAAGTAAGCATGCATGCACTCATTCTCCCTCTGCTCTCTACTGTGGGCGTGACTGCTCCAAATTCCTGGCCGGCTTTCCTCTCAATGGACTGTAATCTGGAATTGTTAGCAGAATAAACCCTTTATTCCCCAAAGTTGCTTTCACCAGGGTGTTTTCCAACAGCATCAGACAGGAATCTAAGAACTAAACACCAATCCTGAGAGTTTCCAAAACTCTTGTAAGTTTTGTCATTTTTTTCTCTCTCAGAGGAGTTAAATTCCAATTAAAACAGACTGCCCATTCTAGCATTAGTTACATTGTCTAGGAAACCTAGGTTAGCATGTTAAGAAAAAAAAATCTAGGCACAGTGGCACACTTCTCAGCTATTGGGAAGCAAAGGCAAACAAATCTGAATTGAAGCCAGCCTGGTCTATAGAGACCCTGTAGCAACAAGCCCCCCCCCCCCCCACACACACACACACAACAGGACTGCGAAAGGTCCCTACTGAAGAAACCATGGCAAATTCCAGAAGAGCCAGAATTAGATAAAAAACCAGCTGGAAGACCAATAGGTAACTTTTCTCTAAACATTTCCTACTTTATTGACTTCTTGATCCTCTTTCATTTTTTCCATGAATATGACAAAAGTCTCTACTTTGGCTAACTAAGGGAATGGTAGTGTTGTTTGTTTGTTTGTGTTTTTGACATTGTTTCCCTGTGTAGCCCTGGCTGCACACAGGTACTTGCTCTGCAGACCAAACTGGCCTCGAACTCACTTATATAGATCTGCCTGCCTCTGTTTTCCCAAGTGCTGGGATTCTGTGAACTGTGTTTTGGATCAGATTTATATGCTGATGATAAGAGAAGCTGCCTCCAAGGTACACCAAGCTTGTCCTGACACTTATGGTAAAGCAAGGGGGCTGAAGACACCAATTGTCGTCCATAGCCAAGAAAGTTCCTTCCAGCCCAGGAGCAGGAAATATTTTGAGATATCACTATAAACTTTCTACAAATCCCAGGACTGGAGAGGTGGCTCAGCTGTGGCTGTGCTTCCAGAGGAATCAGCTTTAATTCCCAGAACCCACCTGGTAGCTCACTGCATGGATCCCCAGTTCCAGGGGACACCATCACACAGACATACATCCAAGCAAAATATCAATGCACATAAAATAAATAATAAAATTATAAAAAAGAAAAATTAATACAAATCTTGGGATAGTCACCTGGACACTTTCACCCTGTACAGAAAGAAGAGCAAATGCCCCTTGATTTTGGCACCTTTAAGGTTAGGCACGGAGATTTCCTAAACTAAAGGCAGCACATTGAAAAACCTGGATATGAAATCAAAGTTTTAGGTAACACATGGTAAAGGAAAGGTCTCAAGAGAAATCTAAATATTTCAAAAGAATTTAAAGTACATTTTATGAATAATTATGCCACAAAACACAAGTTGTGTTTGTGAGAAATTAAATCAATAAATACATGTACTACAAATGAAGACAGATGAAAAACAAATCATTTAGTCTTCCATAATAGGACATTAGAAAAAGAAATAAATCAAAGCACAGGAAAATAATAATTAGAGAATTAAAAAAAATTGTGAATAGAAAAATCAAGAGACAGCCAACCGATTACTCCAAACCCTAGTTCTTCAAAAAATATTGATAGAATTGATAAGCTTACAGCCATGCTTTAAAAAAAAAGATTAATGATTATAATTATAGAGCACCACCTACATACGGTTGTACCACCTTGAACAAACCTGATCTCACCTGATCTTGGAAACTAAGCAGGATCAGGCCTGGTCAGTACCTGGATGAGAGAATTAAATAGGGCCATCATTAGCACGAAGATGAAAAGAACCATAGGCATCCTATGAACAACTCCAGACCACATATTTAGTGACTCAGAAGAAATGAACAAATTCTCTGAAATAATCAAAAGGTAAACAGAGAGATGGCCGGTATGAGTAGGCCTATATTGTGCTAAAGAAACTCTCAAAACAAGGTTAAATAAGACTCAAACTATTTCAACCATCAGTTTTTCCAAGCAATTAAGATATGGCACTGATTCTGCAAAACTTCCTCTGAAAAGGCAAATACATCCTAGTTCAAACTTTGAGTTCAACATTACCATAACACCAAAACAACAGAGGCGAAAAAATGAAGCAAAACAAAAACGCATGAACCTAAAGAATGACCAACGCAAAAACTCTTAACATCAGCTACCTCAACTTTCAAGTGTATTTTTAAAATTATTAAAAAAAAAAAAAAGCCCAGAGCCAGTGTGGTTGCATATGCCTGTAATCCCAGTATTTGGCAGGCTGAAATAAAATGACTGCCAAGAGTTTGAAATCAACCTGGGCTGCAGAATAAAAGACTGTCTGGAAACAAAGTATATACTAAAACCATGCTGGAATCGATGCAGACATAGAAAGTCAATTCAAACCTTAAAATTCAGACTATAAACAATGTTCCATGGTAAAACACATGCCCAGCACTATGCAAAGATGTTTTAATCGCCATCAACAAAAAAAGAGAAAAAACGTAAAAATGTCATCCACCAAATTGACCAGTTAGCTAGTAAAAATCATGCCATCATACTAGTAATAGCAAACAAAAAAACAAACAAAACACTGCCAGAAAAGGAGAGCACTACTGAGACTGTCAAGAGTTTGAAAGTACAACCGTCCACGCAGCACCAAAGATAAGTGAGACATATTTGTATATTAATGTAACTAAGTCCACAGATAAAAAAATACACACTTCTAACGAATAAGTAATCCAAGTACTTAAGAAGTGGAGGGATTTCCATGACCTTGAAAAGGAAGCCTCAAAGTTAGGATCCACAGACTCAACACAACCCAACACAAATCCTCAGAATTTATGTTGAAAACGACAAAGCTGATCTAAACATTACACGACAAGAGATACGCAGAATGGTCAGCACAAGGACCAAGGCTATAGCACAGCCGGTATGTGCTTGACCCCTAGGTTCCTTTCCCAGAAGCACACAAAACAACAACAACAAAACTCAGCACTGTGGAGGTGAGTTTAGGTAGCAAGATCAGGAGTTCAGGGTCATCCTCAGCTAAGATAAAGTTTGAGCCAGTCTCAAAAAAGAAAAAGAAGTTAACAACATGCTGAAACATAACAATACACTATCTGACTTTACGATGTCCAAACTACAATAATCAAATTAGCACAATATTTCGCAAATAAGAATAAGCAGAACAAAAAAGTCAGGCGCAAACCCACACATCTAAGAGTAACTGATTTAACAAAGCAGCAAACCAAAAACTTGGACACGCTTTACAACTTTCACAAAAACTAATTCAAAGCAGCTCCTAAACCTAAATAAGCAATGCAAAACATCGGAACGTCTAAGACTCAGAAACTAGACCACCTTAACTCAGCAACTCGCCGTCCCGTCAACACAATCACGAATCTGAGAGGAGCAGTCCGACAGCTGTGACGTCACCAGCGCAGAGCTTGGGGAGCAGGGCGGAGCCTCTCGCCCTCAGCGCTCTGCGCAGAAGCGGCCTCCGGAGCTGCTGGTCCAGGGCCTAGGTCGCCCCGCCCCTACTAGGAGGAGGAGGAGGAGGAGGCCCGGCTACACCAGCGCTCGAGGTTCCGCCGCCGGCCCTCCCGGTCTGGGGACAGCGGCCGATCGCTCACCATGGTGCGGTTCCGAGCTCGCCCACGCTCTCCCCACAGCTCCGGTACCGGCTCACACAGCGCAGCACACTCGCACCTCCCTCGGCCACAGAGAACCCACAGCACAGCAGCCTGAGAGAACCCGCCCCTCACCGCCTGCCGGAGATCCTGATTGGACGGCCTGCTTAACTACCCTGATTGGCTAGCGAGGCTTGAGTGACAGGAGCAGCTCCTGTAGGGAGGAAGCCGAGCTCAAAACACGGGTAGCTGGACAAAGTTTGCATTTAAGTGGAACTTCGTTCTGCACCCGAGAGCTGAATTTTTAGTTAGTAGGCACTCTTCGCTCTTCCTCCTCGTCAGTGTCGCTAGTGTTAGTATAACGCATTACATAAAGCCCAGGGAGTGATGCCTCATAACAGGAAGGGTGCCCAGTGCACCAAGGGTAAATTTGAAAAGTCCTCCACTGATCAGCAATTTCTGTAAGGCACTCCTAGGACTGCTCATACCTTCTCCCTGAACATTTTTAGCCAGAAAAAAATGGTAACACGTAGCACTAGGAGGATCAGCAGTTCAAGGCTAGGCTGGATTACATGCGACTGTCAACAAATGACATCTTCCAAGAGGAAAAAAAAAAGGAAAAATAATAGAGATTAAACCAGCAATCCATGAAATGGATAATAAAAAAAAATCCAAACAAAGCACTAATATTAAAAGTTGATTTTTTTAAAGAAGATTTTTATAGCTTGTGTGTGTAGAGTATCATATCTCCTGGAGCTACAGTTACAGGCTGTTGTGGGCTGCCAGATGTGAGTGCCAAGAAGCAAACACCCTGGCAAATGGAAGAACAGCCAGGGCACTAAACCACTCGGTTCTGTTCGAAATGAGAAAAATTTGGGTGCAGCAGCACACATCTATACTCAGTTCTTGAATTTCAGAGACTGAGCCAGAAGAAACAAATGTTTCAGGCTAGCCTGAGCTACAGAGACCCCATCTCAAAGAAGCAAAAACACAAAAAGGAATTGTTAAGGGTATCGACAGCAGTGATGGTTGTTAGGGGCACAAAGCTCCTTTTGCCCAGGGATCACTAGGGAAAACAGGAATGTTAAACATGTAAGGGGGTCTCCTCAATGGAGAAGATAAAATGCCTGCATTCCACCCGGAAAGCTGAGAGTGCAGGCTGTTAATGGCCCGGTGTCCTCACCAGAAATGCATATCCCAGACTCTTCCTCCCCATCTTTAGTCACACGCGTACTTTATGGCCTGCTGATCTCTATAGTATCTCAGAGACCACAGCAGATCCTAGGCCTTTTAGATACAGAACCCACCTCCAAGGTCGCCTCACCTTAAACTTCATTGTTGCCTGGAAACCTGGAATGGGAATGACTGTTGTGTCTGGAAACTTTTTCCCACATTCTATTACGTCTGATATTCTGTTATTGTTCTATTATATAACCACCTGGTATCAGACTTCCCCAAGTTTGATCCAGATGGACAAAGTCAATCTAAACTGAGCTTTCTTTCTCACCTCTTCGAGGTTTGCTTCTTTGCCTGTGACACCTGCAGAGCCCCTGATGTGGGAAGTCCTTCGGTATAAGAATTGCATTTATTGGTTAATGAATAAAGCTGTTCTGGCTTATAGCAGGGCAGAATATAGCCAGGCTGGAAAGGATATATATAGAGAGAGTAAGTGGAGTCAGGGAGATGCAATGTAACTAACAAAGGAAAAGAACACATAAGAACCTTACAGGTAGGCCACAGCCTCACAGCGATTAGTAGAAATGGGTTAATTTAAGATGTAAGAGTTAGTTAATAAGAAGCTTAAGCTAATAGGCCAAACAGTGTTTCAATTAATACAGTTTCTGTATGATTATTCGGGTCAGGACAGCTGAGAAACAAAAGAGGAGTCTCCACCTACAAAATGACACCAGCATGGGCCAACTACATCCACATAAAAACTGAGAGAGCTTGGGAAGGAATTCTAGACAAAAAAGAACCAAGTTAAGCACAGCTTCTTGGTAGCCTCATTTTTTCAGATAGGATCTGTTTGCTGGCGGCAAACAGAGGTGTGGCTCCTTTAAGAGAAGGCGTGCAGTACCCACAGAAAAGGGACTGCTGAACTTGCCTAAAGAAGGTGAGATAGTCCTTCACAGTTCCTGCTTCGTGAAAGAACTGCCAGACACTTTGCAAGACACAGAAGAAAGCAACTGAGAAGCTTTGCCATTACAAGACTGAACAGATCTTCAAACTTCCTGCTTCATGGAAAAGTCTACTGGATACTATGGGCCTGTAGGCTGAAGATGGATGCCCCAATGTTACAGAAGAACTTTGGGTGGCTGTCCAGGCAGTGAGATATCTCTGTCAATTCTAGAGTTTTGAAAGTTGCTTACAATACATTTCACATTTACTTAGGTAACATTATATCTTTCTGGCATCTTTGATGGAGGTGAAGACAAATAGTTATTTTCCTTAGTTATGATAAAAGATAAATTAGTTATGAAACTTTAGACTCACAAAGAAATATTATAACTATAATTCTTGCTTGATAACCGTTTTGTATATATAATTTTACTATGTTAAAATTAAAACCTTCCTTTTTAATGAGACAGAAAGGGGGAGATGATGTGAGATGTTCTTCTGTATATGTGTTGCTTTTATTGCTTAATGAATGAAGATACTATGGCCTATGGCAGGGCAGAATATAGCCAGGCTGGAAGAGATAGAAAGAGAGAGTAGGCAGAGTCAGGGAGATGCCATGTAGCTGCTTGAAGGAGGATATACCAAAACCTTACCAATAGGCCACAGCCTCATGGCAATACACAGATTAATAGAAATAGGTTAATTTAAGGTATAAAATTTAGTTACTAAGAAGCCTGAGCTAATAAGCCAAGCAATACTGTAATTAATATAGTTTCTCTATGATTATTTGGATCTGGGAGGCCGGGAAATGAAAGAGCAGTCTTTACCTACACCCCCTCAAAAAGTAGCATGACATTATAAATGTACTTAACTTGTGTCCCTAAAATACTGAGACAGTAAACCTAGGTATGCATATTTTACCATAAAATGCTTCAGAACTAAAAGCAAATAGACAGAAATCTATAGAGATGCAAATATCTTGGATTTATAAAAAATAAAATAAAACCAGATGGATAAGTAAGAACAAACTAAAGTTCTAGCAACAGAAATGGACAAGGACTCCAAAAAAATATGAACACTGTGTCAGTGAGCTGCATAAGAGCTGCCAGAGCAAGTGGTGACTGCCTCCTTGAAAGGGTGTAAGGATAAAAAAAGATCTAAACGATGTTGCCAAATTTTTCAAATTAACTTAAAAGTATAAACCAAGTGATTCAAAAAGTGCTCGCTCCCCCCCGCCCCGCTTGCTTCCTCTCTCTCACACACACATTTTATACCAAAATCCTCTATCATCAATTCACCTTAAAGCAGAGGAAGAAAACTTTAGGGCTGAAGAGATGGCTCAATCAGTGTTTAAGAGCATTGGCAGCTCTTCCATAGGACCCACATTGAATTCCCATCACCCACATGATACCTCAAAACTGTCTGTAACTCCAGTTCCAGATGACCTGACACCCATGGCAAAAACACATGCACATTAAAAAGAAAAAAAAAGAAAAGAAAAGAAAGAAAAAAGAAAAAAAAACTTTAAACAATGGGGGGAAATGAAGTCACCAACTGCAGAAACAAGAAATGCAATTGTAAACATACTTATAAAAATATGGATAAGAGAGATAGCTCAGCAGTTAAGCGCACTTGCTGCTTGCTTTTGCAAAGGACAAGGGTTGAGTTCCTAGCACCTACATGGAAGGTGACAACCTTCTGTAACTTCAGGTCTAGGTAATCCAGTGCCTCCTCAGTCACAAGATACGTACATGCATGCAGGCAAAATACTCATACTCCTATGTTGTGGGCTATTTTGAATACACTCTGACCTTGAATCACAGGGCAGAGCTAGCTACTGGGGAACCCAAATTGGCCATTGAGGTTTTAGAGGACTCAGGACACACAAAAAGATGCAGCAAGTAAGAGGGAGGGGCTTCCAAAAATTCAAAGACCCTTTTGGATAGAAGGAAGGAGGTGGTGAGGGGATGTCACTAGTCGCTTCTCTGCCGCTTCTCTGATTAATTAGGTTTTTACCCCAATATCTGATTCCCAAGTAATAGAATATAAGTGATCACTTCACACTTAAAAGAAATAAATCTAAAAATAACTACAAACCAGAAGAGAGTTGAACATCATCCTTACAGATTTGAAAAGAACCAGCAAGTCAACTGAGAATTCAATTCCCCGTGAAGGAAAAGGCATGATTTTATTCACATAAGGGATTCTCTAAAGAGATATAGAACGAAAAGAATCAATCTGGTTCATCTAACAATAGTTGTCTCCCAGAGGAAAGGCCAAGAATCTGGGGGTTATTCAGCCCACAAGGCTGGGTGTCTCAGCTGGTCTTCAGCCTACATTCGAATTCCAGAATGATTGGAAGTAACACTCTTCTGTGTTCCTGATAAGTAAGCAGTACTTAAGAACACATCACATGGCTGAACATGGTAGTACATACCTTTAATCTCAGCACTCAGGAAGAGGCAGAAGGATCTCTCTGAATTCAAGGTTAGCCTGCTCTACATAGCAGGTTCCAGGACAGCCAGAGAGGTAAGAGGTAAGAGCCTATCAAAAAAAAAAAAAAAAATTACACACATCAGTTTCTATTCCACCATCTAAAAACACAAATGTTATTTATAGCTTAACTAGAAATTTTCAAACTAAGTGGTTAAGAACAACCAACAGTGAAGTCCAGAGTGGTTTTGCATGCTTTTAATCCCAGCACTAGGAAGGCAAAGGCAAGTAAATCTCTGTTAAGTTCCACCGTGTCTCAAAACAAACAAGACCTCTCTCAGAACAAACAAATCTATTGGTAGCACTGATTAGACTGGTAAGAGGTGGAATGTGGACCCAGGAAATAAAATAAAAATATAGTGCATGAGCCTCTCAAAGATAAAAACACTTTTAAAACAATTAAAAGCTAGACAGAGCATTACAGGACATTCCTGAGAAGTTTCCACTACTCCACCATCAAGGTACCTTCTCAGAATCCAGCGACCTATTTCATTGTCTAGAGACTGAGCTTTGCTCCGCATTTGGAAAACCCATAAAAGGAACACCGAAGAGTATCAAATATCTACTTTCCAAGGTCTTGACAACAATCTTAAAATTCAGAGGCGTGGAGGAGCCTAACAGAAACTTTTTAAAATAATAATAATCATGAAAAGTGATTTTTCCCAGTAGCTGTGAAAGCCTGGAAAAGTTTTGCCCGTCCTTTCCCCAACCCTTTGCTATCCAATCACAGAGTAAAAAGTTTTTTTGAGTAGAAACATGAGTCACACTTGGAAAAGAATTCCCCGCTACAGAGTACACAGACTCTATACAAATGCAGAAAACCTGCTATCCTGAGGGCAAGCCACTTGTTCACTATATCAAATAGAACACTAACTTATGGAAATTCGCCGCAAACCTGACGCCAAACCTATTCTCACTGGGAAGTACAAGTTTGCAGGGTTGAGGCTGCCGCTCTCACTTTATCTTTGTGCAGGGCTGACATGGGAGGAAAACTGCACAAAGGGCAGAAAGTATGGCGATCTCCTTCTTCACACACACAGCCACAGAGGGGGCTGAAGACACAATCCTGTCCTATATTGGACCTACGACAGGCAGATATCCTCAGGATCACACAGACAAGAAACTGCTGGGTACGGAAAGAGGTTTTGGGAGCTCTTTTTAACCCTAGCCTGGAAATCTTTCAGAAGGGATCCCCGGGGACATGAAGAGATGCCAGGGTTCCCAAGGGGAAAGGAGACCGAGTGGGCGGCCAGCCGACAGAGTGCAGGGGAGTATCCGGGCCACAGTGTCCCGGCACTAAAGACCCTGTCGCCTCAGTCGGCCCTAGGGTCGTACAAAGGGGATTACGCAAAACGTAGCTGCAAAACGAGACACCCCCTCAGCCCCCGGACCTGGCACTAAATTGTCGCCTCGGTCAGCCCCTCGCTGCTCTCCCAGCTCCTCACCGAGTGCGCCCAGGCTCCTCCACTCGTCCGCGTCTACACCGCCCGCCCGGGAACGCCACTGCAGAGACCCCAGAAGACGGGCTTGGGGCGGAGCCGTGGAGACTCGGGAGTGGGAGGACCTTCCGGAGCCTGAGCTTTATCACTGGTTCGCTACCCCCTGGACCGGTTTCAAGCCTTTTGCGGATTTAGGCTCTGGCGGCTGCTAGGAGGTTGGGGAGCTGGGCGGGGAGATTGCACAGCCCTCTGTAGTGCACCACGGTTGATCTTAAATCCTCATAAACCTGCCTCAACCTTCCAAGTGGTCACAGCCCTCTCACCCTGTTTAGCTTAGGTGGGGTGAAAATGAAGGAGGCTTCATTTTCAACTTTAACGAATCACTAAAAAAAAAAAGAGGGATAAGAAGAGCAGTTGTGCTTAACTATAGTAGGAAACCACTTATCTCTGTGAGTCTGGATTTCCCTATCTATAAAATGAGAACTCTGCCCTAATCCTTTGATGTGGTTATAACAGACTCAATAATAAAGAAAAACAATATTGCTCATAGTGGGAAAACTGGCGTTTAAGGCGTGACGGCAGCGTTTAATGGGAGCCATCTTCTGTTACTCGAATTCCAACCAGAGCATGCATCCTGGCTACCCGAATGAAACAGCCTTAGCTACTCATCCTCCCACAAAGTTAACAGTGAAAAGCGTGCACCTTACCTAAATCCCAGCACTTGGGAGGCAGAGGTAGGTGGATCTCTGTGATTTTGAAGTCAGCCTGGTCTACATAGCAAGTTCCAGGACAGCCAGAGCTACAGAATAGAGACATCAAGAGAGGGACACAACCAAAATCTAAACCTAACCTTTTCACTGCTCTGATCCACAAGCGTTGAGAAAGCCTAAACTAAACAAAAATCTCTAGAAATAAACATTGCAGAAGGAAAATTTTATGTGGGAGCTCTTTACAATGCACCCATCAGTTCCTGGTGTATTCATTCTCTCTCTGTAGTAGGAGAGTGATTGTCCATTCCTGGCTGCCCAGACTTGAAATAACCACACAAAAACTGTATTAATTAAACCACTCTTTGGCCTATTAGCTCTAGCTTCTTATTGGCTAGCTCTTTCATCTTAATTTAACCCATTTTTATTAATCTGTGTATCGCCACGTGGTTGTAGTTTACTGGTTACATTCTAGTGCATTTGTCCCCCGCAAAGGCTACATGTTAAGATGTCTCTCTGACTCTGCCAATTTGTTGGGAGGCTGCTCATTCATTTCCTGGCTGCCCAGACTCCAGAAATAACCACACAGAAACTGTATTACTTAAATCACTGCTTGGCCAATCACTTAAGAGTATTGCTAACTAGTTCTTATATCTTTAGTTAACCCATTTCTATTAATCTGTGTATTGCTACGTGGCTGTGGCGTACTGGCAAGGTTCCGGCGCGTCAACATACTGTCTCTCTGAATCTACCTACTCTCTCTATATATATCTCTCCCAGCCTGGCTATATTCTGTTAAGCCATTGGCTAAAAGCAGCTTCTTTATTTACCAATAAAAGCAATACATATACAGAAGGACCTCTCTCTCTCTCTCTCTCTCTCTCTCCCCCCCCCTTCCCTCTCCCCTGTCTGACTGCTGCCAAAAATACCATACTAATGAATTTATGGAAATATTTCTTGATGTGGTTTAGGATGATACAGTCTATCATGGCATGGAAATAATAATGTGACAATATTTCCATGGTAGCCAGACTATGTACCTGTAAATCTTCACTTTAATTGTATGAGGACAGAGAAAGACAGCCAAGAACTGGGGCATGGTTATAATTCTGAAAGCCTGATTTTCAAAGACCCACTTAACTCTAGCTAGGCCATACCTGCCAAAGGGTTTTCCAGCTCCGCAAACAGTGTCACAAGCTGGACACCACCAGAATAACTCAGTATTTTATTTGTGACTCCTTTTGTATAAGAAATTGTTATGCAACCCTGAGAATATACATACGTATATGAAGTGGGTGTTCAAATGATACATTTATTGTTAATAAATCAAAGAAATCTACTGAAAAACAATTTGGTGAATATATCTCATCATTTAATAACATGAAAGTAAATTTGTGTATTAATAGAATGGGCATATTTATTTTTACATAAAACATAAAATCTTAGCTGAATATTTGATAGTGTAGCACATAGAGAAGGTTTTTCAGAGTTAATTGATACTTTGGTTTTATAATTGTCAAATATGGACAACATCACATAAATAAAGGCAGAAATACACTTAGGGCCATTTCCTAAGTTGTTAAAATACTTTTCTTTATTGCTACCCAATAATCATTGAATGAGTTTTTTTTTTAAATAAAATACAAGTAAGTAACTCAAGCAATTTTTTTATTGGTTTTTAGAGACAAGGTTTCTCTTTGTAGCTTTAGAGCTTGTCCTAACACTCACTCTGTAGACCAGGCTGGCCTCAAACTTACAGAAATCCTCCTGCTTCTGCCTCCCAAGTGCTGGGATTAAAAGCGTGCAACACACAACCGGGCAATTCAAGCAATTTTTAAAGCTACACTATACTACACAATACAAAGATAAATTAATTTGGTATTTATTGTTGATGAATGACACTTGGGAAATAGAAAAGTCTGTTTTCCACAATTAAATCAGTATTTCCAAAAGAGCAGAAAACGCTTGGAATTTAGTAAAAGTATTTCAATTTGCAACAGTCAGTAAGTCTTGTGTGAGCTAAGGTGCTTCAAAGAGTTGTTATGTTAATTACATGGCATGGCATGACATCACATGCAATACACATATTGCATGATCAAAACAAAGTGGAGGTACAGTTAAATCACACGATACAAACATGGGTGAGTGATATAAAAATCAATGTACATATAAATCTGAAGTTTTAATCACTGTGTTCAAAACCTTTACATGTTACCAGGTGGTTTTTGAATCTCAGTTATTACAATCCAGTAAGGAATCAGGAACCACAGACTAAAAATCTGTGTCCAACCATAAGAGTTTGTGGGGATAATTTCATATTCAAATTAAAACACTCTGTCCTATCTCCCTTGGGCTTATGGAAATCTGATAATGCACCTAGTTCGATTTCAAAAGTCTCCAATCTCAAAGAAACTGCAGAAGGAAAATAAGAGCCCAAAAGAATTCAAAAGCATTTACAGACCTCAACAGAATCATCATACATTTGAAAGCTTAAACTTAATACCAAAAGATTTCCATTAACATAGAAATGTGCATAGTATTTTACCTGCTTACAACAAATCAACAATGAAAAACACCAATAAGGACACTACCATGTGTTTATTTCAGAAAAGTGAGACTTTCTCAAGAACGTCAACATGTCCTTCTCAAAGGACTGCTTAAGGAAGAACTGTCATCAGTTCTATACATCTTACTGTTCCTGAAAAGTTTCCATGACAGACAAGAAGGTGCAAGGTAACAGTTGTCATGACCTGGTTATTCTAGGTCTCAGTGTCTCAGCATATAATCAGGGATAGCTACAAACACCAACCTCCTGCTTCAGTGTTCTAAATGATAACATTTATTCACAATTTTTTAAAAAAATATACAATGCAAAAATTAAAGAATAAGCATACAAAGAAACAGTTTTAAGCAACGTAAATGGTTACATTTTAAACAGTGTTATTACAAAAATCCTAAGTATTCAATTTATACACACTGTAAATGTTATAAGCTAATGTATTCTTTGGGAAAACATCAATATGCTATAAATGAAGCCTACAGTGTCTTTAGGCAAAGAACATACTACAAACAAAGTCTACAGTGTTGATAAGAGTTACAGTAGATTAATGTGTCCAATGACTTTATATTCACCTAAAAGTCTCTGATAGAAGAAAATCTAGTCCTTAAAAACTCTGCTCTCAGTAAGTATTCTTCATTTGTAGAACATTTATTTTTATACCAAATCTTTTGTTTCATAGTATTTATTGGTGCTATGACTAAAATATGGAATGAAGCTACATTCCACAGACTAGAAGAGTCTTGAAATTATACCACATAGTTTAAGTGTACGGTAGGATACACTATAATTAGAAAATTGTCTAACAATTTATACCAGCAATTATTTCTGCTGCTAAAAGTTTGTGTCTACACTTAGAAAACCTTAGCCTCAACGTTTTCCTGCAAAAGAAATAGAAATTCATTACCCAGGGACATTCCCATTTCTCTTGATGGTGGGACTGGGAATTACACTGGGAGACCAGTGTTAAACAAATGAGCTATTTATCAATATCCTTTTCAATTTTTATTAAAATTGGTCTCACTAAGTTGTCTGAACAGGCCCTGAATTTACTATCTCCTGCCTCGAAACCACAGTCCCCAAGAGGACAGGCCTGCGATGTCAGGTGCTGCTGCAGTTTGCTTCAAACACAAATCACTGGTAAACACCATACCTTTACAAATTACATAGCTTTTCATTCATGCTATAACACTTTGAACATGGTTTGCTTCAGTATTTCAATACATATAAATTTGCACTCTTCTTCCAATTGGAGTTATCACATGATTTTTAGTGTGGTTAAAATATAAGCTTTAATTTCCAAACTGCAGCAATTTCAATCCAATGTCTGTTTCTATAGAACTGCCTTCATGGTGCATTAGTTTATGCATTTGAGTGGATGTTTAAGAAATGAATATCATACTCCATTCATTCACGGGCTTTAACACCAGATATTTTCATATCTTCAAATGGAATTGAAGATCGTAACACATCTCTTAGAGTCCAGAATTTTTTCCAGTGAGTTCTCCCAAGCTTTCCATAGCAAGCAAGCAAACAAACAAACAAACAAAAAAATCTAAAGCCTTCGCCATTTGTCTTATATTCATTAGATCTTTTCCCAATACTTCCACTATTTGAAAAGACCTAGAAATTCTAAACATTCTTGCATGTTTGTAGGCATTCATAAGGGTTTTCCCCCGCTCGGGTATGTGTTTTTCCATGTCTTCGAAGGGAACGGTAACATGTAAAGGCTTTACCACAGTCTTGGCATTCATAGGGTCTCTCTCCAGTGTGAGATCTTTCGTGAATTTGAAGTAAATATGGATAAATGAAGGACTTACTACAGTGCTTACATTCATAGCGTTTTTCTTCAGCATGAGCCATTTTATGCCTCTGAAGAGAACTATGACTTATCAAAGCTTTACCACACTGTTTACATTCATAGGGTTTTTCTCCTGTGTGAACTTTTTCATGCATTTGAAGAGAGCTGTGACTCCGGAAGGCTTTATCACACTGCTTACATGCATAAGGCTTTTCACCAGTGTGAGTTCTTTCATGCATTTGAAGGAAACAGGGGTAAAGAAAGGCTTTACTACATATATTACATTTATAGAGCTTCTCTCCAGTATGAGACCTCTCGTGCATTTGAAGGTAGCAGGGATAAATGAAGGACTTCCCACACTGCTTACATTCATAGGGTTTCTCTCCAGCGTGAATTCTTTCATGTCTTCGAAGGGAACTTTGACTTCTGAAGGCCTTCCCACACTGCTTACATTCGTAGGGTTTTTCTCCAGTGTGTGTTCTTTCGTGTAACTGAAGAGAACTAGAACAGCTGAGAACTTTCCCACACAGTTTACACTCATAGAAACCACTATGAGTTTTTTCATGGATTCGAAGGTACCCAGCACTTTTGAAGGTCTTGCCACATTCTTCACACTCATAGGGTTTTTCACCGGTATGGGTTCGTTCGTGTGCCTGAAGGAGACTGTGACATCTGAAGGCTTTACCACACTGTGTACAGTCATAATGCTTTTCTCTCCCATGAGCTCTTTCGTGTAACTGAAGGGAGCTGAGGCCTTTGAACGCCTTACCACACTGTACACATTCATAGGGCTTTTCTCCACTATGGATTCTTTCATGCCTTTGAAGGAAAGATGGACAAATAAAGGCTTTACTGCATATCACACATTTATAGGGTTTTTCTGCGGTATGAGCCTTCTCGTGCTTTTCAAGTAAATATGGATAAATGAAGGACTTGCCGCATTGTTTACACCCGTAGGGCTTTCCTTCAGCATGAGTCTTTTCATGGACCTGAAGATTACTGAAGCGTCTAAAGGTTTTGCCACACTCTTTACAGCCGTACGATCTTTCTCCACTATGTGCTCTTTCGTGCACTCGAAGGGAACTGGAAGAACTGAGGGTTTTGCCACACTGTTTACATCCGTAGAAACCACTATGAGTCTTTTCATGTATTCGAAGATTACTGAGACTCTTGAAGGCTTTACTGCACTGTTGACAAGCGTAAGGTTTTTCGCCAGTGTGGGTCCTTTCGTGCACTCGAAGTAAACTATGGTATCTGAAGGCCTTGCCACACAGTTTACACTCATGGGGTTTCTCCCCAGTGTGAATGATTTCGTGGACCCGAAGGCGACTTAGACCTCTGAAGGCCTTCCCACACTGCTTACACTCATAAGGCTTTTCTCCAGTGTGAGTTCGTTCATGCAGCTGAAGAGAACCGGAGCAACTCAGAGTTTTCCCGCACTGTTTACACTCATAGGGTCTTTCTTCAGTGTGTGTCCTCTCATGGACGCGAAGATAACTGAAGCCTCTGAAGGCTTTCCCACACTGCTTACACACATAGGGCTTTTCTCCAGTGTGTGTTCTCTCATGTAACTGCAGGGCACTGGAACAACTGAGAGTTTTGCCACACTGTCTACATTCATAGGGCTTTTCCTCAGTGTGGCTTCCTTCGTGAATACGAAGGTAACTCAGACTTCTGAAGGCTTTGTCACACTGCTTACATTCATAGGGTTTCTCCCCGGTGTGCGTCCTTATATGGACTTGAAGCAAACACGGATAAATGAAGGACTTACCACACTGTTGACATTCGTAAGGTTTTCCTCCAACATGAGAAACTTTATGTCTTTGAAAGGAGCCTTGATCTTTAAAGTCTTTGCCACACTGTTTACACGCATAGGGTTTTTCTTCACAGTGAGTCCTTTCGTGTCTTTGAAGGAAAGAGGAACACAGAAAGGCTTTACTACAGACCTTACATTTATAGGGTTTCTCTCCACTATGAGCTCGCTCATGTAGCTGAAGAGAACTCTGACCCCTGAAGGTTTTGCTGCACTGCTTGCATTGATAGGGCCTTTCTGCAGTGTGAGTCCTTTCATGTCTTCGAAGAAAAGAGGGGCACAGGAAGGCTTTACCGCAAATGTTACATTTATATGGTTTCTCCCCACTGTGAGACCTCGCATGCAATCGAAGGGAGCTATGACCTCTGAAAGCCTTACCGCATTGCTTACACTCGTACGGCTTTCCCCCTATATGTGTTCTTTGATGTCTTTGCAGGAAAGATGAACAACGAAAGGCTTTACTGCATATGCTACATTTGTAGGGTTTCTCTCCAGTATGAGATCTTTCGTGGGTTTGAAGTAAATAGGGATAAATGAAGGTCTTGCCACACTGCTTACATTCATAGGGTTTCTTCCCAGCATGAGCTATTTTATGTCTTTGAAGGGAACTGTGACTTCGCAGAGCTTTCCCACAATGTTTACATTCATAGGGCTTTTCTCCAGTATGAGTTCTTTCGTGTACTCGAAGATTACTGAGCCCTCTAAAGGGCTTAGCACATTGCTTACATTTATACGGTTTTTCTCCCGTGTGAGTTCTCTTGTGTCTTTGCAGGAAAGAGGAACAAAGAAATGCTTTCCTGCAGATCTTACATTTATAAGGTCTCTCTCCAGTATGATACCTTTCGTGCATTTTAAGTAAATAGGGATAAATGAATGACTTTCCACACTGTGTACATTCATAGGGTTTTTCTCCAGCGTGAATTATTTTCCGCCTTTGAAGGGAACTGTGACCTTGGAACACGTTACCACACTGCCTATACTCATATGTTTTTCCCCCGGTGTGAATTATTTCATGTCTTTGCAGGGAATTTTGGCAACTGGAAGCTTTGCCAAATGGCATCCAACCAGAATGCTTCTCTCCATTAGGAGTTCCGCTGGGAGACGGCAGGTAGTTGACAGGACTCAGAGTAGCAGCACATGGTTTAGATTCAGAAGGGTTTTCTTTGGTGTGAGTCCCTCCATGAATGCAAAAGGAGCTGGGACCAATAAAGGCTGTGTCATATTGATGATGCTCACGGGGCTGTTCTCCACTGTGAATCTGCTGATCCACTCCACGTGAACTTGGAAAAGCAAAGGATTCGGAATATACTTCACACTCGTAGGTTCCTCTCCGATTGTGGGCTCCCATGTATATGTGAATAGTTGCGAGAGAACTGGAGGTATATTGCTTCTTTCCATACTCCTCAAGCTCATGTGTGTATCCAGGGTGGGATGTGATGTTCCTATTAAAGGATGAACGAGACATGAAAACTTTCCCAAACAAATTACAAGCACAAAGTTTCACTCGAATTGAAATTTATGGACTTCTATTGATATCCAATACCTTGGGGGTTTCTCAAACTAGATTACCTTCTTTACTCCCCAAGACCAAAAGCTAGTATATGACTTCTGTAAACACTGACAGGCACATTACTAGGGGTTACTTCACTGATGACTATTTAGTCATTAGTAGGTTTTGGATTTCCACTATTCCCTAAATCAGGGAAAGTGTATGTCTTCTGCAGAATCTAACTGTTCTCAAACTAAATGGATTAGGGATTCTGCAGTATGACTCTTAAAACTATCAGAACAAAAAAGGTCAGACATGCACTTTTCTCAATATTGTTTACAAGTGAACTGCTTTTCAAATATGAACAACTTTCTTACATGTAACTGCATATTTCTGTGAAATATTTCTAATGGTGAGTAATTTAAATTTGTGCTTGCCTTACTACTTGTTCATAAATTTTCATAACACATTAAGATTTTCTCAAAATATATTTTCTCCCACTAATACATGTAATTTACCTTAGATTTCTCCCAGGATGCTTATAATGCTCTTCAATGGTCTGGTATTCTGATTTGATTCCTAAAATACAGACCCAGAAAAATTTTCACAAATTATTACAAACCTCAAAGGAACTGTAAGTTTTCTGGAGTTAATGCACATTGTACCCATGTCTGATTTATTCACATTATTCTTCCCTTTCCACATTCCAAAGTACATAAAGAAGAAACACTTGTCTAACCGACAAAGCGAAGGAACATCAGCATTCTTACCCACAGAAGCAAGGTTACTACAGGTTTCCAGCATCACATTGACATATAGGTTCTTCTGAAAAGGATCCAGCAAAATCCACTCTTCCTGGGTGAAGTTCACAGCCACATCCTCAAAGGTCACTGAGTCCTAAAATATCCCATATGTGTGCGTAAGAAAATGGGTGAAAGTGACAACACTATGGATAACTAATAAGATGTTCACAAATTCTGCAGTCTCCAAAGATTTATGCAGTGACAGAGGAGTTTTAATGCTATGACTGACATTCATGCAGGAAACGGTGAAGTAGGAACATTCTTTTCATGACCACATCCCAGGGACTGGAGTATGCTACTGGGTTGCTTCAATTTCTCTTTCTAGAACAGAGTATAATGTACAAAATAGAATACAGTCAAGAGGTTGCTTTTCCTTGGAACTTCTTAGGCACAAATTTTACTGAAGAAAGTGTACCTAAGATTCTAGGAGGCATTACAAACATAAATGGTAGTCACTAAGTAGTCACTCAGTCTAAATGATTCAGGGAAACATTTGGCATTTTCTGAACCCGTTAGCTTTCTGACTATTCAGTGAACAGCAATAATGGAAGAATCTATCCACACGACACGCTTGGAATCTATCCACACGACACGCTTGGAATCTATCCACACAACACGCTTAGAATCTATCCACACGACACGCTTAGAATCTATCCACAGAACACGCTTAGAATCTATCCACACGACACGCTTGGAATCTATCCACACAACACGCTTAGAATTTATCCACAGAACACGCTTAGAATCTATCCACACGACACGCTTGGAATCTATCCACACGACACGCTTAGAATCTATCCACACGACACGCTTGGAATCTATCCACACGACACGCTTAGAATCTATCCACACGACACGCTTGGAATCTATCCACACGACACGCTTAGAATCTATCCACACGACACGCTTAGAATCTATCCACACGACACGCTTGGAATCTATCCACACGACACGCTTAGGCTCACAAGTTGTCAAAACTTGTTAAGGGGGGAATTGCACCTGTGCTGTGACCCCAGCAAGGGAAACATTAAAATCCTGAAAGCAGTTTCCACTCAGTCAAATTTAATAAAGCAGCAAATGTGAAATAACCAATAGTGATCCCAAAAGAACAATTTTTAATATTTATACATATTGATAATTTCATATATAAATACAGAATGTATTGATCATATTCACCACCAACTACTTCTTCCATTTCCTCTGTATCCCTCCCTCTTCCCAACATATGCCTCTCCCAACTTCATGTTCCCTTTACTTTTTGTTTTGCTTTTAAAGATTTATCTATTTTATGTATATGGATACTTTGCCTATGTGTATGCACCACAGAGCTCAGAAGAGGGCATCATATCCCCTGAAACTGAAGTTATGGACAGCCACCGTGTGAGTGCTGGGAACCAGACCTCCATCCTCTGTAAGAGCAAAGCTGCTCTCCAGTGCACACCTTTAATCCCAGCACTTGGAAGGCAGGGGCAGATGGATCTCTGTGAGTTCGAGTCCAGCCTGGTCTACATCAGCTAGTTCCAGGACAGGTTCCAAGGCTACAGAGAAACCGTGTCTCAAAAAACAAACAAAAAAAGCAAATGTGCTTTTAACCACTGAGCCATTTTTTCTAGGCTTTATTTTTCTTTTTTTTTTAATTTATTTATTTATTAAGGATTTCTGCCTCGTCCCCACAACCGCTTCCCATTTCCCTCCCCCTCCCCCGATCAAGTCCCCCTCCCTCATCTGCTCGAAGAGCAATCAGGGTTCCCTGACCTGTGGGAAGCCCAAGGACTGCCCACCTCTATCCAGGTCTCCTAAGGTGTGCATTCAAACTGCCTAGGCTCCCACAAAGCCAGTACGTGCAGTAGGGTCAAAAACCCACTGCAATTGTTCTTGAATTCTCAGTATTCCTCATTGTCTGCTATGTTCAGCTAGTCCGGATTTATCCCATGCTTTTTCAGACCTAGGCCAGCTGGCCTTGGTGAGATCCCAATAGAACATCCCCATTGTCTTAGTGTGTGGGTGCACCCCTCGTGGTCCTGAGTTCCTTGCTCGTGCTCCGTCTCCTTCTGCTCCTGATTTGGACCTTGAGATTTCTGTCCAGTGCTCCCGTGTGGGTCTCTGTCTATTTTTCTTTTTTGCTTTTATTACCCATAAAGTCCAATTAGTGCTTTCTGAATGTATACCAACAACATTCTAGCAGCCATATGCCCAAAGAAAAATTAATCCTCTCCCCTACAACTATCAATTGCTAATAGTGCCTCTGAGAGAAGCCAAGCTCATTAGTCAATGATTTCAACGATCTTATGTAAATAACCATAGATGCCGTGAGTTCCTGAGTCCATGCCATACCTAGAAGATGGCATTTCACAGCTCTCCTCCACATACTCTGGCTCCTAAATTCTTCATAGCCCTTCTTTGATCATGGTCCCTGAGTATTACGCCAATAGACAGCAACTTTCTAATAGCCATTCAGTAAATGTCAAAGGAAATAGATGACACATGATTTTACAAGAACTCAAAGTAGCTGGGTATATTACATGCTGTAGTCCCAGAGACTGGGGAACCTGGGATGTAGGATCACTTGATCTAAGAGCTCAAAGCCTGCCTGCAAATTCCTATATGAGGAGGGAGGGAGAGAGGGGGAAGAGGAAGATGGTGTCACTAAAATGCGATCTCTTCTAAATTATACCTGTATAAAAATCACAGCTCAAACAGCGTCCTTTTATTTATTTATTTATTATGTATACAATATTCTGTCTGTGTGTATGTCCACAAAAGGGCACCAGACCTCATTCCAGATGGTTGTGAGCCACCATGTGGTTGCGGGAATTGAATTCAGGACCTTTGGAAGAGCAGGCAATGCTCTTAACCACTGAGCCATCTCTCCAGGCCCTCAAACAGAGTCCTTAAGAGTCACTAAAATCTACATTTTCAAACCTTCTAGCAACACAAGTGTCTAGCACTTGTCAAAGTCTTCCGAACAATAATATGATGACTTGTCTAACAAAGATGAGGACATTTGAAATACATTATAGACACAAAGCAGCAAAAGCAAAAGCACATTCCCCAAATTTATCAAGCCACAATGTAGAAACTAATCTTTAGTAGCCCAAAGTATAAATGGCCAGTCTGAAGGAAAGCAACTTATACTGTAAATTTTACTACTCAACAAGATGTCAACATCTACACATCTGCCTATATACAGACTCTACAAGCTAAGACCAAGTCACTTCTCCCTTGACTGTTTTTGAGACAGGGTCTCTCTATTTGCCCTAGAACTCTCTAGATAGGCCAGGATGGCCTTGAACCCACGGAGTTCCTGTCTCTGCCTTCCTTTTGACTCTTACCGGTGGTATTTGTAACTGCTATTCCTAACCAACATAAAGTATCTGTCACCAACACAAAGCAATCAGATTGCTCAACACCTCATCCCCTGGTAGTAGGATTTCCCTCTG